>NC_135232.1:188805729-189405729 GCF_051348905.1 Ranitomeya variabilis
GGGGAACTGGATGGTTGTCAACCTAAGTTGGTTAATGCAGCATGAAAGGGGAAGTAATGGATGTAATTACCTGCGGTTGCTGGCGGTGTCACCGCCAGCAACCGCAGGTAATTACATCCATTACTTCCCCTTTCATGCTGCATTAACCAACTTAGGTTGACAACCATCCAGTTCCCCTATTTGTATTAATAGAAACCACTTGGTCTATATATTTATATAGGGGAGCATGAGCCTCTTTTGCTTCAGGCTACCTAAATAAGCATTCTATTTTGCATATAGCATATTACTCTTTAGGGATATAATCCTTTGGGGCTTAGCACATGTTATGGTGAATATTTTCTACTGTACATAACTTTTTTGCCTATGCAATGTCTGGCGGTCTTTTGTATATTTTTCCCCCATTTTCTATGTTTTTAGTGAATATATTTAAATATAACTGTTTTTAGAATATTCTAATAAAATTTGTTAAATTTTTAATGGCTAATTGCTTCAACCTTTTTTGATGTATTCTGCACAAGGCTGGGATGGGCTACAGGACAATAGGCAAGCAGCTTGGTGAGAAGTCAACAACTGTTGGCACAAATATTATAAAATGGAAGAAACACAACATGACTGTCATTCTTTCTTGGTCTGGGGATCTTGTCTAGTGGGGCACAAATGATTCTGAGAAAGGTCAGGAATCAGCCCACAACTACATGGGAGGACCTGGTCAATGACCTGAAAAGAGCTTGGACTACAATCTCAAACATTACCAATATTAACACACTACACATTAAAATCCTGCAGGACACACAAGGTACCCCTGCTCATAGCAGCACTTGTCCAGACCCATTTGAAGTTTGCCAATGATCCAGAGGAGGCATGGGAGAAGAACATGTGGTCAGATAAAACCAAAATAGAACTTTTTGGTTTCAATTCCACTCCCAATGTTTGGAATTAGAAGAAAGATGAGTACAACCCCAAGAACATCATCCCAATCATCTAGCATGATGGGGAAACATCATACTTTAAGGGTGCTTTTCTGCAAAGGGAACAGGACAACTGCACTGTATTGAAGGGAGGATTGATGGGGTCAAGTATTGAAGATTTTTTGCCAACAACCCCCTTCCCTCCGTAAAAACATTGAAGGTCATGGCTGGGTGTTTCAACATGACAATGACACATAGCCAGGACAACTAATGAGTGGCTCCCTATGAAGCATTTCAAGGTCCTGGAGTGGCCTACCCAGTCTCCAGACCGTAATCAGATAGAAAATCTTTGGAGGGAGCTGAAACTCAATGTTGCCCAGGGACAGTTCTGAAACCTGAAAGATCTGGAGAAGATCTGTATGAAGGAGAGGGCAAATCCCTGATGCAATGTGTGCAAACGTGTCAAGAACTACAGGAAACATCTAATCTCTGTAATTGCAAACAAAGGTTTCTATACCAAATATTAAGTTATGTTTTTCTATTGTATAAAATACTTAATTCATGCAACAAAATGCAAATGAATTATGTAAAAATAATACAATGTGATTTATTGGATTATTTTTTGAAATTCTGTCTCTTGCAAGTGAAGTGTACCTATAAAGAAATGACAGACATCTCCATTATTTGTAGGTGGGAAAACTTTTAAAATTGATAGTGTATCAAATACTTATTTTCCCCACTTTGTTAGAAATCAAAGTATTTGGTAGCGCATGAGTTAATTTTTGCTACATCCAAGTGGGTGTTTTCAGATAGTTTTCACTGGGGCATTTACTTCTCCCTGTATGATGATGACCAATCATCAGCAGGCAGCAACATGCAAGGGAAAAAATAACACACCCCAATATAATTTATAACAGGCTTTTCCTGTTTAAGGCATATAATGGCAGAGAGTCTGATCTCGCTGCAGAGTAATTATAAGTTTTCATGAGCACAAAAGGCATAAATGTGATTACTGACAACTTTGAGCATTCATGTCCTTGCAGTCCAGGTGGAGGAAGTGCCATACAGCTGAGTTTATCTGTGTGACATCACAAACATTTCTTTCAGCTTTCCTCTTCTCATAGAACTGTCCCCTTTGCTGTACTGGCTCCTCCTTCACACTGGCTGTGCATAGACGAGACAGAGGTGTCAGTACACTTATTCGAAAACAAGGGAACACCAAGCTCAATAGGGTATTATGCGATGGACAAATTTGCATGGTAGATGGGTAAAATGCTCACCTTTTGGGGTTGTTAAACCCACAACAAAAGAATCAAGGATTGACAGCTGCTGCATTACTTTAAGTAGATTCTGCTATACATGGAAAGTAGTGGGAGGATAGGAGTAGTAGTCTGTGCTACTGAGGTAATTCAAGAATCCAGAAGACGTTGTACAGGATTGATCATGTAGCATATTCTCAATGCATTTACCATAGAGAGACTTAAATAGGGGGATGTTAAAGTCAACAGGAGCAGCAGAGGAGCGGTGGCAGAGCTAAAGACCCTACGTCCAATCCCACCCCACAGTTCCACCTCAATGCACAAAGCTATGAAGCTATGATTATTATAAAATTCAAAACCTCATTGCACAAAATCCACAAAAAGGATTTCTTCAACAGATATCATTTTAATCAATATCACAGCACCAAAATGGCCACGTGTGTTTACGTTGCTTAGTAAAATCCTGCTGACGGGTTCTCCTTAAAGGAATATATTAATAGGGTTTTTTTGCCATCATAATGTAGAGACAAAGACAGACCCTGACTTCTTACTGGGCTGCTTTCTATAATTTTGATGAAATCACTTTTTAGTCAAGCGGGAGACTATCATTAGAGAACTAATAAATCTGCAGGCATGTAGTCCATTAATTATTATTAATTATCTCTGCATAATTATGCCCTACCACTGATTGGTAGCTTTCTGCCTATGCACAGTGCACACAGAAAGCTCTCAATCAGTGGTGTGGATGGGGTTATATAGAGCTCAATATTCAGATAAAGTAGTGATTTTGTTAAAATGACAGCAAGCATTCCAGAAATTGATACATTGCTGGAATCAAGATTAGAAATAAATGATGTAGGGGCACAGATCTTGATTAGAGATGAGCAAATATGCTTGGGTTCCCTCTTATTCGGTAAGCTATAGCGTTTGCCAATAAGCTGCAGAGGAAACCCGGCTTCCTGAATCGCGCCGGCCGATCAGCTGATTGGTGCCGCAGCTGCATGTGTCACAGTCATGACACATGCATGGAGAGCCCAACAAACAGGCTCTCCATGTATGTGTCATGACGGTGACACAGTTGCGAGACATGCAGCTGTGGCACTGATCGGCCGGCGCGATCCAGGAAGCCGGGTTTTCTCTGCAGCTTATTGGCAAGCGCTATAGCTTACCGAATAAGAGGGAACCCAAGCATATTTGCTCATCTCTAATCAAGATCTGTGCCCCTACATCATGCAGCTCTCAGACGGAATAGCAAAAACTTGGTGGTCAAGTTCCTTTAGGCAGCAGTGATGGTATGCAGTCATCAGGCATATCAGGCAATTCTTATAGCAGCGTAAACCATAAGATTGGATGAGCTGAAATGAAACATATTGCAAACTTAATTTCACTCAACATTTATCAACTAGTCTGCAATAATAAAATATAGTTTGCTGAACCAGAGAATAATCAAGGGTAATGGAAAAAGCAAAACACAAACATAACTATATTATATTTACAGTCTTCAATAATGAAATTGCAAGGATTGAAGGAAAAGCCACAAAATGATGAAAATCACAGGATCAATGGACATGTTAACTATATGAAAATGATGAAAACAAAATAATAAAAAAAACACTGTGCATGTTGGTCATGCTATTATGAGCAGCAAAAGCGGTCCAAATGTGCAAGTTTGGACTGCAGCAACTTTTCTCCCATCAAGAACATCTGGGATTTGCATGCTAAAGTCCATTCAGCATAACAAAACATTCCTCAGATAGCCATTAAAGGGAACCTGTCAGCAGATTTTTGCTGCTATAAGATGCGGCCACTGCCTTTCAGGGCTTATCTACAGCATTCTATAATGCTGTGGATAAGCCCCTGGTCCGACCTGCAAGTGAAGAAAAATAAGTTATATTATACTTACCCGGGGGGCGGTCCCGTCTGATGGGTGTCGCAGGTCCGGGTCCGGCGCCTCCCATCTTCTTGCACCGTCGCCCTCCTGCTTCTTCATAGCTCCCTGATATCATGCTCCTGCATAGGCGTACTTCTCTGCCCTGTGGAGGGCAGAGTAAAGTACTGCAGTGCGCAGGTGCTGGGAAAGTTCAGAGAGGCCCAGCATCTGCGCACTGCAGTACTTTACTCTGACCGTGACTCCTGCATAAACCAACGGGGGGACATTTTCAGCACAAAAAATTGTGCTGAAAATCTCAGCTTATACATGAGTATATACGGTATATAGAACTTGTGCCTATCACAACTCTGTCAGGTGACTATAACCAGCACTTACCACTCTCTCTCCATAGGGTATTAATCTATTGTGCGCCCTGTTCTCAACATCCTCATTTATTCTTCTTCTGGTGCTTATATCAGAATATCAGAAATCTGGCTGAAAATTTTGCAATTTTCAAACTTTTAAGTTGTATGCCTTTAAACCACATAGTTATATCACACATAATAGTTAACACATATCTACTTTACAGCAGCATCATTTTTAAAACACTACTTTTCAATTGTTAGAAAGTTAGAATGGTTAAAAGTTGATCAGCAATTTCTCAGTTTTTCCAACAAAATTTACAAAACCAATTTTCGTAGGGACTGCATCACATTTGAAGTGGCTTTAAAGAGCCTTTATCACAGAAAATACCCAAAAGTGACACCATTTTAAAAACTGCACCCCTCAGACTGCTCCAACCACATTCAGTGAGTGTATTATCCCTTCAAGGGTGGTTTGCATGTTAATGACCAGGCCAATTTTTACAATTCTGACCACTGTTACTTTATGAGGTAATAACTCTGGAACACTTGCATGGATGCCGGTGATTCTGACATGGCAAAAATTCTGTGATATGACTTGCGTTTATTTGTGAAAAAAGCAGAAATTTGGTGAACATTTTGAACATTTTGCAATTTTACAACTTTGAATTTTCATGCCCTTAAATCACGGAGAAATGTCACACAAAATACTTAATAAGTAACATTTCCCACATGTCTACTTTACAACAGCACAATTTTGGAACCAAACTTTTTTTTTGTTAGGAAGTTATAAGAGTTAAAAGTTGACCAGCGATTTCTCATTTTTACAACACCATTTTTTAAGGGACCACATCACATTTGAAGAAACTTTGAGGGGCCTATATGATAGAAAAAAAAAAATTACACCATTCAAAAAACTGCACCGCTCAACGTGCTCAAAACCACATTCAAGAAGTTTATTAACCCTTCAGGTGCTTCACAGGAATTGTTGTAATGTTTTTTAAAAAAATGAACATTTACCTTTTTTTCACAATTTTTTTTAATTCAGATCCAATTTGTTTTATTTTACCAAGGGTAACAAGAGAAATTGGAACACAAAAGCTGTTGTATAATTTGTCCTGAGTAGGCCAATATCCAATATGTGGGGGTAAACTACTGTTTGGGCGCATGGCAGAGCTCGGAAGGGAAGGAGCGCCGTTTGACTTTTCAATGCAAAATTGGCTGGAATTGAGATAAAACGCCATTTCATGTTTGGAGAGCCCCTGATGTGAGTAAACAGTGGAAACCCCCACAAGTGACACCATTTTGGAAAGTAGACCCCTTAAGGAACTTATCTTGATGTGTGGTGAGCACTTTGAACCCCCAAGGGCTTCACAGAAGTTTATAATGTAGAGCCGTAAAAATAAATAATCCTTTTTTTTTTGCAAAAATGCTATTGTTGCCCCCAATTTTTTATTTTCCCAAGGGTAACAGGAGAAATTGGACCCCAAAAGTTGTTGTGCAATTTGTCCAGAGTACACTGATACCTCATATGTGGGGGAACCACCGTTTGGGTGCATGGCAGAGCTTGGAAGGGCAGGAGCGCCGTTTTGGAATGCAGACTTAGATGGAATGGTCTGCGGGCATCACATTTGCGTTTGCAGAGCCCCTGATGTACCTAAACAGTAAAACCCCCACAAGTGACCCTATATTGGAAGCTAGACCCCCAATGAACTTATCTAGATGTGTTGTGAACCCCCAAGTGTTTCACTAAAGTATATAACGCAGAGTTGTGAAAATAAAAAATATTTTTTTTTCTTCAAAAATGATTTTTAGCCCCTAGTTTTGTATCTTCCCAAGGGTAACAGGAGAAATTGGACCCCAAAAGTTGTTGTCCAATTTGTCCTGAGTACGCTGATATCCCATATGTGGAAGAAAGCTACTGTTTGGGTACACATCGGGACTGGGAAGGGAAGTAGTGGTGTTTTAGAATGCAAACTTTGAAATGTTTCAGGGACCTCGTGACTGGCCTATCCAGGTCCGGACACGAGTCCCACACTGTGCAGAACGGAACAGGTAGACAGCACCTGAAGACACAGAACATCACGGTCACAGGCGTGCAGGACCTGCGGCACGTGAATGCAGGAGAAGGGGCCGGGGCTGGGTCAGCCGCCAGAACTCCCGGAGTGATCAGTGGATAACCGAGAGTACAACCGGGGGGTGACCAGCTGGGGCGCTGACAAGCGTGTAAACAGAAGAATAACCAGGTACAAATGGGTGTCACAAAACCGAGTGGGTATAACCAGAGCCAAGGGAACAACCGAAAGGGAAGTTAGAAACCAAGCCGGGATCAGAAAACCAGATAATCCATGGACAGAACCTAATTGACAGGCCAGTGCGACGTGGGGACAGGCCGGGTCAAAACGGGATGAAAACTCACAAGGCAGGCACAAGACACAAACATTCAAGCGTACAGGGGTCATTTAACTCAGCCGAGGGCAGAAGTTTAACTGACATGGATGCAAGCCTCCAGCCCCTCCCCTATCTAAAGGGAGTTCACTAGCATTAAGCCACTGATGTGCCTAAACAGTTGAAACCCCCCACGAGTGACCGCATTTTGGTAACTAGACCCCACAAGGAACTTATCTAGATGTGCTGTGAGAACTTTGAACCCCCAAGTGTTTCCCTAAAGTTTATAACGCAGAGCCGTGAAAATAAAAAATCTTTCATTTTTCCCACAAAAATGATTTTTTAGCCCCCAAATTTTTATTTGACCTAGGGTAACAGGAGGAATTGGACCACAAAAGTTGTTGTCCAATTTGTCCTGAGTATGCTGATACCCCATATGTGGGGGTAAATCACTGTTTTTGTGCACGGCACAGCTCGGAAGGGAAGGAGCACTGTTTTACTTTTTCAATGCAGAATTGGCTGGAATTGAGATAGGACGCTATGTCATGTTTGGAGAGCCCCTGATGTGCCTAAACAGTGGAAACCTCCCAATTCTAACTCCAACCCTAGCCCAAGCACACCCCTAACCCTATTCCCAACCCTAACCATTGCCCTAACCACACCTGTAACCTGAACATGCCCCTAACCCTAATCCCAACCCTAACCACACCCCTAACCCCAACACTCCCCTAATTCTAATCCCAACCCTAACAATAACCCTAACCACACTCATATCCCTGACACACCCCTAACCCTAATCTTAACTCTAATCCCAACCGTAAACGTAATCCAAACCCTAACTGTTGTGAACTCTGTTTTTGGGCTCCCTCTTGTGGTCACAACTGGTACTGTGTGAGTGCTGTCTTTGGGCTCCCTCTGGTGGTTCTTTGTGTCATTCTGCAGGTCTGAGGCTGATCAGCTGTCTCGTTATCTGTTAGCTGGTTTCCTATTTAGTTCACCTGGACTCTCAGTTGTTGCCTGCTGTCAATGTCTTCAGTGCTATTTTGGAGCTCTCCTGCAGTCCTTCGTTATCAGTCTCTTCAAGAGAAGCTAAGTTTTGCTTGGTTCATTTTTTGACCATCAGTGGTCATATGTTTCTTGGTTTATTTTATGTTTCTTGCCCAGCTTGCTAATATGTGATTTCCTTGCTTGCTGGTAGCTCTAGGGGGCTGAGTTTCTCCCCTCACACCGTTAGTTGGTGTGGGGGTTCTTGTATTCTCAGCGTGGATATTTTGCATAGGGTTTTTTACTGACCGCACAGTTCCCTATCTGTCTTCTGCTATCTAGTATTAGCGGGCCTCATTTGCTGAATCTGTTTTCATTTCTACGTTTGTGTTTTCCCCTTACCTCACCGTTATTATTTGTTGGGGGCTTCCTATATCTTTAGGGTGATTTCTCTTGAGGCATGTGAGGTCTTACTTTCCCTCCAGGAGTAGATAGTTTCTCAGGCTGCGTCGAGACGTCCAGGATTTTAGGCACGTTCACCGGCTACCTTTAGTGTTTTGGTTAGGATCAGGTTTTGCGGTCAGTCCAGTTACCACCTCCCTAGAGCTCGTTCTATGTTCAGTAACTTAGCTAGTCCGTTTTGTGATCCTCAGCCACTAGGATCATAACACCTAACCCCATCTCAAGCCCCAACTCAAACCCTAACTTTAGCCCCAACCCTAACCCTAACTTTAGCCCCAATCCTAAACCTAACTTTAGCCCCAACCCTAACTTTAGCCCTAATGCTAATCCTAATGGGAAAATGGAAATAAATAATTTTTTTTATTTTATAATTTTTCCTTAACTAAGGGGGGTGATAAAGGGGGTTTGATTTAATATTTATAGCGGGTTTTTATAATGGGTTTTTGTTTGTCAGCTGTCCCCACTAAAAGATGCTTTTTATTGCAATAAATAGTTTTTGCATTACCACATTTTGAGAGCTATAAGTTTTCCATATTTTGGCCCACAGACTCATGTGAGATCTTGTTTTTTTTGCGGGACGAGTTGACATTTTTATTGGTACCATTTTTGGGCACATGACATTTATTTTTTGATTGTTTTTTGTTACGATATTTGGGAGGCAGAATGAACAAAAACCAGCAATTCATGAATTTCTTTTGGGTGGGGCGTTTATACCGTTACGCGTGTGGTAAAATTGATAAAGCAGTTTTATTCTTCAGGTTAGAAAAATTACAGCGATACCTCATTTTTTTTTTTTTTTGGCGCTTTTATACAAAAAAACAATTTTGTTTGAAAAATAATTATTTTTGCATCGCTTTATTCTGAGGGCTATAACTTTTTAGTTTTTTGCTGATGATGCTGTATGGCAGCTCATTTTTTGAGGGACAAGATGACGTTTTCAGCGGTATCATGTTTATTTATATCCGTCTTTTTGATCGCGTGTTACTCCACTTTTTGTTCGGTGGTATGATGAAAAAGCATTGGTTTTTTTTTTGTTTTTTTAGGTTGTTTACTGAAAGGGAAAACTAGTGGGACAGTTTTATAGGTCGGGTCGTTACGGATGCAGCAATACTAAATAGGTGTACTTGTATTGTTTTTTTATTTACATAAAGAAATGTATTTTTTGGAAAAACATTTATTTTTTTTCTTTATTTAGGAATTGTATTTTTAATATTTTTACACATGTTATTTTTTTTTTACTTTTTTACATTGTCCCAGGGTGGGACATCAGTAGAACGTCATATTGCTGATCTGACACTTTGCAGAGCACTGTGTCAGATCAGCGATCTGACAGGCAGTGTAGGAGGCTCCTCAGCGCCTGCTCTCAGCAGGCACTGAGAAGCCACCTCCATGCAGGACCCGGAAGGACCCCGCGGCTATCTTGGATCTGGGGGAATGCAGGGAGGAGACCCTCGGAACAAAGCGATCACATCATGCTGTTCTGAGGGTCTCAGGGAAGCACGCAGGGAGCCGTCTCCCTGCACGATGCTACCCTATGTCACCGGAATGCTGCGATCTTGTTTGATCTCAGTGTTCTGGGGGTTAAATAGCTGGGAGTGGTCCGTGACCGCTCCTGGCACAGCTGTGATAATCCGTGAGCATGGCTGATTGCTTATGACGTACTATTCCCTCCATGGGAAGTAAGTCTGAGGTCACATGGACGGAATAGTACGTCCAATGCCAGAAAGGGGTTAAAGCAATGTGGAATAAAAAAATGGAAATTTTACAATTTTTCACAAGAGTAACAGGAAAAAATGGACTGTACGTTTTTTGTGTGCAATTTCTCCTAAGCATGCTGATACCCCATACGTGGAGAAAAACTACTAATCACAGCAGGGCTCAGAAGGGAAGGAGCACTGTTTGATTTTTAGAGCGTAAAATTGAATGGAATAGATAGCAGACGCCATGTTGTGTTTGCAGAGCCCCTAATGTGCCTAAATAGTAGAAATTCCCCACAAGTGATCTTATTTTGGAAACTAGACCCCTTAGGGAACTTATCTAGATGCATGCTGAGCACCTTGAACTAGGGTTGAGCGACTTTTACTTTTTTGGGGTCGAGTCGGGTTTTGCGAAACCCGACTTTGTCAAAAGTCGAGTCGAGTGAAATCGGCCGATCTTCTTGAAAAGTCGGGGTCGTTGTTCGGCCGAAACACGAAATCCAATGCAAGTCAATGGGGAAGCATAGTCGGCAGTGAGTGGAGGCCAGGAAAACACCTACAGTGCCCATTTTAATGCCAAAAACATCAATTCTTGTTACTTAAGCTTGTCAATTTTAATTTACCTTACAATAATAGGTAGCCATTGAAAATTGGGGGGTCATTTGGCTAAAGTTGTGGGGGGTAGGGCTGGTTCAAGTTTTTAGTGGGCCCAGGAAATGTGGACTACGTCATGGCGTGGAGCAGTTAGAGGTAAGTATTGCAACGTTGCAAGTGCTGTGATCCTGAGCAAGCAGGGGGTCCCACTCATTCGCATTGGCACTGGCACAAGGACCCTCACAGTATGGCTGTGTGTTTGCACGGCGGGGGCGCCTCCCACCGGCAGCGACACTTTTGCGTACTATGAGGGGCCCTGTGCCTGTGATGTCGCCAACGAGTGGGCCCCCCCACCTGATGAAGGAACCTGCACTTTCACCTGCACCTTCCTCTTTGTCCCCGTGTAAGGTGGCATAGTATGCGAGAAGAGGAACCAGACTTTCTGCAGGGTCAGATTCAGGCTGTGTAGAGTGCAAGGGGAATGTAGTGGTCTGGGTCAATGTACCAGCGGGCTATTCTAGCAGTGGCTGGGCAATGGGCAGGATGAGGAGGAAACACAGATCTAGGCCCAAATAATAAAGTGGCCTAAATGCAGTTCAAAATTGGTAACAGGACTAACCAGGTGGCATTGCTTTGTTCAGTGGAGGACAACTGTAATGAGAGGCTGACACAGTGAGTAGGGCCAAATAAGTAACTAGGCTAAATGCAGTTCTAAATTGCTAACAGTAGGAAACAGGCGGCACTGCTTTGTTCAGTGGAGGAGAACATCAAGCAGCAGCAGACACCGTTACTAGGCCCCAACCCAAGTAGTAGGGCAACTGCAGTGTTACATTTAAAAATACTTAATGAGAGCCTGAAGGTTGAAGGTCACACAAGGAAACCTGGAGGAGAACACCAAGGAGGAGGAGAACACCAAGGAGTGGCAGACACCGTTACTAGGCCCCAACCCAAGTAGCAGGGCAACAAAAGTGTTACAGTTAAAAATACTTAATGAGAGCCAGAAGGTTGAAGCTCAGACAAGGAAACCTGGAGGAGAACACCAAGGAGGAGGAGAACACCAAGGAGCGTCAGACACCATTACTAGGCCCCAACCCAAGTAGTAGGGCAACAAAAGTGTTACAGTTAAAAATACTTAATGAGAGCCAGAAGGTTGAAGCTCAGACAAGGAAATCTGGAGGAGAACACCAAGGAGGAGGAGAACACCAAGGAGCGGCAGACACCGTTACTAGGCCCCAACCCAAGTAGTAGGGCAACAAAAGTGTTACAGTTAAAAATACTTAATGAGAGCCAGAAGGTTGAAGCTCAGACAAGGAAATCTGGAGGGGAACACAAAGGAGGAGGAGAACACCAAGGAGCGGCAGACACCGTTACTAGGCCCCAACCCAAGTAGTAGGGCAATTGCAGTGTTACATTTAAAAATACTTAATGAGAGCCTGAAGGTTGAAGCTCAGCTTTTTCAGTGGAGCACAGCGTGATTTAGTGGCGCAGACAGACAAAGGTAGTATGTGTTAACTAAAAAAAGTTGGCTCTATGCAGTTTTAAATCAGTTACAGGGGTACACAGGCAGCATTGGTGTGGTCAGTGGAGGACAATTGGAAGGAGGGACCGCAGACAGACTTCCTAGGCCTAAAATAATAAAATAGGCTCTATGCAGTTTTAATTTGGTTACAGGGGTACACAGGCAGCATTGGTGTGGTCAGTGGAGGACAATTGGAAGGAGGGACCGCAGACAGACTTCCTAGGCCTAAAATAATAAAATAGGCTCTATGCAGTTTTAAATTGGTTACAGGGGTACACAGGCAGCATTGATGTGGTCAGTGGAGGACAATTGGAAGGAGGGAACGCAGACAGACTTCCTAGGCCTAAAATAATAAAATAGGCTCTATGCAGCTTAAATTTGGCAACAGGGGTACACAGGAAGCATTGGTGTGGTCAGTGGAGGACAATTGGAAGGAGGGACCACAGACAGACTTCCTAGGCCTAAAATAATAAAATAGGCTCTGTGCACCTTCCTCTGGGTCACAGTGTAAGCCGGTGCTATAGCGTTCGTGACGGGGCTCCATAGTCTCATCGGGGTCAGATTCAGCATAATAATCTGGCTGTGGCTGTGCATCTGTGCACTCCATGTCCGATTCATCTTGTAATGGGCATGGCCTGTTAACAATTTCCCTTTCTAACCCAGGCACGGTATGTGTAAAGAGCTCCATGGAGTAACCAGTTGTGTCGCCTGACGCATCCTTCACTGTTGTTCTGGGTGAAGGACACAAGGAAGCGACTTCTTCCTGACCGGGAGCATCCACTGACGAAGCACTGCTCTGACATTTGGCACTTTCCGAGGAGGAGGCGAAAGAGCTAGAGGCAGATTCAGCAATGAAAGCCAATACTTGTTCCTGCTGCTCCGGCTTCAAAAGCGGTTTTCCTACTCCCAGAAAAGGGAGCCTTCGAGGCCTTGTGAAGCCAGATGATGACGCTGGCTCAACAACTCGAGACTTAAGGGCTATACTGCTTTTCCCACGACCACCTGATGCTCCACGGCCACCACCACTACCATCATTACCAGCTGCCAATGACCGCCCACGGCCAGGACCTCTTCCACCAGACTTCCTCATTCTTGGAAAAATGTTACCAAACTAACAACCGTTATGTGGTCCTGTAAAACCAGGTACAAGGTGTGCGTGAACTTGTTGGGAATGTAAATCTCCCTTTTTTATGTGTGGGAGAATGCAGTGAAAAATGAGGCCCACTGTATTACACTAGACAGTTTGATTGGCAGAAAGAGGCTGGCAGATATGGCACTAACAGGAGTGATGCAGATAAAAACACTGGCAATATAAATGTCCCTCTTTGTGTGTGGGAGAATGCAGTGAAAAATCAGGCCCACTATATTACAGTAGACAGTTTGATTGGCAGAAAGAGGCTGGCAGATATGGCACTAACAGGAGTGACGCAGATGCACACACTGGCAATAGAAATGTCCCTCTTTATGTGTGGGAGAATCCAGGGAAAAATCAGGCCCACTGTATTACACAACAACACAGTTTGATTAGCAGAAAGAGGCTGGCAGATATGGCACAAGCTGGACTGACGCAGATGCACACACTGGCAATAGAAATGTCCCTCTTTTTTATATATGGGAGACAAGGGATTGAATCAGGCCCACTATATCACGGTATAGTTCATGTGGCACAAAATGACTGACAGATACCACAGACAGCACTGACACACATGCACAGGTTTGGCAAGATTATTCTCCCTTTATTTTAATTTTTTTGGGGGATATGTGAGACAAGTGATTTAATCTGGCCCACTGTTACACAGTAGGTTTTCTGTGGCAGAAAAAAAAAATGCCACACACAGGACTGGCACTAATGCAGATTTGCCAATCTTAATCTCCCACTTTTATTTTTGTTTTATGGGAGAATTGTGAAGAAATCAGGCCCACTGCTACACAGTAGGTTTTCTGTGGCAGAACAAAATAGACAGATGCCACACACAGGACTGGCACTACTGCAGATTTGTCAGTCTTAATCTCCCACTTTTTTTTTTGTTTTATGGGAGAATTAGAAAGAAATCAGGCACACTGTTATACAGTAGGTTTTCTGTGGCAGAAAAAAAAGACAGAAGCCACACACAGGACTGGCACTAATGCAGATTTGCCAGTCTTAATCTCCCACTTTTTTTTTTTAATGGGAGAATTGTGAAGAAATCAGGCCCACTGCTACACAGTAGGTTTTCTGTGGCAGAAAAAAAAAGATGCCACACAAAGGACTGGCACTAATGCAGATTTGCCAGTCTTAATCTCCCACTTTTTTTTTGTTTTATGGGAGAATTAGGAAGAAATCAGGCACACTGTTATACAGTAGGTTTTCTGTGGCAGAAAAAAAAGACAGAAGCCACACACAGGACTGGCACTAATGCAGATTTGCCAGTCTTAATCTCCCACTTTTTTTGTTTTATGGGAGAATTAGGAAGAAATCAGGCACACTGTTATACAGCAGGTTTTCTGTGGTAGAAAAAAAAGACAGAAGCCACACACAGGACTGGCACTAATGCAGATTTGCCAGTCTTAGTCTCCCACTTTTTTTTGTTTTATGGGAGAATTGTGAAGAAATCAGGCCCACTGCTACACGGTAGGTTTTCTGTGGCAGAAAAAAAAAGACAGATGCCACACACAGGACTGGCACTACTGCAGATTTGCCAGTCTTAATCTCCCACTTTTTTTTTTTAATGGGAGAATTGTGAAGAAATCAGGCCCACTGCTACACAGTAGGTTTTCTGTGGCAGAAAAAAAAAGATGCCACACAAAGGACTGGCACTAATGCAGATTTGCCAGTCTTAATCTCCCACTTTTTTTTTTGTTTTATGGGAGAATTAGGAAGAAATCAGGCACACTGTTATACAGCAGGTTTTCTGTGGTAGAAAAAAAAGACAGAAGCCACACACAGGACTGGCACTAATGCAGATTTGCCAGTCTTAGTCTCCCACTTTTTTTTGTTTTATGGGAGAATTGTGAAGAAATCAGGCCCACTGCTACACGGTAGGTTTTCTGTGGCAGAAAAAAAAAGACAGATGCCACACACAGGACTGGCACTACTGCAGATTTGCCAGTCTTAATCTCCCACTTTTTTTTTTGTTTTATGGGAGAATTAGGAAGAAATCAGGCACACTGTTATACAGTAGGTTTTCTGTGGCAGAAAAAAAAGACAGAAGCCACACACAGGACTGGCACCAATGCAGATTTGCCAGTCTTAATCTCCCACTTTTTTTTGTTTTATGGGAGAATTGTGAAGAAATCAGGCCCACTGCTACACGGTAGGTTTTCTGTGGCAGAAAAAAAAGACAGATGCCACACACAGGACTGGCACTACTGCAGATTTGCCAGTCTTAATCTCCCACTTTTTTTTTGTTTTATGGGAGAATTAGGAAAAAATCAGGCACACTGTTATACAGTAGGTTTTCTGTGGCAGAAAAAAAAGACAGATGCCACACACAGGACTGGCACTAATGCAGATTTGCCAGTCTTAATCTCCCACTTTTTTTGTTTTATGGGAGAATTGTGAAGAAATCAGGCCCACTGCTACACGGTAGGTTTTCTGTGGCAGAAAAAAAAGACAGATGCCACACACAGGACTGGCACTACTGCAGATTTGCCAGTCTTAATCTCCCACTTTTTTTTTGTTTTATGGGAGAATTAGGAAGAAATCAGGCACACTGTTATACAGTAGGTTTTCTGTGGCAGAAAAAAAAGACAGAAGCCACACACAGGACTGGCACTAATGCAGATTTGCCAGTCTTAATCTCCCACTTTTTTTGTTTTATGGGAGAATTAGGAAGAAATCAGGCACACTGTTATACAGCAGGTTTTCTGTGGTAGAAAAAAAAGACAGAAGCCACACACAGGACTGGCACTAATGCAGATTTGCCAGTCTTAATCTCCCACTTTTTTTTGTTTTATGGGAGAATTGTGAAGAAATCAGGCCCACTGCTACACGGTAGGTTTTCTGTGGCAGAAAAAAAAAGACAGATGCCACACACAGGACTGGCACTACTGCAGATTTGCCAGTCTTAATCTCCCACTTTTTTTTTTGTTTTATGGGAGAATTAGGAAGAAATCAGGCACACTGTTATACAGTAGGTTTTCTGTGGCAGAAAAAAAAGACAGAAGCCACACACAGGACTGGCACTAATGCAGATTTGCCAGTCTTAATCTCCCACTTTTTTTTGTTTTATGGGAGAATTGTGAAGAAATCAGGCCCACTGCTACACGGTAGGTTTTCTGTGGCAGAAAAAAAAGACAGATGCCACACACAGGACTGGCACTACTGCAGATTTGCCAGTGTTAATCTCCCACTTTTTTTTGTTTTATGGGAGAATTAGGAAGAAATCAGGCACACTGTTATACAGTAGGTTTTCTGTGGCAGAAAAAAAAGACAGATGCCACACACAGGACTGGCACTAATGCAGATTTGCCAGTCTTAATCTCCCATTTTTTTTTTTTATGGGAGAATTGTGAAGAAATCAGGCCCACTGCTACACAGTAGGTTTTCTGTGGCAGAAAAAAAAGACAGAAGCCACACACAGGACTGGCACTAATGCAGATTTGCCAGTCTTAATCTCCCACTTTTTTTTTGTTTTATGGGAGAATTAGGAAGAAATCAGGCACACTGTTATACAGTAGGTTTTCTGTGGCAGAAAAAAAAGACAGAAGCCACACACAGGATTGGCACTAATGCAGATTTGCCAGTCTTAATCTCCCACTTTTTTTTGTTTTATGGGAGAATTGTGAAGAAATCAGGCCCACTGCTACACGGTAGGTTTTCTGTGGCAGAAAAAAAAAGACAGATGCCACACACAGGACTGGCACTACTGCAGATTTGCCAGTCTTAATCTCCCACTTTTTTTTTTGTTTTATGGGAGAATTAGGAAGAAATCAGGCACACTGTTATACAGTAGGTTTTCTGTGGCAGAAAAAAAAGACAGAAGCCACACACAGGACTGGCACTAATGCAGATTTGCCAGTCTTAATCTCCCACTTTTTTTTGTTTTATGGGAGAATTGTGAAGAAATCAGGCCCACTGCTACACGGTAGGTTTTCTGTGGCAGAAAAAAAAGACAGATGCCACACACAGGACTGGCACTACTGCAGATTTGCCAGTGTTAATCTCCCACTTTTTTTTTGTTTTATGGGAGAATTAGGAAGAAATCAGGCACACTGTTATACAGTAGGTTTTCTGTGGCAGAAAAAAAAGACAGATGCCACACACAGGACTGGCACTAATGCAGATTTGCCAGTCTTAATCTCCCATTTTTTTTTTTTATGGGAGAATTGTGAAGAAATCAGGCCCACTGCTACACAGTAGGTTTTCTGTGGCAGAAAAAAAAGACAGAAGCCACACACAGGACTGGCACTAATGCAGATTTGCCAGTCTTAATCTCCCACTTTTTTTTTGTTTTATGGGAGAATTGTGAAGAAATCAGGCACACTGTTATACAGTAGGTTTTCTGTGGCAGAAAGTGGCTTGAAAAGATATAACAAAAAAAAAAAGTACTACAATTACTATCTCCCTACAGTAATCTCAGAAAAGTGTGGCAGGCAGCAATAAAAAGGAGTGCTGCACACAAAAGTCAAAAGTGTGGACAAACAAACAAGATAGCTGTGCAGAAAGGAAGGAGCAACAGGATTTGTGCTTTGAAAAAAGCAGTTGCTTTGCACAGCGGCGTACACACAGCAACGCAGCTATCAGGGAGCCTTATAACCTACAGAGCTGATGAAGAGAAATCTAGCCTCCACTGTCCCTGCAAAGAAAAGGTGGTGTTGGACAGTGGAAATCGCTACAGCACAAGCGGTTTTGGGGTCAATTTACCCTGCCTAACGCTATCCCTGCTTCTGACGAAGCGACAGCATCCTCTCCCTACGCTCAGATTAGCAGCAGTAAGATGGCGGTCGGCGGGAACGCCCCTTTATAGCCCCTGTGACGCCGCAGAAAGCAAGCCAATCACTGCCATGCCCTTCTCTAAGATGGTAGGGACCAGGACCTATGTCATCACGCTGCCCACACTCTGCGTTCACCTTCATTGGCTGAAAAATGGTGCTTTAAGCATCATATGAAACGCGACTTTGGCACGAAGATCGTGTACCACATGGCCGATCCCACGCTGGGATCGGGTCAGGTTTCATGAAACCTGACTTTGCCAAAAGTCAGCGACTTATGAAAATGACCGATCCGTTTCGCTCAACCCTACCTTGAACCCACTAAAAAAAAATTTTCACCAAAGAATGTTGGATTTGCCCCAAATTTTCCATTTTCTCAAGAGTAAGAGAAGAAAATGGACATTAAAATTTGTTGTGCAATTTCTTCTGAGCATGCCGTTACCCCATATGTGGTGGAATTCTACTGTTTCGCTGTATGGCAGGGCTTGGGAGAGAAGGAGTGCCAACTGAATTGTGTAGCTCAATTTTGGCTGGAATAGATTGCAGATGCCATGTCACTTTTGACAAGTAAATGGCAAGTTATCATTTTTTCCACTAAAATGTTGCTTTGGCCTCAAGTTTTTAATTTAAAAAAAGGATAATCAATGATAATTTTTAATATTTAATAGTTTTTAATTTTACAAAAGGAGATTATCAACAATACAATTTGTTATGTAATTTCTACTGAGTACAACAAAACCCCATATTTAGTCAAAAACTACTTTTGAGGCACAGTGCAAAGCTCAGAAAGGAAGAAGCACCATAATAGAATTCAGATGTTGCTGAAATGGTTTGAGGATGCCATGTCACTTTAGCAGAGCCTTTGAAGTGCCAGAACAGCAGAAACCCCCCATTAGTAACATCATTTTACAAACTGCGCCTCAAGGAATTCATCTAGGGGAGCAGTGAGCATCTTGACAGCACATGTACCGCAAATAATTTTATACCATTGGGCGGTGGAGAAAAAATAATTACAATTTACAAGTAAAATGTTGTTTTAGCCCCACATTTTTAACCTTTTGTGCTTTTGGGCTTATATGAAAAAATGGACCTCATAGTTTATTGTGCAATTTCTCCTGAGTGTGCCAATATCCTACATGTAATCAGGAACAACTTTTCAGGCAAAGCCAAAAGCTCAGATGGGAAGCAGTGCCATATTATAGTGCAAAATTTACTGTTATGGTTTGCAGGTGCCATAACACACAGGAAGAGCCCCTGAGGTGCCTAAACAGCAGAACCCTCCCATAAGTGACCACATTTAACAAACTACACCTCTCAGTGAATTCATCTAAGGGTATAGTGATCATATTTGACACCACGGGTGTGTCAGAATTTTATACTATTGGGCAGTGAAGAAAAAATAAATGTATTTTTAACACAAAAATTTGTTACACAATTTCTGTTGAATAAGGCAATACTCCATATGTGCTGTGCTGTGCAGCACTGATTAGCCAAACTGCAAGACTCAGGAGGGACAGAGCGCTATTTATTTCCTGGTGCACAGATTTCCTAGAATAGCTTGTGGACTCCATATGCAGAACTCTTAAGTGCTAGAAGAACAGAATACTCTCCTTAAGTGACACCATTTTTTAAATTATACCTCATTTGCAAATTTATCTTCAGATGTAGTAATGATTTAATGATTTGACTCCATGGGTGTTTTCCAGAAACAAGCAGTAGTGCATGTGGCAGAGTTAAAATTACAAATCTGCTATTGCAGTGCCCAGTACATTATGTCCGGCTCGTTTTTCTTCAGACTTGCACCTGTAAATTAGGTGGGCTCTCATCTCTACAGAAATACCAACATAATCCTCGCCCTAATCCTCCTTCCTCCTGCCATATTGAGTGCCCAGAGACAAGTGATTCTTATAGATTTTGGCCTCTCACCCTGCCCATTTCAAGTGCAATATGAAGAGATTGCATGTAGCGATGCCCAAATATTTGAGCTAAGAAGGCGACTGTGGGAAAATGCAATTACTGTGGATTATAATGAGACACAATTGCCAACAAGTGATGTTGTTACATCAGCATGTCAGGAGCAGGACCAGAGTGTAGAAGTGGAAGACGAGGTGGTGGACAATGAAGTCAGTGAACTAACCTGGGAAAGTGACATGCAGAGCAAGGAGAGCAGCGCACAGAGGGAGAGATTTTTGTTTTAAATATTTTTCCCCTAGTGCTGGAACTCAGTCCAATTGGACTTTTTTTCATCCATTTTGACCTGGAAATCAGTCTGGTGTGTTTTGTACACTCCTTGCACCACACCCTAAATCAGATTGTCTCTACCAGGAGTTTGTAAGCATAATACATATCTGATCTACTCTATCATTAAAGCATTTCAAAGATGAGATGAATTCTGCATTGATACATATATTTTTTTCATCAGGAAAATCAGGTAGACTAGTCAGACCCAGGAGGGCAGAAGAAAAGTCAGAAAACAGTTTGAAGCCAAAAACCGGGACTACCATTAGAACTGCAGAAGCTGAGCACTAATGTATTGAACAAATAAATAGCACTTATTACTAGAGATGGAGTCAGAGGTAAAGAGTTTAAATAGAGGGCAGCCCTTCAGGGGAAAGCAGGGAGAATTACTAAACTAGTCAGCAATGAACCCCAAAGCTCTCTGGTTGGGCGGCATCACAAGTCTCAGGAATTAAACAGAACTGCCATAGACTCTACTTACACCCTTATATTTAGATGTAACACTTTATTTTTTCATATATTTTTTATTAAAAAAATTGTAGATGTATTTGTAGATACAGTTTGCCAATAAATATTTATATTATTGCGTTGCATATAATCTGGTAATATTTTCAAAGAATTTAGAAATAATGTATGTAATGTGCTGCATCTAAGAAACAAGTTCTGTACATTCACAGCCATAGCAAAATCAACTTAATAATAGTAAAGCTGCCTCACGTACAGTGGATACAGAAAGTATTCAGACCACTTTACATTTTTACTCTTTGTTTCATTGCAGCCATTTGGTAAATTCAAAAAAGTTCATTTTTTATCATTAATGTACACTCTGCAACCCATCTTGACTGAAAAAACAGAAATGCAGTAATATTTGCTAATTTTTTTAAAAAAAGAAAAACTGAAATATCACATGGTCATGCATATTCAGACCCTTTGCTCAGTATTGAGTAGAAGCACCCTTTTGAGCTAGTACAGCCAGTCTTCTTGGGAATGATGCAGCAAGTTTTTCACACCTGGATTTGGGGCCATTCTTCCTCGCAGATTCTCTCCAATTCTATCAGGTTGGATGGTGAATATTGGTGGACAGCCATTTTCTGGTCTCTCCAGGGATGTTCAATTGGGTTTAGATCAGGGCTCTGGCTGGGCCAGTCAAGAATGGTCACAGAGTTGTTCTGAAGCCACTACTTTGTTTTTTTAGCTGTGTGCTTAGGGTCATTGTCTTGTTGGAAGGTGAACCTTTGGCCGAGTCTGAGGTCCAGAGCATTCTGGAAGAGGTTTTCATCCAGGATATCTCAGTACTTGGCCGCATTCATGTTTTCTTCTATGACAACCAGTCGTCCTGTCCCTGCAGCTGAAAAACACCCCCATAGCATGATGCTGCCACCACCATGTTTCACTTTTGGGATTGTATTGGGCAGGTGATGAGCAGTACCTGGCTTTCTCCACACATACAGCTTAAAATTATCTCTTCAGACCAGAGAATCTTATTTCTCAAAGTCTGGAAATCCTTCATGTGTTTATAAGCAAACTATGGAATTAACAGAAAAACGGCTCGCACATCCTAACCAGTGTGAATAGGTGCATACCAGGAGCAGCTACCTCCATACATAAATATACAAAAAAGGTTGCACTCTATCGTGCCAAAACATGTCTAATATGGAATACATGAAATTTGAATAGCAAAATGGCTTTTGAACATTAGAAAAATATTTAAGAGACGCTTTGCACAGAATTTGATACAAATCAAATAGTGTGAGCCCATCAACTTCGTCAAAGTGGTCTCAGACTGATGGGTCCCTGACCTCCCTGTCCAAATGTGAACACTTACCAAAGGCCAATATCTGTATGCCTGGGTGAATGTGGACACCTCTATTCAGCAAAGCCTACATATGAGTTAGCCGGGACCAAGTGTGATAAGATGCAATTAAAAACCCCATGGTGATGGGAGGAGTGCACAGCCAGTAAGCTAACATGGAATTAACAGAAAAACGGCTCGCACATCCTAACCAGTGTGAATAGGTGCATACCAGGAGCAGCTACCTCCATACATAAATATACAAAAAAGGTTGCACTCTATCGTGCCAAAGCATGTCTAATATGGAATACATGAAATTTGAATAGCAAAATGGCTTTTGAACATTAGAAAAATATTTAAGAGACGCTTTGCACAGAATTTGATATAAATTCTGTGCAAAGCGTCTCTTAAATATTTTTCTAATGTTCAAAAGCCATTTTGCTATTCAAATTTCATGTATTCCATATTAGACATGCTTTGGCACGATAGAGTGCAACCTTTTTTGTATATATATATATATATATATATATATATATATATATATATATATATATATATATATATATATATATATAAGCAAACTATGGTCACGTGACTAGCTCAGAATCTTACATATTTAGAGATAGTTTTTTTTAATATAGAACTAATTTCGACTCTTAAAACTGCAATGCTGATCAGTTCTAAGCAAATAATGCAAAAAAGATATAATTCAAGAACGAAGAATATATATATATATACAGCAGCCTTGCAGCACTGGAGTCCTGGGTTCTAATCCCACTCAGGACAACATCTGCAAAGAGTTTGTATGTTCTCTCCGTGTTTGCGTGGGTTTCCTCCCACATTCAAAAAAGACATACTGATAGGGAATTTAGATTGTGAGCCCCATCAGGGACAGCGATGATAATGTGTGCAAAATTGTAAAGCGCTGCGGAATATGTTAGCGCTATATAAAAATAAAGATTATTATATATATATATTGTGGGGATATAACTCAGCAGGGATCTTTGCTTTAGCCCAAGCAGGTGGCTATGGAGTCACAATGGACAATAGCAGGTTGGCGAGTTCCACACAGATATGAGCCAGGCGTATTTATTGTACACACTTGTCATACAATGTTACGCTTACTAAACATAAAATAAAATGTCTAAGGCCGTCTGGCCACTAACTAACAATAAGATTCTAACTACAAAATAAACCTACACAATAACAAAGAAGTTCATGCCGTCTTAGGGTACGTGTCCACGATCAGGATGGCCAGCGGTATCGTCGGAGCGGCAAACCCGCTCAGCGCTAAGCCCCGCCCCCTTCTTGGTTTGCGATGATGCTGGATGTGTTCATTGTACACATCCGGGATCATCGCACCCCTCGCATAGGGCCCTGTGTTATTCCTTGCGGCGGCGCAGCGTCGCCGCAAGGAACACGGACATGCTGCCATCTTAAAAGACGCGCAGCATGTCCGGAGTCGCAGGGCCGACGGATGCGTGTTTCCACGCATAGTGGACACGGAATTTCATAAAATCCCCTCCACTATGCTGGAACATCTGGACGCTGTGTGTTTGACGCTGCGTCCCCACGCAGCGTCAAACACACAGCGTTTCCTGAACGTGGACAAATACCCTTACTGTGTCAGCTCCCCCAGACCAGCAGATGATGAGAGTGAGCTCCCAGCAGCTCCTGATTATATCAGCTGAAGAAGTCAGGAGTCAAAACCTGGATTGCATGTGTGGAGGGGAAGCACCAGTCTTTTCCACGCTGATCACTAAAGAAACCAGGACCGGATTACATTGAAATAAACAGCTTCACAATCAATACTGGGAGACATATGAAATGAAATGGGGAGAAACATATCTGTTTTCTAGTACTTCTCCCCTTGGCACCTCACACACCCCCTTCCTCTGTTCGAGCCCGTAGGGTCGGACACAACGAGTCACCAAGCAGTGCGTTCTAGACAACGCATCTGCATTCCCATGCGCTGCGCCTGCCCTGTGCTCAACGGAAAATTTAAAACCTTGCAATGCTAAGAACCAGTGTGTCACCCTCGCATTGCCCTCTTTTGCCCGGGACATCCACGTTAGGGGTGAATGGTCCGTCACTAGCCTAAATTGGCAACCTAGTAAATAATAGCGTAAGGTGTATAGGGCCCATTTCACAGCCAGGGCTTCCCGCTCAACCACACTGTAATTCTTTTCTGCCCTCGTAAGTTTTCTGCTTAGATAGCCCACTGGGTGTTCCTCGCCATTCATTTCCTGTGACAACACCGCACCGAGGCCAACACCAGAGGCGTTTGTTTGGACAATAAACTCCTGTTTAAAGTCAGGGGCAACCAACACTGGTTGGCCACAGAGGACCGTTTTCAAATGTTGAAAGGCCTCCTCTGCTTCTGTGTTCCACTTTACTGTGACAGATTTTGACCCTTTGGTAAGATCTGTGAGAGGGGCCGCGATGGTGGCAAAATGTTTGATGAAGCGCCTATAATAACCAACGATTCCTAAAAAAGCACCAACTTGTTTTTTGTTGACCGGTCGTGGCCAATTCTGAATAGCATCCACTTTATTGGACTGTGGCTTTACGACTCCTCGCCCTATGCTATATCCCAGATAGCGAGCCTCCTCCAATCCCAAAGTACATTTCTTGGGATTGGCAGTCAACCCAGCGGTTTTTAGCAAGTCCAAGATGGCTTGTACTTTTGACAAATGTGTGTCCCAGTCATCACTAAAGATAGTGATATCGTCCAAGTATGCGGACGCATACTGGACATGGCGTTTTAGGACAATATCAATTAGATGTTGGAAGGTGGCTGCGGCACCATGCAACCCAAATGGCATATCACGGTACTGGAACAGTCCCTGGGGCGTGACAAAGGCAGTTTTCTCCTTGGCTGAATCCGTGAGGGGAATCTGCCAATAACCTTTTGTTAAGTCAATAGTGGATATGTACCTGGCCGAACCCAGTCACTCTATAAGTTCATCAACTCTTGGCATCGGGTAGGCATCAAATTTCGATACCTCATTTAATTTCCGAAAATCATTACAAAATCGAATAGTCCCATCGGGTTTGGGCACCAGTATGATTGGGCTAGCCCAATCGCTCCGGGACTCCTCAATAACTCCAAGCTCTAACATTTCTCGACTTCCTGGGCAATGGCTTGTCTCCGAGCCTCTGGAATTCGATATGGTTTTAGCCGTACCCACGCATGTGGAACAGTAACAATGTCATGTTTAATTAAGTGAGTACGGCTAGGAAGTTCTGAGAAAACCTCTGCGTTTCTCTGTATGAATTCCTTGGTCTCTCGTTTTTGACTTTCAGATAGTGTCTCTGCAATACCCACTTCTGGAAGTGCTACCTGGGGGTCATTTACCATAGATGGTGGTACCCTTCGAGGTCCCTCAACAAGGGCAGCTCCTGCCATTTGGCTCTTCCTGTCCCGCCAGGCCTTAAGCAAGTTTATGTGGTAGATTTGTTCGTTTTTTCTCTTATCTGGTTGGTGTATCTTATAATTCACTTCACCTATTCTGTCCAAGACCTCGTATGGGCCCTGCCACTTCGCAAGAAATTTATTTTCTACAGTAGGTACTAATACTAACACTCTGTCTCCGGGTTGAAAGACTCGTGTTTTAGCCTCTCGGTTGTATACCGTACTTTGGGCATGTTGTGCACGTTCTAAACATTCTTTAACTATTGGCATGACTGCCTCAATTCTATCTTGCATAAGCATTACGTGTTCAATTACAGTACGATAAGGAGTCACCTCTTGTTCCCAAGTCTCTTTGGCAATGTCTAACAGGCCTCTAGGACATCACCCATAAACTAACTCAAAAGGCAAAAAGCCTGTGGAGGATTGGGGTACCTCACATATAGCGAACAGGAGATATGGTAGGAGAGCATCTCAATCCCTCCCGTCTTTGTCTACCACCCTTTTCAACATTCCCTTCAGGGTTTTATTGAATCGCTCCACCAACCCGTCAGTCTGAGGGTGATATACTGAAGTACGCAAGTGGGAGATTTTTAGTAGTTTACATAAGTCCTTAAGTATACGATACATAAAGGGGGTCCCCTGATCCATTAGTATTTCCCTTGGAATGCCGGTGCGAGAAAACATATTAACAAGCTCCTTTGAAATTGCCTTCGCATTGGCATTCCGCAGGGGTACTGCTTCAGGATAACGAGTGGCATAATCTAGTACTACCAAAATGTACTGATGACCCTGGGCAGATTTAACTAATGGACCGACTATATCCATTGCTATCCTCTCGAAGGGCACCTCAATTATCGGTAAGGGCACAAGCGGGCTTCTAAAATGTGACATAGGTGCGGTCAATTGACACGTAGGACAGGACTGACAATACTGGGTCACGTCTCCCCCTAGACCCGGCCAAAATAAACGTTGCAGAATACGGTGTTTTGTTTTTTTCTCCAGCCAGATGTCCCCCCAAGGGATGTTTATGTGCCAGATCCAAAACTACTTGGCGAAAGGACTTGGGCACCACTAGTTGCTCTACCACCACTCCTCGCACTTTATCTATGTGATACAGCATACCCTGTTGCACCACCACATGTGGGAACTCATTTTGAGCCCCTGGGTACAATGGTCTTCCCTCAGAGACCTTTAAATTTTCCCATGTCCTTGCCAGAGTAGGATCCTGGTGTTGAGCGGTCCCGAACTTACCATGGGCCAGCTCAAGGCCCGGCATTTCTATAGCCTCCTCTAGTTCATCTGCCTCACCTGCATATACAGCCAGAGGAGAGTCTACAGATTCTGGGGTTTCCTCTGAGATGGGTCCCCTTTCATTTTGCTGCAATGGGTCAGGGGGTAGCCCCACGGCACCGTCTTCAACTAGAGTTTTCATGCCATTTTTAAGGCTCCACAAGTCCCAAAATAAGGGAAAGTCTCTCCCCAATATAACGTCATGTCCCATAGACTTTAGGACTGCCGCTTGATGTCTTTTGGTTCCCACTGGCGTGGCAAGGGTGACCCAGGCAGTGGGGTAGGTTTTAATATCGCCATGGATACAACTAATGCCCACGGTTAAGTTTGTTAGAGCTCTAGGGTCCACCAAACTGGCATGTACCAGAGTTACTTGACTGCCGGATTTCCAAGACGGCATTCACAATATGGCCATCGACCTCAAGGCAACACACGTGTCGTTCTTCTGTAAGGATCTCTGCAACACAGACCGACTGTACATAAATGAAAGATGCCTCATAGCATTACAGTCCATTGGCTCTGTAGTCATTGGGCAGTTAGCTGCTACATGGCCAAGTCCGCGACATCGCCAACACTGTATAGGTCCTAGCCTCCTTGCTGGGGACCCCAGAAAGGGTCTGCTGGCTTGCTGTGAGACCGAACCACCTCCATAGTCCTTTGTGGGTCAGCTACCCTTCATTGCAACGTTCTCTTCTTTTGAAGATGAAGTAGGTTTTGCAGGATTTTCTGGCAATTTCTTGGGAGCCCAGCGAGGTGATAACGTCCCTTGGAGTAGGCTTTCAGAAGCATTGTAGCGTTCGACCATATTCACCAACTGGTCGGCCGTAGATGGGTCCCCCTGTCCAACCCACCTCTGTATCTTAGCGGGTAAGGACCGTAGGTACTTGTCTAGAACAACACATTCCACCATCTGTGCGGATGTCAAAGTCTCTGGTTGCAGCCATTTTTTTACTAAATGGATGCGATCATGCAGTTGTGAGCGGGCTGGCTGATGCTCCACAAAAGTCCACAAATGTACCCTCTGTGCTCGTACATATGTGTTTACTCCCAGCCTTTCCAGGATTTCGCCTTTTAGTTTGGTATAATCCATAGCATCCACTCCACTTAGATCGTAATAGGCCTTTTGAGGATCTCCGCTCAGAAATGGAGCAACCACTTCAGCCCTTCTATCCACCGGTAAGTGCTCACGTTCTGCAATACGTTCAAATACGGTGAGATATGCTTCCACATCATCGTCAGCAGTCATTTTAAGCAGAGTCTTTTGTACGGCTTTCCGTGCACTAGCAACACTTTGTGCACAGTCTTCCTCATCTCGGGGCTGCCGAACCAAAGCCTGCTTTATTGCATTCAACTGCTCTTGCTGAATCTGGTTTTGCTGGTCCTGGGCTTGCTGGAAGTAAGTATTGGTCTGCTGTTGTTGAACATTTGCCTGCAATAACTGTTTCACTAGTTCCTCCATATTACTGGACTCTTGGATCTTCAAAAGCACAGGAGCTTTCAGCCAGGACATACACAGAGCGCTTTCTCTGCAGTCACAGTCCAACAGCCACTATGCCCGCATTCGAAACACCATTTGTGGGGATATAACTCAGCAGGGATCTTTGCTTTAGCCCAAGCAGGTGGCTATGGAGTCACAATGGACAATAGCAGGTTGGCGAGTTCCACACAGATATGAGCCAGGCGTATTTATTGTACACACTTGTCATACAATGTTACGCTTACTAAACATAAAATAAAATGTCTAAGGCCGTCTGGCCACTAACTAACAATAAGATTCTAACTACAAAATAAACCTACACAATAACAAAGAAGTTCATGCCGTCTTACTGTGTCAGCTCCCCCAGACCTGCAGATGATGAGAGTGAGATCCCAGCAGCTCCTGATTATATCAGCTGAAACAGTCAGGAGTCAAAACCTGGATTGCATGTGTGGAGGGGAAGCACCAGTCCTTTCCACGCTGATCACTAAAGAAACCAGGACCGGATTACATTGAAATAAACAGCTTCACAATCAATACCGGGAGACATATGAAATGAAACGGGGAGAAACATATCTGTTTTCTAGTACTTCTCCCCTTGGCACCTCACAATATATATATATGTAACCCCCTTCATTTTCCCATTTGCAACAGACCTAAAAAATTACAGATTACCTAAAATGAATGAATTGCCTATATTTCCCCCTTCAATTTCCACATTTTTGTTTTTGTTTTTATTTCTCCCCTTCTTCCAAGAGCCATCGCTAGTGTTTAGCATTCCGATACCGCAAGTATCGGGTATCGGCCGATATTTGCGGTATCGGAATTCCGATACCGAGTTCTGATATTTTTGTGATATCGGAAATCGTAATCGGAAGTTCCCAGTGTATGGTTCCCAGGGTCTGGAGGAGAGGAAACTCTCCTTCAGGCCCTGGGATCAATATTCATGTGTAAAATAAAGAATAAAAATAAAAAATAGGGATATACTCACCCTCTGACGAGCCCTGGTTGTAATCGCTGCAACCGGCAGCCTCCGTTCTTAAGAATGAGCGAGTGAAGGACCTGCGATGACGTCGCGGCTTGTGATTGGTCGCGTGAGCGGTCACATAAGCGGTCACGTGACCAATCACAAGCCGCGACGTCATCGAAGGTCCTTAACTCGGCATTCTTAGGAACGGAGGCACCGCTAAGAGCAGGGGCCGCCGGAGGGGTGAGTATATCAATATTTTTTATTTTTATTCTTTATTTTATGCATGAATATGGATCCCAGGGCCTGAAGGAGAGTTTCCTCTCCTTCAGACCCTGGGAACCATTCCTATATTTTGTGTCCCATAGATATGCATTGGTATCGGGTATCGGTATCGGCGATATCCGATACTTTTTGGGTATCGGCCGATCCAATCCGATACCGATACCTTTGCATATCGGAAGGTATCGCTCAACACTAGCCATCACTTTTTTAATTTTTTGATCCACATAGCCATACAAGGGTTTGTTTTTTCTGGGACGAATTGTTCTTTTGAATAACCCTGCATTTTATCATGCAATGCTGTAAAAAGCAAAAAAAAAGTGCTATTCTATAATTGTTCTTGGGGTCTTTTATTTGCCATGTTTGCTATAAAACTTGTAGTAGGTCGACTCACTCGGCTTCTTAAAGAGGTAGACACAGGAACTGTTTCTATTTAAAGTCCGTCTGGTCTATTGCAATCCTCATAAACCACATCGCCAGAAAACCAGAAAAAGTTAATACATCCTTTGTCTGGGAGAAAGTAAAACATAAAGTCCATACAATAGTGCTGGTTAGCTTACCTGGCTTAGATTCCAGCTTCCATGTCTTTTAGCAAAGGACAATCAATCCAGGAGACCTGAAATCTCCATAGGTCCAGCTTTCCTTAACATCAAGGCACATCTCCAGAGTTTTCACCTCCAGACCCACCCACGCTCAAATGCTCTAGAAAGCTGGGTGTTTATCCTCTGGACTCCTCCCTCTCTACAGCTGTGCTGGATGATTTTTAGCATGTTTATATTACTGAAGGTAACAACCTCAGAGCTACATATCTCCCCTTTAGTAGTTTGCCAATGACGTTGTCATAAACTGACCTGGCATATTTGGTAAAACTGACCTGGCAATATGATTCCCCAGATCAATATGATTAAAGAGATGCCAACCATGTATATGCTTTTTTAATTTAATTAAAAAAATTCAGAAATTTGTAAAAAAAATATTTTGATTGTTTTCCCATTTTATGAGATCAGAAACATTTTCGGGATATGGGGCTGTGCGAGGGCTTATTTTTGTTATATTTTTAAAAACCTTTTTTTCCACTTTTAACCGTATTTTTTAGCTCCATTATCGATGTGAATACTTTTCTGCCAAATGATGACAGAAGTATTCTCAGAGTGATACCTTTATTGGCTAACCAGAAAATATGTTTGCAAGCTTTCAGAGCACAGTGGCTCCTTCTTCAGGCATGATTACCTTAGCTCCATTATGGAACTTGAAACTGTTATTATCCAATTTACTTGTGCTATACAGAGCAGGGCTACAGCAGTACTATGTATAGTAAAAGTCATGGTCTCCTATGAACACCAGATACAGGTTGAATAATTCAGAAAGCACCTGCTGAGAAAGGTGCGGGCTTGGCTTGCGAGCCCACATCAAAATCAGGGAACTGAAATATGACAAAATTGTACATCGTATGTCATGAAGGGGTCAATGTAAAGCTACCTAGTCAAAGATGATGACAAGTTATCCAGAGTTGTAGAATAATAGTCACAGCCAGGAATCTCTTTATCAATGATCTGGTGGAAGGGATTAAAAGTAAAGTGTCAGTTTTTGCTGATGATGAAATTTTGTAGCCTAATAGAAACTATGCAAGGCTGTATAATATTGAAGGGCTATCTAAATAAGATGCCTGCATCAGCAAACAGCTGGCAGATGAAGCTTATTGCTGATAAATGTAGATCAATGCACCGTGAACGATGTAATTGTATTGCTGCATATACAGTGAATTAAAATATACTAGTGATTACAGAACAGGTGGACTTGGGTATTCTGTCTACAAGTAAGCTAGACGGGTATTCTGTCTACAAGTAAGCTAGACAGCGGTTCTCAATGTCAGGCAGAAGCTTCATAAGAAAAGAGTATTTTAGAGCGTATAGAAAGAAAGATAAAAACCTGTGATCTTAGCATAATATTACCCCCGTGTTAATTCTTTTTAGGGCCACATCTTGAGTTTTGGATTCCTCATTTTGAAAAGGATATTAAGTTAGAATCGGTTCAATAGTAACACCATGAAGAGGGAGGCATTTGTGTTGGAATGTCACACTGTTTTTTTTCCCAGGATTATGGTGAGTGGTGGCAAAATATACAATAGTTTGACGTTTCTAATCTTCATTCCAGGTACAGCAAAAACTCTGCATAATGTTGATTGTGTTGTGGAACTAGCGGTAATGCCAGTTCACCAAAAGTGTCCCATGAGCCTTTTTTCAGCATAATGACACCAGGCTGCATGTTGCTCATGCTAGGTTGAGCAGCCTGTGTAGCCTAAAAGTGCTACTATGGCTTGCAGTGTATGGCTGCTTAAAGGGGTCCTCTGGGGACTGATGGTACTGCAGCAAGGATGGTATGGCTTCTCACAGGTGAAGCTGGGTCCCCAGGACTACCGGTGTGTTTGGCAAAAATAGTGTGGTGCCAGAAATAATTAGAGGACACAAGGTTGCAGTCTCTTTACCTGTTTACTGGTGGTTATGGCCACAGTCCAGGGTACCGGTAACAGGTGTTGGTGAGGTCTGGTCGGCCTGGAAGCAATTATGGATCCCTTTCTCAGGTGAGGTTAGAAAGCCTTCTTCTCACGCTTTGAGGCGAGTCCCTTGCTGCCTATTGCTTCACACAAGGTCCTCTCTTTTCCTGTCCTAAGACAGTACCTGCATGGTAGACAACGCAAGCCTTTTTACAGGTGTTTCTAAGATTACTCCAGGCTCTGTATGTTGCTGTACCTTCGGGTGTAGGTGTGGACAGATGACCTAGAATCTTCTGCCCTCCGGTTCTGCTGTGGGACATACAGTACCACACAGCCTTGTGCTCCTGGTGCCTGATTCCTGCACTTCAGCTTGAAGGGAGCCCAGTCACAGCTCTCCTCCAGCTCCTCAATTGTCCTGTGCTTCTCCCCTCTGGCACTTGTTACCAATGCAATGCTCCTGCTTCCTCTCTGCCCTGGAGATGCAGCACCATGTGGCTGCACGGCCCCAGCTCTCTTGCTCTCACTCCTCTTTCCTCCACTGTCTGCTCCAGACTAACTGTCTACCTCCTCCTCCAAGCCAGAATATATATATATATATATATATATATATATATATATATATATATATATATTATATAGGGGAAGCTCCCCTGAAACTGGGTTCAGAGCCCCCCTTCTGGCCTGGAATCAGAACATGTTGCATGTATATGTATCACCTGTTAAAGGGATCTTCCTTGCTTCCAGGCATGGCATCACCCTCCCTGAAAGAAAGGCAACATTACTGTAACAACCAGTTTCCTGGAGTGTTACAATAACCTCATTGATAGCAGCCAGTGTGTATGAGCGTGTGTATTTCTGCATGTGGCGCTCATACTAGATACTTAATAAATCAAGATGTTTTGAAAATTTTGTTTCCATTTTTTTGCATATCATCATCATGTCTATTGATTCTGTGATTTCCATATTTCAATGAATTTTCTTTCTTGGATTTGCAATTACAATGATAATGAGTGCATTAGCATCATATGGCATGTGTTTAAAATACAAATCATCATGGAGCAAAGCTCAGCCTAAATATTTCCTTAATATAAGAATATACTAGCTTCTGGTCTGTGTGATAGGTCTGAATTGATTTGCTCCTCAAATAGTGGAAAATAAAAATACAATTCCAATGATAAAGAATATGCAGACAGTGTGTGTATATTTTATGTAGTTCATTGGTTTTCACCTACTGTTGATGTGACAAATATTTTTTAACAACCATGAACACATAACAAAGATTGCAACTAAAAATGTGCTTGTATGTATATATATATATATGTATATATATATATATATACATATATATATATATATATATAAGAATAACATTGTAACAAGCTGTAAGCTTTGTAATAATGGTTTAATCTGAAGTATTCTGACAGCTGGCTGGGTTGATGAGAGTTGTTGCCAAGGAGCTTTGAATGCCTGCTGAGGACATCCACAGCATGCTGATTTATAGCAGCAGTGTAGAACTGCATAATGTCAGCACCTCTCACTAAAGTAATAATAAACAGGAATTACATGGTTTATTTTTCTGTATGAATTGGTCAGACTATGCATGGGAAGCAGTAACCCAATGGGGGATAATAGTGTGGTTCTCATGGGAGCTTTAACTGTGGCTGAGCAATTTCAACTGGCAAGGTTTGTAAAAAAAAAAAAAAAAAAAAGTATCCTTAATATACTCATTTTACAATAAGTCCTTTTTTTCTTATTTTGGTTAGTAGCTGGAAGAGGAATTTTGTGGCTGGTGTATGTTATTGGACAAAGTCATAGCTAGAATAACTTTCTACTGCCCATCCTGCCAACTGACCAAAGCAACACAAAGCAATTAAAATGTCACAACATCATGTTCCTTTTAGTCGTGAATATTTGGCATTGCCTTTGGATTGCATCCATGTTGATTAAAAAAGTAAGTGGTATTCTTAAACTGTAAAATCTTTCTAGCTTAGCAGTATATAACTACATTTTCTGCACTTGTAGGATATTGAAAGTTTTCATATAAATACACAATCCCATCATCAATTTCTGCAGATAGCAATGGATGTAAATGATAATAGCAGGATGAGTGGCGTGACTGTGGTAATTGACTGGGGCACAAAATTAGTGAGGGCACAACATTTTAAAACAAAAAAAAGCATTACATTTTTTTTCTATCTTTTGAGATTTTACGCCCCTGCAAAGTGGTGTTGCCACTACTGAAGATCTAGGACACTGCCCATATCTTAGAACTCTGGTCGGTCTTTGGATCTCTACTCTGAAATGTATTGGCCTCAATATGACACCAATACTGTTGTATTGTATGATACATCAGGGAGCTATAAGTTCCCTACTGCACCATCTATGTCCTACGGTTTCAAAAGATTCAATGGCTAGCAATCAACTTAAATGAATATGACGGTGCTGGTGAAAGGAGCCGATGGTCCCATAAACAATAATTAATGAGATCACTGCACACATAAAAGTTGAAAAGTATGCTTCAAGTGGGGGTTTATTTATAGTGATTGGTGAGGCGACAGGCAAATTTGACGTTTTGACTAATTAATAGTCTTGATCACAAAGTTATCCTATATAGAAAAGAAATGCCAAATAATATTTCATAAATAACCAAATAGTAAATATTACCTATAAATATATACCCACAAAAAATATTTACTAAAAAATGAGTCTATAAATTCAATCATATAATTTTATTTATATTTATTTCCTCTCTGGTCTGAGTCTACCACCCTACCCGTACCCTCCGCTCCGCAAATGACCTCAGGTTAGCATCCTCAATAATCAGAACCTCCCACTCCCGTCTCCAAGACTTTACACGTGCTGCGCCGATTCTTGGAATGCACTGCCTAGGTTAATATGATTAATCCCCAATCCCCACAGTTTTAAGCGTGCCTTAAAAACTCATTTGTTCAGACTGGCCTACCGCCTCAATGCATTAACCTAACGATCCCTGTGTGGCCTATTAAAAAAACAAAAACAAACCATAATCAGGTTCCTCGCATCATGTTCTCATACACTATGCAGTTAATAGCCCTCTGTGTCTGTACTGTTACATACTTAGGCTGTTAACTGGTTCATGCAGCATTACATGAACACCCAATTCTTACACTATGGCTATAAGCAATTGTTACCATCCACCTCTCGTGTCTCCCTCTTTTCCTCATAGTTTGTAAGCTTGCGAGCAGGGCCCTCATTCTATTTTGAACTGTGATTTCTGTTATGCTGTAATGTCTATTGTCTGTACAAGTCCCCTCTATAATTTGTAAAGCGCTGCGGAATATGTTGGTGCTATATAAATAAAATTATTATTATTATTATTTATAAATATAACAAGCACAATATATGATTAAAAAACAATGTTTATTAAAAATAAAAATTAAAATTTCATAATACTTAAAATCATTAAAATCAGTATGTGGTGGGTGGGGCACGTCAGATTAGTTGGTAAAAAAAAATATTAATAATAATTAAATAAAATTAAATAATATAATACAAAATAATAATTATTGATGAAATTAATGAGATATAATATAATCAATGTCACATGACTAGTATAAAAAAGAATAAAACTGTGAGATACAACCAATAATTCATATAACAATAATATACAATAATATTAGTACCATAAAAGTATATATTAGTAGCCAAATGTGTTAAAAAAAAATATATATATATATATATATATATATATCTCAATAAAAAATATATATAAATAGCAAATACCGTATTTTTCGGACTATAGGACGCACCGGACTATAAGGCGCACCCAGGTTTTAGAGGTGGAAAATAGGGAAAAAAATATTTGAAGCAAAAAAAATGTGGTAAAATATTTAATAACATAAATAACATACTATTATATGTGGTGTTATTATATATAATAGTACGTTATTATGTTGGAAGCTGCGGGACCAGTGTGGTGTCTGTATACTATATGAAGACACTGGAGGGTGAGTATAAGAATGGGGGCACAGGGCTTATAGTGAAAGCACCACTCCAGCACTGCAAAATAACACTGGAGTGCTGCTTTAAAATCCCATGGAAGAACTATAACTCCCAGCATGTCCTGCAGATCCTATGACATGCTGGGAGTTATAGTTCACCAAAGGAGTGGCAGAGTGCTTTATTGTGTTTTGTAAAGACTAACCTCTTAATTGTGGCAGCCTGCCATGGCTGCACACACAGAGCCCTCTCTCTTGTTGCCTTTCCACAGCGCACGCGCAGGACATAAGAGGAAGCTGCAGATTCTAGGTGGGAGTCTGAAGGACCTATGATGATGTCAGAAGAGGGAGGGCTCTGAGCTGCCATGTGATGCTCCAGCCCGCCCACTTCTGACATCACACAGGTCCTCCTTGTGCACCACAGACAGCTCAGCGTCCAGCACAGGCAGGTATGCAGCGATCTCCTGGCCCCTGCTGCTGCTGCCTCCTCCCCCGGACACACAGATTCTCCCCAGAATCAGTGCTGGGGAAACTGTGTGTCGCTGCTTAACGGTGCAGAGCACTATATGGCACAGCTTTCTATGGTACAGCTATGGGGCAATAATGAACGGTGCAGAGCACTATATGGCTCTTTTGCTAAATCCTGTTTTTCTGCCTGCGTGTGTTTTTCCTCTTATACTCACAGTCAGTATTTGTGGGGGGCTGCCTATCCTCTGGGGTTCTGCTCTGAGGCAAGATAGAATTCCCATTTCCATCTATAGGGGTATTTAGTCCTCCGGCTGTGTCGAGGTGTCTAGGACGTGTTAGGTACATCCCACGGCTACTTCTAGTTGCGGTGTTAGTTTAGGGTTTGCGGTCAGTACAGGTACCACCTACTCCTGAGAAAGTCTCTCATGCGGCTCCAAGGTCACCGGATCATAACAGGGGCAATAATGAACGGTGCAGAGCACTATATGGCACAGCTTTCTATGGTACAGCTATGGGGCAATAATGAACGGTGCAGAGCACTATATGGCAAAGCTATGGGGCAATAATGAACGGTGCAGAGCACTATATGGCACAGCTATGGGGCAATAATGAACGGTGCAGAGCACTATATGGCACAGCTATGGGGCCATAATGAATGGTATGGAGCATCTATTTTTATTTTTGAAATTCACCGGTAGCTGCTGCATTTTCCACCCTAGGCTTATACTCGAGTCAATACGTTTTCCCAGTTTTTTGTGGCAAAATTAGGGGGGTCGGCTTATACTCGGGTCGGCTTATACTCGAGTATATACGGTATATAATATTGATGTATAAAAAGGAAAAAATTCATATAATATAATGGCCACAATGTATGTCATATGAAAAATACAGAATCATGAGTGAATATCCATACATAAACAAAGTGCATAGTGCTGGAAAATCAATACATATGATACTTATAAGTAAACTAACACAAAGTGCATGTATACACATATACTAAGACCATAGGGAAAATGGAGAAGAAAATAAATCAATAAGTAATATAAAACCAGCCATGTGTACCAACCAAGAGACGTGCAGCAACCCCCGCACACACCACTCCAACGCACGTTTCGCAACCGCTTTGTCACGGAGTGGTGTGTGTAGGGTGCAACAACATTATATAGTACCCGCACAGCTGCAGAAAATTGTCAATGAGTAGCGCTATAGTTACATGGTGCCACAACAGAGCGCGCGGCCATCGCGTTCCTGAGTCACATAAGGCCAGGGAGGTGTCAAGAGCGGATTCTAAGTCCCGGACCGCTTGGGCATCCAAGGTTTCCCATGTTTGCCAGCAGTCTGGACATCTTGCCACCAGATGTTCTCAGCGGTCGAGGAGACGTCAGCCTTTAGTGGTAGTCGGGGGAGGTACACTAGATACGGCGACGTTTGCCTCAAAATTGTCCTTTAAGGGGACAATTAACATTTGCTCATCTTCCCACTCAGTAGAGCTCTGCGTAGATTCTGGGGCAGAGGGCAATTTCATGTCTTCCGCCTTTGCCCAACATCACGCAATACCCCTGGTTATGCTAGCGCAACCAGTTACGGTACGAGTGGTGAATAGGTCGACACTACCTTCACAGATAACTCACCAGACCATTCCTTTTACTCTGTCCATGTCGCCATCCCATCAGGAGACAATATCTCTGCTCATCATACCTGAGGGTATTGATGAGGTCCTGTTGGGGATACCTTGGTTACGGTACCACTCTCCACATATCGAGTGGTCTTCTGGCAGAATTTTGGGATGGGGTGAGTCTTGTGAGGGTAGGTGTCAAAGGGGATGCGTTCAGGTTGCTACTACTGAGGTACCCGCAGATCTATCCTCTCTCCCCAAGCAATACTGGTCTCATGCGGACGTGTTCTCCAAAAAGGCGGCAGAGACTCTTCCACCTCACAGCCCCTATGACTGTCCTATTGACCTCTTGCCTGGTGCTGAGCCTCCCCGGGGTCGAGTTTATCCGTTATCTCTCCCGGAGACGGAGGTTATGTCTCAGTACATCCAAGAAAATCTGGCAAGAGGGTTCATTAGGAAGTCAGTGTCGCCTGCTGGGGCTGGGTTCTTCTTTGTTCAGAAGAAGAATGGGGAACTGCATCCATGTATTGACTACAGGGGTCTTAACGCCATCACCGTTAAGAACAAATACCCATTACCCCTGATATCTGAGCTTTTTGATAGGCTACAGGGAGCAAGGGTATTTACAAAATTAGATCTGCGGGGTGCGTACAATCTGATTCGCATCCGTGAGGGGGATGAATGGAAGACGGCTTTTAACACCAGGGATGGGCACTATCAGTATCTGGTGATGCCCTTCGGGCTCTGTAATGCCCCTGCCATTTTCCAAGACTTTGTGAACGACATCTTCCGGGATATGCTCACCACCTCGGTCGTAGTCTGTCTGGATGATATTCTCATCTACTCTCCAGATATCGACTCCCATCGGAGAGATGTTCGCAAAGTCTTTGACCTCTTACGGGTAAACTCCCTCTACGCCAAGTTGGAGAAGTGTGTGTTTGAGCAGGAGTCCTTGCCATTTCTTGGTTATATCATCTCTGCCCAGGGTTTGGCTATGGATCCTGCCAAGCTACAGGCTGTGATGGACTGGCAGGAACCCCATTCTCTGTAAGCGGTGCAGCGCTTTATGGGGTTCATTAACTACTATCGACAGTTCATTCCACACTTCTCAACGTTGGTAGCTCCCTTGGTTGCCCTTACCAAGAAGGGAGCAAATCCCAAATTGTGGTCCGTGGAGGTCTCCAAGGCCTTTAATTCCATAAAGTCACATTTCGCTAACGCCCCCATCCTACATCGCCCCGATGTAGACAAACCCTTTATCATGGAGGTGGATGCCTCATCTGTTGGTGCAGGAGCAGTCCTCTTCCAAAAGGATGCTCAAGGTCGGAAGCATCCTTGCTTCTTCTTTTCAAAGACCTTTTCACCAGCAGAGAGGAATTATTCCATCGGGGACAGGGAGTTGCTGGCCATGAAACTGGCCTTCTCAGAGTGGAGACATCTCTTGGAGGGAGCTCGTTTTCCTTTCCAAGTCTTCACAGACCATAAAAATCTGGTGTACCTACAGACAGCCCAGCGGTTAAATGCTCACCAGGCTAGATGGTCCTTGTTCTTCTCCCGATTCCATTTCACCCGCCATTTTCTTTCTGGGGAGAAGAACATTCGTGCCGACGCTCTCTCTCGCTCCGTGGTGTCATCTGTAGAGGAGGAAGTAGAGCCTCGGCTTATTGTCCCCACTGAGAGCCTGAGAACCGTAGCTCCGGTTTCGCTAGAGTCTGTGCCTCCGGGCAAGACTTTTGTACCACCCAATTTGCGACCGGAGGTTCTCTCGTGGGCTTATTCGTCCAGGGTGGGTGGACATTTTGGGACAAAAAGGACATCTGAGCTGTTGGCGAGGACGTATTGGTGGCCACATATGGTCCGTGATGTCAGGGATTATATTCTGGCGTGTGTCTCCTGCGCCAAAAATAAGTCTCCTCGACAACGGCCAGCTGGGTTACTTTATCCATTGCCGGTGGCAGACAGGCCCTGGGAGATGGTCGGGATGGACTTTGTGGTGGGTTTGCCCAAGTCTCGGGGCTGTACCATCATTTGGGTTATCACCGATCACTTCTCCAAAATGGTGCATTTGGTGCCGCTTCCGCGGTTACCTTCGGCACGGGCCTTGGCAGCATTGTTCATAAAGCACATCTTTCGCCTACACGGTATGCTAGACAAGATTGTCAGTGACCGGGGTCCCCAGTTTGCGTCTTGCTTCTGGAGAGAGCTTTGTCGTCTTCTCAGCATTAAGTTAAATCTCTCCTCCGCATATCATCCCGAGACGAATGGATTGGTAGAGAGGGCCAATCAGACCTTGGTCACATATCTGCAACATTTTGTTTCAGCCAGACAGGATGACTGGGCTTCCTTGCTACCGTGGGCAGAGTTTGCGCTGAACAATGCGGTTGTCGACTCCACTGGACAAACCCTATTCCTCCTCAACTATGGTCAGCATCCGCGGGTACCTGTGCCTATGCCCGTGTCTTCTACCGACTCCAGGGTGGCAGACTGGGCTGTGGAAGCACGGGATATTTGGGACCACACTCAGGATGCCATTCAAGCCTCCAAGGAGAGAATGAGGTCCTCCGCCGATACACATCGGCGCCCCGCTCCGATCTTTGCTCCTGGCAACTTAGTGTGGCTCTCCGCCCGTAACATCAGGCTGCGAGTGGAGTCCGCTAAGTTTGCACCTTGCTTCTTGGGTCCTTTCAAGGTCCTCGAACAGGTTAATCCTGTGGTCTATCGTTTGGCCCTTCCGCCACGCCTGGGTATCACCGACACCTTTCATGTGTCCCTCTTGAAACCCGTATACATGTCCCGGTTTTTCCGAGTCATCTGCTGGGACATCGAGTTCATCTACGGACGATTACGAGGTGAACGCTATTTTGGGGTGCAAGTTGGTACGTGGCAAAAAATTTTATTTGGTGGATTGTAAGGGTTATGGTCCTGAGGACAGGTCCTGGGAGTCTGCTGAGCACATTCGGGCTCCGCAGCTCATTGCTGCCTTCGAGCATGGCGAGGCCCAAGGAGGGAGGGCACAGGGGGAATCTCGGGCCATCTCCGCTGCGGTCTCCCATTCTTCTCCTGCCACAGTAGAGCCTGCTCAGCGGAGACATCGGTCCCAGCATCTTGCTCAGTTCCACTCTATACAAAGAGTTACTGCTGCTTTTCCTGCTTCTGCCATTGAAGTCAGTGCTGGGCAGCGGTGAGCAGATGCTTCTGGGACTAAGTCCTGCTCTTCTCATTCTGAGCATGCCCTGAGTAAGATCTCTCAGTGGAGATCGAGGGTCACATGGTCAGATACTGCAGCTAAGTCCATTGGTCCTTTCAGGAAGGTCCTGTAGGTGCTAGCACTAAGTCCTGCTTGGCACACACTGAGCATGCCCAGGGCAAGATCTCTCAGTGGAGATTTAGGGTCACATGCTCAGGTATGGCAGCCTCTCATTGGTTTTTCTAGGAAGGTCTTTTACTTGCTGCAGCTATATAAGGCTCGCATGGCCGCATGGCCATGCGCTAGTATTGCTTTCATTTATGAACTTTGCGCCAGTGTGGTGTTGTAGGAGTGTGTTCAGGGACCCAGCTGAAATAAGCCCCTACAATGCTGGCACCTCCGGCGAGGAGTTTCGTGTGCGTGCAAGACCACTGATTGCTCTTGTTTAGACAGTTAACCTGTGCCACTGTGGAGTCTAACAGGGCACAGCGCTTTGTGTTCACGGCTGCTCTGTGAAGTAACAGAGTTAGCTAACACTGCCATTTATTCCGCTATTTGCTAGCAGCAGGTTCTCCTGCACGGTGGACCCCGGGCTGCGAACGCATCTATCCTAATAAAATATATATTTTCATTAGGTGCGTTCCGCTAGCCCTATCATAACAGAAGGACCTCCAAAATGTAGGAGGGGAGCCTTCAGAAATGTTAAAGGAAAAACTGAAACCAAAATGCTCCTTGTAAACATATGCTAAAGGGGAATTATATTTTTTTATATCTTTATTTTGCGTTATCTGCATGTACTTATGAAGGAAAAAATGTTTCTTAGCATTTTTCCCTTTAAAAAAAATTAGATTTGATTTGGTAGGTCTCTATATAAATCCATAAAACCGGCGCAATAGTCTGACAACATTATTCCCAGATACCATATGTGAGTCAGAAAAGCTTGCAGGCATATTCTCCCTGCTGTTTCCATTTAGTTTTAGCTCTTTCCCATCCACTTCAGCTTTTTTCCCATGCCCCCAGACCTATTTGTTGGGTCCAGTAGAGAAACATTCGGTTTTCCCATTGACTTGCATTGGATTCGTCATTCGGTGTGAATACACGGATATTAGAAATTATTTGTGCCAATTTTCCTGAATACGAATATTTCATTATTTGCTCATCACTAATTATTATACATATTTATTCAGGGTAGTTTCTGAATAATGTTAATATCAGAAATCAAATTTAAAAGAGTCAAGAAGAGAGTTATCTGAAAGATGAGAGTTCAGCAAACATTCTGGCAATTTAGTGGAGAAATGGAGATTGGAGACATGTCTGTAATTAGCAGAAATTATTTTCTACAGAGGCACACAGACATTAAGCACACCTAGATCACCGCAGTACGAAATTTGTTTGCAGCATATGCCAGGGTTTTCGTCATCTATACCAGAATGTTTTGCATGTAAAGGGCATCAAGACCACTATCCAGTGTCTTATTATGATGAGTCAAAGCAAATCAAGACATGAGAAAGGAGATTGGGGATAAAAATTACAGCACAGTCTTCATAAGTTGCTGGGCATTGATGGCGTGTAGATATACAGTGTGTAAGTAGGGTATGTAGTGGTATCCTATGTTGGGAGTCAAATTTTGACTGAAAACAAAAGAAGGCTGTAATCAGAGAGCAAGAGATGGGAGTTAGTAAAATCATAAACTGAGCAAAATGAAATATACAATACCATTCTGAAATAGTCACTGTACCCAAAAAAATACCGACTCCAACACTGAATTCACTGAAAAAGGAGGACCCGAGGCATCATATATTAGAAAATACAACTTTATTTGTGCAAAAATAGATGTTTTATATGTATAATACACAAAAAAATAGGTTCAAATGCTATTAAATATATGTGTACGTGAGTATATGATCCAAAAAGGTGACAATAAAACAGTGGCCGGAGGCTAAGGCCAGGATTATATAACAATTAAACGAAAAATTGGTATATTACCATGCCAACCTAATTTATGTAAATAGCCACATGATAGGATAATAAATCAAATCAGTCTCCTGATTCCGAATTAAGGAAGACTGCGTGAGTTAATCCAGATCAAACCATTCTGCTGTAAAGACTTATAAGATCTGGTAATAATATTGTTCCGATATTCACTATGTCATAAAACTAAGGTAAAGAAATCAAAGAGTTAATTACCCATTTTGTAGTAACTCCTGCCCAGACTATGGCCACATACCCGATGTACATTTCGGGTGCGTTGATGTCGCTTCTTCAGGTGGCACCCTGAAGAAACAAAGACCATAAATGTCTACATTTTAAAAGATTACTTAAGATTTGCTTTAAATATTTAGACCAAAATTTCACAAATGATATTAGGCAAAAGATCACAATCTTTGTGCTGTAAAATTATATACTGTGGTAAGATATATGAAAATTATTAAACCTAGAGATTATATGGTCTTTCCAATAGCATGAGAAATAAAGTAAGTATGGTAAATAGAAGAGTTTGTCCTTCAGCTACAAGAACATAAACTACAAAATTGGGTCCAAATATGCACTGGCATTCCACATCTAGACATTATTTTAGTAATTGCATTTGAAAAGGTCAGCAATTGGTATGACTTAAAAAACTACAGCCATGCTAAGCATTCATTTTATTTCTGTCTGCAAATCTAACAAATACTGAGCTTGTCCACTAAAGAAAAAATGATGTGCTTTATATAATATTGTTATTCATGCAATCATAATGTAAATCCAATAATGATAATAATTATAATAATAATACACTGATGAGCAAAACGGTAACAATGTTTTGAACTTTTGACTTTCATGCTCCATATCTCGCCTTCCACTGCTTCGAGCATGAGACTGCCATTATTGTTGGTGGGCCACATCCTCTATTATATAGAAGTTATATAGATGTCTTGTTCATCGTTTGTACAGGAACTCCTGAAGAGGCAGAACTCCTGGGGTCTAGAATTTTTGTACAATTTCTCCTTAACAGGAATTTAATTCCTAGATTTTATCATATACAATGGAGATTGAGATACCATATACACTTCTTCGTTTTTAAAAGCATCGATGTGAATAGCTATCTTGAATTCAGTAGTGGCCATTATACATCAATATCGGTTATGGCCAATACAGGAGAATAAGAAAAAATTGCACAATAAATGAAAATTTTCTAATGGAAGCACAAATTTTAAAAAAGAGGTTTAAAGAAAAAAAGTACCCAAAAAAGGATAATAGATGATGCTTTCAAACGTACATTCAGAATGATTGCCTTGGTAGGCCTAATGTAAGTATAGTTTCAAAACTACATTTAACCAATCTCGTAAAATATTAAGAGATACCTTGACAAAATACTGGGCGCTTCTCACTAATGATCCCATTCTATCAGGAAATATTACTATAAAGCCCAATATCATTTTCCACAGGAGCACAAATTTAAAAAATCAAATCACAGAGCAAAATTAAATATGGCACACAGGTCCCATTCATCTGTTCCATCTTTGTCAGTTTTGACCAAGGGATCAAATAGTAGATGTGAGATATGGAGCCTGAAATTGAAAAGTTCAAAAAATTCTTACCCTTTTGCTCAGCAGTATAATAATAATAATAATAATAATAATTATTATTATTATTATTATTATGATACAGTTATAATAATCTTTCAAATGTTAATTTGTTGAAATTTTAATAGACTACAACCCCTTTCCATCATCCACAATACATATACAGTACGAGGCATGTCGGGTGAAACAGTAAGACAGCAGAAAGCTTGACCTTTGCTAACTTCAGTCTCCTTTTCTTAAAAGTCAAGAGCTTTAATTATGATTTAAGTTAGAGAGTAAAAGTTTACTTTTCCAAATCATATATATCTAGGATTTTTGAGATTTTGGTCCCGTTTCACTTCATATGAGATGTCAGTCCACTTTAAACTTTGATGGCATATTTCTAAACTAGGAAATCAATGCTAGACTGGTTAGGGTCAGAAATATGAGACAATTGCAGATTAGTGCAATTGAGGCTCATTAAGACTGCAAGATCTTCCTCATTTTAGGAAGGAAACTTGGAAGCTGCATATGGTGGAGATGTTCTAGGGTTGTTGGAAATCACGCCGGAGGATGACAATTCAGCTGGTGAAGGCAACCACAATGAGAAGAGGGATTTAATCTGGCTCGCCCATCCTGGTAAAATTTGTAATGTTTATTTAATTCATGCTAAAAAACATTAAAAGAAGTCTGACGCTTTTCTGGTGTGAGAGAGCACCCTTAATCATAGGATGAGGGTGCTCTCTGGCACCAGAAATGCGTCAGAATTATTTTAATGTTTTTTAGCATGAATTAAATAAACATTACAAATTTTAACAGGATGGAACTGCCAGATTAAATCCCTCTTCCTCTTATTTGTTTACACAGGTACAGTAGTTCATCCATATAGATTTATATGTCTGGAACTGTTGCTCTTCCTACTTACTTCCGTTGAAGTGAATGTGATCTGCAGCAGAATAGGAAAAAAGTTTTTCACTTCAGAATTTTGTAGTATAAGGGGACGGGAAGAAAAACATTAGACTCGGACAAAGAAGACCCAGGAAAACATACTCAGAAGGGAGGTAAGAACATTTCTAAAACAATCCACAGCGAGGAGATTGGAACAAAACAAAATCATCTAAACTGCATGCTCGCAAACGCCAGAAGCCTGACAAACAAGATAGAAGAACTAGAAGCAGAAATATCTACAGGTAACTTTGACATAGTGGGAATAACCGAGACATGGTTAGATGAAAGCTATGACTGGGCAGTTAACTTACAGGGTTACAGTCTGTTTAGAAAGGATCGTAAAAATCGGAGAGGAGGAGGGGTTTGTCTCTATGTAAAGTCTTGACTAAAGTCCACTTTAAGGGAGGATATTAGCGAAGGGAATGAGGATGTCGAGTCCATATGGGTCGAAATTCATGGAGGGAAAAATGGTAACAAAATTCTCATTGGGGTCTGTTACAAACCCCCAAATATAACAGAAATCATGGAAAGTCTACTTCTAAAGCAGATAGATGAAGCTGCAACCCATAATGAGGTCCTGGTTATGGGGGACTTTAACTACCCGGATATTAACTGGGAAACAGAAACCTGTGAAACCCATAAAGGCAACAGGTTTCTGCTAATAACCAAGAAAAATTATCTTTCACAATTGGTGCAGAATCCAACCAGAGGAGCAGCACTTTTAGACCTAATACTATCTAATAGACCTGACAGATTAACACATCTGCAGGTGGTCGGGCATCTAGGAAATAGCGACCACAATATTGTACAGTTTCACCTGTCTTTCACTAGGGGGACTTGTCAGGGAGTCACAAAAAAACTGAACTTTAGGAAGGCAAAGTTTGACCAGCTTAGAGATGCCCTTAATCTGGTAGACTGGGACAATATCCTCAGAAATAAGAATACAGATAATAAATGGAAAATGTTTAAGAACATCCTAAATAGGCACTGTAAGCGGTTTATACCTTGTGGGAATAAAAGGACTAGAAATAGGAAAAACCCAATGTGGCTAAACAAAGAAGTAAGACAGGCAATTAACAGTAAAAAGAAAGCATTTGCATTACTAAAGCAGGATGGCACCATTGAAGCTCTAAAAAACTATAGGGAGAAAAATACTTTATCTAAAAAACTAATTAAAGCTGCCAAAAAGGAAACAGTGAAGCACATTGCTAAGGAGAGTAAAACTAATCCCAAACTGTTCTTCAATTATATCAATAGTAAAAGAATAAAAACTGAAAATGTAGGCCCCTTAAAAAATAGTGAGGAAAGAATGGTTGTAGATGACGAGGAAAAAGCTAACATATTAAACACCTTCTTCTCCATGGTATTCATGGTGGAAAATGAAATGCTAGGTGAAATCCCAAGAAACAATGAAAAACCTATATTAAGGGTCACCAATCTAACCCAAGAAGAGATGCGAAACCGGCTAAGTAACATTAAAATAGATAAATCTCCGGGTCCAGATGGCATACACCCACGAGTACTAAGAGAACTAAGTAATGTAATAGATAAACCATTATTTCTTATTTTTAGGGACTCTATAGCGACGGGGTCTGTTCCGCAGGATTGGCGCATAGCAAATGTGGTGCCAATATTCAAAAAGGGCTCTAAAAGTGAACCTGGAAATTATAGGCCAGTAAGTCTAACCTCTACTGTTGGTAAAATATTTGAAGGGTTTCTGAAGGATGTTATTCTGGATTATCTCAATGAGAATAACTGTTTAACTCTATATCAGCATGGGTTTATGAGAAATTGCTCCTGTCAAACCAATCTAATCAGTTTTTATGAAGAGGTAAGCTATAGGCTATAAGCTATCATATCTCGATTTTTCCAAAGTGTTTGATACCGTGCCGCACAAGAGGTTGGTACACAAAATGAGAATGCTTGGTCTGGGGGAAAATGTGTGTAAATGGGTTAGTAACTGGCTTAGTGATAGAAAGCAGAGGGTGGTTATAAATGGTATAGTCTCTAACTGGGTCGCTGTGACCAGTGGGGTACCGCAGGGGTCGGTATTGGGGCCTGTTCTCTTCATCATATTCATTAATGATCTGGTAGAAGGTTTACACAGTAAAATATTGATATTTGCAGATGATACAAAACTATGTAAAGCAGTTAATACAAGAGAAGATAGTATTCTGCTACAGATGGATCTGGATAAGTTGGAAACTTGGGCTGAAAGGTGGCAGATGAGGTTTAACAATGATAAATGTAAGGTTATACACATGGGAAGAAGGAATCAATATCACCATTACACACTGAACGGGAAACCACTGGGTAAATCTGACAGGGAGAAGGACTTGGGGAGTTAATGATAAACTTACCTGGAGCAGCCAGTGCCAGGCAGCAGCTGCCAAGGCAAACAGGATCATGGGGTGCATTAAAAGAGTTCTGGATACACATGATGAGAGCATTATACTGCCTCTGTACAAATCCCTAGTTAGACCGCACATGGAGTACTGTGTCCAGTTTTGGGCACCGGTGCTCAGGAAGGATATAATGGAACTAGAGAGAGTAAAAAGGAGGGCAACAAAATTAATAAAGGGGATGGGAAAACTACAATACCCAGATAGATTAGCGAAATTAGGATTATTTAGTCTAGAAAAAAGACGACTGAGGGGCGATCTAATAACCATGTATAAGTATATAAGGGGACAATACAAATATCTCGCTGAGGATCTGTTTATACCAAGGAAGATGACGGGCACAAGGGGGCATTCTTTGCATCTGGAGGAGAGAAGGTTTTTCCACCAACATAGAAGAGGATTCTTTACTGTTAGGGCAGTGAGAATCTGGAATTGCTTGCCTGAGGAGGTGGTGATGGCGAACTCAGTCGAGGGGTTCAAGAGAGGCCTGGATGTCTTCCTGGAGCAGAACAATATTGTATCATACAATTATTAGGTTCTGTAGAAGGACGTAGATCTGGGGATTTATTATGATGGAATATAGGCTGAACTGGATGGACAAATGTATTTTTTCGGCCTTACTAACTATGTTACTATGTTACTATGTAATTGTTTTACTAAATCTATGAATGGAGGGTATCATCATGACTCTAACAGGATCGTTCCGTCTCCATCCTGGTCAGGTCAGCATTCATTTTTGTCCACCTCTCTTTGGTTCTGGGGTGGCTAGTTAATGTTGTTAGTTCCTGGGTTTGGTGTGGGTGATGCGTTTGTATACGTGGTTTGTGGTTGCTGACCCAGGTTACTTGTCCTTAATCGCTGTGCCTATGTGTGTGTGAGCTTTTGCTGTGTATGACCTGGTTTGTCCCCTGACTTTTGCCTCTATTTCCTGCATTGTACTGCCCTATTCTTAATGGTTATCTGATTCCTTGGCTCGTTTTGGTTTCCTCTGTTTTGTCCCTAGGTACTAAGCTCTCATCTGGCTTTTGACCCTCGGCTCTACTTTGACTATGTTAATGTTCTGTGCCCTGCACTCTGCTGCCTTCCCTGGCTGCACATGTGGTGACTCTGCCCCTGCCATCACATGACTGCTTTGTACCAGGTCCTGTGCTCACTGCTTAGTTTCAGGTCCTTGTGCACTCTGTGCCTTGTTCCCCCACTCCCTGTGTTCATTCCTGTGCCCTCAGATAGTGCCCCTAGGCTGCACCAATGACACCATCGGTGTCATTACATTATCACCGACCTTTTACATTTTTTCAGGGGGTTTGTGTGTTGGGGTGTTAGGGACCCACTGTGGGCTCTTTCGGAGCAGGTATCTAACCTAAGCGAATTGATGCAGAACGTGTCAGTAGAGCAAAGAGCATTGGTTGCTTCTCACAAACAGGTTTATAGGGAGTTGGCAGATAAAGTTAATGTTGTTCAGGGGCCCTCTTCTTCGTCTGACAATGTGGAGGGCACTGTATCTTATGTTTTCCTATCCTCTCCTGAACCCTCTGTCAAACTTCTGGATACCTTTCCTTGGGATAAGAGAAAATTCCGAGCGTTTAGGGAGAGCTGTTGATATGGAAATTTGGTTTGTATAAATTTATCCCTGTGTGTGCTGCGGCCGCTCCCAATAAGACTGAGTATTTTGAGTGCTCAAGGAATGAGACATGCACAAGCATTGTTGTGTCAATAACATTCCATCAATACTGATACTTTATTGTACATACTTAGTTTTATATTTTCATATAGAAAGGAGTGGTTAGGGGTTGTTAGGGGTGGTAAGTTAATTACCATATTGTCTAGCTCCTCTGTCATTGGTTATCTAAACATACATGGAATATTGTGATTAATGCACATATGACTGCTGATTAAGCCACTAAAATTGAGCTCTCTGCATCCAGGACAGAGTTGAGACATCTGATCAGCACTTAATACATCTGGCGTTATTCCGCTTTTGAGATGGAAAACCCCATACAATCTGTCTGGCTTATATCAGTTTATGTCAGCCATTTTAAGCCATTGATTATAATGTATATATTAGCTGTGAGTATATGAGTATATATGATTATAGAGCAGTATACATGCAAGTGAGATCTACATGATATATATATTTCTATCACAAGCCCCCCTTAGATATCACTTGCCCTATTCCTAGCCTCCTGTCCCAAAGCGCTGCAACTCTTTTGTGCTGCCATTGAACTGACACAAGCCTAATGCCTGCGCCCCACTCCATACAGACTTTTCGCAAATGGGCGGTCAGGAGATCTGTCCCTAACGGGGGTTCGTTGCAATCAGTCTCTTAGTCAATAGCATGTGTAGTGTATTCTTTATCAGGTAGGTCATCTATTCGGTCAGGCAGGGCATCCACAACATCATTCTGGCTTGGGTGTCATCTTCTGGTAGGGGAGCTTTCTTGCAATGTGATGAGTGGATCCAAGTGGGTCTTCCCTCCAGTTTCACAGAGTTTGGTGTCATCAGCAGCACTTGAACAGGACCATCAAATCTGGGATCGAGTGGTGTTCTCCTTACAAACTTTTTCACCGACACCCAGTCTCCTGGCTTCAAGGAGTGCGTACTGGACACTGAATCTGGATCTGGCAATGAAGAAAAAAACTCGAGAATGGATGTTAGCAAGTTTTTTGGTGAGTTCAAGCAGACAAAGTATCATATTACATAGTCAGCGGCTGAGGGAAATGATACCCCTAACCTGGGACTAGACCCAAACAAAATTTCTTATGGTGACAGCTTTTCTGGGCCTCTGGGAGTGTGCCTAACACTGAGTAGTGTGATTGGGAGTGTGTAGGCCTAAGTCTGACCCTACTGCTGACCAGATCTCTCATGTGAGATTTGCTGTGAATGCGGGTCCCTGGTCACTCTCTATCACTTCTGGGACCCCATAGCTGCATATCTCATCTCTGAGAGTAGCTTCTTTGCAGTAGTCTTTGCTGACTGGTTCCTCACTGGGAAAGCTTCTGGCCATCCTGAGAACATATCCACGACCATAAGGGCATATTCGAAACCTCCACTTGGCGGCATTTGGATGTGGTCTATCTGGATCCTCTGGAAGGGGTACAGTGGTCTGGCAAGATGGTGTGTGGGAACTTTCTCCATTCTTCCAAGGTTGCATTTGCCGCAGGTCAGACAGCTGCTAGTGAATTTGGCTGTTAGGGTGGGGATCCCTGGAGTGAACCAGTAAGCACCAATCAGATCATTCATCTGTGTCTTTAATCTGTGCCCACTGGACCATGATAGGGTACATGCTTCGGGGTAAACAGGGTTTGTAGTCCATTGAGTATACCCTTCCTTCTTCATGTGTTGCTCCCTTCCGCATCCAGCATTCCTTCTTGTCCTTTGGGGCTTGTTTCCGCAGCTTTTTTAAGCAGGTCCCAGGATGTCATCTTGTCAGGTTTCCTGTCTTCAGCCATCCTGTAGTAGCCGTCCGGCTCTACGACCTCTCCCACTTCTCCATATTGTCTTCCCTTGACTGCTTCTTTGGCTGCCATATCCGGCATGTTGTGGCCTCGTGCCTCTACTGTGTTTAGTTTTCCATGTGCTTTGACTTTTAGTACTGCCACCACTTTTGGAAGTTGAAGTGCGTTCAGCAGGTCCTTAATGGCTCCATGATGCTTCACGGTTGTTCCGCTTGCTGTGATGAAGTCCCTTGCTGCCTTGATGGGCCCAAAGTCATGTGCTATGCCATGCGAGTACCTCGAATCGGTATACATTTCCGCAGTCATGTCTTCTGCCATCTGGTAGGCCTTCGTCAGCGCTATCAGTTCTGCTTCCTGGGCTGACAGACTAGGCGGCCGACTTCTGGACCACAGGATCTCTTGATGGCTGGTCACTGCACATCCCGTGTGGAATCTTCCTTCATCATCTGCAAATCTGGAGCCATCCACATAGAGGATCAACTCTGGGTTGGTCAGTGGCTCTTCTGCCACCTTGGGTAGTCCTGCTGTTTCCTGTTGCATGATGCTTGATCAGACTTTTTATCTGAGGGTCCATATCTGTATCCCCCCTTGGGAGTGGGAGTAGAGTGGACGGATTGAGGACTGTGCATCTGCAGTTGGTGACATTGTCGGGCAGGAGTAGAGAGCACTGGAGGCGAAGATGCCTGGCGGTGGAGAGATGTTTTGGCTGGGTTTGGTTGAGGATTGCTGAGATGTCATGCGGAGCCAGGATTTCCAATGGTTTTTCCAATGTTGTCAGTAGTCCTGTCGAGGAGGGCCTGTGCTGCAACTGCTGCTCTCATGCGGGAGGAAGAGGCTCCCCTTGCAACTGGATCCAGGCGAGCTGAAAAGTAGTCCAAAAGTCTCTGCTCCCCTCCCTGAAGCTGCGTCAGGGCTCCAGTAGCAAGGCCTTCTTTTCTCATCAAGTAGAGACAGAATGGCTTCTCGTAGTCAGATAGGCCTAGTGCTGGCGCTGAGACTACTGCGCCTTTTAACTTCTTGAATGAGCTGAAGGCTGCATCTGTCAGGAGGAACGGGGTCACGCTGATGTATTCACACAGAGGCTGCATTAGCACTGAAGCATCAGGGATCCAGGCTCTGCAATACGAAACTAGACCAAGGAAGGCCTGTAGCACCTTTTGAGTTGTTGGAGGAACCATCTTCTCAACTGTGGTCTTCCGGTCATGTGTCAGGTGTTTCGTCTGGTGAGCAATACAATGTCTCTGGAACGTAACTCGCTTCAGACACCACTGGACTTTGTTCTTTGAGATCTTGCAGTGCTGCTCCGCCAGGTAGAGTAGGAGATACAAGGAATGGACTTTACACGTGTCAAAGTCAATTGCTCTCAGGTCATGTACCATTCTGAACTTGGCTGGCTCTCCTTTTACAGTCTTTTTCTTGACGGGGAAAGCAGAGGATTGCAAGGCGATGTGCAAGGAACAATGATTCCTATTTCCAGGTAGACCTTCAGTTGGTCAGAGGCAGCTTGACTCTAGGCCTGGCCTGGGCCTTACGAGGGTACGGGGTACATGGCTTGAGTGACACCCGTACTGGGGCAACTTGAGGTTTTCTCACGTGCTGGGGTCCCTTAGACCATAGACTTTCTGGTACTACATCCATTACCTCCTTGGGTAGGCCTCATCGGTTGTTTAATGTTCTTGGAGGGCCGCCATCATGACTCTTCTTGGGTCAGGGATGAAGAAAGTGTCACTGTCCCATCTTCCTGGAACATTGTGGTTGCCTTCAGCTTCTACAATAGGTTTGCTCCCAGCAGGTTGAGTGGAAGGTCTTTGACACCACAAACTGGGGCAGGATAGAGTGTCCTGGCTGAGTGCACATGCTCAGTGGCTTTGTAAGCTGAGAATGTCTGACTTGACCATCAATGCCCATGCGAGGCATAGAGGATTCTGATAGGCAGGTGGGATCAGCGAGTTCCACAGGTCTCATCACAGTTGCACCGGTGTGCAGAAGAAAAGATCTGACAACGCCATCCACTTTAAGGGTAATTTTAGGTATTTGTCTTGCAGATGAAGTTTTACATGTCAGGAGCGTAGTGTCTTGCGGACCTAGCTTGCTTGCCCCTGTCCTATGGACGGGGTACTTCACTGCTTTCTGCACTTCTTCCTTGACCTGTTTCTCTGGACCAACTCTTGGGTTGCATGTGTCCAGTCTCTTCGGGGGCGTGGGTGCTTTGCACTGGTTCTGGAAATCTCCAAACTTGCCACAGATGTAACACTTGACACTTCTGTCTTCTGCACTCCTAGTTGGGACTCAATCCCTTTGGCTACTGTGGACAATGGCATGATGGGTACTGTAGCGGCAGCGGGGTCCGGCCTGCTGATTGAAGCTGCGGTGGTAAGATGGGGCCTGCAGGTGCATTCGTGGCGAGGCCCGGGTGTGCCATGAGACCGGCGGCTGCATCCAACCCAAGGTCTTGGGGCATTACAGGGGCTGCGGCTGCATCTGCCATCACTTCTTCCCCCTGTTCTGACATAGCTTCTTCCCCTTTGCTAACCTTATTGAGGTCTGTGTCACCTCTCTGGAGTCTGCAGCGGTTCTTCCGGCATGTCGCTCGGCACTTTGCAGCATCTTCACCTCTGGCTCCCCTTCTGGCGTTCTTGGCAGCACGGCACCCGTTTCCTTCTTCGCAATCTTTGTGGCGCTATAATGGCAGCAGTTTTTGTGACAATCTGCAGTAAACAGTCTACTAGGAGCACATAAAACATTTTGCTGGGGGAGTCCAATGCTATTGACCTGTTCTCAGGCCTAGCCACTATCAGTGGTTTCCTAATTGGCTGTCTCAGTCCATGCACAAAGGCCTGTGCCAACATTTGCCTGTGTATCTGGTCATGAATGGTGAAGCCCAAGTCTTGGAATACTTGCATTATTCCATTACTCTGCCATGAAACTTCTTTACAGACTCTGTCTTGTCTTGACTCATGTCATGTAAGCTGAGGGCTTGTCCTGCCAATCTGACTTTGGCCCACTCTCTGAGCTGTTCAATTAGCTGTGGCCCTGACTCCCAAGCGTGTACATCTAATTTTGCTGGAAGTTTGAATTGTTCCTTCATGATTGGCCAGAGTGCATCGCCTGCTTCTATTTCCATTTATGGCCCAGAGATCATTCCAGGTGGCTGCATATGTTCGCTGGTTCTGCTACATTCTTTGGTAAAATGGCATGGGATGCATCCCTGGGTCTGGAAGATTGTCATTTGACTTGAAGTGCAGTGTACATAGTGTCATGGTGGTTCCTCTATCTGCCCCTGCATTCTTGGTGCCTGTGGGTTTCTTTTCCTAGTACTGGGCAGCATGTATGATGTTCCCTCTTCATCTTCATCAGAGGAACAGTTGTGATAGCGTGTACTGGGGTCATACACTGGCTGATTTTGGACTTAGAAGTTGCCTTTTTTTGTGTGTGAGGACATCTACCCCCTTGCTGAAGCTATGATGGACTAGGCTTATAGTTCTGTGTTGGTGTGAATGTAGGCAGCTCTGACCGGTGCTGAAATTGTACATTATCAGCAGATGTAGATGATGATGTCAGTACTCCCCCCCTCTGCACCCAGGGCTGAGCTGTCTGCTATGTCTGGGGGCTGCTCACTGCATTGTGTGAAGGGGGATTTTCACCTTCTACCTTCTTTCCCTGATATCACAACTGGCAATGGCTGAATTGTGACAGGGACATAGAAGGGGAACCTTGTGCTGTAAGCACCACATTGTTTGACTTGGGCGTTGGCCCAGCCGGCAACGAAGAGAAAGAAGAAGAAGAAGAAGAAGGAGGGGTTGATTGAAGAAGGAGGAAAGAGGTGTGGAGAAGGAGAATGAGGAGATAGAGAGAGAGATAGAAAGGTGTGGTGAAGAGAAAGGAGGAGAATCAGGGTTTGCAGAAGGAGGTGGAGAGAGAGAGTGAGGAGAAGAGGGAGGAGAGATGGGTGTGGAGAAGGAAGAGAAGGAGGAGATAGGTGTGGTGGGGGAGTGGAGAAGGAGAAGAGAGAGAGAGTGAGTAGAAGAGGGAGGAGAAGATGGAAGGTGTGGAGGAGAGAGATAAGGAGGAGAAGAGAGGAGTGGAGATGGGTGTGGAGAAGGAAGAGAAGGAGGAGATAGGTGTGGTGGGGGAGTGGAGAAGGAGGAGAGAGAGAGGGTGAGGAGAAGAGGGAGGAGAAGATGGGAGGTGTGGAGGAGAGAGATAGAGAGAGGGAGAGAGAGAAGAGAAAAGTGTGGAGAAAGAGGAGAGGAAAGGAGAGAAGAATGAGGAGAGAAAGAGTGACAGATAAAAAGTAGGATAGAGAAGAACGAGAACAATAGAGAGGAGCAATGATGCCTTCTCCCTGTAGGGAGAGATGGGGCGCCCCACATACTGTGCAAAAATAACTACCTATACCATGGATTCTGCTAAGAGCAGACTGCGCAGATCCGATATCTCCCGTCTTATACACATAAAAAAACCACTTCCTGGTTTGCTCACAGATCTTTCTGTACCACCTAAGCGATGTAAGCTCTGCTGCTACTTCATACCATGTATTAGTATTCAGCAATTTAACATCAGCTAACTTCCCTTATTTTCCTTTCTACGTCATGCCATTCTTATGAATTTCACATACTTTATACCTTACAAAATTCTTCACATACTAAACACCTTCGTGTTCTGCCACTATCTGGGTGGCTGTTTTCTAATCAGGAAGTAAAAGACCCTCCTGTTGCTTGGCCACTTTATTCCCCATGGCAAAAGCAAAAAATGAAAAACACACAAAAAGGAAAAAGAAAACCACACCAAAAAACTTCTAAAAATGAGTATATAAAACTCAAAAAAAAAAAAAAAACGATCAAAAACCATCAAAAACTTAGTTCACAACCAAAAACTCCAAATTTTGATACAAAAGAAAAAACTTTAAAAAAACAAAACAAAAAACAATAAAGAGACAGAAAGGATAACTTTGGAAAACTTAAAAAACTTAAAAAAAACTTTAAAAAAAATATATATAAAAAAACAGAATAAAGACTTTCAAAAGAGTAAAAAAAAACTATATATATATTTTTCTTCTCCCCTCTCTCTGCGCTCAACGCAGTCAGAGACACTGACTTCCCCTTTTCTTATGCTATTGTATCCAATGTCACTAAAATCACGTATCTGAAAACACGTATGTCGCATCAAAAATAATAGATACAATTTGTTTCACTTCTTCACAAATAGCTACACATAGCCAGCATTGCAGAAACAGCCAGAAAAAAAAACAGATGTGACAGTGTGATTTACAATGCATATATCTCTGCTTGGAAAAGGGGAAGTAAAAAGAAAAAAGAAAAAAACCTTTCTTTTTCAATTGTATGCTCTTAAAGCAGCAATTAGTACGTGACACAAACAGAAACAGATACAGGGGTCCGGGAGATTCCACTTTTTATTCTGTGACACGTGCAGGTTGCGCTGGGAACAGACTACTGCCAATCGCACTGGGCACACCTGTGCCCGGGCCGCCTGAGTGAGAAGCACAACAAATGGGAAATCTACCACCCCGGTCCGGTCGTCCTGACTGGATCGCCGGCACTACGGGAATCTGCAGTAGCCCTCTAAGTTATCACTACCCGTGCCTGGAACATGGGACTACCTGCGCCAGGACTACCTGTCCCTCCTATGCACAGGAATCCTGCAATAACTTATCGAGCGATTTGACCTCCTGCAGTCTGTTACCCAGCTACCACAAAACAGTCACTGTTCCTTCCTTCTCCCGGATTATACATAAACACATAACACATACACGGCACACGGCAGACACCTTGACTTATATCCCAGGGTTTGGATACAGGCTTGGACTTTTTACACTACCTGGGAATGCGGTGGTGACCACACCTGACCGGCAAAAGGCATAGACCCGGACTGGGCACAGGGGACTTTCAGGTAAGATGATAACATTTTCTTACCTTACTTATGGAGCTGCGCAGTCTCTGTTCCGTGAACCAAGGCCGTGGCCAACACCACCGTCTCTCCGGTCAGCAGGGTCCCCGTGTGCGTTTTGTCCCTTGCCCCGCCATTGGGCACCATTTGATATGGAAATTTGGTTTGGATAAATTTATCCCTGTGTGTGCTGCGGCCGCTCCCAATAAGACTGAGTATTTTGAGCGCTCAAGGAATGAGACATGCACAAGCATTGTTGTGTCAATAACATTTCATCAATACTGATACTTTATTTTACATACATAGTTTTATATTTTCATATAGAAAGGAGTGGTTAGGGGTTGTTAGGGGTGGTTAGTTAATTACCATATTGTCTAGCTCCTCTGTCATTGGTTATCTAAACATATATGGAATATTGTGATTAATGCACATATGACTGCTGATTAAGCAACTAAAATTGAGCTCTCTGCATCTAGGACAGAGTTGAGACATCTGATCAGCACTTAATACATCTGGCGTTGTTCCGCTTTTGAGATGGAAAACCCCATACAATCTGTCTGGCTTATATCAGTTTATGTCAGCCATTTTAAGCCATTGATTATAATGTATATATTAGCTGTGAGTATATGAGTATATATGATTATAGAGCAGTATACATGCAAGTGAGATCTACATGATATATATATTTCTATCACACTGTAAATTACTTTTTTCCCTGCATCCTCACTCTTCAGGTGATGAGAGTCAAAGGGTGGGGATAGTTATTTGCCTGTTACATGAGAGGCCGCAATCCTGGGCTTTCTCACTATCCCCTACCTCCCTTGAGAGAATGTCTGTCGATCAGTTCTTCGAGGCCTTGGGCCTAATTTACAATGAACCTGATCGAGTGAGATTGGCAGAGGACTCGATTATGAGTCTTACCCAGGGAAAGCTCTCTGCTGAGTGGTACTGTTCCGAGTACAGGCGATAGGTATCAGAAGTATCCTGGAATGACTCGGCACTCAGGGGGCTGTTACGAAGGGGTCTTTGCAAGCATTTAAATAATGCTTTGGCACTGTATCCACTGCCCGATTCTCTGGAGGAGGCCATGACGCAGGCCCTTTAAATGGACCGCAGGCTGAGAGAGAGGAGCCGTGCAACGTAAAGCTTCTCTGTTGCCTATGAGCTTTCATCATTGGTTGAGCCCATGGAGGTGGGGGCTGTCTCCATGAAGGAAAAGGAGAGGAGGCATCGCAGAGAGAAAAACTCTGCTTCTATTGAGGAGCCCCGGGTCATTAGATAAAGGATTGTCCCTCCTGCCCGCTGGATTCCAAAGTCTCAGGAAACAACAAGGTCTGGGTAACTGCTGAGGAAGTTACTCAGACCCACAGGTACTTTATTCCTCAGTCTTCAAACTATTATTAAAAGTTTGAGTGGATAATTGTTTTTTTTTCGTCTTCTGCTTTTGTGGATTGCGGGTCTTCAGTAAACCCGTTGTGAGATAGGGACAGTCAGGTTGGACAAGCCCATGAGAGTAGTGGCTATTAACTCGACCCCTTTCACCAAGGACAGGATCTGTTCTACTACCAAAGAATTCATCCTTAAGGTGGGGTCTGTTCATATGGAGCATATAGCCTGATTCCTTCTGGACAACCTCCCTGCAGGTTTGGTTTTTGGGTTTCTTTAGCTACAATGTCATAATCCAATCATTGACTGGAAGGCCCGGGAGATTGTTAAATGGGTATCCAACTGTGAAACCAAGTGTCTGAATTCTGTGTATGTGTCGTCCGTCAGTCTGGAGGGTATTCTGTAGTATCTGAAGTACTTTGAGGACGTGTTCTCCGAAAGTCAGGCTGAGGGGTACCACCGCACCACCCTTTTAATTGTGCCATCGACCTGATTCCTGGGACTAAATTTCCTAAGGCCCAATTGTTAACCTTTCTGGTCCCAAGCGGTCTGCCATGAAGAAGTACATATCTGAGAGTCTCCACAAGGGGATTATCCACCATTCCGTTTCTCCAGTTGCTGCAGGTCTTTTTTTTGTAAAAAAAAGACGGTGGTCTCCGCCCATGCCTTGACTTTCGGGAACTTAAAAAGATTACTGTAAGAAACACGTATCCCCTCCCACTCATTCCCAAATTTGTGTAATCAATTGTGCCGGGGCCAAATGGTTTTCAAAACTAGACTTGCGAGGGGCTATAACCTTATATGGGTGCGGGAGAGGGATGAGTGGAAATCTGTGTTTCTCATCTCAGAAGGACTGTTCGAAAACTTAGTTATGCTGTTTGGTTTAACTAATGCTCCTGCAGTCTTCCAAAACTTCATCAATCATGTGTTCTCTGATTTTATTGGGTGGTTTGTGGTTATATATTTAGATGACATTCTGATTTATTCATTTGATAAGCAGACACATATTGGTCACCTTCGGGGGGTTCTTCAAAGACTCAGGGAGAACCAACTTTTCGCTAAGCTCGAGAAATGCTCGTTTTTTGTCCAGGAACTGCCTTTCTTGGGGTTCATTGTCTCTAGTGAGGGGTTTCGTATGGATCCCAAAAAGGTGCAGGCCATTATCCATTGGGTGCAGCGTTGGGACCTGAAAGACCTTCAGCGCTTCTTGGGATTTGCCAATTATTACCAGAGGTTTATTAACCCTGCTGTGGAACAATGAAAAAAATCACTGATTTGGATACCCTGGGGTCTATATGACCACAGGCTCAAAATCGTCATATTTCATTAAAATGAACATGTTGGCTGTTCAGAATAATCAAGTTTTATTCTGTCATTATTTCAGAACACAGTTATGAAATCAAACATAACTCTGAAGTGATTTGTTTGTCATCATCAAACACAAACTGAAATTTATACCAAAAAGTTTTGCTAATAACTAAAAGTATTCAAATTCAATATAAAAAATGCACCATAACTGCAACTATGTGGATTTTAGTAAAAACATAATGACAACGAATGATCTGGCAATAAATTTAGCCCTTGCATTAAGTACACGTCATAGTGCCATGTTGTTCACAAATTAACTTCTTGCAGTCATTGCAAACAAATCTCATCTTTTTGTCCTTTGATCGAAGACAAACAGCACCATTTGCACTGTCCAGTAACACTGCTGGTGTCACTTGGAACTAGCCATTGTTTATTTACAATTATATTACAAAACCTGTGAATAAACAGAAAATATTCCAAAATAAAAGTCAGACAATAAAGCTACTATGGAGTCAGGAGAGTCCCAAACACAGAAAATTGAAAATAACTTTGAAACAAAATTGAAAAACAAATTCAAAATGTCATCAAGTTAAGCAGAAATATGTTACTTGAAAAGGTCAATGTCTGAGATTGACCAGTCTTAGAAATATTTCAATTTATTCAGCGCTGGGGTCTATATGACCCCATGGTTCCACAGCAGGGTTAAAGGGTTCTCTCAGGTGGTCAAGCCCCTCACCGACTTGACACAGAAGGGGGCTGATGTTAAGAACTGGTCTGCCTCAGTGGTAGCGGTGATTCTAACCCTGAAAAAAGGCTTCATGACTGCCCCAGTTCTGGTTTAACCAGATCCTTCTGAACTCTTTGTGGTGGAGGTGAATGCCTCGGAGGTGGGAGTGGGGGCGGTGTTGTTCCAGGGGCCTGCCACTATGACCAATCTGAGACCATGCGCCTTCTTCTCCAAGAAGTTATCTCCGGTGGAAAGAAATTGTGATGTGGGTAATTGGGAACTTCTTGCGGTTAAGTTGACCTTTGCAGAATGGTGGCATTTTTTTTGAGGGGAGTTCATTCAATTACTGTAGTTACTGATCACAAAACCCTGGCATAACTCTGCTAAAAGTTTGACCCCTAGGCAAGCTAGATGGTCACTTTTTTTCCTGGTTTCAGTTCTCGATCCATTTTTTCCAGGATCTAAGAATGTGAAGGCCGATGCCTTGTCTCGGGGTCTGGATCCAGTTCCCCCCCCTCGAGCCTCCGTCCTCCATTCTTCAACCTGGGCTGGCGGTGGCTGATGTGTCGGCAGGCTTGGAATGGGAGATTTGGGAAGCCCAGTCCCAGGCTTCCCCATCCAAGCTGGCTTAAATTTTTTTTGTTCCTGTTCAATTTCGACTCAGAGTCTTCCAGGAGTTCCATGATTTGGCACTGAGTAAACATCCTGGGATTTCGGCTACTCATGAGGCCATTGCGAGTTTTTTGGTGGGCATCACTTACATCTGATGTGAAGATGTGTGCCCGCACTAAGAGCTCTCATAACCGACCGGCCAGGGAATTGGTGCCTTCCAGATAAACCATGGACACATTTGTCCCTGGATTTTGTCACCAATCTTCCTCTTTCCAAGGCTAATACTGTCATCTGGGTGGTGGTGGACAGGTTTACTAAACAAGCACACTTTGTACCTTTAGTGGTACTGCCCTCTGCTGAAACTTTGTCTAGGTTGTGCTTTCAACATGTGGTTCATTTGCATGGTGTACCCTTGAATGTGGTGTCTGACCGTTGTGTGCAGTTTGTGTCCAGGTTTTGGAGGGTGTTTTGTGAAAGGTTGGTTATTGAGTTGTCCTTTTCATCTGCATACCATCCGGAGTCCTATTGTCAGACCAAATGGACCAGTCAGTCATTAGAGGAAGGACCAATCAGTCGTTAGAGCAAATTTTGCGCTGTCTTTCCACTTCCAGTCAAGATGATTGGTCCGATGCCTTGTCTTTGGCAGGGTTTGCGTACAATAACCATGTTAACCACTCGACCTGTAAATTCCCTTTCCTCTATAATTATGGGTTTATTCCACACTTTGGGGAGTTTTCTCATCTGGACTCTGGTTGCCCGGGGGCTGATATAGCTGTACAGCAGTTGGCAAATTTATGGCAGGAGGTCCAGAGGAAGTTTAAGATTTTTGCGGACAGAAGATGGTGGGACCCGTCCAACACTTTGGGTTGGGGATAAAGTATGGCTGTCTACTAGGAACATTAGGCTTAATGTTCCTCTGGTGAAATTGGGGCCTAAGTTTATTGGTCCTTATGAGGTCACGGAGATGACTAACCCAGTGACATTTCGGTTGCATCTACAAGTGATTTTTAAGATTCCCAATGAATTCCATAGGGCCCTGCGGAAACCAATGGGGACTGTGGAAGAAGCAACATTGGGTCCCTCGCCGAATGTATCCATGAATAGTCATGAAGAAATTGAGGTGGAGTTCATCGTGGATTCCCGTTTGGTCCGCCGTTCCCTCCAGTATCTTGTGCACTGGAAGGGGTATGGTCCTGAGGACCGATCCTGGGTTCCTGCCCAATCCGTTCATGCCAATCGGCTGGTGCGCTCCTTTCATGCCTGGTTTTCTGGGAAACGTGGGGGTCCGGTGCTTCCCCATTGAGAGGGGGTACTGTCATAACTCTGACAGGATGGTTCCATCCTCCATCCATCAGGTCATGGTTAATTCTAGTCCACCTCTCTTTGGTTCTGGGGTGGCTATTTAATGTTGGTAGTTCCTGGGTTTGGTGTGGGGATACTTCAGTAAAATCAAAGAGAGAAAAAAGGGACCACTATAGAGTATGCACACAACCAATAAGTATATAAAAGTGCAAAGCTTTATTGACAAAAACAAGTAAAAACATTATAAAATCAAGTGAATAAAAAAAAAACATTCCCCCCTGCTCATATAAAATACACTAAGGGTATGTGTCCACGTTCAGGATTGCATCAGGATTTGGTCAGGATTTTTCATCAGTTTTTGTAAGCCAAAACCAGGAGTGGAACAATTAGAGGAAAAGTATAACAGAAACATATGCTCCACTTCTGCATTTATCACCCACTCCTGGTTTTGGCTTACAAATACTGATGAAAAATCCTGACCAAATCCTGATGCAATCCTGAACGTGGACACATACCCTAAAGGCCCCGTCTCACACAGCGACGCTGCAGCGATACAGACAACGATGCTGATCGCTGCAGCGTCGCTGTTTTGTCGCTGTGTGGTCGCTGGGGAGCTGTCACACAGACAGCTCTCTCCAGCGACCAACGATCAGGGGAACGACTTCGGCATCGTTGAAACTGTCATCAACGATGCCGAAGTCCCCCTGCAGCACCCGGTAACCAGGGTAAACATCGGGTTACTAAGCGCAGGGCCGCGCTTAGTAACCCAATGTTTACCCTGGTTACCAAAAAAACAAACAGTACATACTCGCCTTTCGGTGTCCAGGTCCCTTGCCGTCCGCTTCCTGCTCTGACAGTGCCGCTGTACACTGAGAGCAGAGCGCAGCGGTGACGTCACTGCTGTGATCTGCTCTCACTTTCCGGCCGGCAGTCAGAGCAGGAAGCGGACGGCAAGGGACCTGGACACCGAAAGGCGAGTATGTATTGTTTGTTTTTTTTGGTAACCAGGGTAAACATCGGGTTACTAAGCGCGGCCCTGCGCTTAGTAACCCGATGTTTACCCTGGTTACCAGTGAAGACATCGCTGGATCGGTGTCACACACACCGATTCAGCGATGTCAGCGGGGCCTCAACGACCAAAAAAAGGTCCAGGCCATTCCGACACGACCAGCGATCTCGCAGCAGGGGCCTGATCGCTGGTACGTGTCACACATAGCGAGATCGCTACTGAGGTCGCTGTTGCGTCACAAAACTTGTGACTCAGCAGCGATCTCGCTAGCGATCTCGCTATGTGAGACGGGGCCTTTACAGTGTGACTAAATCACTTCCTAATACATAAACAGCAGCATATGCAAATAACAGGTAAATGGTACCACATTTGACAATCCTGTACATAAGATACACACAATGCTGATAAGCCAATAAAAAATAATAATAGGTGCAGACACAATGACACCTGAGGACAAAAGACAAAAGATTGGTAGCGCTAAGTGTACTATAGATCTCAGGCCAAACCGCTGTGCTCTGCTTTACTGCCGGCGCTGACACATTCAGTGCAGGAAGCTCTGAGCAGCAGCGCGTAACCCTGTGGACGTGACAGACATCAGAATGTGAGTATGTACTGTTTTTTTGCAGGGGGACTTCGGCATCGTTGAAGACAGTTTCAACGATGCCGAAGTCGTTCCCCTGATCGTTGGTCGCTGGAGAGAGCTGTCTGTGTGACAGCTCCCCAGCGACCACACAACGACTTACCAACGATCACGGCCAGGTCGCATCGCTGGTCGTGATCATTGGTAAGTCGTTTAGTGTAACGGTACCTTACCTGCGACACATGATTGGTCCTTTTCATTCCCTCTTTTTCTCCCCCTGCCTCATTCACTGGCCTTCACGCATGACTCATACCAGGTGATTTCCTGCAATCTATTTGAGCAGTCCTTGTAACCAGTGCAGCAGCATTTTGGTGAGTCCACATATCTCTTGGGCTTGTCTCAGACCCTCTAAATCCCTTGTTGCTGTAGAATTCTTTTCTGTCAAAAAGAAGGATGGGGGCCTTAGGGTATGTGCACACGTCAGGATTTCTTGCAGAAATTTTCCTGACAAAAACCGGACATTTCTGCCAGAAATCCACATGCATTTTTTTACGCGTTTTTGATGCATTTTTTGTGCGTTTTTTCCCAAATGCATAGAATTGCGGGAAAAATGCAGAAAATCCGCAAAAATAATGAACGTGCTAATTTTTTTACCACGATGCGTTTTTTTCGTGGAAAAAAACGCATCCATGTGCACAAAACATGCAGAATGCATTCTAAATGATAGAATGCATAATGTATGCATTTTTTATTTCGTTTTTATAGCGTTTTTACCGCGAAAAAAGCGAAAAAAACCGCAAAAAAACCTGAACGTGTGCACATAGCCTTAGGCCGTGTCTGGATTTTGGGAAGATTAATAAAATCACTGTGTGCAATCCTTACCCGTTGCCGCTGATTCCAGATTTGTTTAACCAACTAACCGGAGCGAAGTGATTCTCTAAGATTGACCTTCATTTGGCATATAATTTGCCATGGGTGAAGGAGGGCGATGAATGGAAGACAGCCTTTAATACCCCCGAAGGTCATTTTGAGTGTCTGGTGATGCCTTTTGGCCTTACTAATGCGCCTGCGTTTTTTCAAAATTTCATTAATGACATTCTGAGGTTATTGATCAGTAGGAGTGTTATTGTTTATTTGGATGATATTTTGATACATTCACCTGATCTGGAGTCGCATTGGCAGAGAATCTGCGAAGTTCCACAGATTTTGAGTGAAAACTCACTCTTTGCTAAATTGGAGAAGAGCGAGTTTGCGGTACAGAAAATGAGTTTTTTGTGGTACCTTGTCTCCAGTGATGCGTTTGAGATGGACCCGGTGAAGGTTCAGGCAGTGCTGGAGTGGCCTAGGCCTGAATGTTTGAAGTCGGTTCAGAGATTTTTGGGGTTTGCCAATTATCACAGAAAATTCATAAAGAATTTTTCTGTGATCACTAAACCTATAACTGATCTCATCAAGAAGGGTTCTAATACTGTCCAAAGGTCCACTGAGGCTGTTAAGGCTTTTGAGCATCTGAAGGAGAGGTTTAGCGCTGCTTCTGTTTTGATCCAGACTGATGAGACCAAGCCATTTCTGGTAGAGGTTGATGCCTCTTCAGTAGGCGTGGGGGCAGTTCTGTCCCAGGAGGGTGTATGAGGCAAGCGACGCGTTTCGACTGACACAGCGGTCTTTGTCACAGCTTTGTCAAAGCTGTGACAAAGACCGCTGTGTCGGTCGAAACGCGTCGCTTGCCTCATATAGCGCTATGGTGTTGTCCCAGGAGTTACTCTGATTTTACTATGTTGGATTAAAGTTTTACATTTTACAAGAAGCTGGAACCATTTTTTTTTTTCTTTGTGGAGTCTCAGTACGTCTCATCAGGACGGAGTTCCGGGCTTCTTTCATTTATCGGTGAGCTGGCTTTTTTTGTCTTTTCTTTTGTCTTCAAGATTGTGTGCATGCATGACCACTGACTTCACAGGAGCACAGGCTAACTGCCCAACAGAGAGAAGTCTAACAGGGCGCAGTGCTTTACTTTCACGGCTACTCTGTGAAGTAACAGAGCTAGTCTATACCGCCAAATAGTGCCACCATTTACTAGCAGTAGGGTCCCCTGCACGGTGGACCCCGGTCTGTGAACGCATCAATAATAATAAACATCTATATTTACTCGGTGCGTTCCGCTAGCCCTAACAGAGGGAGAGGATGGGGTGCATCCCTGTGCTTTCTTTTCTAAAAAATTTTTTGGAGACTGAGCTCAACTATGATCTTGGGAACACAGAGTTGCTGGCTATTAAACTTGCGTTTGAGCACTGGTGACATTTTTTGGAGGGGGCCAGACATCCGATACAGGTCAAGCTAGGTGGGCACTGTTTTTTGCTTGGTTTCATTTCTCCATCACATATATCCCTGGGACAAAGAATGTTAAAGCGGATGCTTTGTCTCATAGTTTCTCTCCAGCAGTTAATACTGTGAAGGAGGAATCTATTTTACAGAGAGGGGTGGTGGTGGCAGCATTGGGTTCTGAGTTGGAGAGTAGCATCCTAGAGGCCCAGAATGCTGCACCAACTTATACTCCGTATGGTAAATTATTTGTGCTTAGAGCCTTGTGGAGAGCTTTGTTTGCTGAATGTCATGAGTCTCGTTTGGCGGGTCATCCAGGGATTTCGGAAACTAGAAAGTCAATCGGTCAAAATTTCTGGTGGCCAAGGTGGCAAAGAGAAATCATCAAGTGGGTGCGTCAGTATACTGTGTGCGCTAGGTCAAAGGCCTCACATGCCCCAGCTGCAGGGCTGCTGTGCCCTTTGGAGATTCCTAGTTCGCCGTGGTCACATCTTGCTATGGATTTTATCATTGATCTGCCAGTCTCTGAGGGTTTTTCTGTAATCTGGGTTGTTGTGGACCGGTTTAGTAAGCTGTGTCATCTGGTCCCATTCAATAAATTACCCTGCACCAAGACTCTAGCTAAGGCATTTGTCAAAGAGATTGTCAAGTTCCATGGGGTTCCCACGGACATTGTTTCTGATAGAAGACCACAGTTTGTGGCTCACTTTTGGCATGCTTTTTGTGACAGATTAAAGGTTCATTATCATTTTCGTCAGGTTATCTTCCAGAGTCGAATGGACAGACCGAAAGGAAGAACCAGGATGTCGAGCAGTTTTTAAGATGTTTTGTAGCAGACAATCAGGAGATGTGGTCAGAATATCTACCACTAGCTGAGTTTGCTCTTAATAATCATACATCTTCCTCGGCTGGGTGTTCTTTTTTTTTGTTGTACAGGGAGGCATCCATCTTTCGGTCCATTTTCTAAGATTGGGGCAGCGGTGCCTGAGGAGGAAAGTTTTTCTGGAAATTTGGACAGGGTTTGGACCAATGTACGCCATAATCTGAAAGAGGCTAATAGGAGGTCAAAGAAATATTTTGACTAGAAAAGAAGGGAGGCATTGCTTGCAGTTGGGGACATGGTCTGGTTGTCCTCCAGGAATCTGCTTTTTAAGATCTCTTCTAAAAAACTGGGGCCTAAGTTTGTAGGACCCTTCAAAGTCGTTCAGGTGGTCAACTCGGCAGCATTGAGATTAGACATCCCCTCGTCCTGGAGAATTAATTCAGTTTTTCATGTATCTTTACTGAAGAAAGTTGACACACCAGATAAGTAGCCTATGCCGACTGTTCCTCCAGTTGATGAGGATGGCGAGTTTAAGATTTCGCGCATTTTAGATTCCAGGTGGCACAGAGGACGTTTGCAGTATCTCGTGTCCTGGAAGGGTTTTGGTCCCAAGGATAATTCCTGGGTGAAAGCTGAGGATGTCTCAGCCTCAAGGCTGATTAAGGCTTTTCACAGGAGATTTCTGAATAAGGATCGGCCAAGAGGATTTGGAGGATCCTCATAAAAGGGGAGGTACTGTTAGAATCTGTTTTGTTTTCACCATCCACCATCTTGTTGTGGTTTTCTGGCTGCTGCTCTTTTTCCCCTGGTGCTGGGTTGTCTTGGTCAGGTGATTGTATCACCCTTTATTACCCAGCACCTGCCTCCCATTCCTTGCTGGACAACAGTGTTAATCTGCTAGAGTTCTGGCTAGGTGCTTGGACAGCTTTCTGTGTTTGATATTTTGCACTTCTGGGATCTCTGGTTTTGCTATCTTTTGTTTCTGTTTTCAGTTTGTTTCTGCAGCCTTCTCTGTGTTTCCTATTCGGAGATGACCTGTTTTTTTTAACCCAGTCCTTTGATCTTTTAGGGACCTCCTTCCCTTTATCTATAGGTCTTCGCTGAGTTTAGACTGGGATCATCGGTGTATCTATTCACAAGGAATGGGTCGCCCACTCCATCATAGGGTTTCAGCCTAGTCTTAGTGCAGGGTCAGCTTTCCCCCATCTCTCCTAGTTCTGTGGTGCAGTTTTGTAACAGGTTTACTCTCTGTCTTGTCCCTAGGTACTATCCTCTCCTGTGGCTTTTGACCCTCGGCTCTACTTTGACTACATTTATGTTCTGTACCCTATACTCCATGCTCCTCGCTGCCTTCCCTGGCTGCATATGTGGTGACTCTGCCCCCTGTCATCACATGACTGCTTTGCTCCAGGTCCTGTGCTCACTACTTAGTCTCAGGTCCTTGTGCACTGCGTGCCTTGTTCTCCCACTCCCTGCATTCGTTTCCGTGCCCTTTGAAAGCACCCCCTAGGCTGCGCCAATGACACCATCAGTGTCATTAAAGTTATATTGCTGTTAGAAACCATTATGGCACAGTAATTTATGTACTGTGAATTGCACCTAACAAGACAATAAGAGACAAGTGAACCAAGCTCTGTTATCACAAATATCTTCTTCATTATGGAGAAAGTGATGTAGAATATGTCCATGGAATAATTTGAATTATTGCTAATTTGAACTTTTATCTTTAAATCAATAACGTTTTTCATGGATAGCACTCATACCTATGATATTGTATGAAGCTGTGCACATGTCCAATTTGTTCTTCTGACCAAGTGGTCCATGGAAAAAATTGGAGGCATGTTTGATTTTGATTTAAGTGTAGGGTCTGTCTGCCTATAGATCCCTAAAAAAATTGGAATGCATTGAGATTAAATCTGAGTTATTTTCACGGACTGACAGAATGGAGAAAGCGGAGAAACTTTTTTTCTGTCAACGTCCAAGAAGAACTGATGCCAAATCAAAGTCTGATCAAAGTCTGATCAGAATAATCAGATTGTTTTTCTTGGATGTAGGAAAATTGGTCATATAAATCTACCCTTACTGACCTGTTTGACTTCAACTGCTGCTAAAATTTAGTAGTCTGAAAGCCATATTGTATCTCCTACTTGAACTCCACTGATGACCAGGTCAGATTTCAACAGTTGGGTTTCATTTTTGACATAGCAACAACTTGTTCTATTGGATGTTCCTTTACATTCCTTTAATTTGTGTATGATAAGCCCCAAAGAAAAACATTTGACTGAAGTCCTAAGCGCAACAGAATACAAACTCGCAAAGTCAAGAATTTCCCTATAAATAGAGTCTTTATCCTTTTATTTTTGGAACTGAGAGAGTCACACTCTGGAAATCTGTAAGTGAATTTACAAAATCAAGTGTAAGAGAAATGTTGCGATTATGTTACATGACTTTGAACAAACCATTTTCATTAGAAAAGCTGATCACAGTTTGTTGTGTTGCTGCAGGTAAACGTCTGCAGATGAATATAAAGCTCTATAAAGCAAATGTGAAAAATTGAGAACTTATATATTTAACCAGACTATTTTTCTTAAGTGAAGTTTGCAAGTTTAATTTGAGTTGCCTCTTCTCATTTATCAGCTATTGCATTTAATCTAAATTTTCCATTATCACTCTTGTTATCACTTGTCGTCACTTTTCAGTTTTACTCTATTCTCATCAATTATTCAGTTAATTAAGAAAGAGTAATATCTGTAAAATACCCTGAAGCCTGTTTATTCAATAGAGCTTCTTCATTATGCTTTATTCTTAAAATGTACCAACATTGAAACAAAATAATAAAAACATATCATACCTCTCAAATACAATTTGCCAGAAAGATTTCATATTCTAAAGGACAATTGTGATTAAAGGATTAAAATATTACATGGATGTTTCAAAATAATAAAGCTATTTATTACAATTACAGTTTTCAAAACATCAGCATGTATTTTCCAAAAACCCATCTACTCGTGTTTGTAAAAGTGTGTTTCTCTTAGTGAATTATTTAAAGATTTTCAACATGGTAACTGCAATCTCTTTAGATTTCCTCTGGATATTCCTTACAGGGTATCAATTTGCTTTTTATAAGGAAGGTTCTTGAAATTATTGAGCTATTTAGTATGAAGAGCATTAACTAACTGAATTTAGTAGTATATCGAGCAGATTTACTATACATTTGTAGCAACATTCACAGAGGTCAGTGTTGATATTTTGGAAAAGCCAATCAGTTAGCCACTTTTACTGCCAAGAATACAAACAGCAGTTCAGCATTGTATAAGTGTTCCTATAACTCAGCATAATTTAAAGCAAAGATGAAGAGCGCTGAAGACTAATTAGTAATATCTATCTATCAGTTTTTCTATCTATTTACCAGTAATGAGCAAATACGTTCAGCACTATTCGTTACTCACACGAATAGTACGGTATTCGGGCCATTCGTTACTTGGAGAGTAATTTGCTATTCACCTCGGTAAACCCGCCCAGCTTGTTGACACTTTATTTGCAGCCAATGAACATGCTGGGCTTACTTGCCAATCACAGTAATGCCGATGCCATCTTTGGTATGGCATTGCTATGATTGGCTGGACTTACTGCATCATGGGGCTATTTAATTCCTGCCCTCTTGTGCACATTACAGCCAGAAACAGCATAGTGTGAGTGTAGTGTGAGCAAAGGGAGAGTAAAAGCTGTGTGTAGGTAGAGTTTGTGATGACTAAAAGCTCTTTTCAGAGCTACTGAGAGTGAAGATTAGTGCTCTGTTAAATGGAGATAGCATATGGAGATATTTAATATGAGGGAGGGGGAAAGGCAGGCACCTGGGTGTTATCATTGCAAGCACATGCTGCAGATCTTTGCTAGTGTGCATTGTGTTGTATAGTGTAGAAACACACTGTGGGATTAAGGAGAGAGGCACGGTTTCGTATTTTGTACCATAATATACAAAACAGCTGTTTCCAGAGCCAAATAATATTACTTGAGTACCAGCATATACTAAACAATTTTTTTTTGAAGCTACATAATATTCCTGCCTACCAGCATGTACTAAGCCGCTTTCTTACAGCTAAATAATCTTCCTCAGTGCCAGCATATACTAAACATCTTCTTTAAAAGCTAAATGCTAAATAATATTCCTCGCCTATTGCTAAAATAGCTAATATTTATCTATCAATTGTGCGACTGGTGCAAAGCCTGCAGAGATACACAAACGTCACTATTTACCAGCAATCCAGTAACTTCCCTGAGTCTGCTGTTGGTATGTCATAAAGGTAATATTAAAAAAATTCTATTGGTTACATAAATAGCATATTTGTCTAGCAGTTGTGTGACTTGCACAAAGCCTGCAGAGATACGCAAACGTCACTTTTAATCAGTAATTTTCCTGAGTCTGCTGTTACAGTGTGTTATAAAGCTGATAGCTAAAGAAAAATTAACCACACATTGCTAGATAAAGGAATTTGTACATAAATAAGGAACTGGGATGTGGATGTGGTGGTGCCTGCCAAGGCCTTATGACAGATCAGAAGGTGACTTTGTCTCGGTCTAGCTTCCTAACAAAATTTGTTTTGCGCTCTTTACCACTCTTGAACCCCAACAAGTGTGAAGATGTTGTGGGTGCATGGCAGACTGTTGTGAATTAGACTTTTTGGCTCCCTCTTGTGGTTACTAGTGATATGACTCTGGGATTTCCTTCCCTCAGTTTCCACTCAGCTGGGTCGTTACTTCAGGGGTGTTGCTATATAAACCTCCTGGAACCTTAGTCCAGTGCCTGGCATCGGTGTTATCAGACACATTCTGTTTGCTCCTATTTGCTGGTCCTGGTTCGTGCAAAATTAAGCTAAGTCTGCTCCTTTGTTTTTTGGGTTATTTGTTTGCTATCATTTTTTGTCCAGCTTGTACTATATGTGATTCCTGACCTTGCTGGAAGCTCTAGGGGGCTGGTGTTCTCCCTCCAGGCCGTTAGACGGTTCGAGGGTTCTTGAATTTCCAGTGTGGATATTTTTGATAGGATTTTTTGCTGACCATATAAGTTTTCTTTCTATATTCTGCTATTAGCTAGTGGGCCTCTCTTTGCTAAATACCTAGCTCATTCTTATGTTTGTCTTTTCCTCTTACCTCACCGTTATTATTTGTGGGGGGCTTCTATCCAACTTTTGGGGTATTTCCTCTGGAGGCAAGAAAGGTCTTTCTTTTCCCTTCTAGGGGTAGTTAGCTCTCTGGCTGGCGCGAGACGTCTAGGATCAACGTAGGAACGTTCCCCGGCTGCTGGTATTTGTGGTGCTAGGATTAGTTATATGGTCAGCCCAGTTACCACTGCCCTATGAGCTGGTTTTCTGTATTTACAGACTTAGCATTATTCCTGAGACCCTCTGCCATTGGGGTCATAACAGTATGCCAGGCCAACATTGAATGTTTAAAGCATTGCAGAAGTGGGATAATAAGAAAGGAAATTCTGATTTTTTTTTTCTTTCCTCTCTTTCTCCCCTTTACCTTTCAGTGGCTTGTGCTTGCTGCAGACATGAATGTCCAGACCTTGATTACAAGTGTAAACCAGCTGGCAGCTTGTGTGCAGGGTATACAAGATTTTGTTACCAGTAGTCCTATGTCTGAACCTAAAATACCTATCCCGGATTTGTTTTCTGGAGATCGATTTAGGTTTAGGAATTTCAAGAATAATTGTAAATTGTTTCTTTCTCTGAGACCCCGTTCATCTGGAGATTCAGCTCAGCAAGTTAAAATTGTTATTTCTTTTTTGCGGGGCGACCCTCAGGATTGGGCTTTCTCGCTAGCACCAGGAGATCCGGCATTGGCGAATATTGATGCGTTTTTTCTGGCGCTCGGATTGCTTTATGAGGAACCCAATCTTGAAATTCAGGCAGAAAAAGCCTTGCTGGCTATTTCTCAGGGTCAGGATGAAGCTGAAGTGTATTGCCAAAAATTTCGGAAATGGTCCATGCTTACTCAGTGGAATGAGTGTGCGCTGGCCGCAAATTTCAGAAATGGCCTTTCTGAAGCCATTAAGAATGTGATGGTGGGTTTCCCCATTCCTACAAGTCTGAATGATTCTATGGCGCTTGCTATTCAAATTGACCGGCGTTTGCGGGAGCGCAAAACCGCTAATCCTCTGGTGGTGTTGTCTGAACAAACACCTGATTTAATGCAATGTGATAGAATTCAGACTAGAAATGAACGGAAAAATCATAGACGTCAGAATGGGTTGTGTTTTTACTGTGGTGATTCTACACATGTTATATCAGCATGCTCTAAACGCCTAACAAGGGTTGTTAGTCCTGTCGCCATTGGTAATTTGCAACCTAAATTTATTTTGTCTGTGACTTTAATTTGCTCTTTGTCTTCTTACCCTGTTATGGCGTTTGTGGATTCAGGTGCTGCCCTGAGTCTTATGGATCTGTCATTTGCCAAGCGCTGTGGTTTTGTTCTTGAACCGTTAGTAAATCCTATTCCTCTTAGAGGTATTGATGCTACGCCATTGGCGGAAAATAAACCGCAATTTTGGACGCAGGTGACCATGTGCATGACTCCTGATCATCGGGAGGTAATTCGTTTTCTTCTTCTGCATAAAATGCATGATTTGGTCGTTTTGGGTCTGCCATGGTTACAGACCCACAATCCAGTCTTGGATTGGAAGGCAATGTCTGTGTCAAGTTGGGGCTGTCAGGAAATTCATGCTGATTCCCCGCCGGTGTCTATTGCTTCCTCTACTCCTTCGGAAGTTCCTGAGTATTTGTCTGATTATCAGGATGTATTCAGTGAGTCCAGATCCAGTGCTCTGCCTCCTCATAGGGACTGTGACTGCGCCATAGATTTGATTCCAGGTAGTAAATTTCCTAAGGGAAGATTATTTAATCTGTCTGTACCTGAGCATGCCGCAATGCGTTCGTATATCAAGGAGTCTCTGGAGAAGGGGCATATCCGTCCATCCTCTTCCCCTCTTGGTGCGGGATTCTTTTTTGTGGCCAAGAAGGACGGATCTTTGAGACCTTGTATTGACTATCGGCTTCTGAATAAAATCACTGTAAAATTTCAGTATCCTTTGCCTCTCTTGTCGGACTTGTTTGCCCGGATTAAGGGTGCCAAGTGGTTCACCAAAATAGATCTTCGTGGTGCGTACAACCTTGTGCGCATTAAGCAAGGTGATGAATGGAAGACTGCATTTAATACGCCCGAAGGTCATTTTGAGTACTTGGTGATGCCTTTTGGGCTTTCTAATGCTCCCTCAGTATTTCAGTCCTTTATGCATGATATTTTCCGGAAGTATCTGGATAAATTTATGATTGTTTATCTGGACGATATTCTGGTTTTCTCTGAAGATTGGGACTCACATGTGGAGCAGGTCAGGATGGTGTTTCAGGTTTTGCGTGAGAATGCCTTGTTTGTTAAAGGCTCAAAGTGTCTCTTTGGAGTACAGAAAGTTCCCTTTTTGGGGTTTATTTTTTCCCCTTCTGCTGTGGAGATGGACCCAGTCAAGGTCCGAGCTATTCATGAGTGGACTCAACCCACGTCAGTTAAGAGTCTTCAGAAGTTCTTGGGTTTTGCTAACTTCTACCGTCGTTTTATCGCTAATTTTTCTAGCGTTGTTAAACCTTTGACGGATATGACCAAGAAAGGTTCTGATGTTGCTAACTGGGCTCCTGCAGCCGTGGAGGCGTTCCAGGAGTTGAAGCGCCGGTTTACTTCAGCGCCTGTTTTGTGCCAGCCTGATGTCTCACTTCCCTTTCAGGTCGAGGTGGATGCTTCTGAGATTGGGGCAGGGGCCGTTTTGTCACAGAGAGGCCCTGGTTGCTCGGTAATGAGACCATGTGCTTTCTTCTCTAGGAAGTTTTCGCCTGCTGAGCGGAATTATGATGTGGGCAATCGGGAATTACTGGCCATGAAGTGGGCATTTGAGGAGTGGCGTCATTGGCTCGAGGGTGCTAAGCATCGTGTGGTGGTCTTGACTGATCACAAAAATTTGATGTATCTCGAGTCTGCTAAACGCTTGAATCCTAGACAGGCCCGCTGGTCATTGTTTTTCTCCCGTTTTGACTTTGTGGTCTCGTATTTACCAGGTTCAAAGAATGTGAAAGCTGATGCTCTTTCAAGGAGCTTTGTGCCTGACTCTCCTGGAGTCACAGAACCTGTTGGTATTCTTAAAGAGGGAGTTATTTTGTCAGCCATTTCTCCTGATTTGCGACGTGTGTTGCAGAGATTTCAAGCTGGTAGACCTGACTCCTCTCCACCTGACAGACTGTTTGTTCCTGATAAGTGGACCAGCAGAGTCATTTCCGAGGTTCATTCCTCAGTGTTGGCAGGTCATCCGGGAATTTTTGGCACCAGAGATCTGGTGGCTAGGTCATTTTGGTGGCCTTCCTTGTCACGGGATGTACGGTCATTTGTGCAGTCCTGTGGGACTTGTGCTCGAGCTAAGCCTTGCTGTTCTCGTGCCAGCGGGTTGCTCTTGCCCTTGCCTGTCCCGAAGAGGCCTTGGACACATATTTCCATGGATTTCATTTCTGATCTCCCGGTGTCTCGGGGTATGTCTGTCATCTGGGTGGTATGTGATCGCTTTTCAAAAATGGTCCATTTGGTGTCTTTGCCTAAGCTGCCTTCCTCTTCCGATCTGGTTCCTGTGTTCCTTCAGAATGTGGTTCGTTTACACGGCATTCCTGAGAATATTGTGTCTGACAGAGGATCCCAGTTTGTTTCCAGGTTCTGGCGATCCTTTTGTACTAGGATGGGCATTGATTTGTCGTTCTCGTCTGCCTTTCATCCTCAGACTAATGGACAAACTGAGCGAACTAATCAGACTCTGGAGGCTTACTTGAGGTGTTTTGTTTCGGCAGATCAGGATGATTGGGTGACCTTCTTGCCGTTGGCTGAGTTTGCCCTTAATAATCGGGCTAGTTCCGCTACTTTGGTTTCGCCATTTTTCTGCAACTCAGGTTTCCATCCTCGTTTTTCCTCGGGACATATGGAGCCTTCTGACTGTCCTGGGGTAGATTCTGTGGTGGATAGGTTGCAGCAGATCTGGAATCATGTGGTGGACAACTTAAAATTGTCACAGGAGAAGGCTCAGCGTTTTGCCAACCGCCGCCGCGGTGTGGGTCCCCGACTTCGTGTTGGGGATTTGGTGTGGCTGTCTTCTCGATTTGTTCCTATGAAGGTCTCCTCTCCTAAATTTAAGCCTCGCTTCATCGGTCCTTACAAGATATTGGAAATCCTTAATCCAGTATCCTTTCGCTTGGATCTTCCGGTTTCGTTTGCCATTCACAACGTGTTCCATAGGTCTTTATTGCGACGCTACGTTGTGCCTGTGGTTCCTTCTGCTGAGCCTCCTGCTCCGGTGTTGGTTGAGGGCGAGTTGGAGTACGTGGTTGAGAAGATCTTGGATTCTCGTCTCTCCAGACGGAGGCTTCAGTATTTGGTCAAGTGGAAGGGCTATGGTCAGGAGGATAATTCCTGGGTGGTTGCCTCTGATGTGCATGCGGCCGATTTAGTTTGTGCCTTTCACGCTGCTCATCCTGATCGCCCTGGTGGTCTTGGTGAGGGTTCGGTGACCCCTCCTTAAGGGGGGGGTACTGTTGTGAATTAGACTTTTTGGCTCCCTCTTGTGGTTACTAGTGATATGACTCTGGGATTTCCTTCCCTCAGTTTCCACTCAGCTGGGTCGTTACTTCAGGGGTGTTGCTATATAAACCTCCTGTAACCTTAGTCCAGTGCCTGGCATCGGTGTTATCAGACACATTCTGTTTGCTCCTATTTGCTGGTCCTGGTTCGTGCAAAATTAAGCTAAGTCTGCTCCTTTGTTTTTTGGGTTATTTGTTTGCTATCATTTTTTGTCCAGCTTGTACTATATGTGATTCCTGACCTTGCTGGAAGCTCTAGGGGGCTGGTGTTCTCCCCCCGGGCCGTTAGACGGTTCGAGGGTTCTTGAATTTCCAGTGTGGATATTTTTGATAGGATTTTTTGCTGACCATATAAGTTTTCTTTCTATATTCTGCTATTAGCTAGTGGGCCTCTCTTTGCTAAATACCTAGCTCATTCTTATGTTTGTCTTTTCCTCTTACCTCACCGTTATTATTTGTGGGGGGCTTCTATCCAACTTTTGGGGTATTTCCTCTGGAGGCAAGAAAGGTCTTTCTTTTCCCTTCTAGGGGTAGTTAGCTCTCCGGCTGGCGCGAGACGTCTAGGATCAACGTAGGAACGTTCCCCGGCTGCTGGTATTTGTGGTGCTAGGATTAGTTATATGGTCAGCCCAGTTACCACTGCCCTATGAGCTGGTTTTCTGTATTTACAGACTTAGCATTATTCCTGAGACCCTCTGCCATTGGGGTCATAACAGCAGACAAAGGCTCCAGAGAGTTGGCAAGCAGCACCACCAAGTCTTCCACACAGTCCAGTCTCAGTAGCCAAGAGGCTGGGCCTCACAATCCTCAACCTGGTCCTTGTTCCTCTTCCCATCAAGAGTCCCAGGAGAGATATGACCCCAACACTGGCCACTCTGAATAACTGTTTATGTATCCTTGTAATTATTTTGGACTCTCCCAGTGAACCATTAAAGAGGGTCATGAAGAGGTGGAGTGCAGTGATGCACAAACATTTGAACACTCACAGCCAGAAGAAGGTCAATTCATGTCTGAAGAGGTGGAGGATAATCATGACGCACTCTTGCCATCAGGTCAGCCTAAAATCGCCACTCAGATTGATGAATTGGAAGACGAAGTTGTCCATGATAAGGCCACTGATCCAATCTGGCACGGTGGCATGCATAGCGAGCACAGCAGTGCAGAGAAAGATGGATCCATAGCACAAAAACAGGCAAAAAGAGGTAGTGGCTTTACCAGAGGGAGAACTCAGTTTACTGTTCCACAGAGCCCCCAACTTGGCTAGACGACAGGCCAAAGGTGCATTGTTCCCATGTATGGCAGTTTTTTCTGAAAATCCTTCAGACAAAACAACTGTAATTTGCATCATCTGCCATACCAAGCTGAGAAGAGGTAAGAACACTGCCAACCTGAGCACCACAAGCATGCCGAAGCACATAGCAGCCAAGCACCCCAGTAGGTGGGTGGAGCACCTGGGTACAAAATCTGTGTCTGAGGGTGAAACCACTGCCCCTTCCCCTGTGTTACGGCCTTCTCAATCTGCTGTCTATGAAGCAGGTGCTAATGCCTCCTGCCCACAAACTGCAGTTGCATAGACACAACAGTCAGCAACCACATCCAGTTCATTGTCCCAATGCAGCGTTCAGTTGTCCCTGCACCAGATGTTTCAAAGGAAGCAGATATATTCATCCACCCACCCACATGCCCAAACGCTAAATGCTGGAAATGTTGCTGTTTCAGCTTGTCGAAACTGAGTCTTTCCATGACCTCTTGGCAGTGGCAGCCCCACGGTATTCGATTGCCAGCCACCACTATTTTTCTTGGTGTGCCATCTCCGCCTTACATGAGCACGTGTTACACAATTTTAGCTGTGCTCTGGCCAACTCAGTCACAGGGAAGGTCCAGCTAACGACATACACTGTTATGACCCCAATGGCAGAGGGTCTCAGAGGTTATTACCAAGTCTGCACACACAAAAAAACAGCTCATCGGGCAGTGGTAACTAGGCTGACCGTATAACTGATCCTAGCACAACAAATAGCAGTAGCCGGGGAACGTACCTACGTTGGTTCTAGACGTCTCGCGCCAGCAAGAGAACTAACTAACCCTAGAAGGGAAACAATAGACCTTTCTTGCCTCCAGAGAAAAGACCCCAAAAGTTGGATACAAGCCCCCAACAAATAATAACGGTGAGGTAAGAAGAAAAGACAAACGTAAGAATGAACTAGGTTTTAGCAAAGAGAGGCCCACTGACTAATAGCAGAATATAGGAAGATGACTTATACGGTCAGCAAAAACCCTATCAAAATTTCCACGCTGAATATTCAAGAACCCCCGAACCATCTAACGGCACGGGGGGAGAATATCAGCCCCCTAGAGCTTCCAGCAATATCAGGAATCACATTTGGTACAAGCTGGACAAAAATAAGAGCAATGCAAATAACCAAAAAATAAGGAAGCAGGACTTAGCTTATTTTGCAAAGAACCAGGACCAGCAGACAGGAGCAAACAGAAAGGAACTGATTACAACGATGCCAGGCACCAGACTGAGAATCCAGGGAGTTAAAATAGCAACACCCCTGGACTAACGAACCAGGTGGGTACCAAGCTGGGGAAAGAAAATCAAAGTGTCATGTCGCTAGTGACCACAAGAGGGAGCCAAAAAGTTCAATTCACAACAATACACGTAGACAAGTTCTTGTGGTCAAGGACGCCACATTTCCCTGATGGCACACCAGGTTAACCTGGTGGAGTCTGGGACAGAGACAGAAGCAGGGACATCACAAATTTTACTCACACCAAGAATAACAGGCACAACTTTCATAAGGGTTTCAGTCTCTTCATATTCCAGTTACTGTCTCTCCTCTTCCTCATGATCCTCAGCTGAAATAGCCTCATCACTCCCCAGCTGGGAGCTCTGCAGCACTGCCTTGTAGAAGAGTCTGCATGCTCTGCTGAAGCTCATCTGTTTAAGTAATAAAGCTCACAACAAGGCAGAGCTGTTGAAAGGGATTAAAGACCAGACCAAACAGTGGCTCTTCCCACTGAACCCACAACCAGGTCTGGCTGTGTGCAATAATGGGCAGTGGCAGCTTTAAACGTTGGCAAACTGGTACACGTTCCATGAATGGCCCACATGCAGAACTTGGTTATAAAGGAGTTTTTAAATAGATACCCTGACTTGCTGGACCTACTTGCCAAGGTACGTTGTATCAGTACCCCTTTCTGAAATTTCTGAAATCTCAGGCTTTTGCTGGTCTGGCTGCGCTGCAGAAGTGCTTTAGTTTGCCTCATCACCGATTAATTTGTGATCTGCCCACATGCTGGAATTCAACCTTCCATATGTTGGTGAGCAGCAGAGGGCAGTGTCTGAATTTCAGCTTCTCAATGCCTGTCAGAGTAACACTGAGCCCCCACACATAATAACTGCCGACTGGGTGTGGATTGCTGATGTATGTGGTGGTCTTCAAAACCTTGGAGTACTGCAACAAGATGGTGAGTGCTGATAATGCTGTTATCAGCAGAACCATCCCGCTGCTCTATCTATTAAAATATTCGCTGCAGAATCTCAAAGAGGAAGCTTTTAATTTCGTGCAGGTGACTATGAGGCAAAATTATACATTTGCTGATACCACACAGCCCAACCTTAGATAATATTCTCAGGCCACAATGGGTGATGACGAAGAACAGGAGCAGGATGAGGGGGACAGAGGCTTTTCGTCTGTGCTATAAAGGGGACTCTCAATCCCAGCTTCATACCTGACCAGCATGGATGGCCTGAAGAGGTGGAGGAGAAGGAGATGGTCATGAGGAGGACGAGAGAATCGTTAGTGTTCACCCTCGTGGCACCTTTCTTGACCCACGGTTCAAGGAGAAATTTCCTTCTCTCATGTCAGTGGCAGATGTGCCATTTTCACTGCATGTATGCTGGAGGCCCGTTGTTGAAGACTTGCTAAATAGATTACTCTCAGACAATGTTCCTGTCAGAGGTACCAGCACTTTTTACCCACAAGGATTACAGGGGAGGGTGGTATGATCCGGTGACCTTGGAGCCGCATGAGACTTTCTCTGGAGAGGTGGAACCTATACTGACCGCAAACCCTAAACTGACACCACAACTAGAAGTAGCCGTGGGGTGTGCCTAACACATCCTAGACACCTCGACACAGTCGGAGGACTAAATACCCCTATAGATGGAAATGGGAATTCTATCTTGCCTCAGAGCAGAACCCCAAAGGATAGGCAGCCCCCCACAAATATTGACTGTGAGTATTAGAGGAAAGACACACGCAGGCAGAAAACAGGATTTAGCAAAAGAGGCCACTCTAGCTAAATAGTAAAGGATAGGACAGAATACTAAGCGGTCAGTATTAAAACCCTAAAAATATCCACAGCAGATAATACAAAATTCCACCATCTAACTAAAGACATGGAATGTATATCTGCATCTCCTAGGAATCCAACTAGACTGAAAAAATCCAAACACAGTCTAAGCTGGACAAGAAAAAACAATGATTAGTACTGAATTGTAAAGCACACAGCATGTGTGCTGCAGAAACAAAACCCAGACACTTATCTTAGCTGATTTGGCAGCAGGGCAGGAGGAACCAGACAGATATGTAAAACCTCCAAGAACAATGGACAACTGGCAAGGGCTAATGAATCCTGCAAATCTAAATACCCAGTCAGAGCTGCAATCAGCAGGGACACATGCTCAGTTTTGCAACACAGGGACAGCTGTATTACCACCAACAACCACCGGAGGGAACCCAAGAGCAGAATTCACAACAGTACCCCCCCTTGAGGAGGGGTCACCGAACCCTCACCAGAACCCCCAGACCTATCAGGACGAGCCAGATGAAAGGCACGGACCAAATCAGCAGCATGTACATCAGAGGCAAAAACCCAAGAATTATCCTCCTGGCCATAACCCTTCCATTTGACAAGGTACTGAAGCTTCCGCCTCGAAAAGCGAGAATCCAAAATCTTCTCAACCACATACTCCAACTCCCCATCAACCAACACAGGGGCCGGAGGATCAACAGAGGGAATCACGGGCACCACATATTTCCGCAATAAAGATCTATGGAAGACATTATGGATAGCAAAAGAGGCCGGAAGGGCCAATCGAAAAGACACAGGATTAATAATCTCAGAAATCCTATAAGGACCAATAAACCGAGGCTTAAACTTAGGGGAAGAAACCTTCATAGGAACATGACGGGAAGACAATCAGACCAGATCCCCAACCCGAAGCCGGGAACCAACACACCGACGATGGTTAGCAAAACGTTGAGCCTCCTCCTGAGACAACACCAAATTGTCCACCACATGAGCCCAAATCTGCTGCAACCTGTCAACCACAGAGTCCACACCAGGACAGTCAGAAGGTTCAACCTGCCCTGAAGAAAAACGAGGATGAAAACCAAAATTACAAAAGAAGGGCGAAACCAAGGTAGCCGAACTAGCCCGATTATTAAGGGCAAACTCGGCCAATGGCAAGAAAGCCACCCAATCATCCTGATCAGCAGACACAAAGCATCTCAAATAAGTTTCCAAAGTCTGATTAGTTTGCTCGGTCTGGCCATTTGTCTGAGGATGAAATGCAGAAGAAAAAGACAAATCAATGCCCATCCTAGCACAAAAGGCCCGCCAAAACCTAGAAACAAACTGGGAACCTCAGTCGGACACAATATTCTCCGGAATACCATGCAAACGAACCACATGCTGAAAAAACAACGGAACCAAATCAGCAGAAGAAGGCAATTTAGGCAAAGGCACCAAATGGACCATCTTAGAGAACCGGTCACAAACAACCCAGATAACCGACATCCTCTGGGAAACCGGAAGATCAGAAATAAAATCCATAGAAATGTGCGTCCAGGGCCTCTCAGGGACCGGCAAAGGCAAAAGCAACCCACTAGCACGGGAACAACAGGGCTTGGCCCGCGCGCAAGTCCCACAGGACTGCACAAAAGAACGCACATCACGTGACAAAGAAGGCCACCAAAAGGACCTACCAAACAAATCTCTGGTACCAAAAATACCAGGATGGCCAGAAAATACAGAACAATGAACCTCAGAAATCACTCTAGTAGTCCATCTACCAGGAACAAACAGTTTCCCCACTGGACAGCGGTCAGGTTTGTCAGCCTGAAATTCCCGAAGAACCCGTCGTAAATCAGGGGAAATGGCAGAAAGGACCACCCCTTCTTTCAGAATGCCGACCGGTTCAAGAACCTCAGGAGAATCAGGCAAAAAACTCCTAGAAAGGGCATCAGCCTTAATATTCTTAGAACCCGGAAGATATGAGACCATGAAATCAAAACAGGAAAAAAAACAAGGACCATCGAGCCTGTCTAGGATACAGCCGTCTGGCAGACTCGAGGTAAATCAGATTTTTATGATCGGTCAAGACCACAATACGGTGCTTAGCTCCCTCAAGCCAATGTCGCCACTCTTCAAACGCCCACTTCATAGCCAACAACTCCCGATTGCTGACATCATAATTGCGTTCAGCAGGCGAAAACTTACGGGAAAAGAAGGCACACGGTTTCATCAAGGAACCAACAGGATCCCTCTGAGACAAAACATCCCCTGCCCCAATCTCAGAAGCGTCAACCTCAACCTGAAACGGAAGAGAAACATCCGGTTGATGCAACACTGGGGCCGAAGTAAATCAGCGTTTAAGCTCCTGAAAGGCAGAGACAGCCGCAGAGGACCAATTCGTCACATCAGCGCCTTTCTTCGTCAAATCGGTCAAGGGTTTACCCACACTGGAGAAGTTAGGAATGAAACGGCGATAAAAATTAGCAAAGCCCAAAAATTTCTGAAGGCTCTTCACGGACGTGGGCTGAATACAATCATGAATGGCCTGAAACTTAACCGGATCCATCTCCATAGATGAGGGAGAAAAAATGAAGCCCAAAAAAGAAACCTTCTGCACTCCAAAGAGACACTTAGACCCCTTCACAAACAAGGCATTATCACGAAGCATCTGAAATACCATCCTGACCTGTTCCACATGAGACTCCCAATCATCGGAAAAAATTAAAATGTCATCCAAATATACAATCATGAATTTATCAAGATAAGTCCGGAAGATATCGTGCATGAAGGACTGAAAAACAGATGGAGCATTAGAGAGCCCGAATTGCATCACAAGGTATTCAAAATGGCCTTTGGGCGTATTAAACACAGTTTTCCATTCATCACCCTGCCTAATACGAACAAGATTATATGCCCCCCGAAGGTCAATCTTCGTAAACCAACTAGCCCCCTTAATCCTAGCAAACAAAACGGAAAGCAGAGGCAAAGGGTATTGAAACTTGACTGTGATCTTATTCAAGAGGCGATAATTAATACAGGGTCTCAAGGTACCATCCTTCTTAGCAACAAAAAAAAATCCCGCTCCCAACGGTGAAGAAGATGGCCGAATATACCCTTTCTCCAAAGACTCCTTAACATAACTCCGCATGGCGGTATGTTCCGGCACAGACAGGTTGAAAAGTCGGCCCTTAGGAAACTTACAACCTGGAATCAAGTCAATCGCACAATCACAGTCCCTATGAGGTGGAAGGGAACTGGACCTGGGCTCATCGAATACATCCCGAAAATCAGACTAAAACTCTGGAATTTCAGAAGAGGAAGAAGAGGAGATTGACATCAAAGGAACGTCATTATGTAGCCCCTGACAACCCCAGCTAGTCACAGACATAGACTTCCAATCCAACACAGGATTATGTACCTGCAACCACGGAAAACCCAGCACGATAGCATCATGTAAATTATGCAACACCAGAAAACGACAATCTTCCTGATGGGCTGGCGCCATGCACATGGTCACCTGTGTCCAAAACTGGGGCTTATTTTTAGCCAAAGGTGTAGCATCAATCCCCCTTAAAGGAATAGGGTTCTGCAAAGACTGCAAGGGGAAACCACAACGCCTGGCAAACTCAAAGTCCATTAAGTTCAAAGCGGCGCCTGAATCCACAAACGCCATGACAGAAAATGATGACAATGAGCAAATCAAGGTCACAGATAACAGAAATTTAGGTTGTACAGTACTGATGATAATTGAACTAGCGATCCTCTTTATACGCTTAGGGCAGACTGAAATGACATGAGAAGCATCGCCACAATAAAAACACAACCTATTCTGACGTCTGAAACCTTGTTGTTCCGTTCTAGACAGAATCCTATCACACTGCATTGGCTCAGGCATCTGCTCTGAGGACAACGCCACAGCGCGCACAGTTCTGCGCTCCCGCAAGCACCGATCAATCTGAATGGCCAGCGACATAGAATCACTCGAACCAAAAGGTGTGGGAAACTCCACCATAACATCTTTAACGGATTCAGAAAGACCCTTTCTGAAAATTGCCGCCAAAGCATCATCATTCCATTTAGTCAACACAGACCATTTTCTAAATTTCTGACAATACAATTCTGCCGCTTCTTGACCCTGAGACAGGGCCAACAAGGTTTTTTCCGCTTGATCCACAGAATTTGGTTCATCATATAATAATCCTAGAGCGCCTGAAAAAAGGCGTCTACATTAAGCAAGGCCGGATTCCCAGATTCCAGGGAAAATGCCCAATCCTGAGGATCGCCACGCAGCAGGGAGATGACAATTTTAACCTGCTGAATGGAATCACCAGAGGATCGAGGTTTCAGAGCAAAAAACAGTTTACAGTTGTTTTTAAAACTCAAAAATTTGGACCTGTCCCCAAAAAACAAATCAGGAGTAGGAAACTAAGGCTCTAAAACTGGAGTCTGAACAATATAATTAGAAATACCCTGTACCCTAGCAGCAAGCTGGTCTACATGAGAAGCTAATCCCTGAACATCCATGCTAGCACAAGACTCCTCAGCCACCCAGAGAAAAAGAGGGAAGGAAATACAAAGCAGGCTACAGAAAAAAAAATGGCTCAACACCTTTCTTCCCTTCTTCTGAGATGCATTTAACTCATTGTTGGCCAGTTGTACTGTTATGATCCGGTGACCTTGGAGCCGCATGAGACTTTCTCTGGAGAGGTGGAACCTATACTGACCGCAAACCCTAAACTGACACCGCAACTAGAAGTAGCCGTGGGGTGTACCTAACACATCCTAGACACCTCGACACAGCCAGAGGACTAAATACCCCTATAGATGGAAATGGGAATTCTATCTTGCCTCAGAGCAGAACCCCAAAGGATAGGCAGCCCCCCACAAATATTGACTGTGAGTATTAGAGGAAAGACACACGCAGGCAGAAAACAGGATTTAGCAAAAGAGGCCACTCTAGCTAAATAGTAAAGGATAGGACAGAATACTAAGCGGTCAGTATTAAAACCCTAAAAATATCCACAGCAGATAATACAAAATTCCACCATCTAACTAAAGACATGGAATGTATATCTGCATCTCCTGAGAATCCAACTAGACTGAAAAAATCCAAACACAGTCTAAGCTGGACAAGAAAAAACAATGATTAGTACTGAATTGTAAAGCACACAGCATGTGTGCTGCAGAAACAAAACCCAGACACTTATCTTAGCTGATTTGGCAGCAGGGCAGGAGGAACCAGACAGAGATGTAAAACCTCCAAGAACAATAAACAACTGGCAAGGGCTAATGAATCCTGCAAATCTAAATACCCAGTCAGAGCTGCAATCAGCAGGGACACCTGCTCAGGATTGCAACCCAGGGACAGCTGTATTACCACCAACAACCACCAGAAGGAACCCAAGAGCAGAATTCACAACAGGAGGGACATGCACAACAGGTGCAACTCAGTGGGTTGAAATGTCCACTAACTGGGCCATTTTCATGAAACAGCCTCATAAGCAAGGGCAATCTGTCGGTGTAACTATGTCAAGGTGGGAGTAGTGGACCAAGCTGGTGAAAGAGTACTTAAGTGATCATATCAGTGTTGTTTCTGATTCTTTAGTACACTTTAAATAATGGCTGTCCAAGCAGCACACTTATCCCAACCTCTCCTTGTACGAATTGGAAGTGCAGCCATACCCTGCCGCAAGTGTGTTGTCTGGCGGGTTGGCCAGTGCAATCATAATGGATAGGTGCACATGGCTGTCAATGGAGAATGCAGACAGGCTGACTCTTCTAAAATTAAGAAAGGCTGGATTTCCTCTGACTTTGTAAGCCCTATGGATGACAGCAACTCAACGTAAATGCAGCCCAAATGTTCTTTCTTGGAAGTTGTCTTGACGTCCATCCCTTACCATCCAAACCCATTTTGTTTTGGAAATCACGTGCTACTCCTCCTTCTTCTGCAGCAAGTACTTAGTCGTCATATATGTATACCCCACGTGGTATGGGTAGTTTCCAGAAGAAGTGCGTTGGCTTGTGCAGATTGGTCAACGGCACTCCTGTCTCTTTCCCTTAAAGAGGCTGCTTCCAAGTAAAACGAGGCTTGTACATGTTCGTCACATGGATTTCAGGCCTGAAAGACTGACCAAAATACAAGCCCTCGCTTGCATACACTGTATTCAGAATTTAATTCTAATGCTTCTGCTATCTGGTAGCATTTAATTCTAATGCTTCTGGTATCTGGTAGCATCTAATTTACTGACATTGAGCATACAGTTCCTCCAACTCCTGTCTCATATTCACCTAACAGCGGCTTCACCTGCTATGACAGTGGCTCCATTGGGATCCAGTGGCCAAAATCAACTGTGGAGCTCACAAAACTAAGGATTCCCAGCACCTGCTGGCCACCTGAAAATGTGAAACGAGGGCCACAGAATGACATGGTGGTGGACGTGCTGGTGGTGGTGACGGGCGAAGCCCAAAGTTGAAATTGGCATGTTTTAACTGGATTTGTAAAAAGATGAGGAATATGTATTCCACTATCTAGCTAACAATTTTGAATGAGGGAGGGACCTCCAAAATGTAGGAATGAGAGCACTCACAAATGTAAAAGTAAAAAGTAAAGCAAAAACTCTCTGTGTGAACATATGCTAAAGGGGAGGTATAATTTTTATATATTTTTTTTTTGCGTTATATACATGTAGTTATGAAGAAAAAAAAGTTTCTTAGCATTTTTCCCTTTAAAAAGAAATTTAGGTTTGACTTAGTAGGTCTCCTTATAAATCTGTAAAACCAGCTCAATAGTCTGATAACATTATTTTCAGATACCATATGTGAGTCAGAAAGGCATGCAGGCATCTTTTCCATGCTGTTCCCATTTAGTTTTAGCACTTTCCCATCCATTTCAGCTTGTTTCTCAGGCCCCCAGACCTGCTTGTTGTGTCCAGCAAAAAAATATTCGGCTTTCCCATTGACTTTCATAGGATTAATTATTCGGTATGAATACACGGATACTAAAAATTATTTGTGCCTATTTTCCCGAATCTGAATATTTCACTATTCGCTCATCACTACTATTTACATATTTATTCTTTCTGATATATATACACATATATACATACATGTATGTGACCCCATCTTAAAAACTAAACCCCCCAATTAATGTATCTAGATGTGTAGTGAGCACCTTGATCCCCCAGGTGTTTCAAAGAATTTTACAGTGTTAGGCTGCCGTCACACTAGCAGTATTTGGTCAGTATTTTACATCAGTATTTGCAAGCCAAGACCAGGAGTGGGTGATAAATGCAGAAGTGGTGCATACGTTTCTATTATAGTTTTCCTCTAATTGTTCCACTCCTGGTTTTGGCTTGCAAATACTGATGTAAAATACTGACCAAATACTGCTGGTGTGGCGGCAGCCTTAATGTGTGAAAAGAAGAAAAATGCAATTCCTAATTTTCTACAAAACCGTTGTTTTAGCCCTACATTTTTTCACTTTCACAAGGATAGCATGAGAAAATGGACCCCAAAATTTGTTCTAAAATTTCTCATCGATACGCAATATGTGGGCGAAAACTACTTTTGAGACACATTGCAATGCTCAGAAAAGTAGAAAGACTATATTGGAATTCAGAATTTTCTGGAAAGGTTTGAGGGTGGCATGACACATTGGCCGAAACCCTAAAGTGCAATATCAAAACATTTTTAGGAGAAAGATTAGATTAGATTTTTTTTATTTTCCTGGCTCAATGTTATAAACTTCTGTGAAGCACATGAGGTTTCAAGGTAATAACCACATATCTGGATAAGTTCCCTGAGGGGTCCAGTTTTTAAAATGGCATCACTTGTGGGGGGGTTCCATTGTTAGGCACATCATGGGCTCTCCAAACGTGACATGGCGTCCACTAATTATTCCAGCAAATTTTTTATTCAAAAAGTCAAATGGCGCTTCTTCCCTTCCAAGCCCTGCCGTGTGCCCAAACAGAAGTTTCTCCACCTATTGGGTATCAGCATTCTCAGGAGAAATTGCACAACCAATTGTTTGGTGCAATTTCCTCTGTTACCCTTAGGCTGGGTTCATACTATGCTAAAACAGCCCATTCAACGCATGCGTTAAACGGACTGCGTTAAAGCATGTGCCGAAATGCGATCGCGCTAGCGCAGATAGAGCTAGCAGATGCTCTATCTGCGCTACCTGTGTCGGACCCAGAAACGCTGCAGCCAGCGTCCGAGGGTCCCTCACAGAATGATGGCACATCGCTAGCGCATGCCCATTATGGCATGTGTTGGCAATGCGCCTGAAATAGGGGTTAATGGCAGTGTTAACAGACTGCATTACACCGCGTTATGCCGCAATGTAACGCAGTCCATCTAACGGACTGCCATAACACAGTATGAACACAGCCTTATGAAAATGCAAAGTTTGGAGCTAAAAAACATTTTTATGAGAAAAATGTGATTTTTTTTATTTTGAGAGCTCAACATTATAAGTTTCTGTGAAGCACCTGTAGGTTCAAGATGCTCAATACACATTTAGATAAGTTCCCTGAGGGGTCTAATTTCCAAAATGGTGTCACTTGTGGGGAGTTTCAACTGTTTAGGCACATCAGGGTTTCTCCAAACAGGACATGGCGTCCGATCTCATTTCCAGCCAATTTTGCATTGAAAAGACAAATGGCACTCCTTCCCTTCTGAGCTCTGCCATGCGCCCAAACAGTGATTTACCCCCATATATGGGGTATCAGCGTACTCAGGACAAATTGCACAACAACTTTTGGGGTTCAATGGCATCCGCTCATTATTCCAGCAAATTATGCATTCAAAAAGTCAAATGGCCCTCCTTCTCTTCCGAGCCCTGCCGTGCTCCCAAACAGGGGTTTTCTTCCATATATGGCATATTGGTGTAATCAGGAGAAATTGCTCAACAAATTGTATGGTGCAATTTCTCCTGTTATCCTTATGAAAATACACAATTTGGAGCTAAAAAACAATTGTGGGAAAAATGTGATTTGTTTTATTTTCACAGCTCAAGGTTATAAACATATATGAAGCACCTTGGGTTTCAAGGTGCTCAGTATACAACTAGATAACGGCGCTCCTTCCTTTCCACACTCTGCCATGCACCCAAACAGTGGTTTACCCCCCCCATATGGGGTATCAGCGTACTCAGGACAAATTGCACAACAACTTTTCGCATCCAATTTCTCCTGTTACCCCTGGGAAAATAAAAAAAATTGGGGGTGAAAAGATAATTTTTGTGAAAAAAATATGATTTTTTAATTTTACGACTCTACATTATAAACTTCGGTGAAGCCCTTGGGGGTTCAAAGTACTCACCACACATCTAGATAAGTTCCTTAGGAAGTCTAGTTTTCAAAATAGTGTCAATTGTGGGGGGTTTCCACTGTTTAGGCACATCAGGGGCTCTCCAAACGCAACATGGTGTCCGATCTTAATTCCAGCCAATTTTGCATTGAAAAAGTAAAATGGCACTCCTTCCCTTCCGAGCTCTGCCATGAGCCCAAACAGTGGTTTACCCCCACATATGGAGTATCAGCATACAAGTGTCCTAAGTTCCTGATAAACACATATATGGTAAAGATAAATTGTATGTAGCAGCAGTTAAGCATGCGCACTGTAGCTGCATTCAATTCTACAGAAGGATACAGAAATAGACGAGCAGTCTTATGTGCCTGTTTTTTTTTTCACTTTTGCCATGCTTCAATATTCTCCATGGGAGAAAAGAAGATGCCATAACCCAATCGGCTCTGCTACATACAGGCAATGATCACATCGCCTGCATGTAGCAGAATACCTCACTTGCTATGAGTGCTGACCAATGGACGGCACTCATAGCAATCCAGCAGTGACAACCATAAAGGTCTCCAGGAGACCTCTGGTTGTCATGCCAACCTGTTGGTGATCTGCGGGGGTCACCGATGGGAGAATTCCAGGCATCATTATGTTAAATGCTGCTATCAGTGTTTGACAGCAGCATTTAACGGGTTAATAGCCGCGAGTGGGTCACGATTCCATGTGTGGCTGTTCTTGGCACATGTCTGCTGTTCAAAACAATGGCGGAGCCCACATCAAAGGGAGGGAGTCCGACGTGGGCGTACTACTGTATTATGCCCAATGTCAGAAAGGGGTTAAAGTAAGAGATTTAAATGATATGTGAATGGTTTTGATCTTCTTTATAAACCATTACTAAGGTTGGCCACTTTATCTTTTTTTGACAGATGTGTTGGGGACATGATTTTGTGGCACTTACTAACATATAAATATTACATGTTCTCCTGTATTAAGTGCAGCTACTCATAGGGTCCTGTGATATTACTTGCGGCGACGCAGCGTCGCCGCAGGTAGCACGGACATGCTGCGATCTGAAAAGACGCGCAGCATGTCCGGAGTCGCAGGGCCGACGCGTGCGGGTTTCCACGCATAGTGGACACGGGATTTCCAAAAATCCCCTCCACTATGCTGGAACATCTGGACGCTGCGTGTTTGACGCTGCAGCGTCAAACACGCAGCGTCTACTGACCGTGGACACATACCCTAACAAACTGAACAGCTATCCAGTCCATTAACTCACTGATGCTGGAGGTGCATTTTACAAGATCAGTCCATCATCCTATTCCAGCCCAATAGCTTTCCCATGTGAAGCACTTGTCTATTGATGGAGGCTGATGGATAGGTCACATGCTCCTCCACCAGCAGACATTCTATGAGCTGGAGAGATGTGCAATCAGTGAGGAAAGTTACACTAACAAGAGCAGGAGAAGAACCTGTGATACTTATTTAACAAGTATGGAGAAAATAATGTTCTCAACACATCTATTAAAGTAAAGTAAAATAAAGTGTCCTATGCCATTAACTGATTCTTCAGCCAACAATAGACAGTGAAACCCAAAAGCTATAGAAGGAAAAGAGGGCAAAATCTACTATATAATTGTCTAAGGGTCACTTCCGTCTTTCTGTCTGTCCTTCTGTGTCACGGATATTCATTGGTCGCGGCCTCTGTCTGTCATGGAAATCCAAGTCGCTGACTGGTCGCGGCAAAATGGCCACGACCAATCAGCGACGGGCACAGTCCGGCGGCAAAATGGCCGCTCCTTACTCCCCGCAGTCAGTGCCCACTCCATACTCCCCCCAGTCAGCGTTCACACAGGGTTAATGGCAGCGTTAATGGACCGCGTTATGCCGCGGTGTAACGCAGTCCGTTAACGCTGCTATTAACCCTGTGTGACCAACTTTTTACTATTGATGCTGCCTATGTGGCATCAATAGTAAAAAGATCTAATGTTAAAAATAATAAAAAAATAAAAAATAGTTATATGCTCACCGTCCGTCGGCCCCTCGGATCCAGAACAGGCCTTTCCCGCTCCTCGCGACGCTCCGGTGACCGCTCCACGCATTGCGGTCTCTTGAGATGATGATGTAGCGGTCTCGCAAGACTGCTATGTCATCATCTCGCGAGACCACAATGCACTCTTGGGACCGGAGCGCACGAGGAGCATCGGTAAATGCTTCACCTGGATCCGGAGCCAACGGAAGGTGAGTATATAACTATTTTTTTATTTTAATTTTTTTTTTAACAGGGATATGATGCCCACATTGCTATATACTGTGTGGGCTGTGCAATATACTACGTGGGCTGTGCAATGTACTATGTGGGCTGTGCAATATACTGCTTGGGTTGTGCAATATACTGCATGGGCTGTGCTATATACTGCATGGGCTGTGCTATATACTGTGTGGGCTGTGCAATATACTAAGTGGGCTGTGCAATATATTACATGGGCTGTGCAATATACTAAGTGGGCTGTGCAATGTACTATGTGGGCTGTGCAATATACTGCGTGGGCTGTGCAATATACTGCGTGGGCTGTGCTATATAGTACGTGGGCTGTGCAATATACTATGTGGGCTGTTATACACTACATGGCCTGTGTTATACACTACGTGGGATGTGTTATACACTATGTGGACTGTGTTATATACTACATGAGCTGTGTTATACTCTACGTGGGCTGTGTTGTATACTGCGTGCATGGGCTGTTATATACTATGTGAGCTGTGTTATATGCTACGTGGGCTGTTATAAACTACGTGGCTGTGTTATATGCTATGTGGGCTGTTATACACTCCGTGGGCTGTGCTATATACTATGTGGCTGTGCTATATACTCCGTGGGCTGTGTTATATACTACATGGCTGTGCTATATACTCCGTGGGCTGTGCTATATACTCCGTGGGCTGTGCTATATACTACATGGGCTGTGCAATATACTACGTGGGCTGTGTTATACACTACATGGCCTGTGTTATACACTACGTGGGATGTGTTATACACTACGTGGGCTGTGTTATACACTATGTGGGCTTTGTTATACACTTCGTGAGCTGTGTTATACACTACGTGGGCTGTTATATACTACGTGAGCTGTGTCATATGCTACGTGGGCTGTTATAAACTACGTGGCTGTGTTATATGCTATTTGGGCTGTTATACACTCCGTGGGCTGTGCTATATACTATGTGGCTGTGCTATATACTCCGTGGGCTGTGTTATATACTACATGGCTGTGCTATATACTCCGTGGGCTGTGCTATATACTCCGTGGGCTGTGCTATATACTACATGGGCTGTGCAATATACTACGTGGGCTGTGTTATACACTACATGGCCTGTGTTATACACTACGTGGGCTGTGTTATACACTACGTGGGCTGTGTTATACACTATGTGGGCTTTGTTATACACTTCGTGAGCTGTGTTATACACTACGTGGGCTGTTATATACTACGTGAGCTGTGTCATATGCTATGTGGGCTGTTATAAACTATGTGGCTGTGTTATATGCTATGTGGGCTGTTATACACTCCGTGGGCTGTGCTATATACTATGTGGCTGTGCTATATACTCCGTGGGCTGTGTTATATACTACATGGCTGTGCTATATACTCCGTGGGCTGTGCTATATACTCCGTGGGCTGTGCTATATACTACATGGGCTGTGCAATATACTACGTGGGCTGTGTTATACACTACATGGCCTGTGTTATACACTACGTGGGCTGTGTTATACACTACGTGGGCTGTGTTATACACTATGTGGGCTTTGTTATACACTTCGTGAGCTGTGTTATACACTACGTGGGCTGTTATATACTACATGAGCTGTGTCATATGCTATGTGGGCTGTTATAAACTATGTGGCTGTGTTATATGCTATGTGGGCTGTTATACACTTTGTGGACTGTGCTATATACTATGTGGCTGTGCTATATACTCCGTGGGATGTGTTATATACTACGTGGCTGTGCTATATACTCCGTGGGCTGTGCTATATACTCCGTGGGCTGTGCTATATACTATGTGACTGTGCTATACACTACATGGTTGTGCAATATACTACGTGGCTGTGTAATATACTACATGGCTGTGCTATTTACTACGTGGGCTGTTGTTATATACTACGTGGCTGTGCAATGTACTATGTGGGCTGTGCAATGTACTACATGGGCTGTGCAATATACTATGTGGGCTGTGCAATGTAGTACGTGGACTGTACAATGTACTATGTGGGCTGTGCAATATACTACATGGGATGTGCTATATACTATGTGGGCTGTGTTATACACTACATGACCTGTGTTATACACTACATGGGCTGTGTTATACACTACGTGTGCTGTGTTATACACTACGTGGGCTTTGTTATACACTACGTGAGCTGTGTTATACACTACGTGGGCTGTTATATACTACGCGAGCTGTGTTATATACTACGTGGGCTGTTTTAAACTACGTGGCTGTGTTATATGCTATGTGGGCTGTTATACACTCCGTGGGCTGGGCTATATACTACATGGCTGTTCTATATACTCCGTGGGCTGTTATATACTATGTGGCTGTGTTATATACTCTGTGGGCTGTGCTACATACTCTGTGGGCTGTGCTATATACTACGTGGCTGTGCTATATACTACGTGGCTGTGCTATATACTACGTGGTTGTGCAATATACTACGTGGCTGTGCAATATACTACATGGCTGTGCTATTTACTACATGGGCTGTTGTTATATACTACGTGGCTGTGCTATATACTACGTGGCCGGCCGCGAACAATCAGCATCAGGCGCAGTCCGGCCGCAAATTGACACGGGATTTGAACCACACTTTGCTAATTGGTTGTGGCCGGCCGAATCCTGTGTATTCAATGTATTATTCTAAAATCTTCATAAATAAACTACATACATATTCTAGAATACCCGATGCGTTAGAATCTGGCTACCATCTAGTATTTAATAAAACCTGAAACAAAAAATGATATTTAGTCCCAATTGCATGCAAAAAAAAATGCCTCAGAAGTTGGACTTTTTTAACCCTCACTACCCATAGATCTTCCGTTTTTTTTTTTGTTTTTTTTTTCCTCCCCTTCTTCCAAAAGCAATATTTTTTTATTTTTCTGGCCATTTAGACATATGAGGGCTCGTGTTTAGCAGGACAAGTTGTTCTTTTAAATTACACCATTCATTTTCTCAAATAGTGTACTGAAAAAAGGGAAAAAATTCTGAGTGTATTAAAATTGAAAAAAGTGCAATTCCACAATAGTTTTTGGAATATTTTATTTACCATATTAATTATATGGTAAAACTAACCTTGCCATATGATTCCCCAGATCACTGCATATGCACAGACACCAAACATGTATCTTTTTTTTCATTTGAATGGTGAAAAAACATTTGAAAACATGTAAAAATTAATTTTGGATTTGTGGCCAATTTATGAGACCCACTAAGTTTTCATTTTTCGGGATGTGGAGCTGTGTGAGGGCTTATTTTTTGCACCCTGAGCTGATATTTTTTGATACATTTTGGGTAGATACAATGTTATGATTGGCTCTTATTACATTTTATTGCAATGTTGTGGAGGCCAAAAAACATAATTCTGAAGTTTTTTTTTCTTGTTGTGCCATTACTGATTGCTTTAACTTATTTTATATTTTGATAGATTAGACATTTCTGAACACAGAAATACCATATATGTTAATTTTTTCATTGTTTTTTTTAATGGGGCTACAGGGACTGATTTGAACTTTTGTGTTTTTCAGATTTTCTAAAACTTTTTTTTACATTTTACTGAATTTAATAATCCTCTTAGGAGACATGAAGCTGTGATTGTCCAATTGTTTATGCCAAACATAGCATATAGGATCTAGTGGAAATAAGGATCTCCTAGGAATGCCAGTCATGGGCCAGCGTTAAAGGGAACCTATCATTCACAAAATCGATGGTGAGCGAAGCCCACCAGCATCAGGGCTTATCTACAGCATTCTGTAATGCTATGGATAAGCCCCTGATGTATCCTGAAAGATGAGAAAAAGAGATTAGATTATACGCACCCAGGGGCGGTCCCGGTACGATGGGCTTCGTGGCCCGGTCCGGGGCCTCCCATCTTCTTACGATGACATTCTCTTCTTGTATTCATGCTGCGGCTCCAGTGCAGGCGTACTTTGCCTGCGCTGTTGAGGGCAGAGCAAAGTACTGCAGTGCGCAGTCATCGGGAAAGGTCAGAGAGGCCTGGCACCTGCGCACTGCAGTACTTTGCTCTGCCCTCAACAGGGCAGAAATAGTACTTCTGCGCAGGAACCACAGAGCAAATACAAGAAGAGGACATCATCGTAAGAAGATGGGAGGACCTGGACCTCGACGCCTATCGGACCGGACCGCAGCGGGACCTCTCCTGGGTGAGTATAATCTAACCTCTTTTTCTCATCTCTCAGGATACATCAGGGGCTTATCTACAGCATTAGAGAATGCTGTGGATAAGCCCTTGATGCTGGTAAGCTTAGCTCACCTTCAATTTTGGGGGTGACAGGTTCCCTTTAATAGCTGCAGGCAGAGCACCATCCCACCAGTGGTTGTTAGAGGCTCTTACCGATCCCTGAGTCATCTGATGGTGATTCACTCTCTCTGGATCACATTGAAGTCTATGTGTGATCCAGATATATCTTTAAGGCCGAGGTCACATTTGGGAGTGCAATGCGAGAAACTCACCCGAGTCTCTCACCTCAATACCGGCACTGCCGCCGGCACTCGGGAATGGAGCATTCAGCTGCCTAGAAATACATGCAGCCACAAGCTCTGGCCCTGAATGCCACCTGCAGTACCAGGTATTTAGGCTAGAGACTCATGTGGGTTTCTCACATTGCACTCGCAAGTGTGACCCCAGCTTTACAATGTAAGCCCAGGGCGCTTCGTCATGACTAGTGATGAGCAAATTTGTTGGGAAAATGATCGCCAAAAATAAATTTGGCACGAATATGGCACATTCGGATTCATCAAAGGAAGCATGATAAAAGTGTTTTAAAATCAGAAAATGGGTAATATTTGGTTAAAAGTGCAGGAAAATATTTGCATTGCCACAAAAGTATTTTCAGCACTTTTGCAATGGTGATGTGTCATGAGAATGGGGCACGGGTTTGATGAGGGGAGGGGGCTTGCAGAGCTCAGAGGAGCGGCGTACTTGTAAATTGTAAACAGATTTATTTTTCCTAATTTTATGTGTGCACATTGCGCTTAGCCAATCAGAGTGTGGGAAACATCCACAATGTCCTGACACAATGGCCTGTGTAATTGGCTGCTGAAATCACATGTCCCTCTCCATATAAATAGTGGACATCTTGTTTTAACGCCATTTTGACACTGTAACAGCGCAGAGAGGCTGCTCCTGATGCTGGCAGTAGGGTTGAGCGACTTTTACTTTTTTGGGGTCGAGTCGGGTTTTGCGAAACCCGACTATCTCAAAAGTCGAGTCGAGTGCAATCGGCCGATTATCGCGAAAAGTCGGGGATCGACCGAAACACGAAACCCAATGCAAGTCAATGGGGAAGCATAGTTGGCAGTGAGTGGGGGCCAGGAAAACACCTACAGTGCCCATTTTAATGGCAAAAACATCCATTCTTGTTACTGAAGCTTGTCAATCTTAATTAACTTTATAATAATAGTTAGGCATTGGAAATTGGGGGTCATTTGGCTAAAGTTGTGGGGGGTAGGGCTGGTTCAAGTTTTTAGTGGGCCCAGGAAACGTGGACTACGTCACAGTGGTGGAGCAGTGAGAGGTAAGTATTTCAAGTTTGCAAGTGCTGTGATCCTGAGCAAGCAGGGGGGCCCACTCGTTCGCATTGGCACTGGCACAGGGCCCCTCAAAGTACGGCGGTGTGTTTGCACGGCGGGGGCGCCTCCCACCAGCAGCGACACTTTTGCATACTCTGAGGGGCCCTGTGCCTGTGACATCGCCAACGAGAATGCCCCCTACCTGATGAAGGAACCTGCACTTTCATCTGCACCTTCCTCTTTGTCCATGTGTAAGGTGGTAGTATAGTATGCGGGAAGGGGAACCTGACTTTCAGCAGGGTCAGATTCTGGCTGTGTAGCATGCAAGGGGAATGTGGTGGTCTGGGTCAATGTACCACAAGACTCATCTAGCACTGGCTGGGCAATGGGCAGGATGAGGATGAAACACAGATATAGGCCCAAATAATAAAGTGGGCTAAATGCAGTTCAAAATTGGTAACGGGACTAACCAGGCGGCATTGGTTTGTTCAGTGGAGTAGAAAACCCAGGAGCGGCAGCCGGCAGACACCGTTAGTAGGCCCCAACCAAAATAGTAGGCCAACTGCAGAGTTATATTAACAACAACTACTTAATGAGAGCCTGAAGATTGAAGCTCAAGAAAACCAAACAGGAGAAAACCCAGGAGCGGCAGACACCGTTAGTAGGGCCCAACCAGACAAGTAGGCCAAATGCAGTTAAATATCTGATACTATAGGCTGAAAGCCTGAATACTGAAACTCAGATTTGTACAGTGGAGGACAACACCAGGGAGCGGCAGACACCGTTAGTAGGCCCCAACCAAACTCGTAGGCCAAATGCAGTTTAATATCTGATACTAAAGGCCGAAAGCCTGAAGACTGAAGCTCAGCTTTCTACAGTGAAGGACAACACAAGGGAGCGGCAGACACCGCTAGTAGGCCCCAACCAAAATAGTAGGCCAACTGCACTGTTATATTAACAACAACTACTGAATGAGAGCCTGAAGATTGAAGCTCAGCTTTGTGCAGTGGAGGACAACACCAGGGAGCGGCAGACACCGTTAGTAGGCCCCAACCAAAATAGTAGGCCAACTGCACTGTTATATTAACAACAACTACTGAATGAGAGCCTGAAGATTGAAGCTCAGCTTTGTGCAGTGGAGGACAACACCAGGGAGCGGCAGACACCGTTAGTAGGCCCCAACCAAAATAGTAGGCCAACTGCACTGTTATATTAGCAACAACTACTTAATGAGAGCCTGAAGATTGAAGCTCAGCCAAGTAAACCAGGAGAACACCTTGGAGTGGCAGACACCGTTAGTAGGCCCCAAACAAACTAGTAGGCCAAATGCACTGTTATATTAACAACAACTACTTAATGAGAGCCTGAAGATTGAAGCTCGGGCAAGTAAACCAGGAGAACACCTTGGAGCGGCAGACACCATTACTAGGCCCCAAACAAACTAGTAGGCCAACTGCACTGTTATATTAACAACAACTACTTAATGAGAGCCTGAAGATTGAAGCTCAGGCAAGTAAACCAGGAGAACACCTTGGAGTGGCAGACATCTTTAGTAGGCCCCAACCACACATATTAACAACAACTACTGAATGAGAGCCTGAAGATTGAAGCTCAAGAAAACCAAACAGGAGAAAACCCAGGAGCGGCAGACACCGTTAGTAGGGCCCAACCTGATAAGTAGGCCAAATGCAGTTTAATATCTGATAATATAGGCTGAAAGCCTGAAGCTCAGCTTTGTACAGTAGAGGACAACTGTAATGGGAGACAGACACAATAAGTAGGCCTAAATAAGTAATTAGGCAAAATGCAGTTCAAAATTGGTAAGTGGAGTACACTTGCAGCATAGCATGGTTCAGCGGAGGAGGGCATGTGTAATTAGTGGCTCTGACACACGAAGTAGGCCTAAAATATAAAGGAAGGCTATATTCAGTTCAAAATTGGTAAAAGGAGTACACAAGTGGCATAGCTGGGTTCTGTGGTGGAGGACAACTGTTATGAGAGGCTTAGACAGTTACCAGGCACAAATAAGTAAGTAGGATAAATGCAGTTCAAAATTGGTAACAGGAGTACACAGGCGGCATAGCTTTGTTCAGTGGAGGACAACTGTAAGGAGTGGACTGGCCGAGACAGACACAGGTAGTAGGCCTACAATAGAAAGTAGGCTCTATGCAGTTTAAAGTAGGCTACAGGGGTACACAGGCAGCATTGTTGTGGTCAGCGGAGGACGATTTCAAGGAGGGACCGCACACAGACTTCCTAGGCCTAAAATAATAAAGCAGGCTCGATGCGGTTTAAATTAGGCTACAGGGGTACACAGTCAGCATTGGTGTGGTGAGAGGAGGACAATTGGAAGGAGGGACCGCAGACAGACTTAGTAGGCCTAAAATAACAAAATAGGCTCTATGCAGCTTCCATTATGTGGCAGGGGTACACAGGCAGCATTGGTGTGCTCAGCGGAGGACAATTGGAAGGAGGGACCGCAGACAGACTTAGTAGGCCTAAAATAACAAAAAAGGCTCTATGCAGCTTCCATTATGTGGCAGGGGTAAACAGGCAGCATTGGTGTGGTCGGCGGAGGACAATTGGAAGGAGGGACCGCAGACAGACTTAGTAGGCATAAAATAACAAAATAGGCTCTATGAAGCTTCCATTATGTGGCAGGGGTACACAGGCAGCATTGGTGTGCTCAGCGGAGGACAATTGGAAGGAGGGATCGCAGACAGACTTAGTAGGCCTAAAATAACAAAATAGGCTCTATGCAGCTTCCATTATGTGGCAGGGGAACACAGGCAACATTGGTGTGCTCAGCGGAGGACATTTGGAAGGAGGGACCGCAGACAGACTTATTAGGCCTAAAATAACAAAATAGGCTCTATGCAGCTTCCATTATGTGGCAGGGGTACACAGGCAGCATTGGTGTGCTCAGCAGAGGACAATTGGAAGGAGGGACCGCAGACAGACTTAGTAGGCCTAAAATAACAAAATAGGCTGTATGCAGCTTCCATTATGTGGCAGGGGTACACAGGCAGCATTGATGTGCTCAGCGGAGGACAATTGGAAGGAGGGAACGCAGACAGACTTAGTAGGCCTAAAATAACAAAATAGGCTCTATGCAGCTTCCATTATGTGGCAGGGCGACACAGGCAGCATTGGTGTGCTCAGCGGAGGACAATTGGAAGGAGGGATCACAGACAGACTTAGTAGGCCTAAAATAACAAAATAGGCTCTATGTAGCTTCCATTATGTGGCAGGGGTACACAGACAGCATTGGTGTGCTCAGCGGAGGACAATTGGAAGGAGGGACCGCAGACAGACTTAGTAGGCCTAAAATAACAAAATAGGCTCTATGCAGCATCCATTATGTGGCAGGGGTACACAGGCAGCATTGGTGTACTCGGCGGAGGACAATTGGAAGGAGGGACCGCAGACAGACTTAGTAGGCCTAAAATAACAAAATAGGCTCTATGCAGCTTCCATTATGTGGCAGGGGTACACAGGCAGCATTGGTGTGCTCAGCGGAGGACAATTGGAAGGAGGGACCGCAGACAGACTTAGTAAGCCTAAAATAGCAAAATAGGCTCTATGCAGCTTCCATTATGTGGCAGGGGTACACAGGCAGCATTGATGTGCTCAGCGGAGGACAATTGGAAGGAGGGAACGCAGACAGACTTAGTAGGCCTAAAATAACAAAATAGGCTCTATGCAGCTTCCATTATGTGGCAGGGCGACACAGGCAGCATTGGTGTGCTCAGCGGAGGACAATTGGAAGGAGGGATCACAGACAGACTTAGTAGGCCTGAAATAACAAAATAGGCTCTATGTAGCTTCCATTATGTGGCAGGGGTACACAGACAGTATTGGTGTGCTCAGCGGAGGACAATTGGAAGGAGGGACCGCAGACAGACTTAGTAGGCCTAAAATAACAAAATAGGCTCTATGCAGCATCCATTATGTGGCAGGGGTACACAGGCAGCATTGGTGTACTCGGCGGAGGACAATTGGAAGGAGGGACCGCAGACAGACTTAGTAGGCCTAAAATAACAAAATAGGCTCTATGCAGCTTCCATTATGTGGCAGGGGTACACAGGCAGCATTGGTGTGCTCAGCGGAGGACAATTGGAAGGAGGGACCGCAGACAGACTTAGTAAGCCTAAAATAGCAAAATAGGCTCTATGCAGCTTCCATTATGTGGCAGGGGTACACAGGCAGCATTGGTGTGCTCAGCGGAGGACAATTGGAAGGAGGGACCGCAGACAGACTTAGTAAGCCTAAAATAACAAAATGGGCTCTATGCAGCTTCCATTATGTGGCAGGGGTACACAGGCAGCATTGGTGTGCTCAGCGGAGGACAATTGGAAGGAGGGACCGCAGACAGTAAGTACTCCAAAAAACTAAATAGATGCTAATGTCTCGCAAAAAAACAAAACAAAACAAAAAAAAGGGTGGCATACTTAGGTACAGAGGTGGGCTCCTATGCTGACTTTCAGATATTGTAATTTGGCGCAAGGTATTTACTGGTGTAAATGTAGGACAGGGCCCCTGCCTATTTTAACTAGCATCATACATGTCAACAAATTGTTATTGTCAGTGCCAGGCATTGAAGGATTTCAGCGCATAGACTAAACAGTGGTGGAGAAGTGAGAGATAATTTTGCAAGTGGTAGAGCACTGTTTGAGCTGGGGGGACACTCTCTCGTGGCCAGCGGTACAGGCCCAGGGCCCCTCATGTTACAACGGTGTGTCTGACATTGGGTGCGCGCCACCCCCGCCAGAGACACTTCATTGTACGATGAGGGACCCAGTGGCAGTGCCGTCGACCAAAAGTGGGCACACCCACCTCTTCAGACAAACGGCACTCTGACGGGTGCTTGCGCCAAGTGGCGAGACCACGGCCCCGTGGGAGGAGTTAGGCCATTTAGGGAGGTGTAAACATGTCGTATGCTGTACAAACAGCAGCTGCAAATTAAGAGATTGGAACAGTCAGTAACACCAGTCCCAAAGCAAGACCTTTTTTCAGAAAACCTAGGTGTCAGCCGGGAAAGGTGGGGCAAAATAATTAGAAATCCATGAGTAATTCATTTTAATGAAGGTTAGATCATCAACATTTTGGGTAGCCAGACGAGTCCTTTTTTCAGTCAGTATTGAACCAGCAGCACTGAATACTCTTTCTTATAGCACACTAGCTGCTGGGCAAGCAAGCTCCTGCAATGCATATTCGGCCATTTCAGACTAGGTGTCTATTTTGGATGCCCAGTAATCAAAGGGGAATGACGGTTGAGGGAGAACATCGATAATGGAGGAAAAATAGTTAGTAACCATACTGGACAAATGTTGTCTCCTGTCACTTTGAATTGATGCTGCAGTACCTGTAGTGTCTGCGGTCATTGCGAAATCACTCCACAACCTGTTCATAAAACCCCTCTGTCCAACGCCACTTCTGATTTGTGCACCTCTAACACCTCTGCCCTGTTGCCCCTTGCAGCTCGTGTGAGAACCATCACCGGCGCCGTGTGCTGGGAATGCCTGAATCAAACGGTCTACAAGAGTTGCTTGTTTGGTTGCCAATATTTGTTCAAGGTTTTCATGTGGCATGATATTTTGCAATTTGCCTTTATAGTGAGGATCAAGGAGGCAGGCCAACCAGTAATCGTCATCGGTCATCATTTTTATAATGCGTGGGTCCCTTTTGAGGATACGCAAGGCATAATCCGCCATGTGGGCCAATGTTCCAGTTGTCAAATCAGTGCATATGCTGGGTTGAGGAGCACTTTCGGGCAAATCAAAAACACTTGTCTCCCTCAAAAACCCTGAACCCGGCTTTGCAACACCAGCAGTTTCTATTGCCCCCTGAGAAGCTTCCTCATCCAAAAAATACTCATCCCCATCATCCTCCTCCTCTTCGCCATCATCCACCTCGTCCTGTTGACTTCCCTGAGCAAACAATGGCTGACTGTCATATAGGCTTCCCTCGTCCTCAGCTGCAGACGCCTGCTCCTTTATGTGCGTCAAACTTTGCATCAGCAGACGCATTAGGGGGATGCTCATGCTTATTATGGCGTTGTCTGCACTAACCAGCCGTGTGCATTCCTCAAAACATTGAAGGACTTGACACAGGTCTTGTAGCTTCGACCACTGCACACCTGACAACTCCATTTCTACCATCCAACTGCCTACCCGTGTATGTGTATCCTCCCACAAATACATAACAGCACACCTCTGTCCGCACAATCTCTGAAGCATGTGCAGTGTGGAGTTCCACCTTGTTGCAACGTCGATGATTAGGCGATGCTGGGGAAGTTTCAAAGACCGCTGATGGTTGTGCATATGGCTGGAGTGTGCGGGCGAACGGCGGATGTGCGAGCAAAGTCTGCGCACTTTCAGGAGCAGGTTGGGTAACCCCGGATAACTTTTCAGGAAGCACTGAACCACCAGGTTTAAGGTGTGAGCCAGGCAAGGAATGTGTTTCAGTTGTGAAAGGGCTATGGCAGCCATAAAATTCCTTCCGTTATCACTACCTTGCCTGCCTCAAGATGTACAGTGCCCAGCCATGACTGAGTTTCTTACTGCAAGAACTCGGACAGAACTTCCGCGGTGTGTCTGTTGTCGCCCAAACACTTCATTGCCAATACAGCCTGCTGACGCTTGCCACTAGCTGTTCCATAATGGGACACCTCGTGTGCAATAGTGGCAGCAGCGGATGGAGTGGTCATGTGACTGCGGTCTGTGGACGAGCTCTCGCTTCTGCTGGAGGATGAGGAGGAGGAGGGGGGGACGAACACCTACAGCCAACTGTTTCCTAGACCGTGGGCTAGGCAGAACTGTCCCAATATTGCTGTCCCCTGTGGACCCTGCGTCCACCACATTAAGCCAGTGTGCCGTGATGGAGACGTAACGCCCCTGGCCATGCCTACTGGTCCATGCATCTGTTGTCAGGTGCACCTTTCTACTCACAGATTGCCTGAGTGCATGGACAATGCGGTCTTTTACATGCTGCTGGTGGAGGGCTGGGATGGCTTTTCTCGAAAAGAAGTGTCGACTGGGTAGCTCATAGCATGGTACAGCGTAGTCCATCAGGGCTTTGAAAGCTTCGGTTTCAACTAACCGGTAGGGTATCATCTCTAACGAGATTAGTCTAGCAATGTGGGCGTTCAAATCCTGTGTACGCGGATGCGAGGATGAGTACTTCCTTTTCCTAACGAGAGTCTCATGTAGGGTGAGCTGGACTGGAGAGCTGCATAGGGTGGAACTAGCGAGGGGTGCCGGTGGACATAACAGACTGAGAGAGGGTTGGTGATGGTATTCTTGCTGTTGCCCTACATACAGTGTTTCCTACCACGTACCTGGTGATTCCCTGACTGCTTTGGCCTTGCGACGAAACCGCCACATTTACTGCAGGTGGTGTGGTAAACGGTGGGCTTACAGTGAGGGAAGGGATGTAGCGTTGCTGACTAGCTTCATTGTGAGAGGGTGCTACAACGTTAAGGGACGTTTGGTAGTTAGTCCAGGCTTGCAAGTGCATGGTGGTTAAATATCTACGCATGCAACTTGTATTTAGATTTTTAACATTCTGACCTCTGCTGAAGGTCCTTGAGCATTTCTTACAAATGACTTTGCACTAGTGTTGAGCAATACCGAGCGATACTCAAAGGTATTGGTATCGGATGGGATCGGCCGATATCCAAAAAATATCGGATATCGCCGATACCGATACCCGATACCAATGCAAGTCAATGGGACACAAGTATCGGAAGCTATCCTGGATGGTTCCCAGGGTCTGAAGGAGAGGAAGCTCTCCTTCAGGCCCTGGGATCCATATTCATGTAAAAAATAAAGAATTAAAATAAAAAATATGGATAAACTCACCCCTCCGGCAGCCCCTGTACCTTAGCGATGTAACCGGCAGCCTACGTTCCTAAGAATGAGGAGTGAAGGATCTTCAATGACGTCGCGGCTTGTGATTGGTCGCATGACCGCTCACGCAACCAATCACAAGCCGCGACGTCATCGCAGGTCCTAAACTCACTGCATTCTTAGGAACGGAGGCTGCCGGTTACATCGCTAAGGTCCAGGGGCCGCCGGAGGGGTGAGTATATCCATATTTTTTATTTTAATTCTCTATTTTTTACATGAATTTGGATCCCAGGGCCTGAAGGAGAGTCTCCTCTCCTCCAGTCCCTGGGAACCATACACTGGAAACTTCCGATTCCGATTTCCGATATCACAAAAATATCAGAACTTGGTATCGGAATTCCGATACAGCAAATATTGGCCGATACCCAATACTTGAGGTATCGGAATGCTCAACACTACTTTGCACTGATTATTTGGATCTTGGTTAAAAAAATGCCAGACTGGACTCCTCCTGCTATCGGATACCTTTTCAGACATTGCACACTGAGCTACTTTAACAGGATGGCCACGCTGTCCTACAACTGGTTTTGGTTTTGCCACACGTTTTTGGCCAGATACGGGCCTGCCAAATGGAACCTGTTGCGATGTTGATGCCTGCTGCGGCTCCTCCTCCTCCGCTTCAGAGCTCCTCCGCCCGAACCCTGTTCCCCCAATGGCTGCCAATCGGGGTCAACAACTGTGTCATCTATGACCTCCTCTTCTATGTCCTGTGTACCTTCCTCTGGGTCACCGTGTAAGCCGGTGCTATAGCGTTCGTGACGGGGCTCCATAGTCTCATCTGGGTCAGATTCTACATCAGTACATTGCGAGGGCAATGTTCTGATCTGAGTCAAAGGAACAGCATAATAATCGGGCTGTGGCTGTGCATCTGTGCACTCCATGTCCGATTCATCTTGTAATGGGCATGGCCTGTTAACAATTTCCCTTTCTAACCCAGGAACGGTATGTGTAAAGAGCTCCATGGAGTAACCTGTTGTGTCGCCTGACGCATCCTTCTCTGTTGTTCTGGGTGAAGAACACAAGGAAGTGACTTGTCCCTGACCGGGCACATCCACTGACGACGCGCTGCTTTTACATTTTGCACTTTCCGAGGAGGAGGTGAAAGAGCTAGAGGCAGAGTCAGCAATGAAAGCCAAAACTTGTTCCTGCTGCTCTGGCTTTAAAAGCGGTTTTCCTGCTCCCAGAAAAGGGAGCGTTCGAGGCCTTGTGTAGCCAGACGATGATGCTGGCTCAACAACTCGAGACTTAGGGTCTATATTGCTTTTCCCACGACCACCTGATGCTCCACGACCACCACCACTACCATCATTACCAGCTGGCAATGACCGTTCATGGCCACGACCTCTTCCACCAGACTTCCTCATTCTTGGAAAAATGTAACCAAACTAACAACCGTTATGTGGTCCTGTACAAGCAGGTAGAAGGTGTATGTAAACTTGTTGTGAATTTAAATCATCCTTTTTTATGTGTGGGAGAATGCAGGAAAAAATCAGGCCCACTGTATTACACTACACAGTTTGATTGGCAGAAAGAGGCTGGCAGATATGCCACTAACAGGACTGACGCAGATACACACACTGGCAATATAAATCTCCCTCTTTATGTGTGGGAGAATGCAGGAAAAAATCAGACCCACTATATCACAGTATAGTTTCTGTGGCACAAAATGAATGTCAGATACCACAGACAGCACTGGCAAAGATGCACAGATTTGGCAATATTATTCTCCCTTTATTTTATTTATTTTTTTTATATGGGAGACAAGTGATTTAATCAGGCCCACTATATCACAGTATAGTTTCTGTGGCACAAAATGACTGACAGATACCACAGACAGCACTGGCACAGATGCACAGATTTGGCAAGATTATTCTCCCTTTATTTTATTTTTTTTTTTATATGGGAGACAAGTGATTTAATCAGGCCCACTATATCATAGTATAGTTTCTGTGGCACAAAATGAATGACAGATACCACAGACACGACTGGCACAGATGCACAGATTTGGCAAGATTATTCTCCCTTTATTTTAATTTTTTTTTTATATGAGAGACAAGTGATTTAATCAGGCCCACTATATCACAGTATAGTTTCTGTGGCACAAAATGAATGACAGATACCACAGACAGCACTGGCACAGATGCACAGATTTGGCAAGATTATTCTCCCTTTATTTTAATTTTTTTTATATGGGAGACTAGTGATTAAATCAGGCCCAATGTATGACAGTATAGTTTCTGTGGCACAAAATGACTGACAGAGATACCACAGACACGACTGGCACAGATGCACAGATTTGGTAATAATATTCTCCCTTTATTTGTATTTTTTTAGATGGGAGACAAGTGATTTAATCAGGCCCACTATATCACAGTATAGTTTCTGTGGCACAAAATGACTGACAGAGATACCACAGACAGCACTGGCACAGATGCACTGATTGGCAATATAAATCTCTCTTCTTAGGTGTGGGACAGTGCAGAAAAATACAGGCCCACTGTTTTACACTACACAGTTTCAGGGGCTGAAAGTGGCTGGAAGATATTAAAAAAAAGGGACTGTACTACAATTACTATCTCCCTACAATAATCTCTGAAAAGTATGGCAGGCAGCAATAAAAAGGACTGCTGCACACAAAAAATGTTTGTTTACACAAGATAGCTGTGCAGAAAGGAAGGAGCAACAGGATTTTGCTTTTAAAAAAGCAGTTGGTTTGCACAGCGGCGTACAAACAGCAATGCAGCTATCAGGGAGCCTTCTAGGGCAGCCCAATAAGCTACAGAGCTGATGAAGAGAAATCTAGCCTCCACTGTCCCTGCAAAGAAAAGGTGGTGTTGGACAGTGGAAATCGCTACAGCACAAGCGGTTTGGGGGTTAATGTATCCTTATGCTCAGATTAGCAGCAGTAAGATGGCGGTCGGCGGGAACGCCCCTTTATAGCCCCTGTGACGCCGCAGAAAGCAAGCCAATCACTGCCATGCCCTTCTCTAAGATGGAGGGGACCAGGACCTATGTCATCACGCTGCCCACACTCTGCATTCACCTTCATTGGCCGAGAAAAGGCGCTGAAAGCGTCATATGAAACACGACTTTGGCGCGAAGATCGTGTACCGCATGGCCGATCCCACGCTGGGATCGGGTCGGGTTTCATGAAACCCGACTTTGCCAAAAGTCGGCGACTTATGAAAATGACCGATCCGTTTCGCTCAACCCTAGCTGGCAGTGTTAACAGCTAGATTTTAGCTAGTTAGCTAGATGGTTGTTTCTTACTCAGATAGTTTATCTAGGTAGTGCCTTTGTGGCTTCTGAAATCACATGTCCCTCTCCATATCAATAGTGGACATCTTGTTTTAGTACCATTTTGACACTGTAACAGCGCAGAGAGGCTGCTCCTGATGCTGTTGGTGTTAACAGCTAGATTTTAGCTAGTTAGCTAGGCAGTTGTTTCTTACTCAGATAGTTTAGCAAGATAGTGACCTATGTGGCTGTGAAATCAACCTTCCAGCAATTTTTTTTGCCATTACTGAGGTCCACAAACAAAGACAGCAAGGCACATGTCATGCAAGTGTGTTGTGCACTGCTTATATTGCACCACGCATGAGTATAGCGCTCTAAATCCTATTTTTTCACTAGCTAAATGTGAAACAGCATGCCATATCCCACCTTGTCATTTAGTGGTGTGGTGACATTGTTCTGTGATTTGAGCTTTTGCGCATGAAGAAATATTTTGGGGGGCAGTTGCTACTGTGATTCATCATGTCATATCTCACCTTGTTATTTAGTGGCGGTAAAATTGCATAGCACATGCACAATATAAAAATATATTAATTTTTTGTGTTGCTAAATGTGGTACAGCCCGCCGTATTCCGTGTTGTAGTTTTGTAGCGATGATATGAAGCTGTCTGCATACCTAACGCACATAAAAAAAAATATTTTTTCTGTTGCAAAACATGATGTAGCCTGCGATATCCCACGTTGTAATTTTGTTGAGTTGAAAGTAAGCTGTCTGCAGACCTCACACACAAAACAAAAAAAAATTCTGTTGCTAAACGTGATACAGCCCGCCATATCCCAAGTTGTAATTTTATGGTGGTCAAATTTTTGTGCGTGCAGAGCTGTTGCACACAGAAAAAAATAACATTTTGGGGGTTTTACAAACGTGATACAGCAGGCTAAATCTGAACCCACACTAAAAAAATTATTCTGTTACTAGTGTACTGTAGGGGACATCTCACTTACCAATGGTTTGCAGCATCTAGTCTGTTATAGAGGCTTAATCCACAGGCACCAAAAAATTCTTCTGTTACTAATGCCATACAATAGGAGACATCTAAAATTATAAATTGTTTGTAGCATCTAGTCTGTTATAGAGGCCTCATTCACAGGCCCCCAAAAAATTCTTGTGTTACTAACATACAGTAGGGGACATCTCACTTTCAATTTGTTTGTAGCATGTTTTTCATAGAGGCTTAATCCACAGGCCCACAAAGATTCTTCAGTTACTTATGTTCTACACTAGAGGACATCTCACTTTCAAATTGTTTGTAGTATATAGTCTGTTATTGAGGCCTAATCCACCAGTCCCCAAAAAATTCTTGTGTTACTAACGTCATACATTAGGGCAGATCTAATTTTAAAATTGTTTGGAGCATATCTTCTTCATCATACATGGCTCATCCACACTCAAACAATTCTTTCTTTTGTCACTATTGCGATTCAGCATGTCATATTTCACCTTGTCATTTACTGCAGCTAAATTTCAGCTATTTGCAGAGCTGGTGCAAAGGTTAAAATGTAATTTTTTGTTGCTAATACTGTGCTCCTACCTCGCTATCTGAGTAACATGACTGGGAAAAAGAAAGGCTGTGGTGGGAGGGGGATTAGGCTTGGTGTTCAAAATGTATGTGGGAAAGGTGGTAATGTTTGTGAAAGCACTAGTGAACCAGCAATGTCACATCCTATGCAAAGACAACTTACAACTTCTATTACTGGAAGGGTTACTCCATTACCTTTCTTCATTAGATGCACAGAAGTACAACTTGTTGATGAGGACCAGAAAGAGCGTGTGTTCGAGTGGATGGCAAGCGCAGTTTCAAGTGGTCTCCCCTCATCTTCCTCTACCTCAACATAACACCCAGTACAGTCCACAGATGTAGTACCTAAATTACCCTTGCTTCACCCTGCTTCCCAACTCTCGAACCATACAACTGACTGTACAAAACCACAGAAGGGTGAGTCTGAAGAGCTGTTCACACATTATATCCCATGGTCATCAGAAGAGTACTCAAAAGCTTCACAAAGTCAGAAAGAGGAAATATTCACCGATACCAAAAATTTGTTTAGCTTGGATCTGGGGCAGGACGAACTAGGGTCCAAGCAGCATCCTGACCCTCATCAACAGACATTAACCCCCTGAGAGGGAGGTGATCCTGATGAGACTCAGATATTTGAGGCTCACGAGGACTGTACTGTGCTGTCAGGGCAGGAAGAGAAGAAGGGCAACTCCAAGGGTGAGGAATGTGATAACTCAGATGATGATGATGATGAGGGAAAGATCCCAGTTGCCGTGAACACAAGGGCACACACCTGAGTAGGTTATATTTGGAGGAAGATGAGGAGGTTACGTTGCATCATACGTCACAGGCACATAGTACAGCCACAACGAGCAATGCACCCTCAGCCACAACTTTGGCTGTGACCAAAGGGATGCCTATCCTGAGCCTTATTTGCCACTGCAAAGGATGAGCCAACTCAAATAATCTGCCAACTTTGAAAAAAAAACTGAGCAGAGGTAAAAGTGCAATAATTTGACTACTGCATGTATGAACCTTCACTTGCGCAATCAACATGCGTTACTCTGGGAATCCCACTGTGCTAAAATGACCTCAACAACCATCAGCCACCCAATCATTCACATCTGCTGCTTCTTCCTCCTCCTCTGTTACTGTGCTAACTATTGAGAAGCAGGTCTCCAACTGAAGTACCTCAGGTTCTTTACTTGCTCCAGTCATGGTGACTGAAAGCCTGCCATCAGCTGTAAGGGAAGTGGACATTCCTGCTGTTTTTGACCGATCTCAGAAAACGAGCACACTACAACTTTCTCAATCCACTGTAACATCTCTGCCTGCACCTCCCAAACAGTCCAGCAGTTTGTCCAGGTCACCGTACTCTGCCCTCTCTCAGCACTGCAGCCAGCCCATGGTTTCACAGCTGTGGTCAAGTAAAATATTATTTCCTCCAATGCATGACAAAGCTAAGTGGTTGAACTCCATCATCTCCAATCTGTTGGCCATGAAAATTCTGCCTTTCTGCCTGGTAGATACAGATGGTTTCTGAAAGCTGATGGCTGTGGTAGTCCCCCAGTACCAGATGCCCAGTTGCCATTACTTTTCTAAGAAAGGTGTGACTTTGCTGCACCAGCATGTCTCAGACAACATCACACGTTCCTTGTCTAAGTCTATGTCTGCTAGGGTGCATTTCACCACAGGCACTTGAACGAGTAAGCATGGCCAAGGGTGTTACATTTCACTGACTGGGCACTGGGTGACTCCGGTGGCTGTGGGGGCAGGTGCAGCTCCACAAGTTTTGGTATCTCTAGGGATTGCATGACAAGCCTTTATATTTTACACTTCCTCCATAGTTTCTGCCTCCTCCTGTATCTCCTCTAGGGCCTCCACCCTCTGCCTTAATGAGAAACGCGTGTGAAGAGCGAATCCCCATCACCTCCATACTGCACAGGCAGGGCTCACCGCAATCTGGCAGTGTTAAAATTGATATGCCTTTGAGATCGCAGTCACACAGCTAAAGAGATGTGGACAGCTGAATTTGAGCAATGGCTGTCTCTACTGAACCTGCATCCACAGAAGACCATGTCGGATAACGGTGCAAACCTGGTGGTGGCCCTACAGTGAAGCAAGCTCACACACGTGGGTTGCATGGGTCACGTCCTCAGCCATGTTTACAGCATTTTCTCCAGACCTTTTCCTATCCTGGCCTGGATGAGATGCTGCAGAAAGCACAGAAGCTGTGTGCTCACTTCCGCCATTCGTACCCCTGAGGTCATCAACTTGCATTGATACAGAGGTCTTTGTCCATGCCAGTTAACAGGTTGAAATGCAATATGCTGACATGGTGGCATTCCACTCTGCACATGTTGCAGCAACTGTGGCAGCCGCAATGAGTCCTGACGCATTATGTCATGTTGTATAACCTGGGCCAACATCATACGGATGTGGCGCATTTCACGTTTACAGAGTGGGCACAGATTTAGAAACTCTGTACCCTTCTGCCCAATTTCAAAATGGCTACTAAGATGGTTAGCATTGACGCTGCTGTCATCAACATCACTCTTCCGTCATCTATATGCTGGAGAAGACTTTGAATAGCCCGCAAGAGGATGTGGTGGTCGCAGAAGAAGAGGAGGAAGCAGAGAACTGTTGTCACACAGGTGGGTGCTAAGTGAGGGTGGATTACTGAGATCAAGGGGGACTGGTGATAACAAACAAACTGTTAGTGAAGGTGCAAGATCTGTGAAACAAATGGAGGAGGAAGAAGTGATGGGTGAGCAACTGTCAGGAGGTGAAGAGGATAATCATCCCCTCTCTGTTGTCCATGGATGGTGGGAGGGGATGGAGGGAACAAGCATCAGTGTTACCCCACCACAAACACAGCATGGGCTTGTACATCATGGTAGAGCCCAACATATGAGTGCCTTCTTGCTGCACTATCTGTAACATGATCCCCATATAGTTATGATTATAAATAGTGCTGACTACTGGGTTGCCACTCTGTTAGATCCATGTTATAAAACAAAATTTTGCCAGATGCTTACCACCCTGTAAAGGGACCCGCGAATGCTGGAGTATCAAAACACACTTTTACACAACCTTAAGAGAGGTTTTCCCCAAGACAGCAGTAAAGCACACAGTGCGCATCGCAGCTCTAGACTTTCAATGTACGGCACATTAATTTGTCAACGTGAAAATATTAGCAGCAAAATGCAGAATCATTAGTGTAAGTGGAAGAAGAAATTTCTGTGAGTCCTTGGCTTTGACACTTTTTTTAAACAGCTCATGCACCAGCACAACAGAGTCCAAGTCTTACATGTCGTGAAAGAATAGAAGGTATGGTGCAGGAGTATCTAGAACTGAATATCAATACTATCAGGGAGGGTTTGGACCCTTTCACATATTGGTCTTCCAAAATGGATGAGTGGCCTGAGGTCGCCTCACATGCCTTGGAGGTTTTATTATGCCTGGCAGCAAGCGCTCTCCCAGAACGTGTCTTCAGCGCTGCTGGTGGTATTCAGACAGATAAGAGCAGCGGCTGTCCCCTAAAAGTGACCACCTAACTTTCATCAAGATGAACAAGTCATGGATTTCCATTTGCACCCCAATTGCAGACTGTACAGACTAGGCGATGTTGCATTTTTTAGTATACTGCTTTAATCTTGCATAATTGTACCCTGTTACTCATTGGGTGTCCATTTCCTGGGTTGGGTGTAGTGGAAGACCTGTCAGTCCCTATTATACTATTTATACTGTGATGAAATTGATGCCTCTTTGGTGGTTTCTGCCACTAATTTTTGGAAATGTGAACACTCTTGGTTGGGTGTTCATCTGCTGGGTTGGGCATAGTGGAAGACCTATTTATCATTTTTATACTATTTGCTACTTCAGTGGTGTCAAGCCCTCATTTTTTAAAATTTGACAGTTCCTAGTTTGGTGTCAATCTGGTGGGTTGGGTGTAATGGAAGACCTGTTGGTCCCTATTATACTATTTATACTGTGGTGACAGTGATGCCACTTTGGTGGTTTCTGCCAATAATTTTTGGAAATGTGAACACTCCTGTTTTGGTGTCCATCTGCTGGGTTGGGCGTAGTGGAAGATCTGTCAGTCCCTATTATACTATTTCTACTGTGGTGAAATTGATGGCACTTTGTTGGTGTCTGCCACTAATTTTTGTAAATGTGTAGACTCCTCGTTGGGTCTCCTTCGTGTGCTGCATGTGTATAGCAGTAGGCCTCCAAAACCGTCAGGCTTACACTTCATTGGAGTCAATTACCCATGTTACTATTATCCTTAGATTTTTCTGACAATGGTAGTCTACAACTCGGACATTTGTGCCACCTGAGTGTAGCTCAGCATGAAAGCAGTTTGAGGTGTTGTATGTTGTGTCAGACCTCACAGCTCAGCAGGCCTACATGGATCCCTCATCCACCTCATCTTACTTTGACGTTCAATTGAGAGCCGTAAATGCTGGCCCAGACCACGAAACTTCATGAATGGTTGATAGCTGTATTGCCATGCTACAATTTGTACTGTAAATGAATTGATAGACCACCAAAAAAGGAAAGTACATAATCCAAAGTAAAATTGAAAATATGTATTGAAATCAGATAAAATTTTTACGAAAACTATGATACAAGTAATATTGAAAAGGGTGTAAAGCAAGGCACCTTTTTTACTTTTTCCATCTATGAACTTTGTTGCTAAGGGGTTACTCTGCCTTGCTTTACACCCTTTTCAGTATTACTTGTATCATTGTTTTCGTAAAAAGATTCCTTTTATCTGATATTCCTATAAATATTTTCAATTTCACTTTGGGTAATGTACTGTTCTTTTTTTCAGGTCTATTACTATTTTTGGAAGTCTCCCTACTTTTTTATGGTCTATGTTTGGGTTTTGTAGATGAACTGAGGCCACTTTCCTGATGTCTGAACCTCATTTGAAGTGCTTTGCTAGCTTTTGGGGCCATTAGAAGGTGTTGTGCATGCGTTTGTTTTTGCCTCCCATTGACTTGAATGGCCTTCGGCTATGTTCAGCGAATATTCGACTAATAAATCGGTAAATATTGCAAAATTGAGGTTCGTAATCTAAACCAGACTTTGAAATATTCGCTCATTAGGAGGGGCAGTGTTGGGTGTTGATTTCCCGCCTCTGCACAGGGGGAATCTCAAACCACCTCTGCTGCGGTCTCCCATTCTTCTCCAGCCACAGTGGAGCCTGCTCAGCAGAGATGTCGGTCCCAGCATCTGGCTCAGGCTGATACTGGGCCACTGGTTGCTACTTTTCTTCCAGACTCTGCCTTTGTAGTCAGTACTGGTCAGTGGCGAGCAGACGTCTCTGGAACTAAGTCCTGCTTTTCCCTTTCTGAGCATGCCCAGGGTAAGACCTCTCATTGGAGGTCGGGGGTCACATGCTCAGATACTGTAGCAGCTCCCATTGGTCCTCTAGGAAGGTCCTAAAGTTGCTGCAGCTATAAAAGGTTTGCATGGCCACACGGCCATGCGCTAGTATCAAACCGATGTCTATGAGCTCAGGCCACTGTGGTCATGTCTGGATGCGGTTAGGGTTTGGCTGAAATAAGCCCCTAGAATACCGGCACCTCCGGTGAGGAGTTTGTATGAGTGTATTCAGGGCCTTGGCTGAAATAAACCGCTAGAATACCGGCACCTCTGGTGAGGAGTTGTTTGTCTGTTTTCTCTGACTGCATGACCACAGTTTGCTATGGTTGGTAGCTGTGTACCTCTGTGAGGTTAACAGGGCACAGCATCTTGTTCCTAGCGACTCTGTGGAGTTAGCAGAGTTCACTTATACCGCCATATAGCGCCACCATTTGCCAGCAGCAGGTTCCTCTCCTGCACAGTGGACCCCGGGTTGCGAACGCACCTAATAATACATATATATACTCGGTGCGTTCCGCCAACCCTAACAGGCAGACTGTTGCAGGATAGTGGAGAAGATGGGATTCAGTGAGTATATTAACACACTGAGACTACAGAACAAATGCTTATATAAAGGTTTATAGAGTAAAAAAATAATAATAAAAGAGAAAAACATGAAAACTGCACTTAGAAATAAAAAGTAAATACATAACTTTTCAAAAGGTAATTAACCTTAAAAAAAAGAATGCTTTGTCTAACTTTCTTAAACTAGTGCTGAATTGAGGAAAATTAAAAAGAGCTTTAAATGTGTGCAAAAACTTCTCAATTCGAGAAGGAAGATTGTCAATCAATACCATGCATCATGATTAATATATTTGCAAGTATTCAACCTTTATTCATCTTTACACCAACAGCTTGCTTTGGAAGAGAAATTTGTGAAAAAAAAATTAAGAGAAAATATTGTTTTTGTCTTAAATGTAAAAGGTAATTTTTGATTTATTGCACATATAATAGATAAATTAATGACAAAAACTGAATTCCTGATTAGAAACAATAATGTATATATACATTTTCCTGCTGCTATAACACCTAATTCTTTTGTAACAGTATTATTCTAACGATTTCTTATCCTCAACGTTCAGAAGAGTTTTCCATTTCAAGACAAGCTGTGCGCTTGTAACATACTGAGTTGGAATGCTAATTGGGTTTGACATGTGCGTGGATACAAAATGCTTCTTGCCATTCAAGTTACCAGCAGTGAAACTGATTACTAATTATATGCGTTTCCTGTATGGTGACAGAATACCAAGATGGAGATGTTGAATATTTCAGCTGGCAATATTATCTAGGTTGTTTAAAGTACTGACTACGTGTTCTGAAACCAACAGAGGTAATTGGTATGCATGTAGAATCTGGCAGGCAGAGCACATCACTTATTTATAGACTCTTTGATGTAACTGAAGAAAAAAAAATGTTAAAGCCTGGTTCAAAAAGAAATTTACACTTACCATTAAAACATAATGGGAAGTACAAATTATTATTTTAAGTAACTGTTTTCAAATCTATATGACTTATTTTCTGTTGACAATATGGTTTATATGCACTGTCTGAATACATATCTATAGAAAGGTGACATGGAAAATCTTCAGTTACAAAATTATATTTCAAGGTGTATTATCGATTCAATGAAGATAGGTATTCATTGTTATATGAAGTGTGTTTTACTATACATTCTTTATCAATTTATTGCAGTTTTCTAGAACCTTGCACTCTGTTATACTGAGAACCTTCACTGTTAACATTCAACTGAGAAAAATTCCCTAGTCCTGGGAAAGTCACCAAGTAGTCACAGAATTGATAACATAATGGTTATCTAGAGCATGCTTTATTAAAAAAATAATGGCATTAAATTGCTCCCTACACACACACAACACTCCTAATCTAAAAAAAAATGCTTTTGGCTATGCACACATGCAGCATTTATACTGGATTTTATTCTGCATCCAAAACCTTCTCTCTCGACAAGGAGCATGTCCCCGAAACATTGCATGAAGATGGCGTGTTGTGAAATACTCTTTGCTATCTCCATCCCTCTTTATGGAATGAATGTAGATTACCTTTAGAGCTCAGTTATTGTTGCCCAACTAGGGTGAAAATTTGTTTTCTATTTCTTCACTTTGCAGTATGTATTTTACTGGAAGATGGCTGTAATAGAAGATTATTATTACACATTTATTATTATACATTTATTATTATACATTTTTATAGCGCCATTTATTCCATGGAGCTTTACATGTGAAAAGGGGACAAATATAGACAAATACAATAAACATGAGCAAAAAATAAGGCACTAACAGGTACAGAAGGAGAGAGGACCCTTCCCGTGAGGGCTCAGTCTGCAGGGGATGGGTGAGAATACACTAGGAGAGGGTAGAGCTGGTTGTGCGGCGGTTCAGTAGGTTGAGGATCACTGCAGGCTGTAGGCTTGTTGAAAGAGGTGAGTCTTCAGGTTCTTTTTGAAGGATTCTATGGTAGGCGAGAGTCTGATGTGTTGGGGTAAAGAGTTCCAGAGTATGGGGGAAGCACGGGATTTTCAAGATACTGAAAAAAAAACAATAGATGTGTACCACATTAAACAAGTACTAAAAGGCTGCACATCAAAAATATACAATTAATTCTTGAATTTGCGACATGGGAAATAAATCTCCATGCGTATAGCTAAAATATGACTTCAGCACGGGTTCATCTTTATATAATATTGCAGCATTCATCCAAATGGTATTTGACTTCCTTATGATGTTTTGTGTTCTTTTTATATTGTTATCTTTATTTATCTTATGTTTTGGGTTTACAACTGATTTTTAGATTGATACCATAGCATGACAGTTTTTACAGAAATTATATTTTTTTCAGTATCTATGTATCGTTTTGATGGAATAAAGTAATTAGATTTGACTGTGCAGCCAGTTTTAGGGTAGTTAGCATTCCTAAACACACATTGGCTCATTATGTTATTACTGTTGCAGTGTCACAAAAGATATTATATATTTGGTCTAAACACAAGACTGGGTACAAAACAGAGAAGAATATCCTTCATTTTGAACTGTAAAGGCCCCGTCTCACTAAGCGATTTACCAACGATCACGACCAGCGATATGACCTGGCCATGATCGTTGGTAAGTCGTTGTGTGGTCGCTGGGGAGCTGTCACACAGACAGCTCTCTCCAGCGACCAACGATCAGGGGAACGACTTCGGCATCGTTGAAACTGTCTTCAACGATGTCGAAGTCCCCCTGCAGCACCCGGGTAACCAGGGTAAACATCGGGTTACTAAGCGCAGGGCCGCGCTTAGTAACCCGATGTTTACCCTGGTTACCAAAAAAAACAAACACTACATACTCGCCTTTCGGTGTCCGTCAGGTCCCTTGCCGTCTGCTTCCTGCTCTGACTGAGCCGCCGTACAGTGAGAGCAGAGCGCAGCGGTGACGTCACTGCTGTGCTCTCACTTCTCACTGTACGGCCGGGAGTCAGTGAGAGCAGGAAGCAGACGCCAAGGGACCTGACGGACATCAGAAGGCGAGTATGTACTGTTTGTTTTTTTTTACATTTACGCTGGTAACCAGGGTAAACATCGGGTTACTAAGCGCGGCCCTGCGCTTAGTAACCCGATGTTTACCCTGGTTACCAGTGAAGACATCGCTGGATCGGTGTCACACACACCGATTCAGCGATGTCAGCGGGGCCTCAACGACCAAAAAAAGGTCCAGGCCATTCCGACACGACCAGCGATCTCACAGCAGGGGCCTGATCGCTGGTACGTGTCACACATAGCGAGATCGCTATGGAGGTCGCTGTTGCGTCACAAAACTTGTGACTCAGCAGCGATCTCGCTAGCGATCTCGCTATGTGAGACGGGGCCTTAATAAAGCAAGAGATAAGATGCTGGAAGGCAAGAATGTGTCACCAAAGGGGGCTGGACTTGGGGATGTAAGTCCTGTGAGAAGGTGCACAAGTGACAATAAATTTCTGAGATGGTCATGTTTGGACTGGAATTTGGGTCCGGAATTTAGGAGCGAACAAAAGAGCCTGGATGGGAAAGGTCACTCCCATACTCGAGACTGGATCTTACAGGCCTAATTAAAGGTAGCTGGACCAGCTCCAGAGTGTGTAGTTGTGCTGAGGCTGGAGAAAGACGTAGCTGGTGTTAGTCAGAGCAGTTACTGTGACAGCAAGTTTTGGAAATCATTTGCTTTATTCTGCTTCACCCAAAGAGTGACTGTTTTGTTATTCATTTTTACTGAAAAAAATCTCCATTTTGAACTGAAAAGTTTATGGAGGACATTAAACTTGATTTTGTTTTGATATTAATACCCCATTCCTGAGTGTGTCAAAGCAACTACCAGACAGGTGAAACTCACACAAGATGTACAGGACTCTTGGATTTAGATCAAGAAACTGCCATGTAATTTATCACAAAAACTACTGATGTGCTCCAAATCTAAACAATGGCCAGTAACACTTTACCTTGATGTGATTAGTATGATTGTCTACAATGATACCAGAAGGAAAAGAGCTGAAAACCATGAACTATCAGAAATCAGGGCTGCTTGTACAAAACAAATCTAATTTTCTTACAGAGATGAGCTTGGAAAAGAGATGAGTCATTATTTTTAATTAGAATGGTCTCAGAATGATCTGTTGTCTTCTACCATTGGTATAATTTTTTTTTTAAGTTGGCTTCACTGATATATCCTCAATATCAGCTATGGTACATGATTAATGATCATACCATAATTAATTTAAATACTCTACTGCTGAACTAATTGGCTTTTTTGAATTTATTAATACAGGCTTACGGATGAGATATCAATGGGAGTGATTCTTATGAATAGGAACAGCATATCTCAATTGACAAATGGTTTAAGGATAAAACGGTCTATTAAATTAGGCTAGACGTGATTCTTAGAAATGTGTGACATATCCAACATCTGAGTTTATTTCATCTGAAACCACGCAGAATGGATAAAAGAGCAGGATCTGTAAGTGAAAGAAATGAAACAGTACTGCATATTGGTTTTCATAGTAATCATCACATTTCCCATTGATCTTTTCTTTTAAAAACAGACATTTTAGTCTATTATTTTCTTTATGTTCTTTGCCATTGAAGTATACACATTCACTAAAACCTAACTGAACAGTTTTATGCTATTAGTATTTCATACATCTTGGCAGGAAGCATATTTTCCTGTAATAGGTGAATTGGAGCTTTTATTTATCACAATGGTAATGGTGACTACACATGTGCCATCCAATAAATCTGTTGAAAGTGTCAAATTTATCTTATTTGCTTTGTACTTAAGACAGCAATAAAATCTTTGTCCAATGATCATACAGTACTTTATATATTAATCCATTTCAATGTGGAATATTGAACTGAAAATCCATATGGTGGATGTAATTTGTAGAAGGTAATATATAACACTAAGATACAGAATCACCAAACACATTTCATACACAGCACAATGCTTATCAATTGGTTGTCTGGTATTGTGACATGAATGCAGTATCACACACCACTTCTGGACAGATGTAAATCTGTTTTTGGAAAAAGGCAGCCATGTTTTCTAATCCTTTAGAAATGCTTTAAATACAAATTTATTCCAATGATTTGAAAAAGCTGCTGATGTTATGTTATAATATTGAAAAAAGTAATGCAAACTTTGCTATTTGATTTTCCCTGCTTCTTAACTGCTGCAGGCTAGGCAGCCTCAGCCCTCAGGCTTCAGACATTCAATCACTGGTCATTCAGCACAGAAGTAAGCTTAAAAAAATATATGGTTTCACAATTTTAGTATGAAAAAAATAATTAAAAACTAAATTAAATTAAAAAATGTATCCAAGAAGAAATTGTGCTCAAATTTTACAAAAATCTGTATGTCTCTACAATACATATTTTTGGTAATTCACTCAGCACGAACTCAACATTCTGCTAAACCATGGAAGGCAATCAAAAGGTTAAAAAACAACAACAAATTAAAAACAGATTAAAAACAAACAAAAAAACAATGCTCACCTCACTGCTCACCAACCTCCTCCGCAGCTTGTTCAGCCTCATACAGTTCTCAGCACCTTTTCTAATTGCCACAGTAAGCTGAAAATCTAGGACTCTTAACAGTAGACCAGGACTTCCAACCATGATCATGCCCAAGACTTTTTAATGTCATAAGAATAAGCTCTGTGTCCTTACAATGTGCATTCTAAGCTGGGTGTTTTTGTTATGACCAGACCCAGGATGTCCCTGCACTTGTGTCTCATAGGGTCAGGGTGAAATGATGTCACAACGTGCACCACAACATTATAATGCCCAGGATAGGTTGCGGCCAGAAGTTAAGGCATGGGGTTTGAGATTGTGGAAGTGGCGAGAAGAGGTATCAACCTTGGCAGTTCAATAGGGAAGACTCCCAGGAATTTCTAGGGAGATCATAGTGCATATAACTCCAACCAACTCCTTTCCATCTGTATAGACATTTTATTTATTCATATAGTGACTTATCAGTTTCATACAGGAAATATATATATCTTGGCTAACACGGTTATTTGGCTAACACGGTTATCAGTTTCAAGGATTCTTTTTTTTATTTTTACATAGGGTAGGACTTTCTTAACACAAAGGGGCCTATTCATCAAAACTGATATTTTATACATCAGTTTTGATGAAGAGACTGGAGGTGTAAGATGCATCCAATTAGTTTTTAGGCTGCATCTCTAACTTGGAGCATCCTTCAGCTACCATGCTCCAAAGACATAAATATACTATAGTGACAATGTCCTGGACATTTACACTGTTATTATATTAGTTATAATAAATTCTTCTTGCTGTCACATCCCCTATAATAAGATCCACAACAGAAAAAGTTGATGGGGCTGGAGCAAAACTACATATGTTCCAAAATTTATATACAGCTACGTGTTTCAATAAAATTTAGCAACATTTTTAAGTCAGGTACAAACTGTTTTCAGACGCATCAAGACCATAGTTTTTGCAGAATTTTTTCAGGTGGTTAGGAAGGGGTTTTTATATAAACTTTCTGTTACTTTTATTTTATTTAATTCAAAACGTGCTTTTAATTTTTTATCATGTATGTGAAAACAAAAAAGAAACACTATACTTTGAACATGCTGAGTTTTTCTCAAATGTATTAAATATGCAAAAAGTTGCACCAAAAACTTTACAGTTTGCAGTATATTTAATAACTTCCTATTGACGCACAGCTGATATCTATCCACAGTGGATTTTTTTCCCAAAAATCTGGAAGAAATCTCCAATAAAATGCATCACAAAAAAACATTTTTTTTCCCCCAAATATATCCACCGCAATATGGTAAACACACTAATGACATGCATCTCTATAAGTAGCTTATCTCTACTTATCTCTTATCTCATGAAGAAATGATTTGATGTCTATACCGAATATGTCTAATACTTGGTCCTTCAGGAAATTACATATGAGAGGGAAAGCCCATAGACAACTAATCAAATGTTTCTGAATATCTTTAATTAGATATAAAATATTCTGCCCTTCTTAACCTTAAAGTGTTATTCCTAGGATCTTAGCATTTTTCACAAAGCACAGTAAATTCATACTTAATGTTAATATACAGCATAAACCCCAAATAATGTTTCTTTTTTGTACCTTTGTGTCTTTTTACATCTTTCTCTGCCCCTTGGGACATCCAGTTTCACAAGCTAAAGCTTCATTTTCTATCAGCACCTCCTTTTCTTCAGTACTGCATGAGTCTCCCTCTACTCTGTTTTTTCCTGACTAGCCCTTCTTCTCTAAATAAACAATTCACCTTATACTTTGTGCCCACTCTGCTCCTGTGCTGTACCCTGTATTTATCTTCTGCCATTTAGATCAATATAGCTGTAGTGTGTTTTACATCATTAGCTTATTCTAACAGAGCTGAACTCCCTGCACTCAATAATGGCAGGGCTGAGCTGTGTTTGTTGCCTAATGTTAGGAGATCAGTGATGTGAAACTGCAAATACTGCTCTGTTGATGCACATAACAGAAAATATTTTTCTTGTCCTGTGCCTCATTAGAGTGGCATTTGCAAGTTTTAAAGCATTGAACTCTCAGCAGCAGGCAGCAAACACAGCTCAATCAACCTCATCCCTTGTACACAGAGCCACATATCACTCAGTATATCTTTTCTCTCATCTCCGTCTACATAGCGCATCCTGCAGTATATCTCTCCTTTCTATCCTCTATACATACAACTGCCTTCTGAAGTATATCTCTCCTTTCTGTCTCCTCTATATACAGCCTGTATTTCAGTATATCTCTATTTTCTGTCACTTCTATATACAGCCTATCCTGCAGTACATCACTTCTCTTAGTTGCTAGCTTGCATGCACATCACTACTTCCTGGTAGGCGCTCTGCACTGAAATGAAGGAGGCTTCATCCCTCTCTGGGACATTTTTCCTAATAGCAGAAATTCCATTCTTTACATAACACAAATAACTTGTAAGGAAGCTAGCTGAAATATTACACTGTTCGGAATCAACCCATGGAGCTCAAGACGGTGCCAATGTCAACTGAAGAGTAATTAGAGCCTGTAGGGGTATCCTTAGAAGTTTGATATGTGAAAAAAGGGAAAAATTAAAAAATGAGGTACATTGGCACTGGAGATGAGCTGATTGATTCATAGAGGATCAAGTTTAAGTCAAACTTCCTGAAATTCACAGTTTTACATTAATTTGAACATCTTAAGATTCAATTCATGGTTGACAATAAAGATAGAAGATAAATTGGGGGCATCATTTTCCACACTGCTAAAGCATCAGATAGTGGGCTAATGTCATTCTGCATTGCTGCATGAGCTTTCCCATAATGCCCTGCAGCTATTGAGTAGATTATCAGTATTATTCAGTGGTTATCAGTAGTTTCCAGCAGAGCACAGCTTGTATGGCAGAGTCATTTTCCATCTCTAGAGACTCCATCTGCATAAGGCTCCCTCTTCTGTGTCTAAGCTCTTAGGCCATGTGCACACGTTCAGTATTTTTCGCGTTTTTTTCGTGTTTTTTCGCTATAAAAATGTGATAAAAACGCGAAAAAAATGTGAAAAAACCACTTACATATGCCTCCCATTATTTTAAGTGTATTCCGCATTTCTTGTGCAAATGTTGCATTTTTTTCCGCGAAAAAATCGCATCGTGGAAAAAAAGCAACTTGTTCATTAAATTTGCGGAATTGCATGTATTCCGCACACCTAGGAATGCATTGATCTGCTTACTTCCCGCACGGGGCTATGCCCATCATGCGGGAAGTAAGCGGATCATGTGCGGTTGGTACCCAGGCTGGAGGAGAGGAGACTCTCCTCCACGGACTGGGGCACCATATAATTGGTAAAAAAAAAGAATTAAAATAAAAAATAGTCATATGCTCACCTTCGATGGCCCCCGGAGTCTTCCCGCCTCTCAGCGGTGCATGCTGCCGCTTCCGTTCCTATAGATGGTGTGTGTGAAGGACCTGCGATGACGTCGCGGTCACATGACCGCAATGACGTCATGGTCACGTGACCGCGACATCATCGAAGGTCCTGCACACACCATCTATAGGAACGGACGCCGCTGAGGAGATCGGCTGTCTGCAGAAGGTGAGTATAACCATTTTTTTATTTTTTTATTATTTTTAACATGATATCTTTTTACTATTGATGCTGCATAAGCAGCATCTATAGTAAAAAGTTGGTCACACTTGTCAAACAGTATGTTTGACAAGTGTGACCAACCTGTCAGTCAGTTTTCCAAGTGATGCTACAGATCGCTTTGAAAACTTTAGCATTCTGCAAGCTAATTTCGCTTGCAAAATGCTAAAAAAAAGCGAAAAAAAACCCGCAAAAAAACGCAAAAAAAAAATGCAGATTTCTTGCAAAAAAATTCCGGTTTTCTTCAGGAAATTTCTGCAAGAAATCCTGACGTGTGCACATACCCTTATAGTCAGCAGGGTCCTCTCTCTTCTACATAGTGTAAGCTATTATGGCCAACATGGTCCTCTTTCTGTCTCTCTTGTCTAAAGAGTGTAAACGCTCCTCCCATGATGGACCAAAAATGTTCACAAATATTTTTGTCTGGATGCACAATAAAAAGAAGCTCTAATTCTTCCATATACTGAGTGCCAAGTTTGTTATTATATATAACAAAAATTAAAAATGCCATAATTATGTTATTTTTGGTCTCCGCAACATTGCAATATAATACCATAATAGGAGATCAAAACATTGTATCTACCCCAAAATAGCATCGATAAAAATGTCAGCTCGGCGGGTAAATAATAATAAGTCCCCATTCAGCCCCAGATCCTCAAAAATGGAGATTTTAAGGGTCTCTGAATATGGCACCATTTTTTTTTTACAAAGAATGTGTACATGTTTGGTATATGCGAACTTGCAATGACCTGGAGAATCATAAAGGCAGGTTAGTTTTAGGATTTAGTGAACATGGAAAAAACAATTGTGGAATTGCACTTTTTTTGCAATTTAAACGCACTTGACATTTGTTTCCCATTTTCCGGTACACTATATAGTAAAATCAATGGTGTCATTCAAAAGTATAACTTGTTCCTCACAAAGCAAGCCTTCACATGGCCATATTGATGGAAAAATAAAAAAGTTATGGTTCTGGGAAGAAGGGGAGCAAAAAACAAAGATAGTAAATGGCCCATGGTTGAAGGGGTTACATAGTTCAACAATTACGTAGGTTGAATAAAAACCTAGGTCCATCAAGTTCAACCTTTCTCCACCAATTGTACATTTTTGACACTAATTTAGCTATAACCCGCAATGATACATGTATCAAGGAAATTGTCCGGCGATTTTCTAAAAGCTATTATGGGGTTTACCATTACTATATCCTATGGTAGGGCAATCCACAGTCTGACTGCTTTACTTATAAAGAACCCTTTCCTGTTTAGCTGTTGGAATCGCCTTTCTTACACCCATAGTGAGGGCACCAGTCCTTAGTTCAGTCTTTGGAAATAATAAGTTATGTGCCAGTGTTTTGTGCTGGCCACACATATATTTATACATGTAAATGAGATCCTCTCTGAGGTGTCTTTTTTCTAAGCTAAACAAGCCCAACTTTTCCAACTTTTCCAGCCTCGTATCATATGAGAGGCCTTCCATCCCTTGTAATAATCTACTTGCCAGTCGTTGAACTGATTCTAGCTTCTGAATATCCTTTTTAAAATGTGGAGCCCAAAGCTGGATCCCATATTCTGGATGTGGCCTCACCAGTTACTTATATAAAGGGGCAATAATATGTTGGGATCACGGGATTTTATCTCTGTTTTTATACATCCTAAAATCATATTTGCTTCTGCGGCTGCTACTTGACATTGAGTACTGCAGCTCAGCTTACTTGTAATGATAATACCTAAGTCCTTCTCCTGATCTGTAGTCCCGAGTATACTCCCATTTAATGTATATGCAGCAATAGGATTACTCCGTCCTAGGTGCATTACTTTACATTTATTTACATTAAATCTCATTTGCCAAGTGTTTGCCATTTCAGTCATCTTATTCAGATTGTTTTCCAATATTGTAATGTCAAGATCAGAATTTAATATCCTACATAGTTAGGTGTCATCAGCAAAGACTGACACATTATTCTCAATCCCATCCTCAAGGTCATTAATAAAGAAGTTAAAAAGAATCGGTCCTAGCACAGATCCCTGCTGTACCCCACTGCTGACTATATCCAATTTAGAGAACATACCATTTATGACTACTGCTTGTTTCATATCATTTAGCCCATTCCTTGCCATCTGCATATAGTTTCCCTCAGTACTTTGTTCTGTAGCTTAAATATAAGGCTATTATGTGGAACTGCATCAAATGCCTTTGCAAGGTCTGGATAAATCACATCAGCTGCATTACCTACATCCAGATTTGCACTCACCTCCTCATTGAAACCAAACATGTTAGACAAGACTTATTCTTCATGAATCCATGCTGGTAGTCAGTTATTATATTATTCACTGCAATATATTCTTATAATGCCCTCAAAAATTTTGCACACTACTAATGTCAGTTGCCTGGATCCACCTTCTTACCTTTCTTAAATATTGGTTCCACGTGAGCCATCCTCTAATCCTGTGGCACCACCCCTGTTACATGAGAGTCTAAGAGTATTAGATACAGTGGTTTGTCAATTATTGAGCTCAATTCCCTCAGTATCCATGGATGAATGCCATCTGGGCTGGTGAATTTGTCAATCTTTAGATTGTTCAGATGTAAATGTACTGTATTTTCCGGGGTATAAGACGACTTTTTAACCCCTGAAAATCTTCTCAAAAGTCAGGGGTCGTCTTATACACTGGGTACGGTGTGTGCAGGGAGCGGTCCTGGATGGTTCCCATTGCCCATGACGTCATCTCCGGTCCTTCGCGCAATGCATCCTTGGGAACAGAGTTCACCGCTTGCACCGCTGAGAGCTGGGGGCTGTCGGAAGGTAAGTAAATCCATATTTTTTAATTGTTATTCTTTTTTTACATGAATATGAATCCCAGGGCCTGAAGGAGAGTTTCCTCTCCTCCAGACCCTGGGAACCATCCAGACCGCACACGCCGTATAAGAATACACCTGGCGTATAAGATGACCCCCGTCTTATATGGCGAGTATATCCCAAACTCCATATTTTATATGGAAAAGTTGGGGGTCGTCTTATACGCCCAGTCATCTTATACACTAGAAAATACGTACTTCTTTTTGTGTTAAACTAGTTATATTAGGTTGTGAATTTAGATTTTTGCCTTGTTGAATAATCCCTGTAACAGTTCATTGGTGAACATGGATGAAAAGTGCCTGTTTAATATCTCAGCCATTTCTATTTCCTCTGTGATTGTCTTGTTATTGTCATCTTTTAAGGGGCAGATACCATCTATTTTTTTCTTTTTAGCATTGATGTATTTATAAAAAATTTGGGGATTTATTTTAATGTCGTTTGGCAATTTTTTTCTCTAAAGATAACTTTGCTAGCTTTATTTATTTTTACATTTCTTATTTAGATCTTTATACTCCTGAAATGCTATTTCAGTATTCTCGGCTTTCAAGAATTTGAATGCCCTTTGTTTTTGTCTTATTAAACTTTGTACTGTCCTGATCATCCACACTGATTTCTTTATATTCTTTGACATTTTATTACCAGAGGGTATAAGTTTTTGGCAGGATTCTAGTAGTATTTTCTTAAAAATGCCCCATTTATGTTCAGTATCCCCTGTTACCATGATTGTTGTCCCTTTCTATACAATTAAGCTCTTCCCTTAATTTGTTGAAATCAGCTTTCTTAAAGTCCCAGGTTTTGTAATTTCCCCCTTTGAATGTTTGATTAAAAATTACATTGAAACTTACCATGTTATGGTCACAGCTTCCCAAATAGTTACTTTCACTTGGTCAAGTTGTCACTTGCTGACAGCATAAGTAATCATTTATTTTTCACTGTTAGTCCAATCAAAGGGATCTAAAGTAATTCTGAGAATAATCATGGCACATACATTCATTATCTTTGGGACTGCCGAAGACAGCCAGCTACAGAACCTCTGGCAGTCTGAATGATAATGAATAGAGTTGTGAGACAATTCTATGGTGTTGAAGCCATGGAGCAAGTTCTAGTCCAGTTCATAATCTACTACGTCTGAGTGTTCGTCTTTAGTAGATATACTAAAAATTATGTACGGCAGAGCTCACGTTCTCTGGAGGCACCATTATAGTCTATGGCACCACCAGCGCAATCGTCCAAATCCTGGATGCAAGCCCTGACAGGAACCACAAACATGAAGATAAATGCAATGTGAAAGCACCCTTACTCTTTGTTTTCTCCAGAAGTGTCTCTGAGAATATTTTTCTCTCCCCATTGAATACACATAAATGCTCAGCATTTCATATGGGGGAGACAGGAGAGATAGCTGTCAGTTGAATCAGTGTATCTAAGTGTGCTTTCACATTGCACTTCTCTACACAATCATGGATCCCATCAGGTCTTGTGTCCGAACCCTGACTAAATGGGATTTGGACATATGAACCAACAAGGTCATACAATAAAGGTGCTAGCAGGGCAAAGGTGCGCTGTTGTGTAGCATTATTGGGTGTATATGCCTAGTTGAGGCGTACACCCAGATGCAGTCTACTACATTTGAATGTCCACCTCCAGTTGGTGTAAGCATCCAAAAATGATGCACATCAGGTCGTACATTCGCTTTGCCAGCACCATTTTAGTTTATGGCCCCATCAGCGCAAATGTTTTCTGCATCCCGTTTTGCGGGGGTGTTCAGATGCAAGCCTCGACAAGATGCACGAAGGTTCAGAGATGCACAATGTGAAAGCACCCTAAGGTGTATGGGCACCTTTACTGAAGACAGAGTCTAATATACAGTATATGAGAAAAATCTTAAGATAACAGTCATATAAGCAACAAAATGACTAAAAATGTCTTAATTATTTTGTATCATTACATTTAGAAATAAATCAATAGAAGTATATCATTTATACGTACTATGTATTTTTCACATTGTACTATATTTTTTGTGAGTTGTGTTCATGTATTTGTATTTAATTGTAAATGCATGTAAAAGAAAGTAACAGCTACTGCTAAAGATTACTCCCTAACCATTATTTATAGCAACAGCTTTTCCTCCACTGAACCCTTGAGCAAGCTTTTAACAACACACTGTACAGCAATCACATTCACTCATATGTCAGCAAGCTGTGGGTGATAAATTAAAACAGAAAAATGCTGGGTAAAAACACCTTTGTCTTCACTGAATCATTTTCCAGTAATTTTCTAACAGATGGCCTGAAATGACCTGTTATCACTTTGGTGTTATATTAACTGTTTTCTGTCCAGGTGATTTTGTACAGAGTGCAAAAAAGAAGCTGTTCGGCTAAAGCAGACATCTGTGCATTTGTAAATCTAACCCCTACTGATTTAATGTGGGTTTATGATATGATTAACTAGAGCTAGTAATACTTCATGTTTCCACGCAATGTTACCAGTAGGGTTACTTGAAGCTTATGGGTCCCAGTGCAAAATCTTCAACAGGGGTTCCTAACTATCATGGATCTTTAATATCATTCTTTTTCTCATAAGGGCCTTGGAGAGATTTAGCCTCCATGACTCTGCAAACCCTCCGTCGACTTTACACTGTGTGTATAGTCATACGTAAAGAGTCATGGAATAAATGGTGCTATAATAATAATAATTAGTCAATCTGAATATTTTATGATTCATTTTACTATTTAACAACTACAGTACTGTCAGTCAATTCAAAGAGTTAATAAACTTGAAACCTAAATATTCAAGAAAGTAAAAGTGAGATATTGTCTTTCTTAGGAGAATATGTGTGCAGAATTTTTTAACAATTATTAGTGTGCAGAACTATTATGCAACTAAAGGAAAAACGTATGTTTTCCCATCTCAATTGTTGATTTTCATCTGTTAAAGTGAGACTAATAACCAAACAACTCAAAATGTACAAAAATAAATTTATGACAAAAACAAAATACGACCAATAAAGCCACCCATCTTTTTAATAACAGTCATAAGCCTTCCATCCATGGAGTCTGTCAGTTTCTTAATCTGTTGATCAACTTTTTAGGCAGCACCAACTACAGCCACCCAGACACTGTTCAGAAAGGTGACTGTTTTCCTTTACTGAAAATCTCCTGTTTAAGAAGGGCCTACAAGCTTTCAATGGAGATTAGGTCAGGAGAGCAAAGGGGCCATGTTAATATTCCTTCATTTTTAAATAAATTTTCCACTACTTGGACAACTTCTTCTCATACCCCTCGCTTAGCCCCCATAAAATAAGAATGCTTATACTCACCTCCCATGCTGGCGCCATTCCCACAGTGTTGGTACTCTGTCTACTAGCACTCCCGTGCTATTGCTGTGGAACGCGACGCTGGAACCCAATCAGATCTGGCGCAACTATCATTGTCTCCTGTTGAACTGAGCAGGAAGAAGTAGTCTGAGATCAGCTGCAGCCTACACTTCCTCTTCATATTCGATTTGTCCTAAGGCAGAAACAGTGAGACCAGCAGTAATTGGGCCCCGGCGTCATGTGTCGCAACACTGCACGAGGGCTCCGGGACTGTGAGTGCTTACACCATTGGAACGGCGCCTGCACAGATTGTGAATTTTAATCAAGAAGGAGTTGTCCTAGTAGTGGACAACCCTTTAACCCCTTCATGACCCAGCCTATTTTGGCCTTAATGACCTTGCCGTTTTTTGCAATTCTGACCAGTGTCCCTTTATGAGGTAATAACTCAGGAACGCTTCAACGGATCTTAGCGATTCTGAGATTGTTTTTTCGTGACATATTGGGCTTCATGTTAGTGGTAAATTTAGGTCGATAATTTCTGAGTTTATTTGTGAAAAAAACGGAAATTTGGCGAAAATTTTGAAAATTTCGCAATTTTCACATTTTGAATTTTTATTCTGTTAAACCAGAGAGTTATGTGACACAAAATAGTTAATAAATAACATTTCCCACATGTCTACTTTACATCAGCACAATTTTGGAAACAAATTTTTTTTTTGCTAGGAAGTTATAAGGGTTAAAATTTGACCAGTGATTTCTCATTTTTACAACAAAATTTACAAAACCATTTTTTTTAGGGACCACCTCACATTTGAAGTCAGTTTGAGGGTTCTATATGGCTGAAAATACCCCAAAGTGACACCATTCTAAAAACTGCACCCCTCAAGGTGCTCAAAACCACATTCAAGAAGTTTATTAACCCTTCAGGTGTTTCACAGCAGCAGAAGCAACATGGAAGGAAAAAATGAACATTTAACTTTTTAGTCACAAAAATGTTCTTTTAGCAACAATTTTTTTATTTTCCCAAGGGTAAAAGGAAAAACTGGACCACGAACGATGTTGTCCAATTTGTCCTGAGTACGCTGATACCTCATATGTGGGGGTAAACCACTGTTTGGGCATACGGCAGGGCTTGGAAGGAAAGGAGCACCATTTGACTTTTTGAATGAAAAATTGGCTCCAATCTTTAGCTGACACCATGTCGCGTTTGGAGAGCCCCCGTGTGCCTAAACATTGGAGCTCCCCCACAAGTGACCCCATTTTGGAAACTAGACCCCCCAAGGAACTTATCTAGAAGCATAGTGAGCACTTTAAACCCCCAGGTGCTTCACAAATTGATCGGTAAAAATTAAACAGTACTTTTTTTTCACAAAAAAATTATTTTAGCCTCAATTTTTTCATTTTCACATGGGCAACAGGATAAAATGGATCCTAAAATTTGTTGGACAATTTCTCCTGAGTACACTGATACCTCACATGTGGGGGTAAACCACTGTTTGGGCACATGGTAAGGCTCGGAAGGGAAGGAGCGCCATTTGACTTTTTGAATGAAAAATGATCTCCATCGCTAGCAGAGACCATGTCACGTTTGGAGAGCCCCCGTGTGCCTAAACATTGGAGCGCTCCCACAAGTGACCCCATTTTGGAAAGTAGACCCCCCAAGGAACTTATCTAGAAGCATAGTGAGCACTTTAAACTCTCAGGTGCTTCACAAATTGATCCGTAAAAATTAAAAAGTACTTTTTTTTCACACAAAATTTCTTTTAGCCTCAATTTTTTCATTTTCACATGGGCAACAGGATAAAATGGATCCTAAAATTTGTTGGGCAATTTCTGCTGAGTATGTTGATACCTCATATGTGGGGGTAAACCACTGTTTGGGTGCACGGCAAGGCTCGGAAGGGGAGGCGTGCCATTTGACTTTTTGAATGGAAAATTAGCTCCAATCGTTAGCGAACACCATGTCGCGTTTGGAGAGCCCCTGTGTGCCTAAACATTGGAGCTCCCCTACACGTGACCCCATTTTGGAAACTAGACCCCCCAAGGAACTTATCTAGATGCATAGTGAGCACTTATAACCCCCAGGTGCTTCACAGAAGTTTATAACGCAGAGCCGTGAAAATAAAAAAATAATTTTTCTTTCCTCAAAAATGAGTTTTAGCCCAGGATTTTTTAATTTTCCAAGGGTAATGGGAGAAATTGGACCCCAAATGTTGTTGTCCAGTTTGTCCTGAGTACGATGATACCCCATATGTGGGGGTAAACCACTGTTTGGGCACACGGCAGGGCTCGGAAGGGAAGGCACGCCATTTGGCTTTTTGAATGGAAAATTAGCTCCAATCATTAGCGGACACCATGTCACGTTTGGAGAGCCCCTGTGTGCCTAAACATTGGAGCTCCCTAACAAGTGACCCCATTTTGGAAACTAGACCTCCCAAGGAACTAATCTAGATGTGTGGTGAGCACTTTGAACCCCCAAGTGCTTCGCAAAAGTTTATAACGCAGAGCCGTGAAAATAATAAATGTGTTTCCTTTCCTCAAAAATATTTTTTTAGCCCAGAATTTTTTATTTTTGCAAGGGTAACAGGAGAAATTGGACCCCAAAAGTTGTTGTCCAGTTTCTCCTGAGTACGGTGATACCCCATATGTGGGGGTAAACCACTGTTTGGGCACATGCCGGGGCTCGGAAGGGAAGTAGTGACGTTTTGGAATGCAGACTTTGATGGAATGCTCTGCGGGCATCACGTTGCATTTGCAGAGCCCCTGATGTGCCTAAACAGTAGAAACACCCCACAAGTGACCCCATTTTGGAAACTAGACCCCCCCAAGGAACTTATCTAGATGTGTGATGAGCACATTCAACCCCCAAGTGCTTCACAGAAGTTTACAACGCAGAGCCGTGAAAATAAAAAATCATTTTTCTTTCCTCAAAAAAGATGTTTTAGCAAGCAATTTTTTATTTTCACAAGGGTAACAGGAGAAATTGGGCCCCAATGTTTGTTGCCCAGTTTGTTGTGAGTACAGTGATACCCCATATGTGGGGGTAAACCACTGTTTGGGCGCACGTCAGGGCTCGGAAGGGAAGTAGTGACATTTGAAATGCAGACTTTGATGGAATGCTCTGCGGGCGTCACGTTGCATTTGCAGAGCCCCTGATGTGCCTAAACAGTAGAAACACCCCACAAGTGACCCCATTTTGGAAACTAGACCCCCCAAGGAACTTATCTAGATGTGTGATGAGCACATTCAACCCCCAAGTGCTTCACAGAAGTTTACAACGCAGAGCCGTGAAAATAAAAAATCATTTTTCTTTCCTCAAAAAAGATGTTTTAGCAAGCAATTTTTTATTTTCACAAGGGTAACAGGAGAAATTGGGCCCCAATGTTTGTTGCCCAGTTTGTTGTGAGTACAGTGATACCCCATATGTGGGGGTAAACCACTGTTTGGGCACACGTCAGGGCTCGGAAGGGAAGTAGTGACATTTGAAATGCAGACTTTGATGGAATGGTCTGCGGGCGTCACGTTGCATTTGCAGAGCCCCTGATGTGCCTAAACAGTAGAAACACCCCACAAGTGACCCCATTTTGGAAACTAGACCCCCCAAGGAACTTATCTAGATGTGTGATGAGCACATTCAACCCCCAAGTGCTTCACAGAAGTTTACAACGCAGAGCCGTGAAAATAAAAAATCATTTTTCTTTCCTCAAAAAAGATGTTTTAGCAAGCAATTTTTTATTTTCACAAGGGTAACAGGAGAAATTGGGCCCCAATGTTTGTTGCCCAGTTTGTTGTGAGTACAGTGATACCCCATATGTGGGGGTAAACCACTGTTTGGGCACACGTCAGGGCTCGGAAGGGAAGTAGTGACATTTGAAATGCAGACTTTGATGGAATGGTCTGCGGGCGTCACGTTGCATTTGCAGAGCCCCTGATGTGCCTAAACAGTAGAAACACCCCACAAGTGACCCCATTTTGGAAACTAGACCCCCCAAGGAACTTATCTAGATGTGTGATGAGCACGTTCAACCTCCAAGTGCTTCACAGAAGTTTACAACGCAGAGCCGTGAAAATAAAAAATAATTCTTCTTTCCTCAAAAATTATGTCTTAGCAAGTAATTTTTTATTTTTGCAAGGGTAACAGGAGAAATTGGACCCCAACAGTTGTTGCCCAGTTTGTCCTGAGTACGCTGGTACTCCAAATGTGGGGGTAAACCACTGTTTGGGCACACGTCGGGGCTTGGAAGGGAGGGAGCACCATTTGACTTTTTGAATGCAAGATTGGCTGGAATCAATGGTGGCGCCATATTGCGTTTGGAGACCCCTGATGTGCCCTAACAGTGGAAACCCCTCATTTCTAACTTCAACACTAACCCCAACACACCCCTAATCCTAATCCCAACTGTAGCCATAACCCTAATCCCAACCCTAACCCCAACACACCCCTAACCACAACCCTAACCTCAACACACCCGTAACCCTAATTCCAACCCTAGCCCTAATTCCAACCCTAACCCTAAGGGTATGTGCCCACGTAGCGGATTCGTGTGAGATTTTTCCGCACGACTTTTGAAAAATCTGCAAGTAAAAGGCACTGCGTTTTACCTGCGGATTTACAGCAGATTTCCAGTGTTTTTTTGTGCGGATTTCACCTGCGGATTCCTATTGAGGAACAGGTGTAAAACGCTGCGGAATCCGCACAAAGAATTGACATGCTGTGGAAAATACAACGCAGCGTTTCTGCACGGAATTTTCCGCACCATGGGCACAGCGGATTTGGTTTTCCATAGGTGTACACGGTACTGTAAACCTGATGGAAAACTGCTACGAATTCGCAGCGGCCAATCCGCTGCGGATCCGCGGCCGATCCGCTGCGGATCCGCGGCCGATCCGCTGCGGATCCGCGGCCGATCCGCTGCGGATCCGCGGCCGATCCGCTGCGGATCCGCGGCCGATCCGCTGCGGATCCGCGGCCGATCCGCTGCGGATCCGCTGCCAAATCCGCACATGCCATAACCCTAACCCTACCCGTAACCCTAACCCTAGTTCTAACCCTAACCCTAGTTCTAACCCTAACCACAGTGGGAAAAAAATGGGGTTTATTTATTATTTTTTTTTATTTTGATCGCTGTGGTAGAACCTACCACAGCGATCAAAATGTACCTGTAAGGAATCTGCCGGCCGGCGGGCGTACTGAGCATGCGCCCGCCATTTTGGAAGATGGCGGCGCCCAGCGAGGAGACGGCCGGACACCGGGAGGATCGGTAAGTATGAAGGGGTGGTGGGGGGGTGGATCTGAGCACAGGGGGGGTGATCGGAGGACGGGGAGAGCGGACAGCAGGACGGGGGAGCGGGCAGGAGCACGGGGCAGCGGAGCACAGGACGGAGGGGACCGGACCCCATAACGGAGCGGTGGGGGGGCGATCGGTGGGGTGGGGGGTGGTCACTTCAGGTTTTCCAGCCATGGCCGATGATATTGCAGCATCGGCCATGGCTGGATTGTAATATTTCACCTGTTTTTTAGGTGAAATATTACAAATCGCTCTGATTGGCAGTTTCACTTTCAACAGCCAATCAGAGCGATCGTAGCCACGGGGGGGTGAAGCCACCCCCCCTGGGCTGAAGTACCACTCCCCCTCTCCCTGCAGATCGGGTAAAATAGGAGTTAACCCCTTCACCCGATCTGCAGGGACGCGATCATTCCATGACGCCACATAGGCGTCATGGGTCGGATTGGCACGGGTTTTCATGACGCCTATGTGGCGTCATGGGTCGGGAAGGGGTTAAAGACTTTACTAGGTAGCCAAGCAGTGGAGGCTTCAATACAATGTCATGCATAAAAATCATGGTTTTCTTGAACTATACAGACTTTTTCCTTTATCATCGCTTGAAGAAAGAGTCTTCGAAATCTGGCACAAGATTTAAGAGTATATTTTGAGTCCATTTTCAACCTGAAAAAGGTTTAACTAGTTCATCTTTAAAAATATCAATCCATAGCAGTATCCCATCTCCACCTTGCTTACATCTCAAAGTGGGGATCTGTGCCCATTACTGAACCAGCCATCATCACGTTTGACTGGTTAAGAGTCATTATCATCTAATCAATCCATAAAATCTTTGAAAAATCTGTGTTAAGATGTTTCTTTGCCCAGTCTTGATGTGTCAACTTCTGTGTCTTGTTCAGTGGTGTTTTAGTTTCAGCCTTCCTTATCTTGTCCATGTCTCTGAATATAGAACACCTTGTACTTCTGGGTACCATAGGGAAGTTGCAGTTCTGGAATATGATAGCACTGGAGGATAATGGGTTCCTTGTCACCGGTTTGATTCTTTTTAAATCTTTGGAAGTTAATTTGCATCTTTTTATCAACATTTTTTTTTACCTCATTGACAATTCCCAAACTCACAATAGTTTTGTGATCATGACCCAATATATTAGCAATTTTGGAAATGCTGCATCCATCTGTAACACTTTTAACAATTTTTGACTTTTCAGTCAGTTATTTCTCATTATTGCCTGTATTGCTTTAGGCAAAAAAGCTAACAATTCTCCACACTTTGATAAAGGTTGTTGATATCCTTAAGTTGCACCCACCCCTCACTACACAAATATACATCACCTGATCTGATTCATCCAATAAATATTCAACTTTATACTGCTTGGAGTGGGAAATATGCAATAAAATTAAGATATACGGTACTAAAAATAATCTCTTGCCTATTAATTGTGTGCACCGTGTAGTTACGCCCCTTGATGTGATGTAGTTGTAGTTATGTTTTTAACATTGCAGTTTTGTATATCTGATTTCTTTTCACTTATTTTTTAAAATAGCTATCTGAGACTACAAAAAATGCATGGCCTGTTCTCAATATAACACTGTAAGGATGTGACTTTGAAGAGGGTTTCTTTCCCGGAATACAATGATAAATCAAAGACTGCAGAGCTACCTTAACACTAGTGTTGAGCGATAACTTCCGATATTTGAAAGTATCGGCATCGGATTGGATCGGCCGATATCCCAAAAATATCGGATATCGCCGATACCGATATCCGATACCAATACAAGTCAATGGGACACAAATATCGGAACGTAATAGGGAGCTATCCTGGATGGTTCCCAGGGTGTGAAGGAGAGGAAACTCTCCTTCAGGCCCTGGGATCCATATTCATGTAAAAAATAAAAAATAAAAATAAAAAATATGGATATACTCACCCTCGGACGGCCCCTGGCTGTCACCGCTGCAAGCGTCTGCCTCCGTTCCTAAGAATGCAGAGTGAAGGACCTTTGATGACGTCGCGGTCACGTGAGCGGTCACATGAGCGGTCACGCGACCAATCACAAGACCGCGACGTCATCGCAGGTCCTACACTCACTGCATTCTTAGGAACGGAGGCTGCCGGTTGCACCGCTGAGGTCCAGGGTCCATCGGAGGGGTGAGTATATCCATATTTTTTATTTTTATTCTTTATTTTTTACATGAATATGGATCCCAGGGCCTGAAAGAGAGTCTTCTCTCCTCCAGACCCTGGGAACCATACGCACCGCACATGCCTGGGAACTTATAGGAACTTCCGATTCCGATTTCCGATATCACAAAAATATCAGAACTCGGTATCGGAATTTCGATACAGCGAATATCGGCCGATACCCGATATTTGCAGCATCGGAATGCTCAACACTACTTAACACTTAACCAGTCCAGAAACCATGCACTAGCTGAAAAGTTTATCAGTTCAATAAATGTTTATTTCATATAAACCCCATGGACTTATATACATTGCTCTTTGGAACTAAAGTCATGACTTTAAAGTTAAATAATGCACTAAGCAAAGTTTTGCTTTAACCATTTTAATTTGACATTTTCACGTTTTTAAATATTTCTAAGTAACCTTAATATTTCTGTTTTTCATTCTAACATTTTTGGACTTTTTCCATTTATCCAAAGATATTCTAGATCTTGCTTCGTTTTACTGCTTCCACTAGCTAAGAGCCTTAGCTCTTGTTTTTGAAATCTTGACTGCAATATCAATTCCTTTGAGTGTCTACTGTAGAAATCATATACTCAGGCATACTTTTTTCCATCTCAAATAATCCATTCTATTCTTTCAATCTGTCTTGACATAACAGCTACATTAGTAATAACAAACTAAATCCTCTTAGATTTTTCCACCTTTCAAAACTTTGATTTTTCCATTTTACACAGCCACTGATTTTCTTATATAATCATCCTCCAAAGTTCCCTTCTTCATAAATTTCCCTGTCTCCCTTCCTTCAACAAATGTTGTATTTATAAAGTTTAATAATAAAAAACGAAAGTGTACATAACATGTAGTAATAGTAAAATATCAGTACAATATATGCATTGTGTTTAAAAGTGTTTCAGAAATCCAACTTTCCAAGAAACTAGGTGCGATGCTCGCAAGTACTGATTTATATAAAAAAGACCATTCAAGCGCAAAGACCTAGACAGGCAGGAAAACCAGTGTCACCGAACTGGAGAACTTTTTTCCGGCAAAAGGCCATTCCAACGCCCTTTCCGACAGAAGAGAAATAATGAATCCCACCTTTGCCCGCTCTGTGGGAAAACGTGCAGCCAGGAGCTCGAGGTGCATACCGCACTGGCTCACGAAACCCCTACATGATTTACTGTCACCAGAGTATTTCTCTGGCAGCGGAAGGTGGGATAAGATCGGAACAGGGGTGGCAGTGGTTAAAGTTGCTGCAGCCACACTAGCAGCCTGAACAGCTATTGTGGTAACATCCACATCCACACTCGAGAGCCACCAACCTGCCCTCCAGCTGCTGGATGTACCCTTGCAAGTGCTGTTTGTCCACCATTACTTAGCCAGACCCTGGCACTAGTATACTATTAGGGCTAGCGGAACGCACCAAGTATAGATAGGTAGCTACAAGGTGCGTTCGCAGCCCGGGGTCCACCCTGCAGAGTAATCTGTTGCAAAGTAACGGCAGATAACCTCTGAGCTCACACGTGGGTTAAGCTTCACCACGTGTGAACTGGAAGCGATCTCTGTTGACTCACAGAGTCGCGCTGTACACAAAACTATTACACTAACTACGGGTTGTGCTTGCTCTGGAACTCTTTTGTGTTAACCGCACACATGAAGGAACCAGATGCTAAGCCAAGGCTAATTGCCCCCACTGACGCTAGCTGCCTGCCTGAGTGTACAGCCCCAAAGCTTCAGCCTCAAACCACATATGTAAAGAGTGGTATAGTATACACTGGCATAAGCCAAACACATTTGATACTAGCGCATGGCAGTGTGGCCATGCAAACATTTTTTAGTTGCAGCTCTACAGGACCTTCCTGGTGGACCAATAGGAGCTGCAACAGGGCCTGAGCGTGTGACCTCCGACCTCCAATGAGAGGACCTCCCATGGGCATGCTCAGTGCATGAAAAGCAGGACTTAGTCCCAGAAAAGCCTGCTCACCGCTGACCAGTGCTGGCTACAAGGGCAGAGCCTGGAAAGGCAACAGCAACCATTCTCACAGTATCAGGTTGAGCCAGATGCTGGGACTGACATCTCTGCTGAGCAGGTTCCACTGTGGCTGGAGGAGAATGGGAGACCACAGCAGACATGGTTTGAGATTCCCCCTGTGCAGCGGCGGGACCTCAACACCTAACACCGTACTCCTTTGTTTTACACATTGGTAGCAAGGCCAGCCCTGCTGCATAGTCATATGCACCCCATTATGCATTGGAACCCACATACTGGATGGGCCCATGAAAATCAACTCATATTTTTTAATGGTATGATGGTTTCCTCTTTGCAGAATTATTTACAGGAGAATTTGGCAATTTAATTTGCCATGCTTTTAACACTATGATTCAGATACGGCTTTAAATAAGGCTAATACTTGCAATACAATGTAATTTTATTGCAAACTTCAAGATTCAAGGAATACTATGATTGAATAGTGTGAGTGCATACACTTTTGTATATGTTAATATACAAAGGTTAATAAGTACATACAAGGATTAAATACATATAGTGATTACGTATATATGAAGATTAACTACATGCAGTATACTTACATCATCCACAAGAGGCTTTTGGAATATCAGAGTATCAACACCAAGACAGAGAACCCCTGGGAGATTACCTACATTGCATGGGCGTCCCCAATTATGCAGGTATCAGCACACTGTACATGTACAGGTACCCCAGTTTTGGCATCTGTCTTAGTCATGTTTCTCTGGTCTTATATAGTGATTTACACTATGTAGTAACTCTAGTTTAACCCAGCCCTTTAAATGGCCAGTTTTCAAGGTTGTATGAAACTGAGCTATCATGGAGCCATCAGACGAGTGGCCATAAACCCCTAGAAAATAAAAGCCACAAGGATTTAGATCAAACCACCATAGGCAGAGTTTCAGTAAACATTAATGTTTTACAATGACACATACCAAACATATAGAGGCTTAGAACTGTTTGTGAAGTGAATTAACAAACATTTCTCAAGATTGTGTCACTATGAACATTGTCTGTCACACCTGGAAATGTTTTACAAGAAATGCAGCTATGTGACTGTCTGAATGCATTTGGTATACAGTATTTTAATCTGGATTCCTAACCGCCATTTGTATATTCGCCATTTGTACATTTTAAGCAGCCAAAGTTATCGCTCTCAAGGAGAGAAACTAATATAGTCGACAAAGAAATATTTGTAATGAACTACTGAGCGAAACTAACAGCATGGCTTTATCAAATTTATATGAAGTGTACCGTGTCCAATGTGAGCAACCAGGCAACACAAAAAGGAGCTTTTCAAGTGAGCTCTTTAACATACACAAATGTTATGAAGTCTTTGCCAACAAGGATGTGGTTTCACCAATGGGGGGTACCGTTTTAAAATATGCTATTGCCATCACATCCCCCCTTGCTCAAAATTCTGTGGCCTATAAAAGTACAGAGCATGATCACCCAGGTCATGTTGTCTGAGATAAGGAAGAGAAATTGCAGGAAACAGAGTTAAGAAGTAGGCCCAATGTAGGGATGTGGGTCTCTGAGACTTGTAATGGAGGGCATGAACTGACAAAAAATTGCCCAATGTGGGGTCCTTTTTTTACTAAATAAAATAGTGCCATCACAGCCCCCTTGCCCAAGGTGGTACAGGTAACCTATACTTGTATGCCAGAACTCAAGGATCAAGAAAAGCCTTTTCTCCAGCATCACACTGTATTCGGTAGCTTGTCTTCTTCCCTTAGTGCTTCCTGTATATTTCCCAAGTAACTAACGTGCACTCACCTGACCTGTCATATGAACCTAATTCAAGAGATGAGGGTGCTTTCATCCACCACTTTTTATTCTGATTCTCATGTGCCTGTTATTTTCTTTCAACGGTGGACAGGGGCTACACAGCCCCCTATACAGGAAGGTAGGATGCACTGTGTGTCCTGCACCTTACTATCATTAGGCAGCATTAACTCCCCCACCAGATAGTGCTACAGCCGCTCTGGGACAGGCAGGCTAGCCTTCACTCCTAACACTCATCAGTGGTAAGTGGGATTCGGATGCCCATGACCCTGTAATTGAATGGTGTTTTGATTTTGTTTTTTTCTGAATTTTGTTTTTTATTTTTCTTGGTTCAGTTTTGGCAGGTATTAACCACTGAGTGCAGGCCAGACCTCTCAAAACATGTTTTGCACTAGAGGTTTCCATCAAAACAATGGCCACAACCTTGATGGGTATGAAGGCATATGTTCACCATGGGGCTGTATTGCAAAAAAAAAAATGAAACCACACCATATGAGTGTTTGTGTTGTGTTTTTTTGCAATGATCCTGTGCAGAATGGCACAATCTGATGTAGCTTACTACATAGTGAAACAAACAGTATGCAGACACATACCAGCCAGAAGCAGGAAAATAGAATACACTTTTGGCCTCCATCTGGAGATTAAGGGCTTACACAAAGTATATGTTTAGGAAAAACTCCTGGCATATACAGGGTGGGCCATGTATATGGATACACCTAAATAAAATGGGAATGGTTGGTGATGTGTTACCATCCACCTCTCATGTCTCCCCTTTTCCTCATAGATTGTAAGCTTGCGAGGAGTGCCCTCATTCCTCTTCGTATCTGTTTTGATCTGTTTATTGTTATGCTGTACTGTCTATTGTCTGTACAAATCCCCTCTATAATGTAAAGTGCTGCGGAATATGTTGGTGCTATATAAATAAAATTATTATTATTATTATTATAGTGGTGGTACACAGTAATTTCAATAGTAATTCAATGTCACACAGCACATTACCTTCAACATCATTGGTGTGGTCTATTATCCTACCTCTCCATGTCAACTGGTATATGTGGAGGTAGCTAAAAACATGTGTTAGGGAACAGATAAGAGACATCAAGAAAGCATCTCAAGGATCTCTCACAACTTAAATCCCTGAAAATATATTTTTAATGACACGATAATTGTGAAGCCAGCCTTTTGAAAGTGGTGGCAATTAGAAGAGAAATCTGCCACAGTTGAAGGCCAGATGGATTATGAAAATAGTTTGTGTTCACTCTAATGGACATAATGAATTCCTTAGCTTTGCCCTGTTCCCGTGATTTACTTTCTGATTTACCTTCTAGGTTGTTTTTTTTATTTGTCTATGTATTTTTTCTTACAGTTTCATTTCTTTCAGGGCACCCTTTTGCAGCTCTTTGAGTGAATTTCAATAAGGCCTTCTTCCATTATTTTTTGTTTTTCATACACGGAATTCTTGAAAGACTATCCACAATATTAACCTTGGGGACTGTTGTTGCTTCATCTCTTAAACCTTTTTATTTACTCATTATTTAGTTTACATTTATCACTTATTTAAATATTTCATGACCTTGCATTTTGGATTCTTCACTGCCATCTTTTTGAATGTAATTGTTGTATGAGTGACATGGTGGTACCCCATATTCTGTTGGGTTTTAGCTTGCTAATACACATGATCATATGCATATATATATAGAACTATAAAACTGTATATATAGAATTTAAAAAAAAAACAGCGCAAAAAATGAAAACAATTGGACTTTATTGCCCAGTGGCGTGGCAACGTTTCGGATGTGATATCCTTTCTCAACCTACTTGTGAAAGGATATCACATCCGAAATGTCCCCACGCCATTGGGCAATAAAGTCCATTTTTTTCATTTTTTCGTGCTGTTTTTCTTTTTTATTCTATTATAAGGAACCATTGGACTGCTGGTTGAAAAAGCTTTGCACATTTATTGAGGTATTTGGTGGTGCTGTTCCAATTTCACATTCTAAATATAAATATATATATATATATATATATATATATATATATATATATATATATATATAATATATACACTCACCGGCCACTTTATTAGGTACACCTGTCCAACTTCTTGTTAACACTTAATTTCTAATCAGCCAATCACATGGCGGCAACTCAGTGCATTTAGGCATGTAGACATGGTCAAGACAATCTCCTGCAGTTCAAACCGAGCATCAGTATGGGGAAGAAAGGTGATTTGAGTGCCTTTGAACGTGGCATGGTTGTTGGTGCCAGAAGGGCTGGTCTGAGTATTTCAGAAACTGCTGATCTACTGGGATTTTCACGCACAACCATCTCTAGGGTTTACAGAGAATGGTCCGAAAAAGAAAAAAAATCCAGTGAGCGGCAGTTCTGTGGGCGGAAATGCCTTGTTGATGCCAGAGGTCAGAGGAGAATGGGCAGACTGGTTCGAGCTGATAGAAAGGCAACAGTGACTCAAATCGCCACCCGTTACAACCAAGGTAGGCCTAAGAGCATCTCTGAACGCACAGTGCGTCGAACTTTGAGGCAGATGGGCTACAGCAGCAGAAGACCACACCGGGTACCACTCCTTTCAGCTAAGAACAGGAAACTGAGGCTACAATTTGTACAATACAAGCTCATCGAAATTGGACAGTAGAAGATTGGAAAAACGTTGCTTGGTCTGATGAGTCTCGATTTCTGCTGCGACATTCGGATGGTAGGGTCAGAATTTGGCGTAAACAACATGAAAGCATGGATCCATCCTGCCTTGTATGGAGCATCTTTAGGATGTGCAGCCGACAAATCTGCGGCAACTGTGTGATGCCATCATGTCAATATGGACAAAAATCTCTGAGGAATGCTTCCAGCACCTTGTTGAATCTATGCCACAAAGAATTGAGGCAGTTCTGAAGGCAAAAGGGGGTCCAACCCGTTACTAGCATGGTGTACCTAATAAAGTGGCCGGTGAGTGTATATATATAGCTCTGGCAACAAATAAGAGACCACTGCACAGTTTTATAAAAATCAGCTTCTCTACATGTCTGACAGCCATTCTATTCTAGTGTCAGTTGAATTCCAACCAGAGTACACCTCACTCTAATTAATGTGCTTCTCATTAGGTGATCACCTAAACCAAATCTTATTTAACGGAGTAAAATAAAAACTGCTGTGGTGTTCATAATCCTCTTGCAATAGGACAAGCTGTATGGCAAAACAAGTGCTAGTAATATCCCAAAAGTAGTAGGAATAGAAAAATAACTTTTTACCTTGTCAAAGGAGTTGAAAAGAAAAGTCTGGAGTGAGAAAAAGAAGGGCTCAATTCTGTCTTTACTAGGAGAGGGACACAGTGAGCGTCATGTTGCCTCCATCCTCAAAATTTCTAAGACAGCAGTCCATTGCAACAAAGTCAAGCAGCAGACATTGGGGGACAAGAAAACTACAGACCGGCAGAGGGCGAAAACGACTCTCCAGTAACTGGGATGATGATTATCTTATTCAAATGTCACTCAGCAACCGCAGGATGACATCAAGTGACCTACAAAAGGAATGGCAAATGACAGCTGGGGTGAACTGCATGGCAAGAACAGTTCGTAACAGGCTCCTAGAGGGAGGGCTCAAGTCATGTAAAGCTAGAAAAAAGCCTTTCATCAAAGAAAAGCAAAGGAGAGCCAGGCTAAAGTTTGCCAAAGACCATAAGGATTAGACCATAGAGGACTGGAGTAAGGTAGTCTTCTCTGATGAGTCTAATTTTCAGCTTTGCCCAACACCTGGTCATCTAATGGTTAGACGGAGACCAGTCCACTGTGATTTTTTTGCAACAGTGTTTTTGGTTTTACTGTGCTTTTTTGTGTTTTCAAGTCTCTTGGTGGTGTGAACATGTCCATGACCAGGTTTTAAATACATCAGATAGGCATTACATACATTAGTTAAGACTGCTCTGATACGGGTATACCTTGACGTTTGTAAAATAGAAAAACACTAGTAGAGCAGCACAGCCCATGCAGGGAGAGGTGAGCGTATGCTCAAACAGTTAGTCCCCCGAAGCCTTGACGTTTGGTGGAGCGGCTTAATATACATTTTTTGCAAAAAAACATATCAACCAAATACCCTGTTATTTCCATCTTTTTACTAGCACTTGCTGTCCACTGTGATTTTTTTGCAACAGTGTTTTTGGTTTTACTGTGCTTTTTTGTATTTTCAAGTCTCTTGGTGGTGTGAACATGTCTCTACTGGCTTGATCACTGGGCACACAGCTCATGTGTTCTGGTTTTACATAATTGTTTTCTTGTGTCCACAAGACTGGGGAGGCCTTCACCACTCTTTTTTTGAGCTGTGCGCACAGGAGCCATTCTGTCCAGCGTGTCCACATGGACATTCCTTTTCTGAATCCTGCTCATACAGGTATTGTACATATGACCAGTAGTGTTGAGCATTCCGATATTTTTGCGATATCAGAAATCGGAATCGGAAGTGTGCGGTGCGTATGGTTCCCAGGGTCTGGAGGAGAGGAGACTCTCCTTCAGGCCCTGGGATCCATATTCATGTAAAAAATAAATAATAAAAATAAAAAATATTGTTATACTCACCCCTCCGGCGGATCCTGGCTCTAGCGGTGCCTCCATTCCTAAGAATGCAGGGCGTGAAGGACCTTCGATGACGTCGCGGCTTGTGATTGGTTGCGTGAGCGGTCACATGAGCGGTCACGCGACCAATCACAAGCCGCGACATCATCGAAGGTCCTTCACTCTGCATTCTTAGGAATGGAGGCAGACGCTTGGACCGGTGAGAGCCGGGGCCGTCGGAGGGGTGAGTATATCAATATTTTTTATTTTTATTCTTTATTTTATACATGAATATGGATCCCAGGGCCTGAAGGAGAGTTTCCTCTCCTTCAGACCCTGGGAACCATTCTGATATTTTGTGTCCCATTGATATGCATTGGTATCGGGTATCGGTACCGGCGATATCCGATATTTTTTTTATATCGGCCGATCCAATCCGATACCGATACCTTTGCATATCGGAAGGTATCGCTCAACACTAATGACCAGGTTTTAAATACATCAGATAGGCATTACATACATTAGTTAGGACTGCTCTGATACGGGTATACCTTGACGATTGGTGGAGCGGCTTAATATACATTTTTTGCAAAAAAATGTATCAACCAAATACCCTGTTTTTTCCATCTTTTTACTAGCACTTTCTGTCCACTGTGATTTTTTTGCAACAGTGTTTTTGGTTTTACTGTGCTTTTTTGTGTTTTCAGAGGCGTACAAGCCACAGTCTTGCACTCACTGTGAAATTTGGTGGAGGATCGGTGGTGATCTGGGTTGCTTCAGCATGGCTGGAAATGGGCAGGTTGTTCTTTGTGAAGGACATATGAATCAAGCCACATACAAGGTTATCCTGGAAAGCAGTTGATTCCTTCTGCTCAGGCAATGTTTCCTGTCATGGTTCCCAATGGCAAGGGAACGTAAGAAACAAATAAGTAACGAACGAGCTCTCGGGTGATGGAAACTCGAGTTGACCGTGAGCTAAATCTACCACACAACTAACAGTAGCCAGGGAGCATACCTACGGCTTCCTATATGCCACGCGCCAGCCGGAGGACTAACTACGCCTGGTAGAGGAAGAAACAGACCTGGCTTACCTCTAGGGAAATACCCCAAAAGATGATAGCAGCCCCCCACATGTAATAACGGTGAATTAAGAGGAAAAGACATACACAGTATGAAAGTAGATTTAGCAAAGAGAGGTCCACTTACTAGATAGCAGAAGGATACAAAAGAGGACTTCACGGTCAACTGAAAACCCTTTCAAAAACCATCCTGAAATTACTTTAAGACTCCTGTGTCAACTCATGACACAGGAGTGGCAATTTCAGCCCGCAAGAGCTTCCAGCTACAGAGAATTACAAAAACTGCAAACTGGACAAAAGGTACAAAACAAAAGGACAAAGTCCACTTAGCTGATCAGCAGACTAGTAGCAGGAACATGCAACCGAAGGCTCTGGTTACAATGATGACCGGCAAGGAAATGACTGGAGAGCAAGGCCAAATAGGAAACTCCCAAACACTGATGGAAGCAGGTGAACAAAAGCAGCAAAGTGCAAACAAGTCACCAGTACCACCAGCAACCACCAGGGGAGCCCAAAAAGCGGATACACAACAGTTTCCCAACTCTAAGGACTGTTTTTTTTCCAGCAGGACAATGTGCCATGCCACACAGCTAGGTCAATCAAAGTGTGGAAGAAGGACCACCACATCAAATCCCTATCATGGCCAGCCCAATCTCCAGACCTGAACAGCCTCTTTAATGTAATCAAAAGGAAGATGGATAGTCACAAGCCATCAAACAAAGAAGAACTGCTTACATTTTTGTACCAGGAGTGGCATAAGGTCACCCAAAAGCAGTGAGAAAGACTGGTGGAAAGCATGCCAAGATGCATGAAAGCTTTTTAATGGATAAATAAAAAGGTATATTTTACTCTACCATTGGACTGATCGCTGGAGAAAAAACGTTTTTTCTTTACATGTGTGGATTTGTCCCAATCCGTTTTCCATGCGAACTGTAACCACAGGTTGGATGTTTCCTGTTGTGAATTCTGCTCTTGGGCTCCCTCCGGTGGTTGTTGGTGGTAGTGCAGTTGTCTTGGGGTTGTAATCCGGGCAGGTGTTTCTGCTGATTGCAGCTCTATTAGGTATTTAGGTGTGCAGGCTCCATGAGTCAGTGCCAGTTGGCCATTGTACTTGGAGGGATTGCATCTCTCTCTGGCTCGTCATGCCCTGCTGCCAATTCAACTAAGATAAGTGTCTGGTTTTTTGTCTCTGTGCACACATGCAGTGTGCTTTGCAATTCAGTGCAATTTATTGTGTTTTTGTCCAGCTTAGACTTTGTTTGGATTTTTCAGTCATGCTGGATTCTCAGGAGATGCAGATATACTTTCTATGTCTTTAGTTGATGTGGAATATTTGTTTTATCTGCTGTGGATATTTTCAGGATTTTAATACTGACCACTTAGAATTCTGTCCTATCCTTTTCTATTTAGCTAGAAGTGCCTCTTTTGCTAAATCCTGTTTTTCTGCCTGCGTGTGTCTTTCCTCTTATACTCACAGTCAATATTTGTGGGGGGCTGCCTGTCCTTTGGGGTTCTGCTCTGAGGCAAGATAGAATTCCCATTTCCATCTATAGGGGTATTTAGTCCTCTGGCTGTGTCGAGATGTCTAGGACGTGTTAGGTACATCCCACGGCTACTTCTAGTTGCGGTGTTAGTTTAGGGTTTGCGGTCAGTACAGGTAGCACCTACTCCTGAGAAAGTCTCTCATGCGGCTCCAAAGTCACCAGATCATAACAGTACAACTGGCCAACAATGAGTTAAATGCATCTCAGAAGAAGGGAAGAAAGAGCCATTTTTTTCTGTAGCCTGCTTTGGCTTTTCTTCCCTCTTTTCCTCTGGGTGACTGAGGAGTCTTGTGCTAGCATGGATGTTCAGGGATTAGTTTCTCATGTAGACCAGCTTGCTGCTAGGGTACAGGGTATTTCTGATTATATTGCTCAGACTCCGCTTTTAGAGCCTAGGATTCCTACTCCTGATTTGTTTTTTGGGGACAGGTCCACATTTTTGAGTTTTAAAAACAACTGTAAACTGTTTTTTGCTCTGAAGCCTTGTTCCTCTCGTGATCCCATTCAGCAGATTAAAATTGTCATCTCCCTGCTGCGTGGCGACCCTCAGGATTGGGCATTTTCCCTGGAATCTGGGAATCCGGCCTTGCTTAATGTAGATGCCTTTTTTCAGGCTCTAGGATTATTATATGATGAACCAAATTCTGTGGATCAAGCGGAGAAGACCTTGTTGGCCCTGTCTCAGGGTCAAGAAGTGGCAGAATTGTATTGTCAGAAATTTAGAAAATGGTCTGTGCTGACTAAATGGAATGAGGATGCTTTGGCGGCAATTTTCAGAAAGGGTCTTTCTGAATCTGTCAAAAATGTTATGGTGGGGTTTCCCACGCCTGTTGGTCTGAGTGATGCTATGTCTCTGGCCATTCAGATCGATCGGCGCTTGCGGGAGCGCAGAACTGTGCGCGCTGTGGCGTTGTCCTCAGAGCAGATGCCTGAGCCTATGCAGTGTGATAGGATTCTGTCTAGAACGGAACAACAAGGATTCAGACGTCAGAATAGGTTGTGTTTTTATTGTGGCGATGCGTCTCATGTCATTTCAGTCTGCCCAAAGCGTACAAAGAGAATCGCTAGTTCAGTTACCATCAGAACTGTGCAACCTAAATTTCTGTTATCTGTGACCTTGATCTGCTCATTGTCGTCATTTTCTGTCATGGCGTTTGTGGATTCAGGCGCCGCTTTGAACTTAATGGACTTTGAATTTGCCAGGCGTTGTGGTTTCCCCTTGCAGTCTTTGCAGAACCCTATTCCTTTAAGGGGCATTGATGCTACACCTTTGGTTAAAAATAAACCCCAGTTTTGGACACAGGTGACCATGTGCATGGCGCCAGCCCATCAGGAAGATTGTCGTTTTCTGGTGTTGCATAATTTGCATGATGCTATTGTGCTGGGTTTTCCATGGTTGCAGATACATAATCCTGTGTTGGATTGGAAGTCTATGTCTGTGACTAGTTGGGGTTGTCAGGGGGTTCATAATGACGTTCCTGTGATGTCAATCTCCTCTTCCTCCTCTTCTGAAGTACCAGAGTTTTTGTCTGATTTTCAGGATGTATTCGATGAGCCCAAGTCCAGTTCCCTTCCACCGCATAGGGACTGTGATTGTGCTATTGACTTGATTCCAGGCTGTAAGTTTCCTAAGGGCCGACTTTTCAACCTGTCTGTGCCGGAACATACCGCCATGCAGAGTTATGTTAAGGAGTCTTTGGAGAAAGGGCATATTCGGCCATCTTCTTCACCATTGGGAGCGGAATTTTTTTTTGTTGCTAAGAAGGATGGCTCCTTGAGACCCTGTATTGATTATCGCCTCTTGAATAAGATCACGGTCAAGTTTCAATACCCTTTACCTTTGCTTTCCGATTTGTTTGCCAGGATTAAGGGGGCTAGTTGGTTTACTAAAATTGACCTTTGGGGGCATATAATCTTGTTTGTATTAAGCAGGGTGACGAATGGAAAACTGCCTTTAATACGCCCGAAGGCCATTTTGAATACCTTGTGATGCCATTCGGGCTCTCTAATGCTCCATCTGTTTTTCAGTCCTTCATGCATGATATCTTCCGGAATTATCTTGATAAATTCATGATTGTATATTTGGATGACATCTTAAATTTTTTCCGATGATTGGGAGTCTCATGTGAAACAGGTCAGGATGGTATTTCAGATCCTTCGTGATAATGCTTTGTTTGTGAAGGGGTCTAAGTGTCTCTTTGGAGTGCAAAAGGTTTCTTTTTTGGGCTTCATTTTTTTCTCCCTCATCTATAGAGATGGATCCGGTTAAGGTTCAGGCCATTCATGATTGGATTCAGCCCACATCCATGAAGAGCCTTCAGAAATTTTTGGGCTTTGCTAATTTTTATCGCCGTTTCATTGCTAACTTCTCCAGTGTGGTTAAACCCCTGACCAATTTGACGAAGAAAGGCGCTGATGTAACGAATTGGTCCTATGTGGCTGTCTCTGCCTTTCAGGAGCTTAAACGCCGATTTACTTCTGCCCCGGTGTTGCGTCAGCCAGATGTTTCTCTTCCGTTTCAGGGTGAGGTTGACGCTTCTGAGATTGGGGCAGGGGCCGTTTTGTCTCAGAGGAATTCTGATGGTTCCTTGATGAAACCGTGTGCCTTCTTTTCCCGTAAGTTTTCACCTGCTGAACGCAATTATGATGTCGGCAATCGGGAGTTGTTGGCTATGAAGTGGGCGTTTGAGGAATGGCGACATTGGCTTGAGGGAGCCAAGCACCGTATTGTGGTCTTGACCGATCATAAAAATCTGATTTACCTCGAATCTGCCAAACGGTTGAATCCTAGACAGGCTCGATGGTCCCTGTTTTTCTCCCGTTTTGATTTCGTGGTTTCGTATCTTCCAGGTTCTAAGAATATTAAGGCTGATGCCCTCTCTAGGAGTTTTTTGCCTGATTCTCCTGAGGTACTTGAGCCGGTCAGCATTCTGAAGGAAGGGGTGGTCCTTTCTGCCATTTCCCCTGATTTGCGACGGGTTCTGCAGGAATTTCAGGCTGACAAACCTGACCGCTGTCCAATGGGGAAATTGTTTGTTCCTCATAGATGGACTAGTAGAGTGATTTCTGAGGTTCATTGTTCTGTGTTGGCTGGCCATCCTGGTATTTTTGGTACCAGAGATTTGGTTGGTAGGTCCTTTTGGTGGCCTTCTTTGTCGTGTGATGTGCGTTCTTTTGTGCAGTCCTGTGGGACTTGCGCGCGGGCCAAGCCTTGTTGTTCCCGTGCTTGTGGGTTGCTTTTGCCTTTGCTGGTCCCTGAGAGGCCCTGGACGCATATTTCTATGGATTTTATTTCAGATCTTCCATTTTCCCAGAGGATGTCGTTTATCTGGGTGGTTTGTGACCGGTTTTCTAAGATGGTTCATTTGGTGCCTTTGCCTAAATTGCCTTCCTCTTCTGATTTGGTTCCGTTGTTTTTTCAGCATGTGGTTCGTTTGCATGGTATTCCGGAGAATATTGTGTCTGACAGAGGTTCCCAGTTTGTTTCTAGGTTTTGGCAGGCCTTTTGTGCTAGGCTGGGCATTGATTTGTCTTTTTCTTCCGCATTTCATCCTCAGACAAATGGCCAGACCGAGCGAACTAATCAGACTTTGCAAACTTATTTGAGATGCTTTGTGTCTGCTGATCAGGATGATTGGGTGGCTTTCTTGCCATTGGCCGAGTTTGCCCTTAATAATCGGGCTAGTTCGGCTACCTTGGTTTCGCCCTTCTTTTGTAATTTTGGTTTTCATCCTCGTTTTTCTTCGGGGCAAGTTGAACCTTTTGATTGTCCTTGTGTGGATTCTGTGGTTGACAGGTTGCAGCAGATTTGGGCTCAAGTGGTGGACAATTTGGTGTTGTCTCAGGAGGAGGCTCAGCATTTTGCTAACCGTCGTTGGTGTGTTGGTTCCCGGCTTCGGGTTGGGGATTTGGTCTGGTTGTCTTCCCGTCATGTTCCTATGAAGGTTTCTTCCCCTAAGTTTAAGCCTCGGTTTATTGGTCCTTATAGGATTTCTGAGATTATCAATCCGGTGTCTTTTCATTTGGCCCTTCCGGCCTCTTTTGCCATCCATAATGTTTTCCATAGATCTTTATTGCGGAAATATGTGGTGCCCTTTGTTCCCTCTGTTGATCCTCCTGCTCCTGTGTTGGTTGATGGGGAGTTGGAGTATGTGGTTGAGAAGATTTTGGATTCTCGCTTTTCGAGGCGGAGGCTTCAGTACCTTGTCAAATGGAAGGGTTATGGCCAGGAGGAAAATTCTTGGGTTTTTGCCTCTGATGTCCATGCTGCTGATTTGGTCCGTGCCTTTCATCTGGCTCGTCCTGATCGGCCTGGGGGCTCTAGTGAGGGTTCGGTGACCCCTCTTCAAGGGGGGGGGGTACTGTTGTGAATTCTGCTCCTGGGCTCCCTCCGGTGGTTGTTGGTGGTAGTGCAGTTGTCTTGGGGTTGTAATCTGGGCAGGTGTTTCTGCTGATTGCAGCTCTATTAGGTATTTAGGTGTGCAGGCTCCATGAGTCAGTGCCAGTTGGCCATTGTACTTGGAGGGATTGCATCTCTCTCTGGCTCCTCATGCCCTGTTGCCAATTCAACTAAGATAAGTGTCTGGTTTTTTGTCTCTGTGCACACATGCAGTGTGCTTTGCAATTCAGTGCAATTTATTGTGTTTTTGTCCAGCTTAGACTTTGTTTGGATTTTTCAGTCATGCTGGATTCTCAGGAGATGCAGATATACTTTCTACGTCTTTAGTTGATGTGGAATATTTGTATTATCTTCTGTGGATATTTTTAGGATTTTAATACTGACCGCTTAGAATTCTGTCCTATCCTTTTCTATTTAGCTAGAAGTGCCTCTTTTGCTAAATCCTGTTTTTCTGCCAGTGTCTTTCCTCTTATACTCACAGTCAATATTTGTGGGGGGCTGCCTGTCCTTTGGGGTTCTGCTCTGAGGCAAGATAGAATTCCCATTTCCATCTATAGGGGTATTTAGTCCTCTGGCTGTGTCGAGATATCTAGGACGTGTTAGGTACATCCCACAGCTACTTCTAGTTGCGGTGTTAGTTTAGGGTTTGCGGTCAGTACAGGTACCACCTACTCCTGAGAAAGTCTCTCATGCGGCTCCAAGGTCACCAGATCATAACAGTTTCCCTGTTTCTTCAAAGCAGTAAGCTGGCTTTGCCAAAAACTCATATATATATATATATATATATATATATATATATATATATATATATATATATATGTATATATAGTATATACACTGTATATATTTCCCCCCATTTCCTTGTAGATTGTAATCTCGCGAGCACGGACCTCACTCCTAATGTCACTGTTTAAATTGTCTTAACTTGTATTGAATTTGTCTGTATATGTCCCTGCTTAATTGTAAAGTGCTGCGGAATATGTTGGCGCTATATAAATAAAAATTATTATTATTATATATATATATATATATATATATATATATATATATATATATATATATATGTGTGTGTGTGTGTGTGTGTGTGTGTGTGTTTCTCTACCATTTTGACTTTTGTGGACCAGTGCAATCCTTTCTAAAGTACCTTTTATCCGTAACCATTCTTCTTGGAATTTATTTTCCAATTGTAACGTTAAACATCAGTAACTCTTCAAAATCATCTACTATTTAGATTTATCTCGTGACTCATTATCATTCACTACATAACCTACTTCATTTTTCAATTACAAAGCGCTACAGTCAGCTCTATTCTTGCTGTGTGTCCCTAGATGAATTCTACATTGCTCTTACACTTAATATTTCTTGATTCAACTGCATAGTCCTAGAAGGTCATGAAAAATGTCTCCAAAGAAAAGTTTAACTTAAAAAGCAAATAATTCTGAAAAAATACATCTCTTTTTCAAGCGTAAATGTTTCACTGTTTTAAACCAGCCTGTTTGATTTGATTGTTAAATAAATTAAAGTGTAAGTAAAACTCACTCATTTTCGAGTTACATTTTGCTGAAATTTGCTTGTGTGTGTGTTTCGGTGTGTGGACAAAATTGCATCTTGACACTTCATACTGTGGCAATTTTCCATTTTTTCAGTTTGTTTTTTCCTTCCCTTCATCTAAAAGCCATAACTTTTTTTTTCATCAATATTGCCATATGAAGGCTTGTGTTTAGAGGATTTAGGATGTTTGAGGGCTTATTTTTTGTGCCCTGAGTAGACAATTTTACTGATACCATTTTGGAGTAGAGTAGTTCTTATTGCAATGTTGCGACAGCTAGAGAACGTAATTCTGGCATTTTAATATTTTCTCATTACGCAGTTGACCAATAAAATTAAGTTATTTTATAGTTTGTTATATTGGACTATTACTAACACTGCCAAATGTGTATTTTTTATTTAACTGTTTTTAACCCCTTAGTGACAGAGCCAATTTGGTACTTAATGACCGAGCCAATTTTTACAATTCTGACCACTGTCACTTTATGAGGTTATAACTCTGGAACGCTTTATCGGATCCTGCTGATTCTGAGATTGTTTTTTCGTGACATGTTGTACTTCAAGTTAGTGGTAACATTTCTTCGATATTACTTGCGATTATTTATGAAAAAAATGGAAATATGGCGAAAATTTTTAAAATTTTGCAATTTTCAAACTTTGTATTTTTATGCCCTTAAATCAGAGAGATATGTCACAAAAAATAGTTAATAAATAACATTTCTCACATGTCTACTTTACATCAGCACAATTTTGGAAACAATTTTTTTTTTTGTTAGGGAGTTATAAGGGTTAAAAGTTGACCAGCAATTTCTCATTTTTACAACACCATGTTTTTTTTAGGGACCACATCACCTTTGAAGTGATTTTGAGGGGTCTATATGATAGAAAATAACCAAGTGTGACACCATTCTAAAAACTGCACCCCTCAAGCTGCTCAAAACCACATTCAAGAAGTTTATTAACCCTTTACGTACTTCACAGGAACTAAAACAATGTGGAAGAAAAAAATGAACATTTTACTTTTTTTTGCAAACATTTTACTTCAGAACCATTTTTTTTAATTTTCACAAGTGTAAAAACAGAAATTTAACCACAAATTTTGTTGTGCAATTTTTCCTGAGTACGCCGATACCCCATATGTGGAGGTAAACCACTGTTTGGGCGCACCGCAGAGCTTGGAAGTGAAGGAGCACCGTTTGACTGTTTCAATGCAGAATTGGCTGGAATTGAGATCGGACGCCATGTCGCGTTTGGAGAGCCCCTAATGTGCCTAAACAGTGGAAACCCCCCACAAGTGACACCATTTTGGAAACTAGACCCCCCAAGGAACTTATCTAGATGTGTGGTGAGCACTTTGAACCCCCAAGTGCTTCACAGAAGTTTATAACGTAGAGCCGTGAAAATAAAAAATCGCATTTGTTTTCACAAAAATGATTTTTTCGCCCACAAATTCTTATTTTCACAAGGGTAACAGGAGAAATTAGACCACAAAAGTTGTTGTGCAATTTCTCCTGAGTACGTCGATACCCCATATGTGGAGGTAAACCACTGTTTGGGCGCACCGCAGAGCTTGGAAGTGAAGGAGCACCGTTTGACTTTTTCAATGCAGAATTGGCTGGAATTGAGATCGGATGCCATGTCGCGTTTGGAGAGTCCCTGATGTGCCTAAACAGTGGAAACCCCCCACAAGTGATACCATTTTGGAAACTAGACCCCCCAAGGAACTTATCTAGATGTGTGGTGAGCACTTTGAACCCCCAAGTGCTTCACAGAAGTTTATAACGTAGAGCCGTGAAAATAAAAAATCTCATTTTTTCTACAAAAATGATCTTTTTGCCCCAAAATTTTTATTTTCACAAGGGTAACAGGAGAAATTAGACAACAAAAGTTGTTGTGCAATTTCTCCTGAGTACGTCGATACCCCATATATGGGGGTAAACCACTGTTTGGGCGCACCGCAGAGCTTGGAAGAGAAGGAGTGTCGTTTTACTTTTTCAATGTAGAATTGGCTGGAATTGAGATCGGACGCCATGTCACGTTTGGAGAGCCGCTGATGTGCCTAAACAGTAGAGACCCCCCACATATGACACCATTTTGGAAACTAGACCCATTAAGGAACTTATCTAGATGTGTGGTGAGCACTTTAAACCCCCAGGTGCTTCACAGAAGTTTATAACGTAGAGCCGTGAAAATAAAAAAATCGCATTTTTTCTACAAAAATGATTTTTGGCCTCCAAATTTTTATTTTACCAAGGGTAACAGGAGAAAATGGACCCCAGAAGCTGTTGTACAATTTGTCTTGAGTACGCCGACACCCCATATGTGGGGGTAAACCACTGTTTGGGCGCATGGCTGAGCTCGGAAGCAAAGGAGCGCCATTTGACTTTTCAATGCAAAATTGACTGGAATTGAGATCGGACGCCATGTCGCGTTTGGAGAGCCCCTGATGTGCCTAAACAGCATAAACCCCCCAAAAGTGACCCCATTTTGGAAACTAGACCCCCCATGGAACTTATCTAGATGTGTAGTGAGAACTTTGAATGCCCAAGTGCATCACAGAAGTTTATAATGCAGAGTCGTGAAAATAAAAAATATATATTTTTTAACAATAAAGATTTTTTAGCCCCCAAGTTTTTATTTTCACAAGGGTAACAAGAAGAGAAATTGGACCCCAAAAGTTGTTGTCCAATTTGTCCTGAGTATGCTGGTACCCCATATGTGGGGGTAAACCACTGTTTGGGCGCATGGCAGAGCTCGGAAGGGAAGGAGTGCCATTTTGGAATGCAGACTTTGATAGAATTGTCTGCGGGCGTTATGTTGCCTTTGCAGACCCCTAATGTACCTAAACAGTAGAAACCCCCAACAAGTGACCCCATTTTGGAAAATAGACCCCCCAAGGAACTTATCTAGATATGTGGTGAGAACTTTGAATGCCCAAGTGCTTCACAGAAGTTTATAATGCAGAGTAGTGAAAATAAAAAATATTTTTTTTCCCACAAAAAAGATTTTTTTAGCCCCCAAATTTTTATTTTCACAAGGGTAACAAGAGAAATTGGACCCCAAAAGTTGTTGTCCAATTTGTCCTGAGTATGCTGGTACCCCATATGTGGGGGTAAACCACTGTTTGGGCGCACGGCAGAGCTCGGAAGGGAAGGAGCGCCATTTTGCAATGCAGACTTTGATAGAATTGTCTGCGGGCGTTATGTTGCGTTTGCAGACCCCTAATGTACCTAAACAGTAGAAACCCCCACAAGTGACCAAATTTTGGAAACTAGACCCCCTAAGGAACTTATCTAGATATGTGGTGAGAACTTTGAAAGCTCAAGTGCTTCACAGAAATTTATAATGCAGAGTAGTGAAAATAAAAAAATATATTTTTTTCCAACAAAAAAGATTTTTAGCCCCCAAGTTTTTATTTTCACAAGGGCAACAGGAGAAATTGGACCCCAAAAGTTGTTGTCCAATTTATCCCGAGTACGCTGATGCCCCATATGTGGGGGTAAACCACTGTTTGGGCGCACGGCAGAGCTCAGAAGGGAGGGAGTACCATTTGACTTTTTTAGCGCAAAATTGGCTGTCGTGTTTGGAGACCCCCTGATGTACCTAAACAGTGGAAACCCCCCAATTCTAACTCCAACCCTAACCCCAACACAGCCCTAACCCTAATCTCAACCCGATCCATAATCCTAATCACAACCCTAACGATAATCACAACCCTAACCCCAAAACAGCCCTAATCTCAACCCTAACCATAACCCTAATCAAAACCCTAAATCCAACACACCCCTAACCCTAATCCCAACCCTAACCCTAATCCCAACCCTAATCCCAAACGTAACACTAATCCTAACCCTAATCCAAACCCTAACCCTAATCCCAACTCTAACCCTAACTTTAGCCCCAACCCTAACTTTAGCCCCAACCCTAACCATAACTTTAGCCCCCGTCGTCACAAAAAAAGTTCAATGTAACCTTTTTTTTGTACGTCGCATCCGCCATTTCCGCGGATGCGTGGCCGTAACTCTGCCCCCTCCTCCCCAGAACATAGACTGGGCAGCGGATGCGTTGAAAAACTGCATCCGCTGCCAACGTTGTGCACAATTTTCACAACGTGCGTCGGTACATCGGGCCGACGCATTGCGACCGCCCCGTACCGACGCAAGTGTGAAAGAAGCCTTAGGCTACTTTCAGACATAGCGCATTTTTGAGCGCTATTTTGCGGGCGCTTTTCAAAAATGCGCAATGTCATTTTCGTCTGCCGGCAAAGTGAATGAGAAATTCACTTTGCCGTTCAGACACACCGCAAAAAAATGCGGCGCTTTTGTCTGCAAACACGCCGGCGTAAAAAGAATTGACATGTCAATTCTTTACGCAGCGGGGTGTCTGCGTATCCCCCTAGGGCCCCATATTACCTTCCACACACAGCGCCTTTGTCCTGGGTGTCGGCGTCTTTGTACGGAGGGGTTGACACCCAGGACCGGACGTGACGTCGGACAGGAAGAGGGAAGCCCCCGCCCCCCAGTGAAGCAGCATGGAGTCCTTCTGTGTGTGTGTGTGTGTGTGTGCGTGTGTGTGTCCCCATGCGACGCTAGTGCCACCATTGTGCTAAGTCGCCGTATGGGACTACTACTCCCATCCGGTATTAGGATGGGAGAGTTGTCCCTGTGTCCGGCGACTTAGCACAATTGTAAAGTTACACAAAACACCTACACACAATACACATACATGACACACAGTACATACAACATATAACACAGAGTATATACTCACCAACAGCACACTTGTAGGCGAAGCCCTCGATCCTCCAGGAAAAAATCCAAAAATAATAAACCAAATTCATACTCCCTGTCCGCAGAATCCATAAAACGAGTGCCCCACGCCGATCGGCTGCTCTCCGGCGATACACTGCCAGGAGCGAAGCTCCTAGCAGTGTATCGCGTACTGTTCCGGAGTTCAATGACTCCGGCGTCTCGGTTAACAGCAGTACAGCTGCGTTGAACTTTCCCATGCAGCACTGCCGTTAAGCGAGAGTGCCGGGGTCAATGACCGCCGGTAAACTCGCTCGCGCATGCGCAGTGACACACCGACAGGAACTATGGCTCCTGTCAGTGTGTTGCTGCAGCCGTGGAGAGCAGACATATCTCTGGATGTGTCTGTTCTCCATGGAAAATCTTGATACGTGGCACTTAAATATGTGGCAATTAAATACGTGACACGTGGCACTTATACGTGATACGTGTCACTTAAATACGTGGCACTGAAATACGTGATACGTGGCACTTTGATACGTGGCACGTGTCACTTAAATATGTGGCACGTGGCACTGAAATATGTGGCACGTGGCACTTTGATACGTGGCACGTGTCTCTTAAATACGTGGCACGTGGCACTGAAAGATGTGGCACGTGGCACTTTGATACGTGGCACGTGGCACTTTGATACGTGGCACGTGGCACTTTGATACGTGGCACTGAAATATGTGGCACGTGGCACTTTGATATGTGGCACGTGTCACTTAAATACGTGGCACGTGGCACTGAAATATGTGGCACGTGGCACTTTGATACGTGGCACGTGTCTCTTAAATACGTGGCACGTGGCACTGAAAGATGTGGCACGTGGCACTTTGATACGTGGCACGTGGCACTTTGATACGTGGCACGTGGCACTGAAATATGTGGCACGTGGCACTTTGATACGTGGCACGTGGCACTTTGATACGTGGCACGTGGCACTTTGATACGTGGCACGTGGCACTTTGATACGTGGCACTGAAATATGTGGCACGTGGCACTTTGATACGTGGCACGTGTCACTTAAATATGTGGCATGTGGCACTGAAATATGTGGGACACGTCGCACAAAAAAGTTACATGTAGTTTTTTTTGTGTCGACGGTCCGCCGAAGCACGACGCATCCGTCGCACGACGGATGCGACATGTGGCAATCCGTCGCAATGCGTCGCTAATGCAAGCCAATGGAGAAAAAACGCATCCTGCAAGCACTTTTGCAGGATGCGTTTTTTCTCCAACGACGCATTGCGACGGAAGCCAAAAAACGCTAGTGTGAAAGTAGCCTAACCCTAACCCTAGCCCTAACCCTAACCCTAAATTTAGCCCCAACCCTAACCCTAACTCTAACCCTAACCCTAACCCTAACGCTAACCCTAACCCTAACCCTAACCCTAATTTTAGCCCCAACTTGTCTTCTCCTGCCGGCCGGCAGATGGCAGCAGATGGCGGGCGCACTGCGCATGCGCCCGCCATGATGAAAAAGCCGGCTGGCAGGAGAAGACAGAAGAGGACCCAGGGACCCCGGGTGAGTATGATAGGGTCCCCGAATCCCCCTATTTCTCTGTCCTCTGATGTGCGATCACATCAGAGGACAGAGAAATAACTGATCGCTTTTTTTTTTTTTTTTTGCGGTCGCCGGTAAACTGTTAATTACCGGCGATCGCAAAGCAGGGGTCGGTGCAAATCGACCCCGATCATGTTCTTTGGGGTCTCGGCTACCCCCGGCAGCCGAGAACCCAAAGAACATCCGGGTGCCGGGCGGCGGGCGCACTGCGCGTGCGCCCGCCATTTTTTCCCGGAAAAAAGATGGCGGCGCCCATGGGGAGACACGAGGAGCACCGGGGGAGGTAGGTAAGTATTGGGGGGCTATTGGGGGCCATCGGGGACCACATTTCTCTGTCCTCCGATGTGCGATCACATCGGAGGACAGAGAAATTAAACGGCAAATCGCGTTTTTTTTTTTTTGTTGCGACCGCCGGTAAACGGTTAATTACCGGCGATCGCAACTCGGGGGTCGGTAAAAACCCCCCGAATCATGTTCTCTGGGGTCTCGGCTACCCTCGGCAACCGAGACCCCAGAGAAAATCCGACTCTGGGGGGCGCTATTCACTTTTTCCACAGCGCCGTTAATTAACGGCGCTGTGGTTTAAGTACCCTTAGCGGCCGCCGTTAAAAGGCGTATCGGCGGTCGTTAAGGGGTTAAAGGGGCAAGAGGGGGGTAATTTAAACTTTTGTGTTTTTTTATTTTTTCATATTTTTTATAAAACTTTTTTTTCAACTTTTTACTGTATTCTATAGTCCCGTTAGGGGATCTGAAGCTGCAATCATCTGATCGCCTGTGCTATTCATAGTGGTTATCAGCACTGCTTTTTATGGTGAAAATCAGGATCTTCTATGAATGCCAGCTAAATGCTGGTTTTCACAGGGGGATCGTAATGACAGGCACGGGGGCCTGCTGAAGACCCCCAGCTGTCATTGCAACCAATAGGTACCCAGACATTACATCATGGGTGCTCCGATGGGCTGGTAAAATGACACATCCCCAATGACAGCACATGTTAAATGTCTCTTTCAAAGATTTATAGCAGAATTTAACAGGATATTTGCTGTGGGCGGAATTCCACTCCACCAGTAGTTGTTAGAGGAATATGATGGCTGATTAAATCAGCAATCATGTGCTGGGAAAGATGTGAGTTCAGCCTGTGAGCCCGCATTAAAGTCAGGGAGCCAGCACATGACATACAGGTACATTATGTCACTAGGGAGTTAAACAATTAGCAATCTTCTTGCCAGGAAAACAGGTGTCATATAACCACTTCTCAACCTCGAGTTTTTCCATTTTTGAGTTTCTGTTTTATGCTCCCATGCTTCCCAAAGCCATAACTTTTTTTATTTCCTGTCAATATGGCCATGTGAGGGTTTGTTTTTTCCGAGACGAATTGTGTTTTTGAACGGCATCATTAGTTTTGCCAAACTAACTTTACTGAAAAACGGGAAAAAAATTGAAAGTGTGGTGAAATTGCAAAAAGAGTGCAATTCTACAATAGTTTTTTTTAACCATGTTCCCTAAAAACTAAAACTGACCTGCCATTATGATTCTCCAAATCATTGTAGATACCAAACATGTATAGGTTCTTTTTAATTAAGTGGTGAAAAATCCAAACTTTCTAAAAAAAAAAATCAATTTTACGAGACTCATAGCATCTCCATTTTTTGTGGTCTGGGCCTGCGTGAGGGCTTATTTTTTTATTTTTTGTGCACCTAGCTGAATTTTTTATTGCTACAATTTTGGTGTAGATACAATCTTTTGATAGCCTGTGTCACGGAGTTACCGCGATAGAGCAGTACCAGAATACTGAAGGCTCCTGCTTTGCCGCTGAGAAGAAGTACTTCTCCGGCATATTAAAGGTGTTTGTTTTCTTTCAGCAGGACAGGGGTTAATAAATCCCTGCTTTCAGCTGTGCTCAGTTAGCCACTCCTCTCTCCTATAAAAGCTAGGCCTTCTAGCCAGATCCTTGTCTGAGATAGCACTTGCTAGATAGACCTGTAGTAGTGAGGAGCTGGTGTTTGGAGAGCTGGAGGAGTTTATTGTGTGACAGTTGTTTGGTTTTTACGCTTGGAAATTCCTCATCCTTACCTGCCTTATTTTCTTCCCCAGTCCTTCACACCCTGGTGAATACCTCTTTTATTTGTGAGAGTATATTTTGTGTGAGTGGAGTTTTCTTTTACCCTTGTCTTTGTTCCCCTGTTTGTCGGGTTTGTGTACTATGATACATGGTAGCACCTCTCTTCCCCGGGTGGGGAAGGGGACAGACGCAGGGCTGCAGTTAGGAGACAGGGCAAGGGCAGAGGCCCCGATGTCCTCACCAGCTGAGGTATCGTGGGGAACAGGGCAAGTTAGGGCACCCCCTAGTGCTAGGGCCAGGAAAGGTGCCCCTGGTCCCAGTTTACTCGCCAGTCCAGTTATGACAGCCTGTTATTGCATTTTAACACAATTTTGCGGCAATAAAAAAATGTAATTCTGGTGATCCGATCAATTAATTCTTTTTATATATATCCATAGATCGGGTGATTCTGAAGGAGGCGATACCAAACGTGTATTTTTTTTATTATTGTTTTATTTTGAATGGGGGGTGATTTGAACTTTTATTTGTTTTTCATATTTTTAAAAACATTTTTTTTACTTGCTTCAATAGTCTCCAATGGAGACTAGAAGCTGCGAACATCTGATTGCCTGTGCTGCACAGAGCAGGGCTTCAACCCTGCACTATGTAGCTAAAATGATCACTTGCTATGAGCGCCGACCACGGGGAGGTGCTCATACCTATCCAGGCAATAACAATAACAACCAAAGGGGTCTTCTGCAGACCCCGGGTTGTCATGCTAACCCATTGGCGACCCAACGTTATGTGACACCGGTGCCAATGGGTGGGATTAGTGACATGCTTCCGGCACAAGCATGTTAAATGCCGCTGTCAGAGATTAACAGAGGCATTTAACATGTTAACAACCGCAAGTGGATCGCGATTCCACCAGCAGCTGTTAGTGGCACATGTCAACTGATCAGATCATTTGTCACGTGCTGGAAAAGTTGCGGGCTCATCACCAGAAACTGCAGCAAACAGCGGGATCCCACCTAAAACGTAACTATTGAAGATGAGTGAATATATCAATATTCGGTTCTGATCTCGATCGCCGAATTTGCAACATTCATCAATTTAATCGCCAAATATTGCCAAATGCTATGCACAGCACTGAATCCGATATCGCCGTCAGAGCCCTACGGGGGTCATGTTGTCAGATGATGCTGTGACCCATTGTAAAAAGCTTACTGCAGGTCAACAGGTGCCGGCTGATGAGATACTACTCCTACCATCAGCCTATGTCTGCTGTCACTGACAACAGTGAGAGAAGGTGCCACTGATGGGAGTAGTAGTCTCTCATCAGTCGGTGCCTTTGCTCAAAGTTAAAAAAAAAGTTACCGCCATCAGAGCGCTGCGGGGACATGCTGTCAGATGTCAGTGTGACCTTGCAGAGATACTGTGACCTGCCGTGGTTACCTGTGATCAGCAGATGCCAGCTGATGAGAGACTACTCCTCCCATCAGACTATGTCTGCTGTCACTGATAACAGTGATAGCAGGAGCCACAGCAGTTTCTCATCAAACGGCGCCTACTGACCTGCAGTAAACTTTTTACCACGGGTCACTGCTGAGGTCACCGCAGTTCAGCCTAGCTGGGAATGCAGCCACAGTGACCTGCCGTAATCTCGATGACGTCACCACTAGTCACTGAACCACAGCTCATTCATGAGTGGTTCTCAGCCTGGACGATCATATCTTTGCACTGTCCAGGTTGAAAACTGTTAATCTCCAGACATGGATTACAGTGTGGGACAGAATGATGGAAAGGTGAAAGATGTTTTTTATTTTTGTTTTATTGCAGGAGACAAGGGATTCAGTGGAATTAGGCGTTAGGTGAATATAACTGTGTTTCTTATTTTCAAATAAAAATAGAAAAATGTGTTTTGTTTAATTTCTAATAAAATACTTCATTCTGGCTGTGTCTTTACTTACCAGATAACTATTGGACTAGTAATGGATAGGTGTCTGATAGATGCCTCTCCATTAGTAATCTGTGGACTTGATATCACCAGACAATACAAAGGTGATATCAACCTGACAAATATGAACCCCACTAACCCCACTTGCCACTGATACAGGGCAAGCGGAAAGAGCTGGGCAAAGCAGCAGAATTGGCACACCTAATAGATGTGCCTTTTCTGCGCAGTTGCAGGCTGCTATTTTTAGGCTGGGGGGTCAATATATATGGCCCCTTACCAGCCTGAGAATACCAGCCCTCAGCTGTCTGTTTTAGCAAGGCTGGTTGTTAAAAATGGGGGGATCCCACACTGTTTTTTTAAATTATTTATTTAGTAAGTTAAAAAAACAGTGTGGAGACCCCTCTATTCTTGATAACCAGCCTAGTTGAAGCTGACAGCTGGGGTTTGGAACCTCTAGCTGTGAGTTTTGCCTGTCTGGTTAAAAAAATGTAAGGGAACCCACACAGTTTTTTTCATTTATTTATTTAAAGTGGCAGATGAGGAATACTCCCATCAGCCGCTCCTGCTGTTACTGTTACTAGCGGCAGCAGGTGTAAGCTTATGGAAGTAATAGTCCCAAAAGCTGCCTCTTGCTGTCCTTGTTCTCACTTGAATACAACTCGTATCATTCTCCCCTGCTAGTGCTGATTGCCGGCAGAGCAGGGGAGAATGATGACAGTCATCTTCAGCACCAGACATTGGGGAACAGCACTTACTGCACTGCTGCTTCCCTGGCACCCGCCATGTGATACTGATGCAGCACATGGGCTGCACACAGTTGCCACACATGTGCCATATGCATTATACACATGGACACTGACATCTCTGGTACCGTTTTGAAGTTAGCGGGTGCGCCATGGTAAAATTTCTAACTGAGCTCATCTGATAGCACTGGGAGCATGAGCACTTTCTCATGTTTGCAGTGATGTCAGACAGGTCCCAGGAGTTCACCGCGATACACTGTACAGCAGTAGCAGACACTGCTCAGTTTCTCTGCAAGATTGCAGGCTGTATGGTCGCATCATGCCACCATGCAGCCTGCCATCTAGATGTAGCAAAGCTGGATCCGTCGAGGGACAAATAGATTATTATCTTCTCTACGGAAATGTGATGAATATTGTTGTTTATTATTTTAATTCTCTTGCAGGGGACAATGGTGTCACTGGAATGGGTGATGCAGTAAGTATAGTTTAATTAAGATTTATTAAAGGAGTCTGTGTCATTTTTTCAACTATTGGACTTTTTTCTGGTTGCATTTGTTTTTATACAATATGACTATGGGGTTAGTAATTGGGGCATCTTATAAATGTCTCTCCATTACTAACCTTGGGGCTTGATGTCACCTGACAATACAAAGGTGACATCAACCCCCTCCAACTATCACCTCACTTGTCCCCACTACAGAGCAAGTGGGAAGAGTGAGGCTAAGTGCCAGAATTGACACATCTTAGAGATGTGTCTTTTCTGAAGTGATGGGAAGCTGATGTTTTTAGCCTGGTGGTGGCAGTATCTATGGCCCTTTCCTAGGCTATTAGTATCATCCTGCAGCTGTCTGCCTAGCATTTGCTGATTACTAATTATAGGGGGATCTACATCATTTTTGGGGGGATGGACTCCCATTTTAATAACCACTAAATGCTAAGTATAAAGCTGTGAACTGATATTAATAGCCTGGGATGCTCCATGGGTATTACCCCTTTCCCAAGCTATACACATCGGCCCCCAGCCATCAGCTTTCCCTCTGCTGTTAATGAAAATTATGAGGGAGCACACTCCATTTTTTTCATATAAATAATCTTTTAATAATTAAATACATGTACTGTAAACTGCACACAGACTGTACTAATTGTATATGTACTGAGATGTGTACATGCTGTATCTAATCCATCTATTCTATCCTGTCGGATCCCACTGTGATTTTACAGTATGTGGCTGCTGAATTGCCATCTTTTCTTCTATCTGTCTATCTATGTAGTATATACCTATATATATATATGTGTGTGTGTCATGGACATCTATATATCTATCTAGCCTATGTGTATATACTGTATGTAATCTGTCTATTCTATTCTGTCAGGTTCCGCTGTGATTTTACTGTACGCGGCTGCTGAATTGCTGGCTTTTTGTTCTATCTATCTATCTATCTATGTATCTATCTATCTATCTATCTATCTATCTATCTATCTATCGTCTACTTTAAAATACTTCAGTGTCAACGCAATTATTTTCCTCCACTTTTAGCAAATTTTACTGACTCTTTACCGATTTTAAGAAAAATTATTGTGTTTCTGATCATGAATCTGAATCTGCCACATTCGTGCCGAATTTATGTTTGGCGATCGTTTTCCAAACATATTTGGTCATCTCTAGTAACTATACATCTGACATGAGAAAGTGGTTAATGACAATTCAAAAATATCACATCAGCTACTTGCCGCTGTGATTTTTGCTAAAATTGCAAAGTCACGATATCTGGCCTCATCTTTTATCTGTGTTGTGGATTACTAAGAGCTATGCATTATAAAGCATTCTGATTTTGCAAATTAGTGCTCATTTGGTTGTTAAGATTGTTTAGTAGACATTGTAGAGAATTTATCAAATGCTGCTACATTTATAATAACATTTTATACCCATTAATGGCAAAGTAATTATGCATTATGTGACAATTTCAAAATACTCCTACACAAAATTGTTGAAATAGATCAAGTGAGATGCAGTTTTCTTTGTCATGGATCTTACAAATCATTTTTATCACCATTCACCAGGTAATTAGACAGACTGAAATAAAATATGAGAATTCAGGAATTATTATTACCGCATCTATGTATCTTTCTGAACATCTCCTTTTTTGAATGGTTGTAAGTAATCTATGTATTATTTTTAACATTGATAATATGATTATTTTTAGTACTATCAACAATGGCCCTTGGTCAAAGAGATTTTATTTATATCACAGTTAGTCTAGGATCAAATTTAAGACTCTGCATCTTTCATGCTTTTTTGTTTATCAAACAATACATGGTCAACTACATTTTGGTACATTAAAAAGAGCCACATCTTTTTGTCTAAGGATATGATGATGACATATATGTAGTTTTTTTGCAATCCAGTCATATTGGTCCAGCTAAATGAGCTGTATAAAATGTGAACCTAGCAATAACCATACAATTTCAACCTACATTGAGCATATACTGTGATATATTAGGTATAATAAACATAGAGTTTATTTAATAAAGAGGGGATTGACTCTTTAATAAGAATATTTTTTCCAAGAAATCATTTCTGGGCATTTTCAGGGATTTTTTTTTATACTTTTTCAACTTTTTTTTCTCTCTTAAAAACATTCCAGGAATCACAGCAAATTTATAGTACTTCAAAGTATCTTTTTAATTTGTCAAATTTGTTAGTTTGTTTTTTTATGTTCGATAGAAAAGTCCAATGACTAAATTACAGAAAATATAGGGATGAGCGGATCTTTGAAATTCATGCTTGCTGAAATTTTCCTCGAAATTTGATTTGTACAGATTTAAATACTGGAAAACTTGTAATTGCTCCTAAAATATCACTGCGGAGAGAGGCGAGAGAGAGAATTTTGCTGACCACAAGGCTAGCTTACACTTTATAGGTGAGATACCTTACAGATGAGAGAGAAAGACAGGATCCTGCTGGCCATAAGGACTTACATTCTACAGGAGAGAGAAAGAGAGTGAACCCTGCTGACTATAAGAGCTTACACTCTACAGGAGAGACTGACTAACCCAGTGACTCTGCAGATGGAAAATTACTCCATTACTGCCATATTAACTGCAAATTCAACTTGGAACCATAAATCTTTGGTGGAGCAGGTATTAGCTATCACTGTACAAGATATGATATCTGTAAGGATGTCATATCTGTAGGGCATTATGGAGAAGCCAGCACGAAAAGTCAAAATACTGTTTGCCTGATCTAGGATGTTTCAACAGTGAGAATTGGTGACAAAGAAAATATTGGTTTTTTTGCATACTGTAAATCAAATTTCAAAATGTTCAAAATCACATGAATATATGAATTTCAGTAAATTAGACTGGAACTCGATCTTCCACTAATTGATCCTCTCCTCTATGAAGTGTATGGCTTATTGTGGTCATATGGACAGACATTCCAGTCTCTGCTTGGGAACTCTGAAACTCTTTCAGGGTTAACTTTGTCTCTTTGCAGCCTCTCTGATTAATGCCATCCTTTCCCGGACTGTGAGTTTTTGTGGCCTGCCCTCTCTTGGCAGGTTTGTTGTGGTACCATGGTCTTTCCATTTGATGACAATGGATTTGATGGTGCTCCTAGGAATCATCAGATATTGGGGTATATTTTATAACCCAACCCTGACTTGTACTTATCAACAAACTTTGTCTTTGCCTTGTTTGGAGATCACCTTGGTCTTCATGGTGTTGTTTGATTAATAGGGCCTCTTGCTTTATGGTGTTGCAGCCTCTGTGGCCTTTCAGAAAAGGTGTGTATATATTGACAGACAATGTGACACTTAGATTGCACACAGATGGACTTCCTTTCATTAAGCATGTGACTTTTGAAGGTATTTGCTTGCACTAATTTTAATTTATTTTATCCACACAGTATCTAGAAATATACATCTATAAATGAAATACAGTATATAGAATTGAAAATGTTAATTTTTCAAAATATTCCTTTGTCATCAGATGCTATACTATTTTGAGTGAAATTAATCTACGTTATTGTGTAGGGCTTCAATCTCGTGCTAGTGTTTGAACAGAAGTTTTTATTGATTTTACTCTAAACCAGGAGAGAAACATAAACACAGCTGGTCAGCTATGACATTGTCCCTAATATTGTGTAAGTACTCCTCATGCCACAAAAGCACTTAACAAACTTCATTAATGTTAAATCTTTTGAGGCCATCATGGATGTAATCTGTTTTTTTTTTTTTTTTCGTTACATCCAAAAGACAATTAAACAGATTGGAAGCTGAGGAATTAGGAGGTTTAAATAACATCTTGAACTCTTTGTCATTTTTATTCAAACTATCCCTGAACAATTTTTGGGTTGCAAATCACACTATTTATTGAAAGAGGCAACTGTCATTAAGGAATTCCATTGGAATGAAGGAATGCACTTTTTCTGCAACAATGTTTAGGTTTGTGTTACTTTTCAAAATTACATCCACCTAAATGCCAAGACCCAAGGTTTTGCATTATGACATTGCCTAAAGCATCACACTACCTCAGTTGACTTGGCTTTTCTTTTCTTTCCATAGTGTGTCCTTGTGTCATATTTCCCAAATAAGTTACGCACACACCTAACAGGGGTAGAAAATGTGATTCAACAGATCGAGACGCCATCTTCTATTGCTCTATTGTTTAGTTCTGATGTTCAGAGTGATATTTATTGAAAGACATTGTCATGATCCATTCCAGGGTTTTATCCTGTCTGCCCTTTTTCCGGGCAGATCATGTCAAGGGTTAACTTTGCTCTGCCTCATTCTGGGTTCAGGTTTGCTATTTAGCTCTGATGCATCCTGCTGGCGGTGTCAGCTATAGTTCTGCCTTCGGCGTGTGAACCTGACTCTGGTAGCTTTTGGTTTGTCCTGCTGTGATCCCTGACTTACCCTGTGTCTGTTGACTCCCTTTGTCTACCCTTTTCCCAGTGCATCCCTGTTTTTTAGTTTTGATTCTCTGGTTTTTGACTTGGCTAGTATTCGGACTCTCTTCTGCCTTCTGACATTGTCTTATCCACTTCTGACCATTGCTGAACCTCCTGGCTTGTTCCTGACCACGTGTAATGCTGATCCTTTTAGTACTTCTGCTTATTGTTGTTTTTTGACTTGGCTTGTTTGACCACTCTCTTGCCACTTGGTGGCGCCTATGCTGCTGCTCTGTGGTGCTTTTCTGTGTATGCAGTCTCACTTCCCCCACAAACTCCCTCTGGTGGAGGTTGCGTTATACTGCACTGCAGCAGCATGACAGACATCCCTTTTACACAAATCAGTTCAGCAACTTTTTGAAGCCAATGCCAACTAGAGATGAGAAGATCACTTCACGCAACTCTGGTCTACAGTCCAGTTCAGTGCTCTCTGGCCATGGACAGGAGATGCACAATTTCTAAAGCTTCTGGGTCCTTTTCCTTATATACTTTGGATCAGATACCATCCCATATATACATTTCTCTGAAAGGTATATCGTGATTATTGTTACTGGCATTATCTGAAACAGATGCATGCCTATATTTATTTTTTATTTTCATTTTTCTGCCTTATTGCGTAGGTTATATTACTTTTAGTCATTTGGCTTTTGGAGCACAGTTTGCATTCCACCATTAAGCTTTGGACACTATAATGGTGTTATGAATGGTGGAGTGCAGCTTGCGTTCTATCTAAATGTGTAGCGCCATATGTTAGGTGTCGAGTTCCCGCCGCTGCACAGGGGGAATCTCGAACAATATCCTCTGCTGTCTCCCATTCTTCCCCTGCTGCAGAGGAGCCTGCTCAGCAGAGATGTCGGTCCCAGAGTCTTGCTCAAGCTGATGCTGAGTGTCTGGTTACTGCTGCCATCTCAGGTTCAGCTATTGTAATCAGCCTTAATCAGCGGCGAGCAGACGCTCCAGGCACTAAGACCTGCTTTTTGTCAACTGAGAATGCCTGTGGGATGACCTGTCATTGGAGGTTGGTGGTCACATTCTCAGGTCCTGAAGCGCTCCTGTTTGGACCACGGGGAAGGTCCCAGAAGGATGCAGCTATAAAAGGTTTGCATGGCTGCGCGGCCATGCGCTAATATAAATCCAGAATCGTGTATGTGTGGCTGTGTGTATGCAATCTGATGAAAGCTTCTAAATGATCCCCTTCCCTAGCGTTGTTAACTGATTGTGGGTGATTGGAGATAACAAGCGCCAGATTGTGCCATCCAGCACAAGGCACGACAGTACTGCTTCTATAGCAGGTTAGTGGCATTTGCCAGAGTGGTGCTGTATGCACATAGGGAGGTAAATCTTTAGTTTGTTTTTCCCTGGGACTGCAGTTGCAGCGCCGAATGCTAGTGGGCCTAGAGGGACTCTAACCCCATGTCCTTAAGGCAGATTCCTGTGACCAAAACACTAGCTCTCACTCTGCGGTATTGTGGCCCTGTGACACAACAGGGTTCACCCCCTACATACTGGGTGAAGTTGCTCTGTTTATATTATACTGCTATTTTCTGTCCGTCATTAGTAAGCAGCAGGTGTCATCTGTACACGGTGGAGCCCGGCCTGCAAACGCACCTTATATCATCTTTAATATTATTTGGTGCATTCCGCCAGCCTTAAGTTTATACTAGCGCCAGGGTCTGGCTAGTAATGGCGAACAAACAGCGACTGCAGCAGTACATCCAGCAGCTCAAGGGCAGGATGGTGGCTCTCGAGCGCTCAACCTCAGCCGTGGATGTTGCTACAGTAGCTGTTCAGGCTGCTAGCGTGGTTGCAGCTAGTTTGTCCACTGCCACCCCTGTTCCAACCTTATCCTGCCTCCCACTTCCAGATAAGTTTTCTGGTGATAGCAAGTCACGTAGGTGATTTGTGAGTCAGTGTGCTATACACCTTGAGCTCAAGGCTGCACGTTTCCCCTCAGAGTGGGCCAAGGTGGGTTTCATTATATCCCTCCTGTCTGACAGGGCGTTGTAGTGGGCCATGCCGCTGTGGGAGCGTGACGATCATGTGGTGCAGAGTGCTCCACAGTTCCTGACCACTCTGAAACAGGTCTTTTTGGGACCTTGAGTCACCCATGATACGGCACTCCAACTCCTGGTACTGACACAGGGCTCGTCCATGGTCAGCCATTTTGCCGTCCACTTCCGGACTTTAGCATCTGAGCTGGAGTGGCTGGACAAAGTCCTTATCCCTGTATTTTGGAGGAGACTGGCTTACCATGTGTAGGACGCTTTGGCCACCAGGGAGATTGCCGCCACACTGGAGATTGCCGCCACACTGGAGGAGCTAATAGCAGTGTCAACTCACATCGACCTTCGTTTTAACGAGCAAAGGTTGTAGCAAGCCCATTGTAGGCAGAGATTTCAGCTGACTCTCACCTTTGTCAAACCTCTGGAATCTCTAGTCCAGGCATCTGAGCCACATGAGGCCATGGAGTGTCATGAGTGGGATATACAGAAAGTCCCGGACTGCTCATGCACTGAAGGTCTGTCATGTCAGCCGGCAGCCAGGACATCTTGCCTCCAGATGTCCTCAGCGGTCAGGAAAATGCCCCCGTTTAGTGACCGTAGGAGGTGGTTCACTAAACAATTGCCATTGGCCCATCCACTCATACAGTAGAGTTTTGCATGTATTCCGGGGGGAGGGCGACTTTATGTCTTCTACCTTCGCCCAATGGCACGCAATTCCTCTGGTGATGCTCGCCAAAACAGTGACTTTACGAGTGGTAAATGGGTCAACACTGCCCTCACAGATAACTCATCAGACCATCCCATTTACTCTATCCATGTCTCCATCCCATCAGGAGATCATCTCCCTGCTAGTAATTCCCGAGGGAATTGATGAGGTCCTCTTAGGGATACCATGGCTACGCTACCACTCCCCTCATATAGTGTGGTCCTCAGGGAGAATTCTGGGATGGAGTGAATCCTGTGAGGGTGGATGTCAGAGGGAGTGCGCTCAGGTTGCTATTACAGAGGTACCCGCAGATCTTTCCTCTCTCCCCAAACAATATTGGCCATATGCGCACATGTTCTCTAAGAAGGTTGCAGAGACCCTACTGCCTCACCACCCCTATGACTGCACTATTGACCTGTTGCCTGGTGCTGAGCCTCCCCGGGGTCGAGTCTATCCATTATGCCTCCCAGACATGGAGGCAATGAGTCAGAACATTCAGGGGAATCTGGCAAGAGGATTCATTAGGAAATCAGTATCACCTTCAGGGGCGGGTTTCTTCTTCATGAAGAAGAATGGAGAGCTATGTCCATGCATAGATTACAGGGGTCTTAACGCCATCACCATTAAGAACAAGTTCCCTCTGCCCCTGATATCTGAACTATTTGATAGGTTGCAGGGAAGGAGGGTTTTTACTAAACTTGATCTATGGGGTGCTTAAAACCTCATTCACATCCGTGAGGACGAATGGAAGGTGGCATTTAACACCAGGGATGGCAACTATGAGTATCTGGTGATGCCCTTCGGACTCTGTACTGCCCCTGCCATTTTCCAGGACTTTGTAAATTATATCTTCCGGGACATGCTCACCACCTCGGTCATAGTCTATCTGGATGATATTCTCATCTACTCTCCAGATATAGACTCCCATCGGAGAGATGTTTGCAAAATTTTCGACCTCCTACAGGCAAACTCCCTCTATGCCAAGTTGGAGAAGTGTGTGTTTGAGCAGGAATCCTTGCCTTTCCTGGGCTATATCATCTCTGCCCAGGGATTGGCTATGGATCCTGCCAAGCTACAGGCTGTGATGGACTGGCAGGAACCCCATTCTCTCAACACGGTGCAGTGCTTTATGGGGTTCATTAACTATTATTGCCAGATAATTCCCCACTACTCAACTTTGGTAGCTCCCTTGGTAGCCCTCACCAAGAAGGGAGCAAATCCCAAATTGTGGTTGGAGAAGGTCTTCAAGGCCTTCCTCTCTCTCAAGTCCCACTTCTCTAGCACTCCCATTTTACATCGCCCCTATGTTGATAAACCATTTATAATGAAGGTGGATACCTCATCCGTCGGTGTTGGAGCAGTCCTCTTCCAAAAGGATGTTCAAGGTCGGAAGCATCTTTGCTTCTTTTTCTCCAAGACCTTCACACCGGTGGAGAGGAATTATTCAATCGGGACAGGGAGTTGCTAGCTATGAAGATGTCCTTCTCGAAGTGGAGACACCTCCTGCAGGGGGCTCCTTTTTCCTTTCCAAGTCTACACCGACAACTAAAATTTGGTGTACCTACAGACTGCCCAGCAGCTAAATTATCGCCAGGCTACATGGTCCCTGTTCTTCCCCTGGCTTCCATTTCATGCTCCATTTTCTCTCTGGGGAGAAGAACATCTGTGCCAATGCTCTCTCCCGCTCTGGAGTGTAATTAGAGGAGGAGGAGGAGGAGCCTCGGTTAATTGTCCATTCTGAGAGCCTGAGGACCGTGGCCCTGGTTTCGCTAGAGTCTGTGCCCTTGAGCAAGACTTTTGTGCCACCTAATTTGCTACTGGATGTTCTCTCTTGGGCTCACTCATCCAAGGTTGGTGGACATTTTGGTACCAAGAGGACATCTGAGCATCTGGCGAGGACATACTGGTGGCCGCATATGGCCCGTGACATCAGAGACTATATTTGGGCATGTGTTTCCAGTGCCAAGAATAGGTCTTCTTGACAACAACCTGCAGGACTACTGTACCCCCTGCCGGTGGTGGACAGGCCCTGGGAAATGGTCAGGATGGACTTTGTGGTGGGCTTACCCAAGTCCCATAGCTGCACTGTTATCTGTGTAGTCACAGATCATTTTTCCAAAATGGGGCACCTAGTGCCTCTCCTGTGGGTACTTTCTGCACGGGTCTTGGTGGCTTTGTTCATTAAGCATGTTTTTCACCTACACGGTATACCTGACAGAATTGTCAGTGTCTGGGGTCCCCAGTTTGCATCTCGGTTTTGGAGAGTGCTTTGTTGCCTACTCAGCATTGAGTTGAATCTCTCTTCAACTTACCATCCTGAGATAAATGGGTTAATGGAGAGGGCCAACCAAACCCAGGTCACGTATCTGTGACATTTTGCTTTGGCCAGGCAGGATGACTGGGCATCCCTGCTACCATGGGCAGAGTTTGCGCTGAACAACGCCGTAGCTGATTTCACTGGGCAAACCCCATTCCTCCTTAACTACCGCCAGCATCTGCAGGTTCCTGTGCCCATGCCCATGTCTTCCACCAACTCTAGGGTGGCAGACTGGATGGTGGAGGCACGTGACATTTGGAACCGCACACAGGATGCCATCTGGGCTTCCAAGGAGAGAATGAGTGTTTCCACCGATGCACACCGACACCCCGCTCCGTCCTTTGCTCCTGGTGACTGTGTGCCTCTCAGCCCGTAATATCAGGCTGCGAGTTGAGTCCACTAAGTTTGCACCTCGCTACATAGGTCCCTTCAAGGTCCTGGAAAAGTTAACCCTGTGGTCTATCATCTAGCCCTTCCTCCATGCCTCGGTATCACCGACACCTTTCATGTGCCTCCTAAAGCCCGTTCACATGTTCCGGTTTTTCAAGTCATCTGCTGTTACATCAGGCTCATCTATGGATGATTAGGAGGTGAATGCTATTGTTGGGTGCAAGGTGATATGTGGCAAAAATGCTATCTGGTGGCCTGGAAGGGTCATGGCCCAGAGGACAGGACCTGGGAACTTGTTCGGGCTCCTCTGCTCATCACAGATTTTGAATGTAGCGAGGCCCAAGGAGGGGGCCCTAGGAGGGGGGTAATGTTAGGTGTCGAGTTCCTGCCACTGCACAGGAGGAATCCCAAACCATGTCCTCTGCCATCTCCCATTTTTCCCTAGCCACAGAGGAGATAGCTCAGCAGAGACATCAGTCCCAGCATTTTGCTCAAGCTGATGCTGAGCGTCTGGTTACTGCTGCCATCCCAGGTTCAGCTATTGTAACCAGCAATTATTATTGGCCAGCAGACACTCCAGGGACTAAGTCCTGCTTTTTGTCAACTGAGCATGCCCGTGGGACGACCTCTCATTGGAGGTCGAGGGTCACATGCTCAGGTCCTGAAACGGTCCTGATTGGACCACGGGGAAGGTCCCAGAAGGACGCAGCTATAAAAGGTTCACATGGCCTCACGGCCATGCTCTAGTATAAATCCAGAATCGTGTATGTGTGGATGTGTGTATGCAATCTGATGAAAGCTCCTAAATGATCCCCTTCCCTAGCGTTGTTGACTGAGTATGGGTGATTGTAGCTAATTAGTGCCAGATTGTGCCATCAGGAATAAGGCACAACAGTATTGCGTCTACAGCAGCTTCCGTTAGAATGGCACCGTGTGCAAATAGTGCGCTTTTCTGGCCCAAGCTTAAGGTAGTTAGTGGCATCTGCCAGAGCGGCACTGTATGCACATAGTGCGGTAAATCTTTAGTTTGTTTTTCCCTGGCACTGCAGTTGCGGCGCTAAACACTAGTGGGTCTAGAGGGACTCTAACCCTGTGTCCTTGGGGCAGAGTCCTGTGACCAAAACACTAGCGCTCACTCTGCGGTATTGCGGCCCTGTGACGCAACAGGGTTCGACCCCTACATACTTGGGTGAAGTTAACCTGCGTGTGTTTATATTATACTGCCTTATACTGTCCACCATTACTAAGCAGCAGGTGTCATCTCTGCACGGTGGAGCCCGGGCTCCAAACACACCTCATATCCTCTGTAACCCTTTCACGACATGCGCCGTACTAGTGCTGCGCATGCCGTGTCTCCCCCTTTGATGTGGGCTCCGGCGCTGAGCCCACATCAAAGTCACGGCATGTCAGCTGTTTTGTACAGCTGACATGTGCGCGCAATAGCGATGGGTGAAATCGCAATTCACCTGCCGCTATTAAACTGTTAAATGCTGCTGTCAAACGCTGACAGCGGCATTTAACTACCGCTTCCGGCTGCGCGGCCGGAAATGTGCGCATCGCCGACCCGTCACATGATCAGGGGTCGGCGATGCATCAGGATGGTAACCATAGAGGTCCTTGAGACCTCTATGGTTACTGATGCCAGCATGCTGTGAGCGCCACCCTGTGGTCGGCGCTCATAGCAAGTCTGCAATTCTGCTTCGTAGCAGCGATCTGATGATCACTGCTATGTAGCTGAGCCGATCGAGTGATGCCAGCTTCTAGCCTCCCATGAAGGCTATTTAAGCCTGGCAAAAGTAAAAAAAAAATGTTTTTAAAAATATGAAAAAAAAAATATATAAAAGTTTAAATCACCCCCCGTTTGCCCCATCCAAAATAAAACAATTAAAAAAAATCAAACCTACACATATTTGGTATTGCCGCATTCAGAATCGCCCGATCTATCAATAAAAAAAAGCATTAACCTGATCGCTAAACAGCGTAGCGAGAAAAAAATATGAAATGCCAGAATTATGTTTTTTTGGTCTCCATGATATTGCATAAAAATGCAATAATGGGTGATCAAAAGAACGTATCTGCACAAAAGTGGTATCATTAAAAACAACAGCTTGGCACGCAAAAAATATGTCCTCATCCGACCCCAGGTAACGAAAAATAACGCTGCGGGTATCGGAAAATGGCTTTTTTTTTTTTTTTTAGCAAACTTTTGAATGTATTTTCACCACTTAGAAAAAAATAAATGTATAATTTATTCCATGGCACTTTACATGTGAGGAGGGCTATACATAATAAAAACAAGTTCAATAATTTTAAACAATACATTTCACAACTGGTACAGGAGGAGAGAGGATCCTGCCCACGAGGGCTAACAATCTACAAGGGATGGGTGACGATACAGTAGTTGAGGGTAGAGCTGATCGTGCAGCGGTTTGGTCGATCGGTGGTTACTGCCGGTTGTGGGCTTGTCAAAAGAGATGGGTCTTCAGGTTCTTTTTGAAGGTTTCGATGGTAGGTGAGAGTCTGATATGTTGTAGTAGAGAGTTCCAGAGTAGGAGTGATACGCGAGAGAAATTTTGTATGCGATTGTGGGAAGAGGAGATAAGAGGGGAGTAGAGAAGGAGATCTTGTGAGGATCGGAGGTTGTGTGCAGGAAAGTACCGGGAGACGAGGTCACAGATGTATGGAGGAGACAGGTTGTGGATGGCTTTTTTTGTCATGGTTAGGGTTTTGTACTGGAGTCTCTGGGTAATGGGGAGCCAGTGAAGGGATTGACAGAGGGGGACAGGTGGATTAGTCGGGCTGCAGAGTTTAGAATAGAATGGAGGGGTGCAATAGTGTTAGAGGGGAGGCCACAGAGCAGGACGTGACAGTAGTTGAGGCGGGAAATAATGGCATGGACTAGGGTTTTTGCAGATTCTTGGTTTAGGAATGTACGGATCCGTCCAGAGATGTAGATCTGCGTGTCATCAGCAAAGAAATGATACTGAAAACCGTGAGATTCTATGAGCTGTCCTAGGACAAAGATATAAATGGAGAAGAGCAGGGGCCCTAGGACTGAACCTTGCGGGACTCCGACAGATAGGGGGCGACGTGGTATGTGAGTGGGAGACACTGAATGTCTGGTCTGTTAAGTATGACGAGATCCAGGATAGGGTCATGTCATGTCGGACGCTGTTCGGACCAGGTCGTCCGACAGACAGCGGTAATTCCGCTTTTGACCACTATTTGCTCATTGGCGTCTGCTAGATTTTATCTAGCTGTTCCGGAGTTAATTTACCTAATCCTCGGATTGGAAGCTGGGCCATTCCCATGGCCTTTAAATAGTTCTCCTGTTCATTGGGCGTCGCCGATTATAGCTTCTGTCTTGTGCGTTATTATCTCGGTCTGGAGAGGAGAGCTGGTTGTTGGAGATTCGTTGCTGGTGGTGTATTTTCCTCTGTCTTATTTACTCCTTCCTATATTTGTATTTATTTTGCCCTGCACATTTATAGTGTGTTCCTGAGTGACTGCGGCGTGGTGTATATTTTCCTTTATCCTTGTCTGTGCTAACTGTGGGTATTGGAATATTACCTCTTCACTGTGTGGAGGGCGGAGGTATCAGCCTAGGGTTAAAACAGGAGTGAGGGTGAGGTTCGAGGCCTGGACATGCACACCATCAGTGTAAACTCCAGGTAGAGGGTCAGTCAGGATTTCCCTAGTCTGAGGGAAACTGCAGGGGCCCGGGTTTTTAGCTCTCGCTCACCTAGTCTCTCCGTGACATTATAATCGGCCCAACAAAAAAAAAAAAAGGATTTTTTTTGTCATGGATCCCATGACTTCCATAACCCGCCAGTTGGAGGCGCTGTCCCTACAGGTCACTGAGTTGAGGGGGGCAGTGCAGCAACAGGGACTAGCATTATCTAATGTGCAGGCTGGAGCGACAGGAAGGGTTGCTGAGCCTAAATTTTCTTTGCCTGAAAGATTTACTGGGGAACGCAGTAAATTTGTTTCTTTTCGTGAAGCTTGCAAACTATATTTCCGCATGCACCCGATCTCCTCGGGTAATGAGGCTCAGTGTGTGGGCCTGGTGTTGTCATTGTTAAGCAGGGATCCCCAAGCATGGGCGTTTTCTTTGTCATCTGATTCTGTTGCATTTGACTCTGTGGAGAGTTTTTTTTATTCTCTTGGGAAAATCTATGATGAACCTGACAGAATGGCTCTAGCAGAATCTAAGATATGCACTATTCGCCAGGGGGAGCGACTTGCAGAGGATTACTGTTCTGAATTTCGTCGCTGGGCGATCGATACACAATGGAATGATCCAGCATTGCGGAGTCAGTTTATACATGGGATTTCTGGAAGGGTTAAAAAAGCCCTTCTGATGTACGAGACTCCTGCTTTTCTAGATTCCGCCATGAGTCTGGTTGTCTGCATTGATCGTTGTTTGCGTCAGGGGGAGCATGAGACGCCGCCTGTGGGAGAAGGTTTAGGTTCACGAGAGGTTGCTGCAGGTGAGCCCACGGAACCTATGCAAATCGCAGGGGTGTCACATGTCAAGCATCAAGCCCCTAAGCTCAGGAAGCAGGGAGCCTGTTTTTACTGTGGTAAAACTGGTCATTTCATTAACATCTGTCCTCTGCTGTCTAAGAAAAACGCAACGGCGGAAAACTTCTAAGCTCAGAGGGTGTGGAGGAGACCAATCTGAGCTTATGTATATCCTCCATGGTGGTATCTCAATTCATGCTCCCTGCTAAGGTTTTTATCGCTGGCAGTGAGCTGCCAATTACTGTTTTTGTGGATAGTGGTTCAGCCACAAATCTCATTGATGAGGAGTTTGCGCGCACAGCAGGTTTTAGGATTGAAAAACTCTCATCCTATCCGCGTGGTCACCATCAATGCTGCTCCTCTCTCTCAGGGGGAGATAACTGAATTTGTGGCTGAGGTGAAACTCCACATAGGAGTTCTACATTCCGAGCGGGTTACATGTAAGGTGCTCAGGAATCTTCCTGCTCAGGTGGTTTTGGGTTTTCCTTGGTTGTCTATGCACAACCCGGTTATTGACTGGAAAACTCAGGACATAATTCGGTGGAGCGAGTCCTGCCAGGAGAATTGCTTGGCCACATGTGTGGCTGCGGTGACTTCAAGCGTTCCGGAGTCACTCCTGGATTTTGTGGATGTGTTCTCTGAGAAGGGTTGTTCAGAGTTGCCGCCACATCGTCCTTATGACTGTTCTATCAGAACAGTATCGGAGTTGAACCAGATTACGGTTCGTGATTCATACCCTATGCCTCTGATACCAGATTTGTTCAACCAGGTGGCAGGTGCTAAGTGGTTTACTGAAATTGACCTCAGGGGGGCGTACAACCTCATAAGAGTCCGTCAAGGTGATGAGTGGAAGACGGCTTTTAATACCCCTGAGGGTCATTTTGAAAATTTGGTGATGCCGTTTGGGTTGACTAACGCACCTGCAGTGTTCCAACATTTCATCAATGATGTGTTCTCGCATGTTTTAGGGAAATTCATTATCGTGTATCTAGATGACATTCTCATATATTCTTGCGACCGTGATGCTCATTTAGATCATGTCAGGCAGGTGTTACAGCTTCTCAGAGAGAATAAGCTGTATGCTAAACTTGAGAAATGTGTATTTTCTGTTCAAGAGTTGCCTTTCTTGGGTTATATTGTGTCTGCTTCTGGGTTTAAAATGGACGCCGCTAAGGTGCAGGCGGTGCTGCATTGGGAACGTCCTGATAACCTGAAAGCACTTCAGCGGTTCCTTGGGTTTTCTAACTACTATAGGAAATTTATCAAGGATTTTTCCATCATTGCTAAACCGCTAACTGACATGACTAAAAAGGGTACCAATTTCTCCGTTTGGCCTGAGGCTGCTGTGCACGCATTTGAATTTCTTAAGAACAGTTTTGTTTCATCCCCCATTCTTGTGCAGCCAGACGTATCTAAACCCTTTGTTGTGGAAGTCGATGCGTCTGAGCTTGGTGTGGGGGCGGTACTATCTCAAGGCTCATCTTTGAGTGGTTTACGTCCGTGCGCCTATTTCTCCAAGAAACTGTCATCCGCTGAACATAACTACGATACCGGCAACAGGGAGTTGTTGGCAATTAAGTTGGCCTTTGAGGAATGGCGACACTTCTTGGAGGGGTCGGTACATCAGGTTACTGTTATTACCGATCATAAGAATCTGCTGTATTTGGAGTCAGCCAAGCGTCTGTCCCCCAGGCAGGCTCGCTGGGCATTGTTTTTCACGCGGTTCAATTTTGTGGTCACTTACAGACCGGGGTCTAAAAACACTAAGGCGGATGCTCTGTCCAGGTGTTTTCTGGGGGGAGAACCTCGGGAGGATCCAGTACCCATCCTCCAAAAGGGTGTTGTGGTTTCGGCTCTCACTATCGAGGTTGAGGCTGAGATTGCCGAGGCTCAGGAGGAGGTACCATCTGAGCTTCCCGTCAACAAATCTTTTGTACCGCTTCATCTCCGCCTAAAGGTTTTGGCAGAGCATCATGATGCTGTCCTGGCTGGCCACCCAGGGGTTAGAGGTACCTTGGAGTTGGTGTCACGTCGGTTTTGGTGGCCCAAGATCCGACAGGACGTGGTCTCATACGTGTCAGCTTGTACCACGTGCGCTAGGGCTAAGACGCCCCGCTCCCGTCCTGTTGGCACACTACTTCCTCTTGAGGTACCTAGTAAGCCTTGGACGGAAATCTCCATGGATTTCATCACTGATTTGCCCTCATCAGCTGGGAACACGGTCATCTTGGTGATTGTTGATCGGTTTTCTAAAATGTTGCACTTTGTGTCTTTGCCTTCGTTGCCTAACGCTAAAGGTACCATCACACTAAGCGACGCTGCAGCGATACAGACAACGATGCCGATCGCTGCAGCATCGCTGTTTGGTCGCTGGAGAGCTGTCACACAGACCGCTCTCCAGCGACCAACGATGCCGAGGTCCCCGGGTAACCAGGGTAAACATCGGGTTGCTAAGCGCAGGGCCGCGCTTAGTAACCCGATGTTTACCCTGGTTACCAGTGTAAAATGTAAAAAAACAAACACTACATACTCACCTTCACGTCCCTCGCCGTCCGCTTCCTGCACTGACTGAGCGCCGGCCCTAACAGCCGAGCGGTGACGTCACCGCTGTGCTGTACTTTCACTTTGCGGCCGGAGCTCACAGTCAGTGCAGGAAGCGGACGGCGGGGGACGTGTGACAGACATCAGAGGGTGAGTAAGTACTGTTGGTTTTTTTACATTTTACACTGGTAACCAGGGTAAACATCGGGTTACTAAGTGCAGCCCTGCGCTTAGTAACCTGATATTTACCCTGGTTACCATTGTAAAACATCGCTGGTATCGTTGCTTTTGCTGTCAAACACAACGATACACGCCGATCTGACGACCAAATAAAGTTCTGAACTTTAATCAACGACCAGCGATATCACAGCAGGATCCTGATCGCTGCTGCGTGTCAAACACAACGATATCGCTATCCAGGACGCTGCAACGTCACGGATCGGTAGCAATATCTTTTAGTGTGACGGTACCGTAAGACTCTGGCTCAGGTATTTGTGCAGGAGGTGGTCAGACTTCATGGGGTTCCGTCTGACATCGTGTCTGATAGGGGGTCTCAGTTTGTGGCAAAATTTTGGAGAGCATTTTGCTCACGGCTGGGGATCAAGTTATCTCATTCTTCGGCGTTTCATCCTCAGTCAAATGGTCAGACTGAGTGTATGAACCAAAATTTGGAACAGTACTTATGCTGCTTTGTCTCTGATAACCAGGAGGAGTGGTCTACCTTTCTTCGTTTGGCTGAGTTTGCCATCAATAATCACCGCCAGGAGTCGTCTGGGGAGTCTCCGTTTTTTTGTGTTTACGGGCTGCATCCTCAACTTTGTACCTTGAGTCAGAGGGGCTCTTCCGGCGTTCCGGAGGAGGACCAGTTGGGGACACAATTGTCATCAGTCTGGAGGAGAGTTAAGCAGCGCCTGTTGAGTGTGGGTGCTAGGTACAAGCGTGTTGCTGACAGTAGGCGTGTGCCAGGTCCGGACCTGAGTATGGATGACTGGGTGTGGTTATCCACAAGAAACATAAGACTCAAAATACCGTCCCTTAAATTGGGTCCACGGTTTATTGGTCCATTTAGGGTCACCGCCGTCATTAACCCAGTAGCATACCGATTGGAGCTCCCTACGGTGTATAAAATATACAACGTGTTCCACAGGTCTCTTCTAAAGAAGGTGGTGGGTTCTGTGGATGCAGCGCCTATGCCACCTCCAGTCTTGGTGGATGGTAATTTGGAGTTTGAAGTCTCCAAGGTGGTTGACTCTCGTGTAGTGTGTCACACTTTGCAGTACTTGGTACACTGGCGTGGTTATGGGCCTGAGGAGAGGTCCTGGGTACCAGCCTCAGACATTCATGCGGATCAGCTGGTCAGGTTTTTTCATCGTCGCCATCCAGACAGGCCGGGTCCTATGGGCTGTGAGGGCCCTGGGGTCCCTCGTAGAAGGCGGGGTACTGTCATGTCAGATGCTGTTCAGACCAGGTCGTCCAACAGACAGCGGTAATTCCGCATTTGACCACTATTTGCTCATTGGCGTCTGCTAGATTTTATCTAGCTGTTCCCTGGTTAATTTACCTAATCCTCGGATTGGAAGCTAGGCCATTCCCATGGCCTTTAAATAGTTCTCCTGTTCATTGGGCGTCGTTGATTATAGCTTCTGTCTTGTGCGTTGTTATCTCGGTCTGCAGAGGAGAGCTGGTTGTTGGAGATTCGTTGCTGGTGGTGTATTTTCCTCTGTCTTATTTACTCCTTCCTATATTTGTATTTATTTTGCCCTGCACATTTATAGTGTGTTCCTGAGTGACTGCGGCGTGGTGTATATTTTCCTTTATCCTTGTCTGTGCTAACTGTGGGTATTGGAATATTACCTCTTCACTGGGTGGAGGGTGGAGGTATCAGCCTAGGGTTAAAACAGGAGTGAGGGTGAGGTTCGAGGCCTGGACATGCACACCATCAGTGTAAACTCCAGGTAGAGGGTCAGTCAGGATTTCCCTAGTCTGAGGGAAACTGCAGGGGCCCGGGTTTTTAGCTCTCGCTCACCTAGTCTCTCCGTGACAGGTCAAGTCTGTGATGCCAAGGGACGAGAGGGTCTGTAGTAATAGGGAATGGTCCACTGTGTCAAAGGCAGAGGACAGGTCCAGGAGGAGGAGGACAGAGTAGTGTCCCTTGCTCTTGGCGGTTAATAACTCACTGGTGACCTTAGTTAGAGCAGTTTCAGTGGAGTGGTGTGACCCGAAGCCAGATTGTAAGTGGTTGAACAGGGAGCAGGAAGAGAGATGGGAATACATTTCAAGATGGACGTGTTGTTCCAGTAGTTTTGAGGTGTAGGAGAGGAGTGATATAGGGGACAAGTGATATATATACACACACACAGATCTGGTGTAGTGGAGCTGTTAAGGTATGACATCAATTAAGGGGTATCTTTTGATATTTAGCTGGGTGCTCAGGGACTAATAGGGTCAGTCTGCGGTGAGTGGGGTTGCCATATTGCATATATAACACTGACAGGTAGGAGTAAGAGTAGGATTCTACTTAAGGACCTTAGAGCATATTGATTACCCAGTCAAGGCAGGGAAAAAGAGGGAGAGCTGCACTTCCAGCAGCTCAATAAAATAAAGATTTTATTTAGCAAGTCATAAAAAATAAAAAAATAGTGTTTAAAAAACTGATGCGTTTCTGGAATCCAGGATGCCCTTAATCATAGTAAGTAATCATACTATGATTAAGGGGCATCCTGGACGCCAGAAACAAGTCAGTTTTTTAATCCTGTTTGTCGTTTTATGATTTGCTAAATAAAATCCTTGTTTTACTGAGTCGCTGGAAGTGCCGCTCTCCCTCTTTTTTCCCCATATGGATTACCCTTTAAACTTCAGTCTGTATTTATAAATATAAATTCAAGTCTTTGACTCTGAAATTGCGCATGTTTCATTATTGCTATATTTGGGGTATTTTAGTTTGTACATATATTTACAGATCTGTAAATATCAGCTTGTGATATTTTGTTGACTGCTCAATTTAGTAATAGGGTTATATGGGGACCAATAGAGTCTACCAATCTATGTTGAGCTGTGGCCCTATATAGCTTTATATATTAGGGTGCCAACCTCCGCTGACAGGTAGGGGTAAGAATACGGTTCTATTTCGGGACCTCAGAGTATATTATTTACCCCAGAGACAAAAAGAAAAGTTTGCACCATTCAACCTGTGTGTTTTAACTTGTCCTTAAAGGGAACCTGGCACCTGAAATTGGTGGGCCTTTTTTTTTGGTCCGATGGGCGGTGTTTTGGGGTCTTTTATTCACCCCTTACTTTCCTGCTGGCCGCAATATTGTCTTGAAGTTGATTCGCTTTCCTCCGTAGAACACGCGTGCGCAAGGCAATCTTGCCTTGCGCACGCACAGTATGCTTTGCCCAACTGCGGGCAAAGCCGAAAAGCACTATGTCCCGGAACACAGCGAAATACTTTCGGGGGTTTAGTGCACCGGCGCATGCGCACTAATGCTTTTCGGCTTTGCCCGCAGTTCGGCAAAGCATACTGTGCGTGCGCAAGGCAAGATTGCTTTGCGCACGCGTGTTCTACGGAGGAAAGCAAATCAACTTCAAGACAAGATTGCGGCCAGCGTGCGGCCAGCGGGAAAGGAAGGGGTGAATAAAAGACCAGAAAACACCGCCCATCAGACCGAAAAAAGGGCCCGCCAAATTCAGGTGACAGGTTCTCTTTAAAGCATATTTTGGACTGAGCAATCAAGCCTGCAAGTACCAGGTGCTCACAAAATGAGATTCAAACATGTATTTGAGAAGAAAAAATAGTGGCACTCACCAATTCTGTAAAATCCAATGTCTTTATTCAGAAAAACATGTTTAAAACTGGCTGCAGAGAGGAAATTCCAGGACCAGTAGAAGCGCAGGAGAGCGCAAAGCGATTGTTGTCCCACACATGTGCTCCTTCCCTCTCTGCAGTCAAATATTAAAAAACAGGCAATTCTATTAAAACGAAAAGGAAAATGGAACTAAATTGGGTAAGTAATGTTAACTTCAGTTATTATCAATTGAATTGTTTTTTTTAAATCTTTTTGTTGGATGTGCACCTGGAGTGGAAACTTGTAGAGACTCGGAAGCTAGAGGGATTCAAAACATTTAAGAGAAAAAAAATACGAATTTTTACTAAGACACTGCTTTGAAATCAACAAGATGATTGTGCTTTTTGGATTTTTTCACTTTTAACAACAGTGACAACTCAGACTGTACCAGCTACTCCACCAGATACAGAGATATAACATTACAGTATGTTTTAAGTATTACAAATCTAGTGGTGATTTGTTCATTAATTTACACATGATATAGTACTAACCCAATAATTATTTTATCATCTGTAAAGTTTTCAATAAAATAGATATATATTTTCTAAATATTTTCATTGGAGAATTATTAACTACATCATATGATCTTTTGCATCACGAACTACTAGTTGTAATTTCCTCATCATTTTGGCCTGCAGGAGAAAGTTTATACCAAAGAAAATCAAATTACTTCCCCATCTTTCTATGAATAAATATTTTAGTAAACAGTGTTGGTTTACTTTTGCATCTCTCAGTATGATTCTGTTTTATTGGTTTTGGCTAACCTGGGTTTAAAATGTCAGACACATTATGTTTCAGAGGCTTGAAAGAAGCTGTGAATTTCTATTTCACCTGTGAGGCATATTTCCCTTAAGTAGATTTTTTTCAAGGATTTATTTTCTGTTGCTATAGCCTCAAGTGTTTTTCTCTGCTATCATGTTTCAAGTTTCTTGGGCAGATGAAGAGGAGGGGGTAAAATAAAGAATCTCTTAGGAAATAGAGCAAGCTTTATATGACTAAATTATTAATATAAACAAAATGTATAAATAAGATAGGTAGATCGACAGACAAGTAGAATTAGTTTGACATGCCTGTTAAGACCTGCTGTATTCTGATGACAGAATCATTATATAGGTAAGTACAGTATATCTGTATAATTATTAATATGGCAGAATATAGTTTATTGTGTCTTGTTTTTAATAGTAATGTGTTTTTTTTTTACAATAGTACAGTATTAAGCACTTCCTCCCTCCTCCTGTACCAGTCAGTGACTCGTTTTGTTCAAGATTATTGCAATTGTGTTTGTTTTTTTTTGTTATGTGCACCCCTTTTCACATGTAAAGACCCATGGAATAAATTGCGCTATAATAATTAATAATAGTAATAGTAATAATGCTACTTAGTTCTTCCCCTCCTGGTAGTTACTCCTCCATACCTCCTTCAATCCAAAAGCTGGCTAACAAATCCACATTTAGGATGACTAACCTAAAAGCTTGCTTAGCCTTAGACTTGGCCAGTCTTAGCTAATTTTATTATTATTTGAAAGCAAAATTAATTCCAGGGTGATGTACATATGAAGAGAATTTACATGCATATAATATGTATATATATATATATATACATATATACACACACACACGTAAGTAAGTAAGTATTTGATCCCTTGCTGATTTTGTAAGTTTTCCCACTGACAAAGACATGAACAGTCTATAATTTTAACCCTTTAACCCCCAAGGGTGGTTTGCATGTTAATGATGGGGCCAATTTTTACAATTCTGACCACTTTCCCTTTATGAGGCTATAATTCTTGAATGCTTGCATGGATCCCGGTGATTCTGACACGGTTTTCTCATGACATATTGTATTTCATGATAGTGGTAAAATTTCTTTGATATTACCTGCATTTATTTGTTAAAAAAATGGAAATTTGGCGAAAGTTTTGAAAATTTTGCAATTCTCCAACTTTGTAACATTTCCCACATGTATGCTTTACATCAGCACAATTTTGGACGCAACATTTTTTTTTTGTTAGGTAGTTATAAGGGTTAAAATGTGACCAGCAATTTCTCATTTTTACAACACCATTTTTTTTAGGGACCACATCACATTGGAATTCACTTTGAGGGGTCTATATGATAGAAAATACCCAAGTATGACTTCATTCTAAAAACTGCACCACTCAAGGTGCTCAAAACCACATTCAAGAAGTTTATTAACCCTTCAGGTGTTTCACAGGAATTTTTGTAATGTTTAAAAACAAAATGAACATTTAACTTTTTTTCACAAAAAATTTACTTCAGATCCAATTTATTTTATTTTACCAAGAGTAACAGGAGAAATTGGACCGCAAACTTTGTTGTACAATTTGTCCTGAGTACGCAGATACCCCATATGTGGGGGTAAGCCACTGTTTGGGCGCATGGCAGAGCTCGGAAGAGAAGGAGTGCCAATTGACTTTTCAATGCAATTTGGCTGAAATTGAGATTGGATACCATGTCTCGTTTGGAGAGCCCCTGATGTGCCTAAACAGTGGAAACTCCCAAAAGTGACACCATGTTGGAAAGTAGACTTCCTAAGGAACTTATCTAGATGTGTGGTGAGCACTTTGAACCCCCACGTGCTTCACAGAAGTTTATAATATAGAGCCATAAAAAAAAAATCTTATTTTTTTCGCAAAAATGATTTTTTGCCCCCAATTTTTTATTTTCCCAAGGGTAACAGGATAAATTGGAACTCAAAAGTTGTTGTCCAATTTGTCCTGAGTATGCTGATACCCCATATGTGGGAGAAAACTACTGTTTGGGAGCACGGCAGAGCTCGGAAGGGAAGAAGTGATGTTTTGGAATGCAGACTTTGATAAAATGGTCTGCAGGCATCACGTTGCGTTTGCAGAGCCCCTGATGTACCTAAACAGTGGAAACCCCCACAAGTGACCCCATTTTGTAAACTAGACCCCCCAAGGAACTTATCTAGTTGTGTTGTGAGAACTTTGAACCCTCAAGTGTTTCACTAAAGTTTATAACGCAGAGCCTTGAAAATAAAAAATCTTTTTTTTTTCCACAAAAATAATTTTTTAGCCCCCAGGTTATATTTTCCCAAGGGTAACAGGAGAAATTGGACCCCAAAAGTTATTTTCCAATTTGTCTTGAGTACGCTGATACCCCATATGTGGGGATAAACCACTGTTTGGGCGCATGGCAGAGCTTGGAAGGGAAGGAGCACCGTTTAACTTTTTCAACGCAGAATTGGATGGATTTGGGATCAGACGTCATGCTGCAATTGCAGAGCCCCTGGTGTGCCTAAACAGTGGCAATCTCCCAATTCTAACTCCAACTCTAACCCCAACCCTAACCACACCCCTAACCCCAACACACCTCTAACCCCAACACACCCTTATCACTAATCCCAACCCTAACCACACCCCTAACCCAAACACACCCCTAACCCTAATCCCAACCCCAACACACCCCTAACCTCAGCCCACCCCTAACCCTATTCCCAACCCTAACCATACCCCTAACCCTGACACACACCCTAACCCAACCGTAAACGTAATCCAAACCCCAACCCTAACTTTAGCCCCAAACCTAATTTTAGCCCTAACCCTAACTTTAGCCCTAACCCTAACTTTAGACCTAACCCTAAATTTAGCCACAACCCTAACCCTAACCCTAATGGGAAAATGGAAATAAATACATTTTTTTAATTTTATTATTTTTCCCTAACTAAGGTGGTGATAAAAGGGGGTTTGATGTACTATTTATAGCGGGTTTTTATGTTTGCCAGCTGTCACACACTAAAAGATGCTTTTTATTGCAAAAAACTTTTGTTGGGCTACCACATTCTGAGAGCTATAATTTTTCCATATTTTGTTCCACAGAGTCATGTGAGGTCTTGTTTTATGCGGGACGAGTTCAAGTTTTTATTGGTACCATTTTCAGGCACATGACATTATTTTGTCGCTTTTTATTTCAATTTTTGCTAGGCAGAATGAACAAAAACCAGCAATTCGTGATTTTCTTTTGGCAGGGGCGTTTATAACGTTCCGCGTTTGGTAAAATTGATAAAGCAGTTTCATTCTTCGGGCAATATGATTACAGCAATACCTTATTTATATCTTTTTATATACAATGTTCATTGAAGGGGTTAACTAGTGGGACAGTTTTATAGGTCAGGTTGTTACGGACGCGGCAACACTAAATATGTGTACTTTTATTTATTTTTTTATTTACATAAAGAAATGTATTTATTGGAACAATTTATTTTTTTAGTTAGTTTTTTTACACATGTAAATATTTTTTTTTTTACTTTTTTACTTTGTCTCTGGGTGGGACAGGCAGTGCTGCAGGCTTGCCGGTGCCTGCTCTCAGCAGGAACTTGCAAGCCACCTCCCTGCAGGACCTGGAAGGCCCCCCGTGGCCATCTTGGATCCAGGGCCTGCAGGGAGGAGGACAGAGGAGACGCTTGGAACAACGCGATCACATTGCGTCGTCTGAGGGTCTCAAGGAAGCAGTCAGGGAGCCTCCTTCCTGAACGATGCTTCCCTATGCCACCGGAATGCTGCGATCATGTTTCATCGCAGTGTTCTGGGGGTTAATGTGCCAGGAGCGGTCAGTGACCACTCCTGGCACAAAGTGCCGGATGTCAGCTGCAATAATCAGCTGACACCCGGCCGCAATCAGTCGCGCTTCCCCTGTGAGTACGGACGATCGCCTATGATGTACTATCCCATCCCTGGGAATTATGTCCCAGGTCGCCTCGACGGGATAGTACGTTTAATGGCAGAAAGGCTTTAAGGGTTGGTTTAATTTTAACAATGAGAGATAGAGTGTCCCAAACAAATCCAGAAAATCACATTGTATAAATTATATGAATTTTGGATCAATAGGTTTAGAGGGTAGTATAAGAAAATACACCAGCGCTACCTGACAAGAATCACTAAGCTGCAGGAACCAGGACAGAAAGGAGCTGATACTGTCAATAGAGCAATGCAATAGTTAAAAACAGATGGATCCATGCTGCAGTGATAATAAACAAGCAAAGATATACATGGGTGTATACTAAAATGCCTAAAAGGTGCTCCGCTAAATAGATGCACAGTGTGTCAGCAAAAAATGGAAATACGGGGGATAGATGAATTGCGAACTCACCGTAATATAGTTGTAACTCAATGTGTGGTAGAGGGTGTTGTCCGGATAAGGTGGCGGGGTCCGTCTGGTGGGTGTGCAGGCAAGCAAACGGGCGAGCAGGAGAGAACAACCGCAGAGTAGCGTGTGTTGCGGAAGCTGCGTAGAGCCCGGGACAACTCCGGCCGGTAGCATCCCTGGATACGAGCGGGAGAGAACAGAGGGAGAAGCTCGCTGGCACAGGGCTCAGCGTGTGACATCACTGAGCTTGTGAAAAGTACGGGGTAACACAGAGACCAAACGACCGACGCATTTCGAAGGAGCAGCGTCCTTCTTCATCAGGGTTACTGGTCCCTGCAGATGCCCCGATATTTAACCTCCCAAACTGTCAATCAAAATACACAGACCGCCCATTTAGCCCGCTGCTAAGATGGTAACATGTGGAAATGACCGGCATCCTAGAACTGTGAGATGCAGCCAAAAATTATGGCCCATGAAACAGCCATGTATGAAATAAAGGGATATATATCATGGAAGTGCACTTAGCATACGACCTGTACAGGAAGAACCTAACTGTGTTGGATTAATTGATCAGATTATCAAAATGGATCGAATTGCCACAATGAGGTGAACAAGAAATCTAAAACTAATCTTTAATACGTATTTAATTAAAATTAATATTAATAATAGAAAATGACATTAGATAAACACTGATAAAAAATATATAAATAAATAAATAAAAGAAGGGCAAGTGGTATCCCTGCCACTTCTAGATAAAAATTAGAGACCAAAAGGATAAAACGAGGTTGATAATAGACTACACCAATGTACCAAGGACAATGAAAAAGGGAGGGGGATTGGGGTTAGGGAAGGAAAGGATTAAAAGGCGAATATTTCAAGCCCATGGTTAAGGCCTTTGGGGGCCAGACTGTTCAGAGAGAAGATCCACTGGGATTCGGCCCTTGACATGGCTTTTATTAGGTTGCCCCCTCTTAAATTTGGTTTCACCTTTTGGATACCCCAAAAAACAATGCCCCTGGTGGATTTATCATGTTTTTCACTAAAATGACGGGAAAGTGGGTGGCCCATGAACCCCTTCTGGATGTTAGTAAAGTGTTCCTTCACCCGGACCATCATGGGCCTTTTAGTGCGACCAACATAGAGTTTTTTACATGGGCACTCAATGGCGTATATAACCCTGGAGGTAGAGCACGTGATGTTATCCCTGATATTATATTCATTCCTATCGTCTGAATCAGTGAAAGTAGAACGGCATATTTTATGAAAGGATGTGTGCCGGCACCCATAGCAGAATCCGCAAGGTGTAAATCCTGTCTTGCTGCTACCGGGAACCTCCGTTATTTGTTTGTGCTTGGATGCCTGTTTTGTAGTGGGGGCTATAATGCTGCCCAGAGATTTTGCCTTTTTAAATACAAATCTTGGTACGGGTGGCAAAAGTTCACCTATAATTTTGTCCCCTTGAAGTACAGACCAGTGCTTATGGATAATGGACCTTAATTTTGTATGCCCAGCATGGAATTGGGTTATAAATGGTAGTTGACGAATTTGGTCCTGGATGTTCATTGGTTGATTAGTGGGTTTCACTCTGTGTAACAGAGCATCCCTTGGTGTTTCCATAATATCCTTCTTGGCCTGTTCCAATAGTTCCCTAGGGTAACCCTTATCAAGAAATTGCTGGGTGAGGAAGGCAGAATCCTTACTATAGTCCTCCAAGGTAGTACAATTCCGCCTGACTCTTGTGTATTGACCCTTGGGAATATTCGCAAGCCAAACTGGGAGATGGCAGCTGGTCATACCAATAAAGCTATTGGAGTCCACCTCTTTGCGATAACACTTAGTAAATATCTGGTCACTCTCTATGTAGATATTGAGGTCCAGGAAATTGATGCTTGTAGCGCTGATTGTGGGTGTAAACTCCAACCCAAAAGTATTATTGTTCAAACTCGATATGAAGGAATCCAGCTCGACCTTGGGGCCATTCCAGACAAAAAGCACGTCGTCAATGAAGCAACGCCAAAGGACCAGGCCCGTACGAAGGTTGCCAGATGGAAAAATGCAGGACTCCTCCCACTTGGCCACAAAGTTATAGGTGAACTTTTGCCACCCGTACCAAGATTTGTATTTAAAAAGGCAAAATCTCTGGGCAGCATTATAGCCCCCACTACAAAACAGGCATCCAAGCACAAACAAATAACGGAGGTTCCCGGTAGCAGCAAGACAGGATTTACACCCTGCGGATTCTGCTATGGGTGCCGGCACACATCCTTTCATAAAATATGCCGTTCTACTTTCACTGATTCAGACGATAGGAATGAATATAATATCAGGGATAACATCACGTGCTCTACCTCCAGGGTTATATATGCCATTGAGTGCCCATGTAAAAAACTCTATGTTGGTCGCACTAAAAGGCCCATGATGGTCCGGGTGAAGGAACACTTTACTAACATCCAGAAGGGGTTCATGGGCCACCCACTTTCCCGTCATTTTAGTGAAAAACATGATAAATCCACCAGGGGCATTGTTTTTTGGGGTATCCAAAAGGTGAAACCAAATTTAAGAGGGGGCAACCTAATAAAAGCCATGTCAAGGGCCGAATCCCAGTGGATCTTCTCCCTGAACAGTCTGGCCCCCAAAGGCCTTAACCATGGGCTTGAAATATTCGCCTTTTAATCCTTTCCTTCCCTAACCCCAATCCCCCTCCCTTTTTCATTGTCCTTGGTACATTGGGGTAGTCTATTATCAACCTCGTTTTATCCTTTTGGTCTCTAATTTTTATCTAGAAGTGGCAGGGATACCACTTGCCCTTCTTTTATTTATTTATTTATATATTTTTTATCAGTGTTTATCTAATGTCATTTTCTATTATTAATATTAATTTTAATTAAATACGTATTAAAGATTAGTTTTAGATTTCTTGTTCACCTCATTGTGGCAATTCGATCCATTTTGATAATCTGATCAATTAATCCAACACAGTTAGGTTCTTCCTGTACAGGTCGTATGCTAAGTGCACTTCCATGATATATATCCCTTTATTTTATACATGGCTGTTTCATGGGCCATAATTTTTGGCTGCATCTCACAGTTCTAGGATGCCGGTCATTTCCACATGTTACCATCTTAGCAGCGGGCTAAATGGGCGGTCTGTGTATTTTGATTGACAGTTTGGGAGGTTAAATATCGGGGCATCTGCAGGGACCGGTAACCCTGAGGAAGAAGGACGCTGCTCCTTCGAAACGCGTCGGTCATTTGGTCTCTGTGTTACCCCGTACTTTTCACAAGCTCAGTGACGTCACACGCTGAGCCCTGTGCCAGCGAGCTTCTCCCTCTGTTCTTTCCCGCTCGTATCCAGGGACGCTACCGACCGGAGTTGTCCCGGGCTCTACGCAGCTTCCGCAACACACGCTACTCTGCGGTTGTTCTCTCCTGCTCGCCCGTTTGCTTGCCTGCACACCCACCAGACGGACCCCGCCACCTTATCCGGACAACACCCTCTACCACACATTAAGTTACAACTATATTACGGTGAGTCCACAATTCATCTATTCCCCGTATTTCCATTTTTTGCTGACACACTGTGCATCTATTTAGCGGAACACCTTTTAGGCATTTTAGTATACACCCAGGTATATCTTTGCTTGTTTATTATCACTGCAGCGCGGATCCATCTGTTTTTAACTATTAGGTTTAGAGGGTGCTAGTAACCTCTGGGGAAGATTTGAACTGCAAAATTTTGACAGTAACCATCCTACTGTTGGTATGAAGTATTAAACACATGGAATAAACGACAATTTTGCACTAGAATTCTTATCCGAGAGGAAGGTGGGGCAGTATAGTTAAAGATTGGTGGAGTGCAAGAGGGTCATTTGGGAGACCACATAGGAGGACATTACTGTACAGTAGTCAAAACAAGAGATTATTAGGTCATGTACAAATATTTTTGTTAATTAGGGGTTGGGTTGAGGAATGGGTGGATTATGGAAATGTTTAGATTTAGAGGTGATAGGAGGTGATAAGGGCTTGGATATGTAGTTTGATGACCAGGAAAGAAGCAAGAGTTATACCCAGGCAGCGATACAGGGGGAAATCTAATGTAATTTACTGTGATGGATATGTCTGACAGGAGGGTTGAGTGAGATGGAGGTAAGATGATCGAGTTAGTCACACTGAGTTTAGGAAACTGTGAAGGGAAGGAGGATATGGCTGAGAGACTGACATTCTAGACAGTGGAGTGACATCTGGGCTAGAGAGATAGATTTAAGTGTAATCAGCATATAGGTGGTACTTAAAGCGATGGCACATTATGAGTTGTGACAGGCTAAAGGTATTTTTGATTTTTGATTCCGAGGAATAAAAGGATTTGAAGTAGAAGGGAATGGTCAGCTGTATCTAAGGCAGAGGAGAGGTCTAAGAGAAGGATTGGGGAGTTTACAGTGGCTTTGACATTGTATCTACACAGAAATACCTGATACCAATATTGAAACTAATGCTATTTTTACAACAAAAGGGACCATCACCGTATTGATCCAAAATATTAAGAGGGAGAAACCTTTGTCATGTACATGTAAAATTGTTATGCATTTATTTGCAGGCTTATATGCAGGTTTAATTGAGTTTAAAAAACAGGTAAGATGGGAAATAGACACTGGGAAATTGGTGGTTGTGCAATGTACTGTATATAGAAATATTGATGATGTTTCATTAAATTTCAATCATAGGATGGCGCAATTTAGAGAAGCACTCTCATCAAAGTTTTCATCCTATTAATATACCGCAGTCATCATATTATATGTTACGTTGAATTTTGCTCCTCTCCCAGTTAATTCTTCTCTTTTCCTTTAGGTCTATGACATCACATGACTAAAAAAAGACTAGTGACTAGTTGAATCCTTTTAAGCTCTATGTAGAAACAGAAAGTGTCTTTCCCTGCATGAGTCATAATTAGAACTACAATTCTACATCACTGCAAAGACCCTAGCAAGGTGCGGAGCAGCTGGATAAAGAGTTGAAGTAGCGGTGGTGCTGGGCTGGCCAGGGACTTTTCAATGACATAGGATTGTAGTTTTAATGATGACTTATGCAGGGAAAAGAGGCTTCCTATTTCTAAAGAGAGTTTAGAAGGATTCAGCTAGCCTGTTTGTAATCAAGAGACGTCATACACCTAATATAAATAGAAGAATTAACTGGGTAGAAAGGTAAAATGAGCAATTATAAATACACAGTGCTGTATAATATGACGACTAGGGTTGAGCAAAACGGGTCGACCATTTTCAGAAGTCGCCGACTTTTGGCAAAGTCGGGTTTCATGAAACCCGACCCGACCCCTGTGTGGGGTCGGCCATGAGGTCGGCGATCTTCTGAATCTGGTATCGGGATTCCGATACCGAGTTCCGATATGTTTGCGATATCGGAAATCGGTATCAGAATCCACATTTAAGTGTAAAATAAAGAATTAAAATAAAAAATATTGATATGCTCACCTCTCCGACGCAGCCTGGACATCGCCGCTGGTAACCGGCATCTTCCGTTCCTAAAAATGGCGCTTGAAAGACCTTTCCAATGCTTCACGGCTTGTGATTGGTCGCGGCGGCCCACGTGACCGCTGAGCGACCAATCACAAGCCGGTGACGTAATTCTCAGGTCCTGTTCTGGTTCTCAGGTACATGAGAATTACGTCACGGCTTGTGATTGGTCGCTGAGCGGTCACGTGGGCCGCCGCGACCAATCACAAAGCCGTGACGTCATCGGAAGGTCCTTCACGCATTCATTCTTAAGAAGGAAGGCTGCCGGAAAGAAGCCGAGGGTGAGTATATTCCTATTAGGTATATACTCACCCTCGTACGCGCCCTGCTTCTTTCCGGCTGCCTTCCTTCTTAAGAATGAACGCGTGAAGGACCTTCCGATGACGTCACGGCTTTGTGATTGGTCGCGGCGGCCCACGTGACCGCTCAGCGACCAATCACAAGCCGTGACGTAATTCTCATGTACCTGAGAACCAGAACAGGACCTGAGAATTACGTCACCGGCTTGTGATTGGTCGCTCAGCGGTCACGTGGGCCGCCGCGACCAATCACAAGCCGTGAAGCATTCGAAAGGTCTTTCAAGCGCCATTTTTAGGAACGGAAGATGCCGGTTACTACCAGGGTGCGTCAGAGGGTGAGTATATCAATTTTTTTTATTTAAATTCTTTATTTTACACGTAAATATGGATCCCAGGGCCTGAAGGAGAGTTTCCTCTCCTTCAGACCCTGGGAACCATAGTATCCCATTGCACTGCATTGGGTTTCGCGTTTCGGCCGACCCCGACCCTGACTTTTTTATAGGATCGGCCGATTTCACTCGACCCGACTTTTGAGAAAGTCGGGTTTCGTGAAACCCGACCCAATCCTATAAAAATAAAAGTCGCTCAACCTTAATGACAACTGCAATATATTAAGACGATAAAAACATTAATGGGTCTGCTTCTGTAATATTGTTCACAGATTATGCACCTACAGCACTAGTCAAAATGAATATTGGAGAAATATTTTTTTGTCCTCAATGTTTAAAGACAAGTGTAAGTTTTACACATTTGTTTTGGGAATGGAAATTGCAAGATAAAGTGATGGCTACAATTATCATTTACTATTACTACAGTGATTTTAAACTGTTCATAGAACTGGGATGGATATCATGACACAAAAATTTTTATTGCTATACTTTTTATTTGTGGCCAGACTATTTATATCCAGGACATGCGTATTAGCAAAACTCCTTCAGTGGTGGAGTGGAGTGGACCACAGTTTTGAGATTGCGTTGTTGAATATGAGGGAATTTGGTATGGGAGTAAACGATAGTTGGAGATGTGGTTAAATATTTGGAGCAAGTGGGTGGGTTGATGACATATACATTGGGTACAGAAAGTATTCAGACCCCTTTACATTTTTCACTCTTTGTTTCATTGCAGCCATTTGGAAAATTCAAAAAAGTTTTTTTTTTTCACGTTAATGTATACTCTGCATCCTATCTAGACTGAAAAAAAACAGAAATGTAGAATTTTTTGCAAATTTATTAAAAAGGAAAAACGGAAATATCACATGGTCATAAGTATTCAGACCCTTTGCTCTGACACTCAGATTTAAGTCACTTGCTGTCCATTTCCTTGTGATCCTCCTTGAGATGGTTCTACTCCTTCATTGGAGTCCAGCTGTGTTTAATTAAACTGATAGGACTTGATTTGAAAAGGCACAAATCTGTCTATATAAGACCTCACAGCTCACAGTGCATGTCAGACCAAATGAGAATCATGAGGTCAAAGGAACTGGCCAAGGAGCTCAGATACAGAATTGTGGCAAGGCACAGATCTGGCCAAGGTTACAACAGAATTTCTGCAGTACTCAAGGTTCCTAAGACCACAGTGGCCTCCATAGTCCTTAAATGGAAGAAGTTTGGGACCACCAGAAGTTGTCTCAGACCTGGCCGTCCAGCCAAACTGAGCAATCGTGGGAGAAGAGCCTTGGTGAGAGAGGTAAAAGAGAACCCCAAGATCACTGTGGTTGAGCTCCAGAGATGCAGTAGGGAGATGGGAGAAAGTTCCACAAAGTCAACTATCACTGCAGCCCTCCACCAGTCATGCTTTTATGGCAGAGTGGCCCAACTGAATCCTCTCCTCAGTGCAAGATATATGAAAGCCTACAAAGAGTTTGCTTAAAAACACATGAAGGACTCCCAGACTATGAGAGATAAAATTCTCTGGTCTGATGAGCTGAAGATAAACCTTTTTGGTGATAATTCTAAGCGGTATGTGTGAAGAAAACCAGGCACTGCTCATCATCTGCCCAATACAAAGCCAACAGTGAAACATGTTGGTGGCAGCATCATGCTATGGGGGTGTTTTTCAGCTGCAGGTACTGGATGACTGGTTGTCATTGAAGGAAACATGAATGCCAAGGCCAAGTAGAGAGATATCCTGGATGAAAACCTCTTCCAGAGTGCTCTGGAACTCAGACTTGGTCGGAGGTTCACCTTCCAACAAGACAATGACCCTAAGCACACAGCTAAAATACCAAAGGAGTGGAGCTAAAATACCAAAGGAGTGGCTTCAGAACAACTCTGTGACCATACTTGACTGGCCCAGCCAGAGCCCTGACCTAAACCCAATTAAGCATCTCTGGAGAGACCTGAAAATGGCGGTCCACCAACGTTCACCATCCAACCTGACGGAACTGGAGAGGATCTGCAAGGAAGAATGGCAGAGGATCACCAAATCCAGGTGTGAAAAACATGTTGCATCATTCCCAAGAAGACTCATGGCTGTACTTGCTCAAAAGGGTGCTTCTACTCAATACTGAGCAAAGGGTCTGAATACTTATGACCACGTGATATTTCAGTTTTTCTTTTTAAATAATATAATATGCAAATATTTCTACATTTCAGTTTTTTTTTTCAGTCAAGATAGGGTGCAGAGTTTACATTAATGAAAAAAAGTGAACTTTTTTGAATTTACCAAATGGCTGCAATGAAACAAATAGTGAAAAATTTAAAGTCATTACACTGGTTACCCATCCACTCAAGAATCCAGTACAAAACTATTAGGCCTCTTTCACACTTCCGTCTGTACGGGTCAGTCGCAATGCGTCGGGCCGACGTACCGAAGGATGTTGTGAAAGTTTTGCACGACGTGGGCAGCGGATGCAGTTTTTTGACGCATCCACTGTCCATTCTGCAGTCCGGGGAGGAGGGGGCGGAGTTTCGGCCGCACATGCACAGTCAAAAATGGCAGACGCGACGTACAAAAAAAGTTACATTGAACGTTTTTTGTGATGACGGGCCGCCAAAACATGACGGATCCGTCGCACGATGGACGCAATGTGTGGCAATCCGTCGCGATTTGTCACTAATACAAGTTTATGGGCAAAAACGCATCCTGCGAGCACATTTGCAGGATCCGTTTTTTGCCCAAAACGACGGATTGTGACGGATTGCAAAAAACGGAAGGGTGAAAGAGGCCTTACCCTCATCCACAAAGGACTCCATTGCTCAGCACCACCCTACATCTCCACCCTGGTCTCAGTCTACCACCCTACCCGTGCTCTCCGTTCTGCTAATGACCTGAGGTTAACATCCTCAAAATTCAGAACCTCCCACTCCCGTCTCTAAAACTTTTCACGTGCTTCGCCAATTCTTTGGAATGCACTACCCAGGTTAATAAGATGAATCCCCAATCCCCACAGTTTTAAGCGTGCCCTAAAAATGCATTTGTTCAAACTAGCTTACCGCCTCAACGCATTAACCTAACTATCCCTGTGTGGCCCATTCAAAAAAAAAAAACCTTAAACCTTAATCAGGTTCCTCACTTCATGTTCTCATATATTTCATGCAGTTAATAGCCCTCTGTGTCTGTACTGTTACATATTTAGGCTGTTAACTGGTTCATGCAGCTTTACATGAACACCCGATCCGTACTACTACGGTTGTTCCGAACAATGAAAGCAATTGTTACCATTCACCTCTCGTGTCTCCCTTTTTCCTATAGATTGTAAGCTTGCAAGCAGGGCCCTCACTCCTATTGGTATCTATTTTGAACTGTGATTTTTGTTATGCTGTAATGTCTATTGTATGTACAAATCCCCTCTATAATTTGTAAAGCGCTGCGGAATATGTTGGCGCTGTATAAATAAAGTTATTATTATCAAAGGGGTCTGTTCCCAAAGCTGCATAGGGGGAATCTCAAACCATGTCCTCTGCTGTGTCCCATTCTTCCCCAGTAGCAGAGGAGCCTGCTCAGCAAAGATGTCAGTCCCAGCGTCTGGCTCAAGCTGATACTGTGCGTCTGGTTACTGCTGCTGTCCCAGGTTCAGCCATTGTAAACAGCATTGATCAGGGGCAAGCAGATGCTCTGGGGACTAAGTCCTGCTTTTTGTCTACTGAGCATGCCAGTGGGATGACCTATCATTGGAGGTCGGGGGTCACATATTCAGGTCCTGTAGCGGCTCTGATTGGACCACTGGGAAGGTCCTGGAAGGCTGCATCTATAAAAGGTTTGCATGGCGCTAGTATAAACTTAATATTGTGTGTGGATGTGTATATGTTATCTGGTGAAAGCTCCTAATGATCCCCTTTCCTAATGTTGTTATATGTCGTTGGGTGTTTGGTGCAGACTAGTGCCAGATATTGCAATCAAGTACAAGAGCACGAAATACTGCATCATTTCAGGAGCGTTCGCCAGTGCTGTGCCATGCGCAACTAGTGCGCTTTCCATTCCCTACAGTAGTTAGGGTGGTTAGTGATGTCCGCCAAAGTGGCGCTGCACACACCTAGTAAATCTTTAGTTTCGTTTTCTCCCTGGCACCACAGTTGCGGCGCCAAACGCTAGTGGGTCTAGAGGGATGCTAACCCTGTGTCCGTAGGTGAGGGTCCTTTGACCAAAACACTAGCTTTCACTCTGCGGTATTGCGGCCCTGTGATGCAACAGGGCTTGCCTCCTTACATACCAGGTGATGCTAACCCGTGTGTATTCACATTATACTGCCGTATACTGTACGCCATTACCAAGCAGCAGGTGTCATCTCTGCAGGGTGGACCCTGTGCTGCAAATGCACTTTATATCTTCCTTAATATTATTTTGTGCATTCCACAAGCCCTACCAGGGTCTGAATACTTTCCTTACCCACTGGATGTTTTTTTTAAATTTCCCTGGCATGTAGGAGAGATGAAATGGGGGGTGGTGATAGATTGTATGAGGTATAATTGTTTATATTTTTGTACATGTAAGTTAAAATTAAAACAAAAAAGGAAAATACTTGATCCTTGTTTCTCCCAACATAATCTCCTCTGTAGGAGTTCTAAGATCCCCTTATACATATCAGGTAGCCTGCCCATCACACTATTTTTCTTTTGTATACATATTGGGCTCTTTAGGCACTCGATATCTGCTTCAGAACCTCTTCAAAGGAGAATTATAGATTAAAGGGAACCTGTCACCTGAATTTGGCGGGACCGGTTTTGGGTCATATGGGCGGGGTTTTCGGGTGTTTGATTCACCCTTTCCTTACCCGCTGGCTGCATGCTGGCCGCAATATTGGATTGAAGTTCATTCTCTCAATATTGCCTTGCGCAGGCGTGTACTCCGGAGGACAGAGAATGAACTTCAATCCAATATTGCGGCCAGCATGCAGCCAGCGGGTAAGGAAAGGGTGAATCAAACACCCGAAAACCCCACCCATATGACCCAAAACTGGTCCCGCCAAATTCAGGTGACAGGTTCCCTTTAAGCCCTTCACCCCGAAGCCTGTGTTCACAATTTTAAAATTCTGACCAGTATCAATTTATGTCGTAATAACTCTGGAATGCTTCATCGGATTCCACCAATTTTGAGATTTTCTCATAACATATTTTACTCCATGATAGTGATGAAATTTGTTCGATGTGACTTTCAGTCATTTGTGAAACTATTGGAAAATTGGTGAAAATTTTGAAAATATTGCAGTTTTCAAACTAATTTTTATGCCCTCAGTTTGAAAAATGATTTATTTTTGCTAGGAAGCTACAAGGGTTGACCAGAGATTGATCAATTTTCCAATAAAATTTACAACACCATTTTTTTAGGGACTGCATTACATTTGACGTTACTTTGAGAGGTCTATACTACAGAAAATACCCAAAAGTGACACTATTTTAAAAACTGCGCCTCTTAAGGTGTTCAAAGCCACATTCAAGAAGTCTATTAACCCTTCAGGTGCTTCACAGGAATTAAGGGAATATGGAAGGAAAAAAATAACATGCAACTTTTTTCACAAAAAAGTTTTTTAAGCCCCATTTTTTATTTTCATGGTAACAGGAGAAATTGGACCCCAAAAATTGTTGAGTTATTTCTCCTGAGTACGTGAATACCCCATATGTGAGGTAAAACTACTGTTCGGAAGGGAAGAAAAGCCATTTGACTTTTTAATGCAAAATTTGCTGGAATCATTAGCAGATGCCATATCACGTTTGGAGATTCCCCTATGTGCCTACAGAGTGGAATCCCCCACAAGTGACCTAATTTTATAAACTACTGTAGACCCCTCAAGGAACTTATCTAGATGTGTGCTGAGCACCTTCAACCCCCAGGTGCTTCATAAAAGTTTATAACGTTGAGCTGTGAAAATAAAAAATCTAATTTTCCTCACAAAAATGTTTTTAGTCTCAAATTTTTTTATTTTCACAAGGGTAACAGGAAAAAATGGACCTTAAAATTTCTTGTGCAATCTCTCCTTTGCAGTGCCTACTATGTTGTAGTCAAAAGTAGGTTGTAGTGCACATCACATTGTGATGCCCAGCTCATGCTTCTGGAGACATGCACCCGTAAATTAGGCGCTAAATATGGTTTACACACACTGAGGATCAGAAGGGAGGGGGCATTTGGATTTGGGCGTGCAGAATTTTCTCCCTATATTTCCATTGACAGATGATGGACCAGAGTGGGGACTTGATTGCTGATTTAGTTGAAGCTTTTTTTTAAACATTTTACATAACATTTGGGATTTATCCAGCGCACGATGCTGAGCACTTACATTAGGGTTTACATCTAAATCTCCAAGTGACATGATTCAGATGAAATCCTCGAGGGATCTATTCACTATAATGAAGATCAGAGTTACTGTGGACTCCATCTGGACTCTGTTCAGTGGTGTGCTTCTTTTCAGAAGTGGACAAAACTGTGGTGAATTACGCTTTCATACACCCTTAAAAAGACTCTCACCACCGGATCACAGGACAGTCGGTATCCACAGTGCCTCCATATTTCTCATTATAGGGAATCTTCCACCAGGGTTTCTGCTTAAAACATGTATTTCAGAGATGTACACAGAAACCAAGTGTAAATGCTCAGCGTAGTGTGTAGGATAAATGTGAGCCGAGTGTTACTGTGATCTTTATGAGACAGAATAAAAATGTCAACAGCAGGTGAAGAATTGATTTTACTTTTTTTTTACACCGTTTACATTGTTCCTCGTGTATTATAAGTGATTGGATGACTTTCTTCTTCTGGTCATTGTGATTCCAGCAACACCAGATTTATAGCGCTTTTTTTGTTTGGCTGCGGTCACACACTAAAAACACTTATTTTAAAAAGCATCCCTACATTTAGATAGCTACAGTTTTTCCATATTTCATCTGAAAGAGTCATGTGAGGGTTTGTTTTTTGTGGGACGGGTTTACGTTTTTATTGGTTCCATTTTCAGGCACTTGACATTTTAGATTCTTTTTTTATTGTGATCTTTTCAAGTCAGAACAATTACAGTGATACCACATTAATATCTTGTTTATGTTCTGGTGCTTTTACATCATAAAAACTATTTATACAAAAATAATTATTTTTGCATTGCTTTATTCTGAGGGCTATAACTTTTTATTTTTCTGCTGATCAAGCTGTGTGATCTCTTGTTTTTTGGGGGACAGCATTTTTTTTCATAGATACAATTTTTATTTACATACTTTTTTTATTGCATTTTATTCCACTTTTTGTTTGGCGGTATGAAGATAAAGCATAGTTTTTGCCTTGCTTTTTATTTTTTTTTTTTAATGGTGTTTACTGAAAGGGTTTACTTGTGGGATAGTTTTAAAAGGTAAACAGAGAAATGATCCAGCTGGAGATGGAGGCAGTTCAGACTTTGTGAGACTTTATTAGACAACTAAAGCGATAAATAGTTCTTCAAAAAGAAAAATGTTTACATAGCAAACACCTGGCACACCAGTGAGGAGGATCAACGCGTTTCAACTAAGAAGTCTTACTCAAGATCATGAGTAAGACTTCTTAGTTGAAACGCGTTGATCCTCCTCACTGGTGTGCCAGGTGTTTGCTATGTAAACATTTTTCTTTTTGAAGAACTATTTATCGCTTTAGTTGTCTAATAAAGTCTCACAAAGTCTGAACTGCCTCCACATCCAGCTGGATCATTTCTCTGTTTGTCTTCATTTGCTGTGGGCGCTCACCCCGAACCGTGCTGGGTGTTGGCAGGTCTGGGGATTTCGTCTAAGACCGGTAAGCTGACTACATTCCTTTTTTAGTTTTAAAAGGTGGGTCATTCCGGATGCATTGATACCAAATTTGTGTACTTTTTTTAGTTTATTTTTACTTTGGCATAAATAAATGTATTCATTGAATTAATATTTTTCCTTTTTTTGTTCTTTATTTTGTGATTTTTTTTTTAGCATTTTTACAATTTTTATTTTTTACTTTTTTTACATTGTCCCAGGATGGGACATCAACTTTACGCTGACAAATCGCTCATCTAATACACTGCAGGCTTGTCAGCTCCTGCTCTGAGCAGGAGCTGGGAGGCCACAGTCCAAGGGTGACCTCGCTGCCATCTTTTGCAATCGCAATCACAATCGCGATGTCGCTGTCACTACTGAAAGCAGCGTCAGAGGGGTTAAACGACCGCGATTGGTGCTAGCACCAATCATGGGCATTGCTGCTCTCAAATAGAGCTGACACCCGCATTTGATCGCGGCGGCGCATAGCGTGAGGCGGCACAATCAGCACACCATATATATGTGGCAATTTGTGGGACCGCAGCTCCAGTAGCGACGTATACAGGGCATGTTAGAAATGGGTTAATCTCAATCATTTGTTGACTGATGTGAAATCCGGATTGTAACAACTCTGCTGGCATCACGGCATGGCCTCACATCTCTCACACTATCTTACCCACTGCTCCAGGTCATGTTGTGGTTTCTGTTTCTTGCCAGCACCATGTTCTATGTCTCTGCTCTCCTGCATGCTTCATGGCTGTGTGTGTATAGGGGGCCGGCGCCTGAACTCTCTGGTTCTTATAGGAATCAGGTGCATCTGTCCAATCTGTTCCTGACCAATTACCAAGAGGCCTCCAGTATATAGTGCAGCTCCACCCAGTGTTCTGGGCCTGTGCAATGTGTTAGCTCAGTTAGTGTCTTGCTTCTGAGTTTGCCTGGCCTTTCTCTGAGTTACTCCCTCTCTGGAGGATTTTCTGTGTTATTTCCTTGGTCTTGTTGTCCGCCCACCAGGAGGCAGTATATCCTGGTCCCAGTGTCTTTGTCCTTGTGTCTTGTTCCATTGCCTTGTCTGCACTTAGTCTTACCTCGGTCTCCTAGTCTTTGGCTTCCTTCCCTGTTGTCTTTCCTTGTATTCTCAGTCTGCTTACACTCCGCACTCTTGCAGCTCTGCCTGCTCTGAACCTTTGTTACTTTACCTCTGCTCCTCACTTCTGCGTTTCTGCTCCTTTCTTCTCAGCTTATCTTCTGCTGTTGCAGTTATCCCTTGCTGCAGCTTCTCTCCACATTCCTTGTGGCTCTGCTCAGCTTTGCTGCAGAGACCTCTCCCGCAGCTCCTCTCCGCTCCTTGTGGTTCTACCTGGCTCCGCTCCTTGCGGTTCTACCTGGCTCCGCTCCTTGCGGTTCTACCTGGCTCCGCTCCTTGCGGTTCTACCTGGCTCCGCTCCTTGCGGTTCTACCTGGCTCCGCTCCTTGCGGTTCTACCTGGCTCCGCTCCTTGCGGTTCTACCTGGCTCCGCTCTTTGCGGTTCTACTTCTCCTGCACTTGGCTCTGCCGCCAGCTCTTGGCTCCGCCTCCTGCCTATCTGCACTTGGCTCCGCCGCCAGCTCTTGGCTCCGCCTCCTGCCTGTTTGCACTTGGCTCCGCCTCCAGCTCTTGGCTCCGACTCCTGCGGTTTTGCCCTTGGCTCCGCCTCCTGCTCTTGACTCCGCCTCCTGCACTTCTGTTCTTGCCTCTAGCTCCTGTGCTTTCGCTCTGCATCCGCTCTTGCAGTCTTTTTCTACTTATTCCTAAGTCCTCGTGTCTGAACAGGTTCTTACCCGTTCTACATACCTGCCTGCAGACCGGTCCCTACCGGTTCTTCCAGTGTGCCAGTCTTGTCCACCAGTCCTGCCAGAGAGCCAGCCGCGCCTGCCTACCTGAGAGCCAGCCATGCCCGCCTGCCTGACAGTGTTCCTGTTGTACCCGTCTGCCTGCCTATGTGCCAGCCGTGCCCGCTTGCTTGTCTATGTTCCATTCCCCGGTGGGATCAGCAGCCACAACCAGACTCCACCCTGGAGTGGTACCTGGTAGCTCCCTATTGCACAAGTCTGACCTCACCATCAGAGGCTCCAGCGAACACCTAGGAAGCTACTTAGTTACGCCCCTTCCTGGGAAGTTTGGACTGTGGTCCAGTGGGGCCACTCCCCCGCACGCCCGCGCCAACCAGTCTGGGCGCGAGCATGACACTGATTTTCTTTAGATAGATAGATAGATACTCACATTCTAAGATACTCGTCATGTTTATGTATACAGGATATGTGAAGCAGGTATATATATATATTGATGATTTACCTTGCATATATAAAGACTGTTACAGAGGTGTTAAAGTGTGAATTCTTGTAATTTGTATTTGCATGAGTGATTTGATGCTGCTGGAGTACATAGTTTTGCATACATTGTTTAGAATTCAGAACTGTAATTTCCACTGAGGATTCAGTCTGGTAACAAATGTTCTCAAATAAAGGAAACAAGAGTATTATGGAAGGAAGCACACTGTTATTGTTGCCAGAACATGCCTTATCTACAAACAAGGCACGTTACAATCTTTTCCTGGTATGTCCTCAAGGATGGAAGTCGAATTTCAATCTGTTTGTTTCAGAAACGTGCACATTATATCACACATCTTGAAGCAATAAAATGTATTTGCTGAAGAAAGCCTTTGTTTCTACAAGTTCTCTGAACATTAATAGCAGTTTCCATTCTGCATTCAGCTGGAAATTAAATGGAAGCATAAGTATCTTATAATTTAGATTTTTTTTTTCAAGTGAGAGGAATGCAAGAATGACATATTTGTTATGTGAGCCTCAATTGATGCAACCCATTATTCATATTCTGTTCTGTAGCGATGGGAGGGTTTTCTTTTTGCAGAAATAACACATTATAATTTAACAAAGCAGCTAAGTTATGCAGTCAGAATTCACTGGCTATAATTTCTCTTCTACATTTCATACAATTCCAACCATTGCTTCACCATTCGTGACAGTTCAGATCTTTAGTTGAACTTGTTTTGCATTTAAAAAGATATTTTAAAAATATACAAAGCGTTTTTTGCACATTTAATTAAAAGATAGATAGATAGATAGACTCATTGGATATAAAAATTCAACACACCCCATGTTTAAATGCCAGGTTTTTGTTATGTAACAAAAAAATCATACAAATAAATAACCTTTTAGAACTTTTTCCACCTTTAAATTCAACTATGATTTGTACAATCCTAATGAAAAACAATTTTTTTTTTCCTGTGGAAAAATAAAAATAAAGAGCTAATACAATGTAGTTGCAAAAAATATGCACACCCTTAAACTAATAATTTGTTGAAGTATCCTTTGATTTTATTAGCATAGCACATCTAGAATTGGCAATCTATCCACTCTTCCTTTCTTCCTTGTAGTAATGCTGTTAGGTTTCAAGGGTATCTTCACTGTACAGCTCTCTTCATGTCAACCCACAGATTTTTAATTGGATTTAGATCTGTGTTCTGGCTGAGCCATTCCAAAACCAAGCTCTTCTTCTAGTGAAGACATTGTTTTGTTGATTTGAAAGTAGACTTGGGGTTAATGTTGTGCTGAGTGGTAAAATTCCTCTTCATCTTCAACTTTATAGCACATGCCTGTAGATTTTGTTGCAAAATTGACTAATACACTGTGTTCCAAATTATTATGCAAATTGGATTTAAGTGTCATAAAGATTTAATTGTTTTGTTTTTCAAATAAACTCGTGGATGGTATTGTGTCTCAGGGCTCAATGGATCACTGAAATCAATCTTAAACACATGTGATAATTGGTTTTCCAGGTGATTCTAATTAAAGAAAAACTACTTAAAAATGATGTTCCACATTATTAAGCAGGTCACAGTTTTCAAGTAACATGGGAAAAAAAGGATCTCTCTGCTGCTGAAAAGCATCAAATAGTGCAATGCCTTGGTGAAGGGATGAAAACTGTTGTGGATTCTGTTTGTGGGCTCCCTCTGGTGGTTACTGCTGGTACTGGGTGACTTTGGTGGGTTGCGGCCTTTGGTTTCCACCTGTCCATCAGAGGCTGGGTGTTTCCTATTTTACCTGGCCTTTCTGTCATTCCCTTGCCGGCTATCAATGTATTCAGATGTGCTCTGTTTGGTTCCTGCCTACCTGCTCCCAGATCTTTCAGGATAAGCTAAGTGCTGATTTTCAGTTGTTTGGTTTTTTGTCCAGCTTGCTTATTATGTCTCTATGCTAGCTGGTAGCTCTAGTGGACTGAGGTTCTCCCCATGTGCCATGAGTTGGCACATGGGTTCTTGTAATCTCAGGATGGTTTTTGTGATTAGGGTTTTTTGCTGACCGCTCAGTCCCCTTTTGTATCGTTCTGCTTTCTAGTTTACAGTGGGCCTCAATTTGCTAAAACTATATATATCATCTCTATGTGTGTGCCTTCCTCTCATTTCACCGTCAATACATGTGAGGGGGCAACTATATCTTTTGGGGTTCATTCCTCTGGAGGCAAGTGAGGTCTTTATTTTCTCTGCAGTACTAGTTAGCTCTTAGGCTGGTGCGTGGCGTCTAGAACCAACGTAGGCACGCTCCCTGGCTATCTCTAGTTGCGTTTGTCAGGCGTAGGGCAGCGGTCAGCCCAGGTTCCATCACCCTAGAGCTCGTCCGTTATCTATTTGTACTTTGCTTGTCCTGTGCTATCCCTAGCCATTGGGGATTCATGACAGTATAGCCGGCCCACAAAGTGTTAATTGTTTGGGCTGAAGCAGGAGAAAAAGAAGTGTTTAAGGGAAATTTTTTTTTTTTTTTTCCCTTCAGAGTTTTGCTGCCTAGCCCTTAATTGCTGTCTAGCTGCTTCTTACCTCCTCTTAACCCTTGAATGGCTCTGATCTTAGCTGTTTAACATGGATGTCCAGAGTTTGGCTTCCAGCCTGAGTAATCTCGCGGCAAAAGTTCAAAACATACAGGATTTTGTTTTTCACACTCCCATGTCTGAACCTAGAATTCCTATTCCAGAGTTCTTTTCTGGAGATAGATCTACCTTCCTGAATTTCAGGAACAATTGTAAATTGTTTCTTTCTTTAAAATCTCGCTCCTCTGGAGACCCTGCTCAACAGGTCAAGATTGTAATATCTTTCCTGCGGGGCGACCCTCAGAATTGGGCATTTGCATTGGCACCAGGGGATCCTGCATTGCTCAGTGTGGATGCGTTTTTTCTGGCATTGGGATTGCTCTATGAGGAACCTAACCTAGAGATTCAGGCTGAAAAGGCTTTATTAGCCCTCTCTCAGGGGCATGATGAAGCGGAAATATATTGTCAAAAATTTCGGAAATGGTCGGTGCTTACTCAGTGGAATGAGTGCGCCCTGGCTGCAAACTTCAGAAATGGTCTTTCTGAGGCCATTAAGGATATTATGGTGGGGTTCCCTACGCCTACAGGTCTGAATGAGTCTATGGCTATGGCCATTCAGATTGATCGGCGTTTACGGGAGCGCAAACCCGTGCACCAGTTGGCGGTGTCTTCTGAACAGGCACCTGAGACTATGCAATGTGATAGAATTCAGTCCAGAAGTGAACGGCAAAATTATAGGCGGAAAAATGGATTGTGTTTTTATTGTGGTGATTCAGCTCATGTTATATCAGCATGCTCTAAATGCACAAAAAGGGTTGATAAATCTTTTGCCATTGGTACTCTGCAGCCTAAGTTCATTTTGTCTGTGACTCTGATTTTTTCACTGTCTTCCATTTCCGTCGATGCCTATGTGGATTCGGGCGCTGCCCTGAGTCTTATGGATTGGTCATTTGCTAAACGCTGCGGTTTTAGTCTGGAGCCTCTGGAAGTTCCTATTCCTCTGAAGGGAATTGACTCTACACCATTGGCTATGAATAAACCGCAGTATTGGACACAAGTGACCATGCGCATGACTCCCGTTCATCAGGAGGTGATTCGCTTCCTTGTACTGTATAATTTACATGATGTACTAGTGCTTGGTCTGCCATGGTTACAAACTCATAATCCTGTCCTGGACTGGAAAACAATGTCTGTGTTAAGCTGGGGATGTCAGGGGGTTCATGATTATGCACCTCCGATTTCAATCGCTTCATCTACTCCTTCTGAGATCCCTGCGTTTTTGTCTGACTATAGGGATGTTTTTGAGGAGCCTAAGCTCAATTCGCTCCCTCCTCATAGAGAGTGTGACTGTGCTATAGAATTGATTCCTGGCAGTAAGTTCCCTAAGGGTCGTTTATTTAATCTGTCACTGCCAGAGCATACTGCTATGCGGAATTATATTAAGGAGTCCTTGGAAAAGGGACATATTCGTCCATCTTCGTCCCCTCTGGGAGCAGGTTTCTTTTTCGTGGCTAAAAAAGATGGTTCCCTGAGGCCTTGTATAGATTATCGCCTTCTGAATAAGATTACGGTCAAATACCAGTATCCATTGCCATTATTAACTGATTTGTTTGCTCGCATTAAGGGGGCTAGGTGGTTCACTAAGATAGATCTTCGCGGTGCGTATAATCTGGTGCGGATAAAACAGGGTGATGAGTGGAAAACCGCATTTAATATGCCTGAGGGCCATTTTGAGTATTTGGTAATGCCTTTTGGACTCTCCAATGCTCCGTCAGTCTTTCAGTCCTTTATGCACAATATTTTCCGTGAATATCTGGATAAGTTTATGATTGTGTATTTGGATGATATTTTGGTGTTTTCTGATGACTGGGAGTCTCATGTTCTACAGGTCAGGAAGGTGTTTCAGGTTCTGCGGGCCAATTCTCTGTTTGTGAAGGGTTCAAAGTGTCTCTTCGGAGTCCAGAAGATTTCTTTTTTGGGGTACATTTTTTCTCCTTCTACTATTGAGATGGATCCCGTCAAGGTTCAGGCTATTTGTGACTGGACACAACCTACATCTGTTAAGAGCCTTCAGAAGTTCTTGGGGTTTGCTAATTTTTATCGTCGGTTCATTGCTAATTTTTCCAGTATTGTCAAACCATTGACTGATTTGACTAAAAAGGGTGCTGATGTTGCTGATTGGTCTCCTGCGGCCGTGGAGGCCTTTCAGGAACTTAAGCACCGGTTTTCTTCTGCTCCTGTGTTGTGTCAACCAGATGTTTCATTTCCTTTTCAGGTTGAGGTTGATGCTTCCGAGATTGGAGCGGGGGCGGTTTTGTCACAGAGAAGTTCTAATGGCTCGGTGATGAAGCCATGTGCATTCTTCTCTAGAAAATTCTCGCCCGCCGAGCGCAATTATGATGTGGGTAATCGGGAGCTTTTGGCCATGAAGTGGGCATTTGAGGAGTGGCGTCATTGGCTTGAGGGTGCTAAACATCGTGTGGTGGTCTTGACTGATCACAAGAATCTCATTTACCTTGAGTCTGACAGGCGTTTGAATCCTAGACAGGCTCGTTGGTCGTTGTTTTTTTCTCGTTTCAATTTCGTGGTTTCATACCTGCCAGGTTCAAAGAATGTGAAGGCAGATGCTCTTTCCAGGAGTTTTGTGCCTGACTCTCCTGGAGACTCTGGGCCTACTGGTATCCTTAGGGATGGGGTAATATTGTCCGCCGTATCCCCAGACTTGCGACGTGCATTGCAGGAGTTTCAGGTGGATAAACCGGATCGTTGTCCACCAGAAAGACTGTTTGTTCCGGATGATTGGACCAGTAGAGTCATCTCCGAGGTCCATTCTTCTGTGTTGGCTGGTCATCCTGGAATATTTGGTACTAGAGACTTGGTGGCCAGGTCTTTTTGGTGGCCTTCCTTGTCTAGGGATGTGCGTACCTTTGTGCAGTCTTGTGAAGTGTGTGCTCGAGCTAAGCCTTGCTGTTCTCGGGCCAGTGGGTTGTTGTTGTCCTTGCCCATCCCGAAGAGGCCTTGGACGCACATTTCCATGGATTTTATTTCTGATCTTCCGGTTTCACAGAAAATGTCCGTTATCTGGGTTGTGTGTGACCGCTTTTCTAAGATGGTTCATTTGGTGCCCTTGCCTAAGTTGCCCTCCTCCTCTGAGTTGGTCCCTTTATTTTTTCAGAACGTGGTCCGTTTGCATGGGATTCCGGAGAATATCGTTTCTGACAGGGGATCCCAGTTTGTGTCTAGATTTTGGCGGACGTTTTGTGCCAAGATGGGCATTGATTTGTCTTTCTCGTCTGCATTCCATCCTCAGACGAATGGCCAGACGGAGCGAACTAATCAGACCTTGGAAACTTATTTGAGGTGTTTTGTTTCTGCTGATCAAGATGACTGGGTTGCTTTTTTGCCACTGGCCGAATTTGCTCTTAATAATCGGGCTAGTTCTGCCACGTTGGTTTCTCCTTTTTTTTGTAATTCGGGGTTTCATCCTCGTTTTTCCTCTGGTCAGGTGGAGTCTTCGGATTGTCCTGGAGTGGACGTGGTGGTGGACAGGCTACATCAGATTTGGAATCAGGTGGTGGACAATTTGAAGTCATCTCAGGAGAAGACTCAGCAGTTCGCTAATCGCCGTCGCCGCGTGGGTCCCCGACTTCTTGTTGGGGATTTGGTGTGGTTGTCTTCTCGTTTTGTCCCTATGAAGGTCTCTTCTCCTAAGTTCAAGCCTCGGTTCATCGGTCCTTATAGGATCTCGGAGATTCTTAACCCTGTATCTTTTCGTTTGGATCTCCCAGCATCGTTTGCTATTCATAATGTGTTCCATCGGTCATTGTTGCAGAGGTATGAGGTGCCCGTTGTTCCTTCGGTTGAGCCTCCTGCTCCGGTGCTGGTGGAGGGAGAATTGGAGTATGTTGTTGAGAAGATCTTGGATTCTCGTGTTTCCAGACGCAAACTCCAGTATTTGGTTAAGTGGAAGGGTTATGGTCAGGAGGATAATTCCTGGGTGGTCGCCTCCGATGTTCATGCGACTGATTTGGTCTGCGCCTTCCATAGAGCTCACCCTGATCGCCCTGGGGGTTCTCGTGAGGGTTCGGTGACCCCTCCTCAAGGGGGGGGTACTGTTGTGGATTCTGTTTGTGGGCTCCCTCTGGTGGTTACTGCTGGTACTGGGTGACTTTGGTGGGTTGCGGCCTTTGGTTTCCACCTGTCCATCAGAGGCTGGGTGTTTCCTATTTTACCTGGCCTTTCTGTCATTCCCTTGCCGGCTATCAATGTATTCAGATGTGCTCTGTTTGGTTCCTGCCTACCTGCTCCCAGATCTTTCAGGATAAGCTAAGTGCTGATTTTCAGTTGTTTGGTTTTTTGTCCAGCTTGCTTATTATGTCTCTATGCTAGCTGGTAGCTCTAGTGGACTGAGGTTCTCCCCATGTGCCATGAGTTGGCACATGGGTTCTTGTAATCTCAGGATGGTTTTTGTGATTAGGGTTTTTTGCTGACCGCTCAGTCCCCTTTTGTATCGTTCTGCTTTCTAGTTTACAGTGGGCCTCAATTTGCTAAAACTATATATATCATCTCTATGTGTGTGCCTTCCTCTCATTTCACCGTCAATACATGTGAGGGGGCAACTATATCTTTTGGGGTTCATTCCTCTGGAGGCAAGTGAGGTCTTTATTTTCTCTGCAGTACTAGTTAGCTCTTAGGCTGGTGCGTGGCGTCTAGAACCAACGTAGGCACGCTCCCTGGCTATCTCTAGTTGCATTTGTCAGGCGTAGGGCAGCGGTCAGCCCAGGTTCCATCACCCTAGAGCTCGTCCGTTATCTATTTGTACTTTGCTTGTCCTGTGCTATCCCTAGCCATTGGGGATTCATGACAGAAAACATTAGAAATTTTCCAAAAACATAAGCGTGATCATCATACTGTTAAGAGATTTGTGGCTGTATCTGAGCACAAATGTGTTTGTGCTGATAAAGGCATAATGAGGAAGATTTCTGCCAGGCAAGTTCATCGGATTAAGAGAGCAGCTGCTAAAAAGCCATTACAAAGCAGCAAACAGATATTTGAAGCTGCTGGTGCCTCTGGAGTCCCTCAAACCTCAAGGTGTAGGATCCTTCAAAGGCTTGCTGTGGTGCATAAACCTACTATTCGGCCACCCTTAAACAGTGTTCACAAGCAGAAATGGTTGTATTGGGCCCTCACATACATTAAGACTAATTTCCAAACAGTCTTGTTTACTGATAAGTGTTGAGCAACCCTGGATGGTCCAGATGGATGGAGTAGTGGATGGCCTCCATGTCCCAACAAGGCTGCAACATCAGCGAGGAGGTGGAGGAGTCATGTTTTGGGCCGGAATCATGGGAAACAGCTGGTAAGGCCCTTTAAGGTTCCTGAAGGTGTGAAAATGACCTCTGCAAAGTATATAGAGTTTCTGACTGACAACTTTCTTCTATGGTCTAAAAAGCAGAAACGTGCCTTCAGGAGCAAAATCATCTTCATGCTGACAATGCCCCATCTCATGCTGCAAAGAATACCTCTGAGTCACTGGCTGCTATGGGCATAAAAGGAGATAAACTCATGGTGTGGCCACCATCTTCCCCTGACCTCAACCCTATAGAGAACCTTTAGAGGATCATCAAGCAAAAATATCTATGAGGGTGGGAGGCAGTTCACATCCAAACAGTAGCTCTGAGAAGCTATTCCAACTTCATGCAAAGAAATACAAGCAGAAACTCTCCAAAAACTCACAAGTTCAATGGATGCAAGAATTGTGAAGGTGACATCAAATAAGGGTCCTATGTTAACATGTAACTTGGCCTGTTGGGATGTTTTGGCGTTAAATAGCTTTTTTGTTCAGTGAATGTGACCTCCTAATGCTGCAAATTCCACAAATGAGCATTTTCAGTTCTTTAAAACAGATCAAATGTTAGAAAATCTACTGTGCATAATAATTTGGAACAGTGCATTTTGAGTTTTTATTCATTTTGGAGATTATACTGTTATCATTGGGAGGTTTCTTCAATAAAATTCGATGTATAATCTAACGGGTGATGACTTTTATTAGACTGACTGTCATTTGCACTGACCATTTAGGAAAATCTGATAAAAATGTAATTTGCATAATAATTTGGAACAGAGTGTATATGAAACTGTTCATAATTCACTCCACCTTGACTACAGCCCTAGGTCCAGATATCAAAACAGCCTTAAATCAAAATATTACTTCCACCATGCTTCACTATGGGAATGTTGTTCTTTTGGTTATGTGCCTCAAAAATACCTTTTGGAATTATGGCCAAAAGTTCAATCTTGGTCGCATCAGACCATAACATATTTACCCACATGTTTTTGACAGACTCGATATAGGTTTTGGTGAAACATAGCAGGGCTAGGATATTTTTTAATAAAAGTTTTATGTGTTGCCACCCTATCCCACAGGACATGCAGTGGGGAAAAAAGTATTTGGTCAGCCACCTATTGTGCCATCTCTCCCACTTAAAAAGATGAGAGAGGCCTGTAATTTAAATCATAGATAGACCACAACTATAAGAGTCAATATGAGAAAACAAATCCAGAAAATCACCTTGTCTGATTTGGCAAGATTTATTTTGCAAATTATGGTGAAAAATAAGTATTTAGTCACCTAAAAACATGCAAGCTTTCTGGCTCTCACAGACCTGTAACTTCTTTAAGAGGCTCTTAGGTCCTCCACTAATTACCTGTAGTAATGGCACCTGTTTGAACTTGTTATCAGTATAAAAGACACTGTCCACAATCTCAAACAGTCACACTCCAAACTCTACTATGGTGAAGACCAAACCGCTGTCACCTGTACAGATCAGCTGTCATGTGCCCGGAAAGGTGCAGGCTCAGGGCTGGAGCCCACACCAAAGAGAGGGAGACTGACATTGGCATACTATTACACCCAATGTTGGAAATGTTAAAGGTTTAAGAGCGGTAAAAAATGTTTTTATTTGGATATTCAATTAATTTTTGCATCTTTTTTCCTGATATGTGTGGCTTCATTTGTATGTCATTTTCATATTCTTTTTTTTTATTTTGTTTTGATAATATCCGAGATATTTGTGGAAAATAAGTGTCTGAGTGTGTCTGAAGACCAAACTGCTGTCCAAGGACAGGAGAATCAAAATTGTAACCCTGCATAAGGCTGGGAAGACTGAATCTGCAATAGTCAAGCAGCCTGATGTGATTAAATCAACTGTGGGAGCAATAATAAGAAAATGGAAGACATACAAGACTACTGATAATCTCCTTCAATTTGGGCTCCACACAAGGTCTCACCCTGTGGGGTCAAAATGGTCACAAGAACGGTGAGGAAAAATACCAGAACCGCACAGGAGGACCTTGAGAATGACCAGCATAGAGCTGGGACCTCCGCAACAAAGGCTACCATCAGTAACACACTACGCCCTTAGGGACTCAGATCTTGCAGTGCCAGACGTGTCCCCCTGCTTAAGCCAGTACATGTCCAGGCCCGTCTGAAGTTTGATAGAGAGCAAATTATTCTGGATTATCCAGAAGAGTATTAGGAAAATGTCATATGGTCTGATGAAACCAAAGTAGAACTGTTTGGTAGAAACAAAACTCATCATGTTTGGAGGAGACAGAATGCTGAGTTGCATCCAAAGAACACCATACCTACTGTGAAGCATGGGGGGTGGCAACATTATGCTTTGGGCTGTTTCTCTGCAAAGGGACCAGGAAGACTGATCCATGTACATGAAAGAATGAATGGGGCCATGTATCGTGAGATTTTTGAGTGCAAACCTCTCTCCATCAGCAAGGGCATTGAAGATGAAACGTGGATGGGTCTTTCACAATGATAATAATCTCAAGCATAATGCCAAGGCAACAAAGGAGTGGCTTCGTAAGAAGCATATGAAGGTCCTGGAGTGGCCTAGCCAGTCTCCAGATCTCAACCCCATAGCAAACTTTTAGAGGGAGTTGAAAGTTCATGTTGCCCAGTGACAAGTCCAAAACATCACTGCTCTAGAGGAGATCTGCATGGAGGAATGGGCCAACATACCACCAACAGTGTGTGTCAATCTTGTGAAGATTTACAAAAAAGTTTGGCTTCTGTCATTGCCAACAAAGGATATATAACAAAATATTGAGATGAACTTTTGTTAATGACCAAGTACTTATTTTCCCACATAATTTGCAAAATAAATCATGCCAAATCAGTTAAGGTGATTGTCTGGATTTGTTTTCTCATTTTGACTCTCATAGTTGTGGTCTACCTATGATGTCAATTACAGGCCTCTCTCATCTTTTTAAATGGGAGAACTTGCACAATAGGTGGTTGACTAAATACTATTTTTCCCCACTGTAACTATCAAGTATATGGGAGATTGTTGTCACATGTGGTGTATATCCAGTACTTACAAGGAATTCCGGCAGCTCCTTTAATGTTGCTGTAAGCCTATTGACTGCCTCTCAAACCAATTTTCTTCTTGCATTTTCATTATTTTTTCAGAAGCATCTAGCCCCTTTTTGATGATCATCTTCACGGTGTTCCATGTTATATCTAATGCCTTGTAAAATAAATTCTACCTTTCTCTTACCTGATAACTTTCAACAATGAGATTCTTTGGCTGTGTTACAAGCTGTTAATGGACCATGGCTTTTACTGCAAAATGCAGCTAAGAAAATGTCAAGAAAATCCTACTAGAATGGCTAAACTATTAAATGGAGTTAATCAGACTCAATTAAAATGATAGCAGTTGTGCATTGGCTACAATTTTACATGAGTTTTCATAACCCATTCCCCATTTACGTGAATTTACACAACTCATATCCAATTAAAAGAGAATGTTAATACTCCTGCAAACACATTATTTTAGTTTTGCTATTTTTATTTTCCCCAAAAAATTCAGTTTGTTTTTCAATGGATTTATACAGATTATAGTTGACATTAAAGGTAGGAAATGAAATCAAATAATTTTTAATTGTTATGATTTTTCTATATACAAAAACTTGGCATTTTAACTGGGGTGTATAGACTTTTTATATCCACTGCAGATAGATAGATACAGGTGCTTCTCTCAAAATTAGAATATCATCAAAAAGTTAATTTATTTCAGTTCTTCAATACAAATTGAAACTCATATATTATATAGTCATTACAAACATAGTGATCTACACCATGTTCCAAATTATTATGCAAATTACATTTTTCTCGGATTTTCCTAAATGGTCGGTGCAAATGACAGTAAGTCTAATAAAAGTCATCACCCGTTAGAGTATACATTGAATTTTATTGAAGAAACCTCCCAATGATAACAGTATAATCTCCAAAATGAACTATAACTCAAAATGCACTGTTCCAAATTATTAGGCACAGTAGAATTTCTAAACATTTGATATGTTTTAAAGAACTGAAAATGCTTATTTGTGGAATTTGCAGCATTAGAAGTAGAGTTGAGCGACTTTTACTTTTTTAGGATCGAGTCGGGTTTCGCGAAACCCGACTTTGTCAAAAGTCGGGTCCGGTGAAATCGGCCTATTATTGCGAAAAGTCGTGGATCCGACTGAAACACGAAACCCAATGCAAGTCAATGGGGAAGCAAAGTCGGCAGTGAGTGGAAGACAGGAAAACACCTACAGTGCCCATTTTAATGCCAAAAACATCAATTCTTGTTACTTAAGCTTGTCAATCTTAATTTGCCTTATAATAATAGTTAGGCATTGAAAATTCGGGGTCATTTGGCTAAAGTTGTGGGGGGGATAGGGCTGGCTCAAGTTTTCCGTGGGCCCAGGAAACGCGGACTACGTCACGGCGGTGGAGCAGGGAGAGGTAAGTATTTCAACTTTGTAAGTGCTGTGATCCTGAGCTAGCAGGGGGGCACACTCGTTCGCATTGGCACTGGCACAGGGCCCCTCAAAGTACGGCGGTGTGTTGGATGGCGGGAGCGCCTCCCACTGGCAGAGACACTTTTGCGTACTATGAGGGGCCCTGTGCCAGTGATGTCACCAATGAGTATGCCCCCCCACCTGATGAAGGAACCTGCACTTTCATCTGCACCTTCCTCTTTGTCCCCGTGTAAGGTGGTATAGTATGTGGGAAGGGGAACCTGGCTTTCAGCAGGGTCAGATTCTGGCTGTGTAGAGTGCAAGGGGAATGTAGTGGTCTGGGTCAATGTACCAGCAGACTCATCTAGCAGTGGCTGGGCAATGGGCAGGATGAGAAGGAAACACAGTTAGTAGGCCCAAATAATAAAGTAGGCTAAATGCAGTTCAAATGTGGTAACAGGACTAAAAAGGTGGCATTGCTTTGTTCAGTGGAAGACAACTGTGATGAGTGGCAGGCACAGTTAGTAGGGCCAAATAATAAAGTGGGCCAAATGCAGTTCAAAATTGGTAACAGGAGTAAACAGGTGGCACTGCTTTGTTCAGTGGAGGAGAACAACAAGCAGCGGCAGACACCGTTAGTAGGCCCAACCAAACAAGTAGGCCAAATGCAGTTAAATATCTGATATAGGCTGAAAGCCTGAAGATTGAAGCTCAGCTTTGTTCAGTGGAGGACAGCTGTATTGAGTGGCGCAGACAGACACAGGTAGTAGGCCTAAAATAAAAAAAGTAGGCTCAATGCAGTTTAAAATAGGTTACAGGGGTACACAGGCAGCATTGGTTTGGTCAGCGGAGGACAATTGCAAGGAGTGGTGCAGACTTACTAGGCCTAAAATAAAAAAGTAGGCTCTATGCACTTTAAAATAGGTTACAGGGGTACACAGGCAGCATTGGTTTGGTCAGCAGAGGACGATTGCAAGGAGTGGCGCAAACTTACTAGGCCTAAAAAAAAAAAGTAGGCTCAATGCAGTTTAAAATAGGTTACAGGGGTACACAGGCAGCATTGGTTTGGTCAGCGGAGGACGATTGCAAGGAGTGGTGCAGACTTACTAGGTCTAAAATAAAAAAGTAGGCTCAATGCAGTTTAAAATAGGTTACAGGGGTACACAGGCAGCATTGGTTTGGTCAGCGGAGGACGATTGCAAGGAGTGGTGCAGACTTAGTAGGCCTAAAATAAAAAAGTAGGCTCTATGCAGTTTAAAATAGGTTACAGGGGTACACAGGCAGCATTGGTTTGGTCAGCGGAGGACGATTGCAAGGAGTGGCGCAGACAGACTTAGTAGGCCTAAAATAAAAAAGTAGGCTCAATGCAGTTCTAAACTGGTAACAGGAGTAAACTGGCGGCATTGCTTTGTTCGGTGGAGGACAACTGGAAGGAGTGGCTGACACAGTAAGTTGGCCAAAATAGTAAAGTGGGCTAAATGTCTGCAAAAATAATGTTCCTAAATAAACAGGTGGCAAAGCTAGGTACAGGGGTGGGTTCCCCTGCTGAGTAGCAGACAGTGGTAGTTCGCGCACAGTATTCACAGGTCTAAATGGAGGGCAGGGCCCCTGTATATTTTTTACTATCATCTATCATTTCAACAAATTTGTATTGGCAGTGCCATTGGTGGATTTAACAGCACAGACTAAACAGTGGTGGAGCAGTCAGAGGTAAGTTTTACAAGTGGTAGAGCACTGTTTGAGCTGGGGGGAACACTCTCTCGTGGGCGGCGGTACTGGCCCAGGGCCCCTCCTATTACGACAGTGTGTCTGACGTTGGGTGTGCACCACCACCGCCAGAGACACTTCATTGTACTATGAGGGACCCTGTGCCAGTGCCGTCGGCCAAAAGTGGGCACACCCACCTGTCCAGGCAAACGGCACTCACACGGATGCTTGCGCCAAGTGTTGACCACAGCCCCGTGGGGGGAGTCAGCCCATTTAGGGAGGTGTAAAAATGGCCTATGGTGGACATTCAGCAGCTGCAAATGGAGGAATTGGAGCAGTCAGTAAGAGGAGGCCAAAAGCAAGACCTTTTTACAGTAAAGCTACGTGTCAGCAGGGGAAGGTGGGGCCAAATAATTTGATATCCATGATTGGTTCATTTTAATGAAGGTTAGATCATCAACATTTTGGGCAGCCAGACGAGTCCCTTCGGTCAGTATTGAACCAGCAGCACTGAATACTCTTTCTGATAGCACACTAGCAGCTGGGCAAGCGAGCTCCTATAATGCATATTCTGCCAATTCAGGCCAGGTGTCTATTTTAGATGCCCAGTAATCAAAGGGGAATGACGTGTGAGGGAGAACATCGATAAGGGAGGAAAAATAGTTCATAACCATACTGGACAAATGTTGTCTCCTGTCACATTGAATTGATGCAGCAGTACCTGTCATGTCTGTGGTCATTGCGAAATCGCTCCACAACCTGGTCATAAAACCTCTCTGTCCAATGCCACTTCTGATTTGTGCACCTCTAACACCTCTGCCATGTTGCCCCCTGCAGCTCGTGTGAGAACCATCACTGCCACTGTGTGCTGGGAATGCCTGAACCAAACGGTCTACAAGAGTTGCTTGTTTGGTAGCCAATATTTGCTCAAGGTTCTCATGTGGCATGATATTTTGCAATTTCCCTTTATAGCATGGATCCAGGAGGCAGGCCAACCAGTAATCGTCATCAGTCATCATTTTGATAATGCGGAGGTCCCTTTTTTGGATACGCAAGGCATAATCAGCCATGTGGGCCAATGTTCCAGGTGTCAATTCACAGCTTGTTCTGGGTTGAGGAGCACTTTCTTGCAAATCAACATCACTTGTGTCCCGCAAAAACCCTGTACCTGACCTTGCAACGCCACCAGTTTCTATTGCCCCCTGAGAAGCATCCTCCTCCCATAAATATTCATCTCCATCCTCCTCCTCTTCATCTGCCACCTCGTCCAGGAGAGCACCCTGAGCAGACAATGGCTGACTGTCATCAAGGCTTCCCTCCTCCTCGGCTGCAGACGCCTGCTCCTTAATGTGCGTCAAACTTTGCATCAGCAGACGCATTAGTGGGATGCTCATGCTTATGATGGTGTCGTCTGCACTTACCAGCCGTGTGCATTCCTCAAAACACTGAAGGACTTGACAGAGGTCTTGTAGCTTCGACCACTGCATACCAGACAACTCCATGTCTGCCATCCAACTGCCTGCCCGTGTATGTGTATCCTCCCACAAATAAATTACAGCACGACTCTGTTCGCACAGCCTCTGAAGCATATGCAGTGTGGAGTTCCACCTTGTTGCAATGTCAATTATTAGGTGGTGCTGGGGAAGATTCAGCGATCGCTGATGGTTCAGCATACGGCTGGAGTGTACGGGCGACCGGCGGATGTGCGAGCAAAGTCTTCGCACCTTCAGGAGCAGGGCTGGTAACCCTGGATAATTTTTCAGGAAGCACTGCACCACCAGGTTCAAGGTGTGAGCCAGGCAAGGTATGTGTTTCAGTTCTGAAAGGGCTATGGCAGCCATAAAATTCCTTCCGTTATCACTGACTACCTTGCCTGCCTCAAGATGTACACTGCCCAGCCATGAATGAGTTTCTTGCTGCAAGAACTCGGCCAGAACTTCCGCGGTGTGTCTGTTGTCACTCAAACACTTCATTTCCAACACAGCCTGCTGATGCTTACCTCTAGCTGTTCCATAATGGGGCACCTCGTGTGCAACACTGGCCGCTGCGGATGGAGTGTTTGTGCGACTGCGCTCTGTGGACGAGCTTTCACTTCTGCTGGAGGAGGAGGAGGAGGAGGAGGAGGGGTGGCGAACGCCTACAGCCAACTGTTTCCTAGACCGTGGGCTAGGCAGAACTGTCCCACTATGGCTGTCCCCTGTGGACGCTGCATCCACCACATTAACCCAGTGTGCCGTGATGGACACATAACGTCCCTGGCCATGCATACTGTTCCATGCATCTGTTGTGAAGTGCACCTTTCTACTGACTGATTGCCTGAGTGCATGGACAATGCGGTCTTTGACATGCTGGTGGAGGGCTGGGATGGCTTTTCTCGCAAAGAAGTGTCGACTGGGTAGGTCATAGCGTGTTACTGCATAGGCCATCAGGGCTTTGAAAGCTTCGCTTTCAACCAAATGGTAGGGCTTCATCTCTAACGAGATTAGTCTAGCAATGTGGACGTTCAAACCCTGTGTACGTGGATGAGAGGATGAGTACTGGCTTTTCCTAACGAGAGTTTCTTGTAGGGTGAACTGGACTGGAGAGCTGCATATGGTGGAACTAGCGGGGGTTGTGGTGGACATGGCAGATTGAGAGAGGGTTGGTGAGGGTATTCTTGCTGTTGGCCTACATACAGTGTTTCCTACCAACAACCTGGTGATTCCCTGACTGCTTTGGCCTTGCGATGATACCTCCACATTTGCTGCAGGTGGTGTCCTAAATGGTGGGCTTACAGTGAGGGAAGCAATGTAGCGTTGCTGACTAGCTTCATGCAGAGCGGGTGCACCTACGTTACGGGACGTTTGGTAGTTAGTCCAGGCTTGCAAGTGCATGCTGGTTAAATGTCTATGCATGCACGTTGTATTTAAATTTTGGAAATTCTTCCCTCTGCTAAAGGTCCTTGAGCATTTCTTACAGATAACCAAGATCCGAATGATCAGTGCAAAGTTAAAAAATTGCCAGACTGCACTCTTCCTTCTATCGAATACCTTTTCAGGCATTGCACACTGTGCTACTTTCACCGGATGGCCACGCTGTCCTAAAACTGTTTTGGTTTTGACACACGGTTTTGGCCAGATACGGGCCTGCCAGATGAAGGCGCAGCAGTTGATGCCTGCTGCGGCTCATACTCCTCCGCTTCAGAGCTACTGCCAGCAGCACCCTGTTCCCCCAATGGCTGCCAATCGGGGTCAACAACAGTGTCATCTATCACCTCCTCTTCAATGTCCTGTGCACCTTCCTCTGTGTCACTGTGTAAGGTGCTATAGCGTTCGGGACGGGGCACCATAGTCTCATCAGTGTCAGGTTCTGGCTCAGTACACTGCGAGGGCAATGTTGTGATCTGAGTCAATGGAACAGCATAATAATCTAGCTGTGGCTGTGCATCTGTGCACTCCATGTCCGATTCATCTTGTAATGGGCTGTTAACAATTTCCCTTTCTAACCCAGGCACGGTATGTGTAAAGAGCTCCATGGAGTAACCTGTTGTGTCGCCTGATGCATCCTTCACTGTTGTTCTGGGTGAAGGACACAAGGAATTTACTAGTTCCTGACCGGGAGTATCCACTGATGACTTGCTGCTTTTAAATTTTCAACTTTCCGAAGAGGAGGCAAAAGAGCTTAGAGGCTGAGTCAGCAAGGAAAGCCAAAACTTTTTCTTGCTGCTCCAGGTTTAAAAGCGGTTTTCCTACTCCCAGAAAAGGGAGCGTTTGAGGCCTTGTGTAGCCAGACGATGACGCTGGCTCAACAACTCGAGCCTTAAGTGCTATTTTGCTTTTCCCACTACCACCAGATGCTCCACCACCACCACCATCATTACCAGCTGGCAATGACCGCCCACGGCCACGACCTCTTCCACCAGCCTTCCTCATTCTTGGGAAAATGTAACCAAACTAAGACTGGTTTCACATTTGCGTTTTTTGCCGCTGCCTTTTAGCGCAAAAAAACGCATGCGTTTTTATTCCTATAGTTAACATTAAAAACGCATGCGTTTTTTTGTATGCGTTTTGCCGCGTTTGACAATGCATGTGTCGTTTCTATGCTTGCGTTTGGTTGCAGAAATGCAACATAAAGTAATTTCTAGAGGCTTTTTTTGCCGCAAAAAAACACATGCTTTTTTTGCGGCAAAAAAAGTATTGCTGTCTATGTAAACGCATGCGTTTTTAATCACATGCGTTTGGTTGCATTTTAAACGCATGCATTTCAATAGAAAAAAACAAGAATACACACTGATAAGTCACCCCCCACCAAGGTGATAAAGGGATCCAAACCCTAACCCTAACCCTACCCCTAACCCTAACCCTAACCCTAGGGATCCTAACCTTAACCCTAATCCTAACCCTAACCCTAGGGATCCTAACCCTAACCCTAACCCTAGGGATCCTAACTAGGGTTGAGCGACTTTTCCTTTTTTGAGGTCGAGTCGGGTTTCGCGAAACCCGACTTTCTCAAAAGTCGAGTCGAGTGAAATCAGCCGATCTTCTTGAAAAGTCGGGGTCGGGGGATCGGCCGAAACACGAAACTCAATGCAAGTCATTGGGAAATCTATATATTTTTATATTTACTTCAGCGCGATATAGCAGAAAAGCCGGTAATTCAATTATAATAAACCAAGAATATACATACCTTCCGTAGATCTGTAATGTCCCACGATGTAAGTCCATCTGAAGGGGTTAAAATATTTTACAGGCAGGAGCTCTGCTATAATGCAGCTGTGCTCGTGCCTTTAAAACCCCGGGGAATGAAGGTAATGTAGGTCAATGACCTGTAGTTACCTTCGTTCGCAGTGATGCGCCCTCTGATGTCCTCATGAACTGGAGCCTGGTAAAAGTTCCCAGGCTCCAGGTCATATGAGGACATCCAGCAGAGGGCGCATCACCGCGACTCAAGGTAACTACAGATCAAACTGCTTTCCATTCAGTACCCGGGGTTTTACAGGCAGGAGCGAGTGCATTAGCACAGCTCCTGGCTGTAAAATGATTTAACCCCTTCAGATGGATTTACATTGTGGGACGTTACAGATCTACGGAAGGTATGTATATTGTTGGTTTATTATTTTTAATTTGTTACAGAACGAGGGTCTTCAGCTGGATTAAGAGAATAATAAAATATTACAATAACCTGTGTGTTTATTTCATTAAAATACTTTGCAATATTGTGTGTGTTTTTTTAACCATTTCATACAATTGGATTAATAATGGATAGGTGTCATAATTGACGCCTCTCCATTATTAATCTGGCTTAATGTCACCTTACAAAAGCAAGGTGACATTAACCCTTCATTACCCCATATCCCACCGCTACACGGGAGTGGGAAGAGAGTGGCCAAGTGCCAGAATAGGCGCATCTTCCAGATGTGCCTTTTCTGGGGAGGCTGGGGGCAGATGTTTTTAGCCAAGGGGGGCCAATAACCGTGGACCCTCTCCAGGCTATTAATATCTGCCCTCAGTCACTGGCTTTACCACTCTGGCAGAGAAAATTGCGCGGGAGCCCACGCCAATTTTTTCCGCGATTTAACCCTTAAATTTAATAGCTACAGCGCCGAAATTTTGCACATACACACTACTAACATTAGTAGTGTGGAATATGCAAAAAAAAGGGGGATATGACATGGTTTACTGTATGTAAACCATGTCTCATATCATGTCGGGTTTAGGCAGGAGAAATGAAAAGCCGGCAATTGAATTACCGGCTTTTCTGCTATATCGTGCTGAAGTAAATATAAATACATATATATATATATATATATATATATATATATATATATATATATATATAGGGAAAAAAAAGAGGAAAAAAAAAACCAATCAGCACTCCCAATGTGAACACGTGCACGCTGCAAACTGCAACACATAGATAAAAAAATCACAGCAGCACATGTACATGAATCGGCCATGTGAAAACACAGACAAATATACATTTCTCAAAAATATTTTTTTCATAAAACTTACAGTTAAATGGAGATTCTTAGCGCATAAATTGGCCAATTCATCTATGCCCATCAACCACGGCAAGGTGATCTCCCCCTGATGGGTCCTACTCTACTGTACATGCCACTCTTGGGCCACCAGCCTACAACTCTGGACAAAACATGTCACTCTGGGCTAAGCCTACAATTTATGGGCAGGTAGAGTTGATTACCGCCACCTGCAAGGTCAATGGGAGGAGTGCAAGATAAGTCTGGATGCTGCCACATCCATATAAACAGAGGAAAAAAAAAACAATCAGCACTCCCAATGTGAACACGTGCACGCTGCAAACTGCAACACATAGATAAAAAAAATCACAGCAGCACATGTACATGAATCGGCCATGTGAAAACACAGACAAATATACATTTCTCAAAAATATTTTTTTCATAAAAATTTTTTCAAAAATTTTTTTTTCATAAAACTTACAGTTAAATGGAGATTCTTAGCGCATAAATTGGCCAATTCATGTATGCCCATAAACCATGGCAAGGTGATCTCCCCCTGATGGGTCCTACTCTACTGTACATGCCACTCTTGGGCCACCAGCCTACAACTCTGGACAAAACATGTCACTCTGGGCTAAGCCTACAATTTATGGGCAGGTAGAGTTGATTACCGCCACCTGCAAGGTCAATGGGAGGAGTGCAAGATAAGTCTGGATGCTGCCACATCCATATAAACAGAGGAAAAAAAAACAATCAGCACTCCCAATGTGAACACGTGCACACTGCAAACTGCAACACATAGATAAAAAAATCACAGCAGCACATGTACATGAATCGGCCATGTGAAAACACAGACAAATATACATTTCTCAAAAATATTTTTTTCATAAAAATTTTTTCAAAAATTTTTTTTTCATAAAACTTACAGTTAAATGGAGATTCTTAGCGCATAAATTGGCCAATTCATGTATGCCCATAAACCATGGCAAGGTGATCTCCCCCTGATGGGTCCTACTCTACTGTACATGCCACTCTTGGGCCACCAGCCTACAACTCTGGACAAAACATGTCACTCTGGGCTAAGCCTACAATTTATGGGCAGGTAGAGTTGATTACCGCCACCTGCAAGGTCAATGGGAGGAGTGCAAGATAAGTCTGGATGCTGCCACATCCATATAAACAGAGGAAAAAAAAAACAATCAGCACTCCCAATGTGAACACGTGCACGCTGCAAACTGCAACACATAGATAAAAAAAATCACAGCAGCACATGTACATGAATCGGCCATGTGAAAACACAGACAAATATACATTTCTCAAAAATATTTTTTTCATAAAAATTTTTTCAAAAATTTTTTTTTCATAAAACTTACAGTTAAATGGAGATTCTTAGCGCATAAATTGGCCAATTCATGTATGCCCATAAACCATGGCAAGGTGATCTCCCCCTGATGGGTCCTACTCTACTGTACATGCCACTCTTGGGCCACCAGCCTACAACTCTGGACAAAACATGTCACTCTGGGCTAAGCCTACAATTTATGGGCAGGTAGAGTTGATTACCGCCACCTGCAAGGTCAATGGGAGGAGTGCAAGATAAGTCTGGATGCTGCCACATCCATATAAACAGAGGAAAAAAAAACAATCAGCACTCCCAATGTGAACACGTGCACACTGCAAACTGCAACACATAGATAAAAAAATCACAGCAGCACATGTACATGAATCGGCCATGTGAAAACACAGACAAATATACATTTCTCAAAAATATTTTTTTCATAAAAATTTTTTCAAAAATTTTTTTTTCATAAAACTTACAGTTAAATGGAGATTCTTAGCGCATAAATTGGCCAATTCATGTATGCCCATCAACCACGGCAAGGTGATCTCCCCCTGATGGGTCCTACTCTACTGTACATGCCACTCTTGGGCCACCAGCCTACAACTCTGGACAAAACATGTCACTCTGGGCTAAGCCTACAATTTATGGGCAGGTAGAGTTGATTACCGCCACCTGCAAGGTCAATGGGAGGAGTGCAAGATAAGTCTGGATGCTGCCACATCCATATAAACAGAGGAAAAAAAACCAATCAGCACTCCCAATGTGAACACGTGCACGCTGCAAACTGCAACACATAGATAAAAAAATCACAGCAGCACATGTACATGAATCGGCCATGTATATATAAAAATCGAAACCCGACTTTGGAGCGAAGATCGCTGACCGCCGACCCGATCCCACAGTGACATCGGGTCGGGTTTCACGAAACCCGACTTTGCCAAAAGTCGGCGACTTTTGAAATTGGCCGATCTGTTTCGCTCAACCCTAATCCTAACCCTAACCCTAACCCTACTCCTAACCCTAACCCTAACCCTAGGGATCATAACCCTAACCCTAACCCTAACCCTACCCATAACCCTAACCCTAACCCCAACCCTAGCTATTTCTATTTATAGTGGTTTTTCTAGATGATTTTGATGATTGGCAGCTGTCACACACTTCTCAGCATGCGTTTCAAAAACGCAAACGCAGGAAAAAACGCATGTAAACGCGTCAAAACGCCGCGTTTTTTTTTACCGCATGAGAAAACGCATGCGTCTAAAAAACGCAGCGTTTGCACGTGTGTACATGTGTTTTTTTCACCACCTGCATTTGCGTTTTAAACGCTGCGTTTTTAAACGCAAATGTGAAACTAGCCTAACAACCATCATATGGTACTGTAAAACAAGGTAGAAGGTGTATGTAAACTTGTTGTGAATTTAAATCTCCCTTTCTATATGTGTGGGAGACTTCTGCAAAAATCAGGCCCACTGTATTACACAGTGTACGTGGCAGAAAGTGGCTGGCAGCTATACGCCAAACAGAACGGACGCAGATGCACTTAGTGGCAATATAAATCTCCCTTTTTATGTGTGGGACACTGCTGCAAATAAAAAACAGGCCCACTGTATTACACTACACAGTATAAGTGGCAGAAATTGGCTGGCAGATATACGCCAAACAGAACTGATGCAGATGCACTTAGTGGCAATATAAATCTCCCTTTTTATGTGTGGGACACTGCTGCAAAATTCAGGCCCACTGTATTACACTACACAGTATAAGTGGCAGAAAGGGGCTGGCAGATATACGCTAAACAGAACTGACGCAGATGCACTTAGTGGTAATATAAATCTTTTTATGTGTGGGAGACTGCTGCAAATAAAAAACAGGCCCACTGTTTTACACTGCACAATATAAGTGGCAGAAAGTGGCTGGCAGATATACCCCAAACAGAACTGACGCAGATGCACTTTGTGGCAATATAAATCTCCTTTTTTATGTGTGGGACACTGCTGCAAATGAAAAACAGGCCCACTGTATTACACTACACAGTATAAGTGGCAGAAAGTGGCTGGCATATATACGCCAAACAGAACTGACGCAGATGCACTTAGTGGCAATATAAATCTCCCTTTTTATGTGTGGGACACTGCTGCAAAATTCAGGCCCACTGTATTACACTACACAGTATAAGTGGCAGAAAGTGGCTGGAAGATATATATAAAAAAAAGGGACTGTACTACAGTACAATAACAATCTCCCTACAATGATCTCAGGACAAGTATGGCAGCCAGCAATAAAAAGGACTGCTGCACACAAAAGTGGGGACAAATAAACAATAGAACTGTGCAGAAAGGAGCAACAGGACTTTTGCTTTTAAAAAAGCAGTTGGTTTGCACAGCGGCGTACAAACAGCAATGCAGCTATCAGGGAGCCATATAAGCTACAGAGCTGATACACAGAAATCTAGCCTCCACTGTCCCTGCAAAGAAAAGGTGGTGTTGGACAGTGGAAATCGCTACAGCAGAAGCGGTTTGGGGGTTAATATTTCCTCCCTTACAATATCCCTGCTTCTGACGAAGCTGCAGCAACCTCTCCCTAGGCTCAGATCGGCAGAAGTAAGATGGCGGTCGGCGTGCATGCCCCTTTATAGCCCCTGTGACGCCGCAGAAAGCAAGCTAATCACTGTCATGCCATTCTCTACAATGGTGGGGACCGAGACCTATGTCATCACGCTGCCCACACTCTGCTTCCACCTTCATTGGCTGAGAAATGGCGCTGAAAGCGTCATACGAAACGCGACTTTGGCGCGAAGATCGCCGACAGCATGGCCGATCACACACTGGGATCGGGTCAGGTTTCACCAAACCCGACTTTGCTGAAAGTCGGCGATTTTTGAAAATGTCTGATCCGTTTCGCTCAACCCTAATTAGGAGGTCACATTCACTGAACAAAAAAGCTATTTAACTCCAATACATCCTAACAGGCCAAGTTACATGTTAACATAGGAACCCTTCTTTGATATCACCTTCACAATTCTTGCATCCATTGAACTAGTGAGTTTTTGGAGAGTTTCTGCTTGTATTTCTTTGCATGAAGTCAGAATAGCCTCCCAGAGCTGCTGTTTTGATGTGAACTGCCTCCCACCCTCATAGATCTTTTGCTTGATGATACTCCAAAGGTTCTTTATAGGGTTGAGGTCAGGGGAATATGGTGGCCACACCATGAGTTTATCTCTTTTTATGCCCATAGCAGCCAATGACTCAGAGGTATTCTATGCAGCATGAGAAGGTAATAAAAAAGGGGAGAAGCCAGCGCTGCTTATGGTCAGAACGCAATACAAAAAGTGCACATGCACATATTAATGGGGCAGTCCTATTCTACGCCTTTTAATGTTCGATGTGCCATTACGGCCTCCTAAATGTATTAAAAGCAAAACCACATTAAATGCAAACTGTACCTGAAGCATTTCTGAATCACTCCCATGGCGACAGAAAGGGCAAACGCAGATAAAGGTTGACCAGGTCTGGACATAGACATTTCAGGTCCAACCTCCACACTGCCTAACCAGCACCACAGATGTAGGGTGAGACAGGCTTAGGCTACTTTCACACTAGCGTCGGGCTCGGGTGTTGAGGTTCCCGACGCTAGCGTTGTCTCTGCCGCACAACGGGGGCAGCGGATGCATTTTTCCAGCGCATCCGCTGCCCCATTGTGAGGTGCGGGGAAGTGCGGGGAGGTGGGGGCGGAGTTCCGGCCGCGCATGCGCGGTCGGAAAAAGCGGACCGTCGTGAGCAAAAAACGTTACATGTAGCGTTTTTTGGTCCCGACGGTCCGCCACAACACGGCGCAACCGTCGCACGACGGTTGCGACGTGTGTCAATCCGTCGCAATACATCGCTTAATGTAAGTCTATGGGGAAAAAACGCATCCTGCAAGCACTTTTGCAGGATGCGTTTTTTCGGCAAAACTACGCATTGTGGCGGATTGCAGTTAATGCTAGTGTGAAAGTAGCCTTAGACACAGGTGCACAATCGAACCGAGTCTAGGGCAGGGCAGGGCAGGGCTGCTGTATGTCCCCTTTTTTATTTTGATATTGGTTTGTGGCTGACCACCACTGTTGCCGTGCGGGCTGGGTTATGCATGCAATTCTTTCTGTGTTCATTGTGATTGATCTAGGCTGCTGTACACGCATTCAGCAGCCCTGCCCTGCCCTAAGCTCTCTTTGATAACAGTGAAATAACAGTGTATTTCAACAGTTTCTATATCCTATTTTGTTCAATCCTTTTTGGCAAGAGCCAATAACTGGGGATAAAAAGTCTGTCAAAAGTTAATTTTAGTGTTTTGCAAAATTTATGATAATGGATTGGGTAGCCTAAAACACAAATAACCCATACTATGAAAAAGAATGTGCGAGTCACTAATAGTCTCAGCACTGCCGCAACTGGCACCAGCACTCTGGTCAGTAGTACTGCTAAATGCTGGTCACAGTTGGCTTCCTTTGGCTCATGCAGGTATATTAACGGAGAGAAAATGTAGAATGTTATTGAAAGTTATTGAATGTGTCACATAATTCATACTGTCATGTGATAGCTTGTTAATTAGCCATTGCTTCCTTTCTTTCCTAAAATCAAACCTATTGCTGCTCCTAAAAAGGGCTTAATGTTGGAAGGTTTGCTAATACTTTTTGAATCAACGTTTGCCAAAAAGTTATAGCTTATTCCATTTACACAGTATGTGTATAAACACCATCAAGAAAGGCAATTGCCCTCCAAATATGATAATTTTTGAAAAATGCATATAAAGTCTGTCAGTGCAGCGTGTTATTAAACAGGCTGTTCGTTATTATCCATTTACCCATATCCAATCAAGACTATCACAGCCTCTATAAAAGAAGAGGCAGGGAAAGCAGTGGTCATTTTAGAGTTTTACAGCAGAGGAATAGGAAGTCAGAAAACACAGTTTATCATTCGAGACAGGAATATTCAGGCCTAAATCAGAGGGTAGTGCATTATTGCAGCACTATAAATAATAACAAATTGCAGTGTACTCGTAAGTCTCAGTCTGTAATTTAACCCCTTTTTCGGTTTTGTGTTTTTGTTTTTTGCTCCCCTCCTTCCCAGAGCCATAACTTTTTTATTTTTCCATCAATATGGCCAAGTGAGGGCTTATTTTTTGTGAGACGAGTTGTACTTTTGAATGATAACATTTGTTTTACCATGTCATGTACTAGAAAACGGGAAAAAAATTCCAAGTGCGGTAAAATTGCAAAAAAAGTGCAATCCCACACTTGTTTTTTGTTTGGATTTTTTGCTAGGTTCACTAAATGCTGAAACTGACCTGCCATCATGATTCTCCAGGTCATTGTGAGTTCATAGACACCATACATGTCTAGGCTCTTTTTAATCTAAGTGGTGAAAAAAAATTCCAAATTTTGTTAAAAAAAAAATTGTTCAAATTTCTGATACCCGTAGCGTCTCCATTTTTCGTGATCTGTGGTTGGGTGAGGGCTTATTTTTTGCATGCTGAGCTGACCTTTTAAATGATACCACTTTTGTGCAGATATGTTCTTTTGATCACCCGTTATTGAATTATAATGCAATGTCGCGGCGACCAAAAAAGTAATTCTGACGTTTTGACTTTTTTTATCCCTACGCCGCTTAGCGATCAGGTTAATCCTTTTTTTTATTGATACATTGGGCAATTATGAACACGGTGATACCAAACATGTGTAGGTTTGATTTTTTTAAAAAATTGTTTTATTTTAAATGGGGCGAAAGGGGGGATGATTTAAACTTTTATTTTTTTTATTTTTTTCATATTTTTAAAAACTTTTTTTTTTTACTTTTGGCAGGCTTCCATAGCCTCCATGAGAGGCTAGAAGCTGCCACAACTTGATCGTCTCTGATGCTCAGATCACCTCTATGTAGAAGAATTACTGCATTGCTATGAGCACCGACCACCGGGTGGCACTCATAGCAATCTGGTATCAACAATCATAGAGGTCTCAAGGAGACCTCTGCTTGTCATGCCAACTCACCGATGACCACCGATCATGTGACTGGGGTCACCAGTGCACATCTTTCAGGCCGGATGGCCGCAAGCGCTTGTTAAATAAAGCTGTCAGAGTTTGACAGCGGCATTTAACTAGTTAATAGGCGTGGGTGGATCTCGATTCCACCCGCGCCTATTGCTGGCACATGTCAGCTGTTCAAAACATCTGACATGTCCCAGCTTTGATGCGGGCTCACCGCCAGAGCCCACATCAAAGCAGGGGTTCTGCCATCGGACATACTATTCTGTCCAATGGCAGAAAGGGGTTAATAATAATACATAGATTTACAGGTGAAGGACCTGTAGAAACTGTGTGACTGTGAATTGATTGATCTGTAATATGCTGCAGTATCTTAATAACACCATTTTTATTTTTTATTCTTAACTCTTTACACACAGGCAAGGCATTTTAAGTCCCTTCAGTCCTAATTTTCCATCTCAATTAAAACACAGAAATCAAGGCTTGTTGGCCTTAGAAATTGTGATTTCTGGCTTGTGTGACTGAAAAAAGCATAAGCGACAAATTGTACATGACTTTTAAATGCAATTTTGTAAAAGGATTTTTTCTTTAAATATACAAAAGAAAATTCACAACATTCCAAAATTTTAACTAGTTCAAGATCAGATCATTTACCTGTGTTCCTGACCAAGCACATTTTTATTTTTATTCATATATATGGCTTAACCCCTTAATGACCAGAAGTATTTTTGTTTTTGCATTTTCATTTTTTGCTCCCCTTCTTCCCAGAGCCATAATTTTTTTCTTTTTTGGTCAAAATGGCCATGTGAGGGCTTGGTTTTTGTGGGACGAGTTGTACTTTTGAACAACATCATTGGTTTTAACATATTGTGTACTGGAAAAAGGGTAACAAATTCCAAGTGCGGTGAAATTGCAAAAAGTGCCATCCAACAGTTGTTGGTTTTTTTTAACCATGTTCACTAAATGCTAAAACTGACCTGCCATTATGATTCTCCAGGTCATTACGAGTACATAGACACCAAACATGTATAGGTTAATTTTTATTTAAGTAGTGAAAAAAAATCCAAAATTTGTTAAAAGAATTAAAATGTTCTAATACCCGTAGTGTCCCCAGTTTTTGTGATCTCAGGTCGGGTTAGGACTTAATTTTTGCATGCCAAACCTAACGGTAGGGTTAATTATTTTTTTATATTGTTAGATCGGGTGATTCTGAACACGGTAATACCAAAATACCAAGTATGTGTATATATGCTTTTTTTTAATTATTTTATTTTGAATGGGGCGAAAGGGGGGAGATTTGAACTTTAATTTTTTAATTTTTTTATATTTTTAAAACCTTTTTTTTTTTTCACTTTTTGCATGCTTCAATAGTCTCCATGGGAGACTAGAAGCTGCAGTTGTCTGATCCGCTCTGCTACATACAGGGGATAAAAACTGTGCGGCGCTCATAGTAATCTGGCTATGACAACCATAGAGGTCTGCTGGAGACCTCTGGTTGTCATGCCAACCCATCGGTGACCCGCGATCACGTGACAGGGTCACAGATGGGCTGGATTATCTCAGCGCACTTGAAGTGTGAGTTAAATGCCGCTGTCAGAGATTGACAGCGGCATTTAAGATGTTAACAGCCGTGGGCACATGTCACCTGTACAGATCAGCTGTCATGTGCCCGGAAAGGTGCAGGCTCAGGGCCGGAGCCCACACCAAACAGAGGGAGATTGACATCGGCGTACTATTACACCCAATGTTGGAAATAGGTTTAAGAGCTGTAAAAAATGTTTTTATTTGGATATTCAATTAATTTTTTCATCTTTTTTCCTGATATGTGTGGCTTCATTTGTATGTCATTTTCATATTCTTTTTATTTTCTGTTTCGCTAATATCGGAGATATTTGTGGGAAAATAAGTGTCTAGTTTTCCCATTTTCATGACCAAAAAGGACCATAAAAATCCATCTAAAAATGTGTTCCCATTCTGTAACAATTATCTTTATATATTAGACATTATTTTTTTTAAGGGGGTGGAACTAGAAACAGTTATTTGGATTGACAGTGACATTTGCAATTATTGTATGTATTTATTTTTTTTATTCTTTATTATAAATATGCATTAAAAGGAAAACTACTAACTTAAAATAATCTAAACTGCTAGTTACATAGTCACATAGTTACATAGTTATTAAGGTTGAAGGAAGACTTTAAGTCCATCTAGTTCAACCCATAGCCTAACCTAACATGCCCTAACATGTTGATCCAGAGTAAGGCAAAAAAAACCATGTGGCAAAGAGTAAGCTCCACTTTGGGGAAAAAATTCCTTCCCGACTCCACATACGGCAATCAGACTAGTTCCCTGGATCAACGCCCTATCAAGGAATCTAGTGTATATACCCTGTAACATTATACTTTTCCAGAAAGGTATCCAGTCCCCTCTTAAATTTAAGTAACGAATCACTCATTACAACATCATACGGCAGAGAGTTCCATAGTCTCACTGCTCTTACAGTAAAGAATCTGTGTCTGTTATTATGCTTAAACCTTCTTTCCTCCAGATGTAGAGGTCCCTGTCTCAGGTCTATGATTAAAAAGATCATCAGAAAGGTCTTTGTACTGTCCCCTCATATATTTATACATTAAAATAAGATCACCCCTTAGTCTTCGTTTTTCCAAACTAAATAGCCCCAAGTGTAATAACCTATCTTGGTATTGCAGACCCCCAGTCCTCTAATAACCTTGGTCGCTCTTCTCTGCACTCGCTCTAGTTCAGCTATGTCTTTCTTATACACCGGAGACCAGAACTGTGCACAGTATTCTAAGTGTGGTCGAACTAGTGACTTGTATAGAGGTAAAATTATGTTCTCCTCATGAGCATCTATGCCTCTTTTAATGCATCCTATTATTTTATTTGCCTTTGTAGCAGCTGCCTGACACTGGCCACTGAATATGAGTTTGTCATCCACACATACACCCAGGTCTTTTTCATTGACGGTTTTTCCCAGAGTTTTAGAATTAAGCACATAGTTATACATCTTATTACTTCTACCCAAGTGCATGACCTTACATTTATCCCTATTAAAGCTCATTTGCCATTTATCAGCCCAAGCTTCTAGTTTACATATATCATCCTGTAATATAAAATTGTCCTCCCCTGTATTGATTACCCTGCAGAGTTTAGTGTCATCTTCAAATATTGAAATTCTACTCTGAATTTCCCCTACAAGGTCATTAATAAATATGTTAAAAAGAAGAGGGCCCAATACTGACCCCTGTGGTACCCCACTGCTAACCGCGACCCAGTCCGAGTGAGCTCCATTAATAACCACCCTTTGTTTCCTATCCCTGAGCCAGCTCTCAACCCACTTACACATATTTTCCCCTATCCCCATTATTCTCATTTTATGTATCAACCTTTTGTGTGGCACCATATCAAAAGCTTTTGAAAAGTCTATATACACTACATCTACTGGGTTCCCTTGGTCCAGTCCGGAACTTACCTCTTCATAGAAGCTGATCAAATTAGTCTGACATGAACGGTCCCTAGTAAACCCATGCTGATACTGGGTCATGAGGTTATTCCTCTTCAGATACTCTAGTATAGCATCCCTTAGAATGCCCTCCAGGATTTTACCCACAGTAGAGGTTAAGCTTACTGGCCTATAATTTCCGAGTTCAGTTTTTGTCCCCTTTTTGAATATTGGCACCACATTTGCTATACGCCAGTCCTGTGGTACAGACCCTGTTATTATGGACTCTTTAAAGATTAAAAATAATGGTCTATCAATGACTGTACTTAATTCTTGCAGTACTCGGGGGTGTATCCCATCCGGGCCCGGAGATTTGTCAATTTTAGTGATTTTTAGACGCCGCTGTACTTCCTGCTGGGTTAAGCAGGTGACACTTAATGGGGAACTTATGTTATCACTGATCATATTGTCTGCCATGGGATTTTCTTTTGTAAATACTGATGAAAAAAAGTCATTTAGCATATTGGCTTTTTCCTCATCCTCATCCACCATTTCACACAGACTATTTTTAAGGGGGCCAACACTATTATTTTTTAGTTTCTTACTATTTATGTAGTTAAAGAATATTTTGGGATTATTTTTACTCTCTCTGGCAATGAGTCTCTCTGTCTCAATTTTTGCTGCCTTGATTTGCTTTTTACAGAATTTATTTAATTTTCTGTATTTATTTAATACCTCATCACTACCTACTTCCTTTAATTCTCTAAATGCTTTCTTTTTGTCACTTATTGCGCTCCTTACAGCTCTATTTAGCCATATTGGTTTCCTCCTATTTCTAGTACGTTTATTCCCATACGGTATATACTGTGCACAGGTCCTATCCAGGATGCTAATAAACATCTCCCATTTTCTTTGTGTATTTTTATGTCTCAGGATATCGTCCCAGTTAATTGCACCAAGATCATCTCTCATCCGTTGGAAATTTGCCCTCCTGAAGTTTAGTGTCCGTGTAACCCCTCTACTACACATCTTATTAAAGGATACATGAAAATTTATTATTTTGTGATCACTATTCCCCAAGTGACCCCCAACCCTTATATTTGATATGTGGTCTGGCCTGTTGGTTAATATTAGGTCTAGCATTGCCCCCCTTCTTGTTGGGTCCTGAACCAGTTGTAAAAGGTAATTGTCTCTCATAGTTGTCAAAAACCGATTACCTTTGCTGGAACTGCAGGTTTCTGTTCCCCAATCTATTTCAGGGAAGTTGAAGTCCCCCATAATAATGACTTCTTCTTGAGTCGCAGCTTCATCTATTTGCTTTACGAGGATATTCTCCATTGATTCCATTATTTTTGGAGATTTATAACAAACCCCTATCAGTAATTTATTATTTTTCCCCCTCCCCTTATCTCCACCCACAGGGACTCTACATTTTCATTAAATTCACCTATATTATCACTCCGGATGGGTTTTAAGGATGATTTTACATACAGACACACCCCTAAAGTGGCTGGATAATCAACCCTAATGGAAAAACTATATAAAAAAGTATAAAAAAGTATATCACTGTTGATCATATTATGATTAGTGTTGAGCATTCTGATACCGCAAGTATCAGGTATCGGCCGATATTTGCTGTATCGGAATTCCGATACCGAGTTCCGATATTTTTGTGATATCGGAAATCAGAATTGGAAGTTCCCAGTGTATGGTTCCCAGGGTCTGGAGGAGAGGAGACTCTCCTTCAGGCCCTGGGATCCATATTCATGTAAAAAATAAAGAATAAAAATAAAAAATATGGATATACTCACCCCTCCGGCGGACCCTGGACCTTAGCGATGTAACCGGCAGCCTCCGTTCCTAAGAATGCAGTGAGTGTAGGACCTGCGATGACATCACGGCTTGTGATTGGTCCAATCACAAGCTGCGATGTCATCGAAGGTCCTTCACTCTGCATTCTTAGGAACGGAGGCAGACGCTTGGACCGGTGAGAGCCAGGGGCCGTCCGAGGGGTGAGTATATCAATATTTTTTATTTTTATTCTTTATTTTATACATGAATATGGATCCCAGGGCCTGAAGGAGAGTTTCCTCTCCTTCAGACCCTGGGAACCATTCCGATATTTTGTGTCCCATTGATATGCATTGGTATCGGGTATCGGTATCGGCGATATCCGATATTTTTTGGGTATCGGCTGATCCAATCCGATACCGATACCTTTGCATATCGGAAGGTATCACTCAACACTAATTATGATGCTACCAGATTCCCTATATATCCATGTAGGCTGGCACCTACTGTACATGGATAACGCAAATGGCACCCCCGCTCAGCGAAGACTGACCCTAATAACGTTGACACTAGGAACAACCAGTCCACAAAATAATAAACTGTCAAAAAGATGAAAACAGACTTGGTAACAGTTTCTGATGCTTACCTACACAGGCAGACACAAGGTAGTAAGCAAACCTGTGCCACAAATTTTAAATCAGCATTTTGCTAATTTATTCATTTAGTTATACAGTCCCCATTATATGTAATATAGACTGTATGCTAATCATGGTTATTTCAAAATAAAACTATATGCTCTCATAGTCAATATACGCAAGAGTAAACATAATTGTTCTATGCAAATCTCATTCATGTAACAGTCATATCATATATGGCATTAAATATATGTACTATATATATATGTAATATATTGACATGACAACCTACCCAGTGCCTCAAAGAAATTTTAGCCAAATCACTCAACATGTTTCCTCTCCAGCATCAGAGGTTATTCAGGAACAAATATAGTAATTAATTTGCAGCAAATAGATGGATAAGCCAAAGTATTTAGCTTTGAAAATGGGCAATGGTATTGCCTGCTTCAATAGATATCAGCAAACGAGAGTTCAACAAAGTATGCTATTCCCATAGATCCCCAGGACCGGATGTGACCACCCCCCGCACATCTTCCCCCCATATGCATCCCAATTTGGGATGCAAGAAGCAAAAAGCTAGAGACCGCTCAGTAAGTGTAGCCAAAATGTTCCTTTGTACAGACAGTAATAAACAATCTGTGCTTCCTCTAAAGCTAGATCCATACAGATCCATCCTACAGCTGGATCCATAGACTCGCATCTACAGTTGGTTGTGAAAGTATTTCTTGTCATTTCTCGCATTTTACTTCCTCACAACCTGGAATTTCACAGTTTTTTTTTAGGGTTTGCATCAGTTCATGTAAAGAACATGCCTACAACTGTGAACATTTGGTTTCATTTTTATTGTGATGCAATCAACAAATAGGACAAAATAACTGAAAACTTAATTGTGCAAAACTATTCATCCCCCTAAATTCAGTACTTTGTAGTACCTCCTTCTGTGGCAATTACAGCTGAAAATCGCTATGAATAAGTGCAGCGCCCCAGAGTCCTGGTCGTTGCAGTACTGTGGCTCCGCCACTATGGGGAGCTATGGTGCGTCTGATGGCACTGAAGGAGTTCATCTGATCAGGTATCACAGACACCAATACATTTCACAGCCGGGCCTCCGGGGGGAGCTAAGGGTGCTATTCATTAGGCCACTCCCCACCATAGTGGGTAAACTGGGGGTCAGGCAGGAAGTTAGATCAGAAAGCTGACTGGGTTGGAACCAGGCAACACCTTGTGGCAGAGGGTGTTGTGGGGGAAGATACAGTAGGGTCTCTGTCAGGGGTGGGATCCTGACAGAGGCTTGGCAACTTGAACGAACGTAACGGGACCGTGCCTGCTCCGGGTAGCGGCGGTGCCCAAGGAAGGATCAGAAGCGAGATAGATTGTGCTGAGTGAGAAACGAGATCACGCAAAAGGAGAAATACCAGTAGGAGTCGTGCTGTAAGACCGAAGCAACATCCTACTGAGGCGCACTACCGGTGGCCGGAACGCCGAGGGAGTATCATAACATTCAGCTTCAAGCAATACTCTAAACAGCAGCAGGACAGTCAGTTTAAGGCGGGCTGTCTAACCTAAATCACCTATGCAGTCTTGGGGGGCAACTTGTGGAGAGGGGCGACTCTAGGGTCCCGGAAGAGCTCCGAGCCTACCCGTCAAATGGGTGCCGTCCCAACCAGAACATCAGGGAGGGACGGAGGATTAGCAGAACATCATCTAATCGAGTTGTGAGGGAACTTAAGAAACAGACACAACAGTTGTGGGGGACTTTCCGTAAGCACAGCAGGGAAGGACCACAACACATAGCGCTAGAAGGAAGGCACCGATTTCCACCTGTAAAGAGAACTCTGGAGGTGCCATTGGACCGGCCGAACTTGCGCAGCCTGGTGAACCGTGTTCCGGACTGAGGACCCAGAGATCTTCAGTAAAGAGGTAAAGAGACTGCAACCTGGTGTCCTCGTTATTTACTGCACCGCACCACCACAGCCTCACTACCACAGCATCACTACCGTCATCCATATCACATCATTGACTGTGCGCCCCTCGGCAGGGTCACGGACCGGGCCTAGCCACCATGATAACCCCAGAACACTAGAGACTCATACAGGCCCGGTACCGGGTACCCCTCGGCCCTGCGGCGGTGGGGGCGCTACAAAACTCTCTCTAAGCCTTCCACTTCTGGCCACTGGGATTTTTGCCCATTCCTCAAGGAAAAAATGCTCCAAGTCCTTCAAGTTAGATGGATTCCTCTGGTGAATAGCAATCTTCAAGCCTTTGACTAGGCCATTCCAAAACATTTACACGTTTTCCCATAAAGCAGTCAAGTGTTTCTTTAGCAATATGCTTTGGGTCATTGTCTTGTTTGGAAGGCAATCCTCCGTTCCAGTCTCAAATCACTGACAGACTGAAACAGGCTTTGCTCAACAATATCCCTGTACTTGGACCATTTTCCCTGTCCCTGCTTCGGAAAAAACATCCCCACAACATGATGCTGCCATGACCATGTTTCACTGTGGAGATAATGTTCTTGGAGTGATGAGCTGTGTTGGTTTAGAACCAGACATAGCATTTACCTTGGTGGTCAAAAAGCTCAATATTGGTCTCATCTGACCACAGCACCTTCCTCCAAACATTTGGGAAGTCTCCCATATGTCTTTTGGTAAACTCAAAAGAAGCTTTACAACTTTTGTTTGTAAGTAAAGGCTTTATTATTTCAGGCCATTCTTCCATAAATGCCACCTCTATGGAGTAGAGACAATAATCAAAAAGCACGTTCTATATTCATAGGCCGAGAGCATGATGCAATTTTATCATTATTATTATTACTATTTATTATTATAGCACCATTTTTTCCATAGCGCTTGATATGTGAGAATTTCAACTCTCCCAGTAAATTAATAATCAATATTTACAGGTGGAGTACTCCAATAATACCATTGTACAGTGCCTTGCCAAAGTATTCGGCTCCCTAGAACTTTTTAACCTTTTCCCACATATCATGCTTCAAACATAAAGATTAGTGTTGAGCGATACCCTCCGATATGCAAAGGTATCGTATCGGATTGGATCGGCCGATACCCAAAAAATATCGGATATCGCCGATACCGATGCCTGATACCCGATACCAATGCATATCAATGGGACACAAAATATCGGAATGGTTCCCAGGGTCTGAAGGAGAGGAAACTCTCCTTCAGGCCCTGGGATCCATATTCATGTATAAAATAAAGAATAAAAATAAAAAATATTGATACACTCACCCCTCGGACGGCCCCTGGCTCTCACCGGTCCAAGCGTCTGCCTCCGTTCCTAAGAATGCAGAGTGAAGGACCTTCGTTGACGTCGCGGCTTGTGATTGGTCGCGTGACCGCTCAAGTGACCGCTCACGCGACCAATCACAAGCCACGACGTCATCGCAGGTCCTAAACTCACTGCATTCTTAGGAACGGAGGCTGCCGGTTACATCGCTAAGGTCCAGGGGCCGTCGGAGGGGTGAGTATATCCATATTTTTTATTTTTATTCTTTATTTTTTACATGAATATGGATCCCAGGGCCTGAAGGAGAGTCTCCTCTCCTCCAGACCCTGGGAACCATACACTGGGAACTTCCGATTCTGATTTCCGGTATCACAAAAATATCGGAACTCGGTATCGGAAATATCGGCCGATACCCGATACTTGCGGTATCGGAATGCTCAACACTAATAAATATACCAAATGTAAATTTTTGGTGAAGAATCAACAACAAGTGGAACACAATTGTGAAGCTGAATGAAATTTATTGGTTATTCTACATTTTTGTGGAAATTCAGAAACTGAAAAGTGGGGCGTGCAATATTATTCGGCCCCTTTAACTTAATTTAACTTTGCTGCGATTACAGCTGCAAATTGCTTGGGGTATGTCTCTCTATCAGTTTTTTACATTGAGAGACAGAAATTCTTGCCCATGTTTTCTTCGCAAACAGCTCGAGCTCAGTGAGGTTTGATGGTGATCGTTTGTGCACAGCAGTTTTCAGCTCTTTCCACAGATTCTCGATTGGATTAAGGTCTGGACTTTGACTTGACCATTCTAACACCTGGATACGATTATTTGTGAACCATTCCATTGTAGATTTTGCTTTATGTTTGGGATCATTGTCTTTTTGGAAGACAAATCTCTGTCCCAGTATCTGATCTTTTGCAGATTCAAACAGATTTTCTTCAAGAATGGTCCTGTATTTGGCTCCATCCATCTTTCCATCAATTTTAACCATCTTCCCTGTCCCTGCTGAAGAAAAGCAGGCCCAAACCATGATGCTGCCACCACCATGTTTGACAGTGGGGATGGTGTGTTTAGGGTGATGAGCTGTGTTGCCTTTACGCCAAACATATCATCTGACATTGTTGCCAAAAAGTTTGATTTTGGTTTCATCTGACCAGAGCACCTTCTTCCACATGTTTGATGTGTCTCCCAGGTGGCTTGTTGCAAACTTTAAACAACACTTTTTATGGATATCTTTGAGAAATGACTTTCTTCTTGCCACTCTTCCATAAAGGCCAGATTTGTGCAGTGTACAACTGATTGTTGTCCTATGGACAGACTGTCCCCCTCAGCTGTAGATCTCTGCAGTTCATTTAGAGTGATCATGGGCCTCTTGGCTGCATCTCTGATCAGTCTTCTCCTTGTTTGAGATGAAAGTTCTGAAGGACGGCCGGGTCTTGGTAGATTTGCTGTGGTATGATACTCCTTCCATTTCAATATGATCGCTTGCACAGTGCTCCTTGGGATGTTTAAAGTTTTGGAAATCATTTTGTATCCAAATCTGGCTTTAAACTTCTCCACAAAAGTATCATGGACCAGCCTGTTGTGTTCCTTGGTCTTCATGATGCTCTCTGTGCTTTAAACAGAACCCTAAGACTATATGGAATATATTTATCATCATTAGGCATTTAGGAGAATATTGGATCATTCAGAGATCAGAATGAACTTCTGGAGTGAGTTTGCTGTACTGAAAGTAAAGGGGCCGAATAATATTGCACGCCCCACTTTTCAGTTTTTGAATTTCCAAAAAATTTTTAAAAAAAACAATAAATTTCGTTCAACTTCACAATTTTCTTCCACTTGTTGTTGATTCTTCACCAAAAATTTACATTTGGTATCTTTATGTTTGAAGCATGATATGTGGGAAAAGGTTGAAAAGTTCAAGGGAGCCGAATACTTTCGCAAGGCACTGTAAACACAAGAAAAAGGAGTAGAGAAATCACCAATTAAAAAAAATGTTCTTTATTAAATAATATGACAAACCATCAGAATCACAAACACCAAAGTACAAATCAAAAAATAAAGAAAAGGAGGAACCAGAGAAGGTACACTAAGGAAAGGATGCAGGTCTAAAGTATGACTTGGGAAAGCAAAGATAGATGAGCAATTACATTCAGATGTAAGGCATCATCCTAATATTATCAATGTATTCCACTAAACAGTGTGACACACCTATGTGCTGCCCAAACATGTGCAATTAACATAAAGTAAATGCTTACCCATAGTGTGTCAGGACCGGGAGGCAACCTTCCCACGACCCCTGGCGCGCGTTTTGCATGCTCGCTTTATCAAAGGGGGGAGTGGTCCCCTTTATTTAGTGTATGGCCTATTGTGGTTCTATTGACAGGTACAGGTACTCCATTATCTGCTTGGGAACTCTCCAGCTCTTTCAGGGTTACCTTTGGTCTCAATACTGCCTCTCTGATTAATGCCCTCCTTTTACAGGTTGAGAGTTTTTGTGGACTGCGCACTCTTGACAGGTTTGTTGTGGTACAATGTTCTTTCCTGTTGATAATGGATTAGATGGTAACTTGCACTTCTCAATAATTTTATCGCTGACTTGTTTGAGGATCATCTTGGTCTTCATGGTGTGGTTTGGTTAGTGTTGCCTCTTGCTTAATGGTGTTGCAGTCTCTGTGGCTTTTCCAAAATGGTGTTTGTATACTGACAGACCATGTGACACTTAGATTGCACACAGGTGGTCTTCCTTTCACTAAGCATGTGACTTATGAAGGGAATTGCTTTCACCAGATATTTTTAGGGTCTTCATGCCAAAAAGGGATAATACATATGCAGATGACAATTTTAAGTTATTTGACAGTATACATTTAATTTATACATAGATTTTTCCCATTTCCCTTTACCATCTTAGACTATTTAATGCTGATGCATCACACAGAAATTGATGGCAAAAATATTAAATTACAGGTTGTAATGTAACAAAATAGGTAAAAAGACAAAGAGGTAAATACTTTTGCAAGCCACTGCACTTGTTAGGGTATGTTTCCACAGTACGTAAACGCTGCTTGTTTGACGCTGCAGCGTCAAACAAGCAGCGTCCAGATGTTCCAGCATAGTGGAGGGGATTTTATGAAATCCCGTCTCCACTATGCGTGGAAACCCGCACGCGGAGGCCCTGCGACTCCGGACATGCTGCGCGTCTTTTCAGAACGCAGCATGTCCGTACACCTTGCGGGGACGCAGCGTCCCCGCAAGGCATATCACAGGGCCCTATGGCGAGGGGTGCGATGATCCCGGATGTGTACTGTACACATCCGGCACCATCGCGTCCCATTAAGGGGGCGGGGCTTAGCGCCGAGCGGCTTCGCCGCTGTGGCGATCCCGCCGGCGAAACGGACCGTGGAGACGTACCCTTAGCGTGTAGCTGTGCTACTTTGCAGTGATGTTATAGAATATTACTGCAGAGTAGGAGCCGGATTGTCCTGAAATGTAAAGTCTATGTTCAGTCTGGATGCAGTTAGCAACTTTCAGTCTCAGAAAGTGTGCATATGTTAAGAAAGTTTTATAACTTTTTTGCACACGTGTTTTAATAGTCCAATATTACACCTTCTTGGCAACGGTTTGCAATATTAGCAATTTCTGAAGAATCAATTCACTGTGAGTCAAATTTAAAAAAAAACTGTAAAATCTGGCAAATTTTATTTTTCAAAGATTTGATCAACTTTATTCGCTGATAAACAATTTAAAAAAACAACAATGGCAAACTTGGATTTCAAAAGATTCATTCATCTATAGTAAAATGTAACCTTTATTATAATTTGTGTATCTTCTTCACAGGTAGATATTTTTTTTACTTTGAACTGCGCTCCAAGCAAATTCTTGTCTTTAGGCTGCCGTCACACTAGCAGTATTTGGTCAGTATTTTACATCAGTATTTGTAAGCCAAAACCAGGAGTGGGTGATAAATACAGAAGTGGTGCATATGTTTCTATTATACTTTTCCTCTAATTGTTCCACTCCTGGTTTTGGCTTACAAATACTGATGTAAAATACTGACCAAATACTGCTAGTGTGATGGCAGCCTTACCCTGCTTCTTCTTGTTAACTGTGTTGCGGCCATTGAAACATCACAGATTCTTCCCTGGCAATTTTAGCACAATCTAATTTTTTTAGTGCATCCTAATTTTAAAGAACAGCCATAAATATGCAGTGCTGTAGAATGAAGCCCATCAATGACAGGTATAAAAATGTGTATCAGAGGTTATTAATAAGTTTAAAAAAGTACTGGCACTGTTCACATTGATAATAATGGAAATTTTCCATTATTCTCATGCAGATCAGCTTTTGGCCCGTGGCCTGGAACAGTTCATTTACTGTCATGTTGGACACTGTTCACACTAGAGCATCCGACAGACAGCAGTAATTCCACTTACGTCCACTACACGCTCAGTGGCGTCGGCTAGATTTTATCCAGCTTGCTCGGGGTTAATCTAGCTGGTAATCAGGTTGGAGGCTGGGTCACGCCCACGGCCTTTGAATAGTCGTGCTGGACTTTGGGCGTCGCCGATTATAGCTTGTGCTTTATGCCTGGTGATTCCGGTCTGGAGTGGAGGTCTTGTTGTAGGAATATCATATCTGGTGGTGTATAATCCTTTGACATATTCCTCCTTCCTATTTGTATTTGTTTTTCCCTGTGCACATTATAGTGTATTCCTGTGTGTCTGTGGCGTGGTGCGTTTTTCAGTTTTCCCTGTCTGTGCTTTCTGTGGGGATTGGTGTGTGGTCTCTTCACTGGGTGGTGGGTGGTGGTTTCAGCTTAGGGCTGAAACAGGAGTCAGGGTCAGGCCTGGCAGCCCAGACATGCACACCTTTAGTGTAACTTCTGGGAAAGGGACAGACAGGGTTTCCCTAGCCTGAGGGATATCGCAGGGGCCCGGGTAACCAACCTTAGTCTACCCAGTTCCCTCGTGACATTTACTTATAAGAAAAACATGAATTTCTCTGGAATAAAACATCAGATTGAAGACATCAAGGTATCATTTTATTTTGCTTCCTATGACCTACATGCCTACAAAGATGGCTTAGAAGTGTTGAGCTTACTAACAGATTCCTTTTTAGGGTCCATGATATAATTCTGCATAAAATCTGTTTGCTTTCTTGAAATTTCTATTATGGTAAATACTTGCACTCCCCAAAAAATAAAACATTGGGGAGAAAATAGATCAAAATAGGGTCTTATCCAAAAACCCTTAAGATATTTACATCAGATAATGCTAACCTGATTCATAGTAGTATGCGTTTTTAGGTTGCGATGTTCAGCTGTGGCGGATCAACGGGTTAAAAGATAACCAATGAATATCTGTGTCAAGGAGTTTTGTGGATAACTCCCTCGCTGCTGATTTATTGAAGACGTCAATCCAAGAGTGTTTTTTTCCTGTAAAAGAAGTGCTTCTCACTTTGCAATGCGTTGACTAATAAATGCAAATTTATAAAGAACACCCTTGGATTGACGTCTTCAATAAATCAGCAGCCCGGATTTAGCCACAAAGCTCCTTTGACACAGATACTCCACAAGAAATGTCAATTCACGTTTTTTTAAAACTGTACAGTGTGACAACTGGCTGTTAGTATTTCCTTTGTCAATAATGTGCCATGAACCTGACATCACTTTTTGAACAAGATTAGAATATATAGAGACACACATTGACAAGTGAAATAATAACACTCAGACATCAATTTATCCATGAATTCTAGAATAACAAAAGAATTGTGCAAAACAAAAAATATTCTTTAGAATTATGGAAATATTTGTTTAACAGATATGTAAGGAGAGCGAAAGAGAGAAAGTTATTAGTGATGAGCGTATATACTCGTTACTCAAGATTTCTCGAGCATGCTCGGGGGTCCTCCGAGTATTTTTTAGTGCTCAGAGATTTAGCTTTTCTTGCCGTAGCTGAATGATTTACACCTGTTAGCCAGCATAAGTACATGTGGAGTTGCATGGTTGCTAGGGAATCCCCACATGTACTTATGCTGGCTAACAGATGTAAATCATTCAGCTGAGGTGAGGAAAACTAAATCTCCGAGCACTAAAAAATACTCGGAGGACCCCCGAGCGTGCTCGGGAAATCTCGAGTAACGAGTATATTCGCTCATCACCAAAAAGTAATCCTTTATCCATCGGATAGGGGGTAACTGACTTATCAGTTGGGTCTCACTATTAGGTCACCACTGATTCCAAGAATGGGCAGACTCAAAGGCAATGAAAGCACTGAAGCACATGCTCAACATCAGTTTCATGCAGATGGAGTTCTGAAGAACCCCATTCTCAGAATTGGTGGCAGTCCTAGTTTGGTCACCCATGAAATTGTCAAAATGGGAAAACTCATTTTAGCAGTTGGTCTCAAGTTTTTGAGTGACAGCCAATAAGAAATACAGTCAAGAGAGCTTACAACCTTCCTAGTTCAGTGTTTCAGTGTTTTTTATTCTGTATCTTTTTGGTAAGCCAGCTGGCCTGCAAGAAAACCCATTAACAAAACTTATAATAATAACAAATAAGAATGATAAAAAATTCCCAGCACATGTATTGAAAAAAGTAGTCTTTTATTACATTTCTATTAAAAAGAATTGTAACATGATTATAATACAGATACTCTGAAACTTGTGTGTGCACCATACTTGCTAGCTGCAACAATTTTAAAGGAATTTTAATAGACTGATTACTGTGCTAGTTTTGTGAATAGCGGTAAAGTGTGAGCCCTTAAATACTGTAGATCAGGAAGTGCAATGAGAGCTGCTGCACTGCACATTATAACCACAGAACTGATTTATTTGCTGATCAGGACACTAAAAGGAATGATATTTTCAGTCTGATGGTAACCAACAATTTCATCTGCTCATACCGACGTCTCTCAAACTTGAACTTTTCAGTTTTAGGAAGAGTCATTCTTTAACCTTGGTGATGTTTTATGATCGTCTTTTATCAAGATGAGTGTTGAGATAATGTTTAATGTCATAAGGTATGCTATGATTTATGTTGTAGAAATGTCTGAAATGTCACTGGCAAATAACAATGTTCTGTAATGGCAGTGATAGAAGTGTCTGCTTAGCTCCCCAAATCAAAACTTTAATAAAGGTCGTAGCAATTGTAAAAATTGAGTTGTTTTATATAATGGTGTGTATAAACCTGACATTTCAGACTACGATAGACCCTTTCAAAGAAAGTAGACAAAGAAAAGGTAAAGATTGTCTAGCAATATGACGTCATCATTGAAGAATCACTTCTAAAACAAGACCACAATTTTTTATTGCTTTTTAAAACAGATCTTCACATTAGATTGAGTGACAAGCTACTGGACGCCATTTACCTGCCCTCTAATTTCTGGCTTACAGTTCAGCCTTTTAATTTTGATTGGACTCCATGTTAACCTATATTCTAAATATTGAAGTATGTTTTGTGTTCTTACTGAATCCATCAGTGTTTTCAAAAAGCTGAGAAACAAACATTGGTTTTCCTCATGTGACTACTCCAGGGGGAATATGGTATTACATGCACACAGTATCCATGCATATAAAAAGCCAACCATGTAATACAAGTTTATGTTGAGGTCACCACAGCCGGAGCTAGGAGATTATTATTATTATTATTATTATTGTTAATTTGTATTTTTGGAGCATCATTGATTCCACATTACTGTACATGTAAATAGGAGTTACATACAAAATATAAACATAGTTTACAGTGAGCAAACTAACAATAACAGACTGCTACAGAAGGATGAAGGCCCTGCTCTTGTGGGCTCACAACAGGTTAATGGTAAAGGAGACAGTAGAGTAGGCTGTTGGGGCAGCTCTGATGGTGGTGAAGTGACAATGGGATCATTGCAGACTGTAAGCTTTCTTGAAGAGATGAGTTTTCAAATTCTGCCTGAAAGTTCCGAATGTAGTGGATAATCTGATGTGTTTGGGCACAGAATTCCAGAGGATGAGGAATACTAGGGAGATTGTTATGGTTTCCAATGGCAAGGAAACATCAGAAGCATAGAATAAACGGACAAGCTCTCGGGTGATGGAAACTAGAGCTGACCGTGATGCTAAACCTACACACCACACTAGAAGTAGCCAGGGGGCATTCCTGCGTTGTCTCTAGATGCCGCGCGCCAGCCGGAGAACTAACTACCCCTGGTAGAAGAAAACACAGTCCTGGCTTGCCTCCATAGAATGTCCCCACAGGAGATAGCAGCCCCCCACATATAATAACGGTGAGAGCAGATGAAAAGACACACATAGTATGAAAGCAGATTTAGCACAGAGAGGCCCGCTAACTAAATAGCAGAAAGATACAACAGAGGACTTCGCGGTCAGCTGCAAAACCCTTCAAAACACCATCCTGAAATTACCTTAACTCATGTGACAACTCATGACACCGGAGTGGTAATTTCAGCCCAACAAGAGCTTCCAGCTGCAGAGATTCACATAAGTGCAAACTGGACAAAACATACAAAAATAGACTTAAGGACTAAAGTGTCCAACTTAGCTGAGCAGAAAACTGGGAGCAGGAACATGCAACAGAATCACTCTGGATACATTGATGGCCAGCATTAGAATGACTGAGGAGCAAGGTTAAATAGGATACTCCCACATCCTGATAGGAACAGGTGAACTGAGAAGGCAAAGCTTACAGGACACCAGTACCACAAGAGACTACCGGGGGAGCCCACGAACCGAATCACAACAGTACCCCCCCCTTAAGGAGGGGGCACCGAACCCTCACAAGAACCACCAGGGCGATCTGGATGAGCCCTATGAAAGGCACGGACCAAATCAGAAGCATGAACATCAGAAGCTGTAACCCAAGAATTATCCTCTTGACCGTAGCCCTTCCATTTCACCAGATATTGAAGTCTCCGTCTGGAAACACGGGAGTCCAAGATTTTCTCCACCACGTACTCCAATTCACCCTCAACCAGCACAGGAGCAGGAGGCTCAACAGAAGGCACAAGTGGTACCTCATACCTCCGCAATAATGACCGATGGAAGACATTATGGATAGCAAAGGATGCTGGGAGGTCCAAACGAAAAGACACAGGGTTAAGAATTTCCAAAATCTTATAAGGACTGATGAACCGAGGCTTAAACTTAGGAGAAGAGACCCTCATAGGGACAAAACGGGAGGACAACCACACCAAGTCCCCAACACGAAGACGAGGACCAACACGACGATGGCGATTAGCAAAACGTTGAGTCCTCTCCTGGGACAACTCCAAATTGTCCACCACCTGCCCCCAAATATGATGCAACCTATCCACCATGGTATCCACTCCAGGACAATCCGAAGACTCCACCTGACCAGATAAAAAACGAGGATGGAACCCTGAATTGCAAAAGAAAGGGGAGACCAAAGTGGCAGAACTGGCCCGATTATTAAGGGCAAACTCAGCCAACGGCAAAAAGGAGACCCAGTCATCCTGATCAGCAGACACGAAACACCTCAAATAAGTCTCCAAGGTCTGATTAGTATGTTCCGTCTGGCCATTTGTCTGGGGATGAAATGCAGACGAAAAAGACAAATCAATGCCCATCCTGGCACAAAACGCCCGCCAAAATCTGGACACAAACTGGGATCCCCTGTCGGAAACGATATTCTCCGGAATACCATGCAGCCGAACCACATTCTGAAAAAACAGGGGCACCAACTCAGATGAGGAAGGCAGCTTGGGCAAGGGCACCAAATGAACCATCTTAGAAAAGCGGTCACACACCACCCAAATGACGGACATCTTCTGAGAAACAGGGAGATCAGAAATAAAATCCATAGAGATGTGTGTCCAAGGCCTCTTAGGAACAGGCAAGGGCAACAACAACCCACTAGCCCGAGAACAACAAGGCTTGGCCCGAGCACAAACATCGCAAGACTGCACAAAAGTACGCACGTCCCGAGACAGGGAAGGCCACCAGAAGGTCCTAGCCACCAAATCTCTGGTACCAAAAATTCCCGGATGACCTGCCAACGCAGAAGAATGAACCTCCGAGATGACTCTATTGGTCCACTCATCTGGCACAAACAATCTACCAGGCGGACAACGATCAGGCCGATCCGCCTGAAACTCTTGTAAAGCACGTCGCAGGTCTGGGAAGACAGCAGACAATATCACCCCATCCTTAAGTATACCCGTAGGTTTAGAATCACCAGGGGAATCAGGTTCAAAACTCCTAGAAAGGGCATCCGCCTTCACATTCTTAGTACCTGGCAGATACGAAACCACAAAATTAAACCGGGAGAAAAACAACGACCAGCGCGCCTGTCTAGGATTCAGACGTCTGGCCGACTCAAGATAAATCAAATTTTTGTGATCAGTCAAGACCACCACCTGATGTTTAGCACCCTCAAGCCAATGACGCCACTCCTCGAATGCCCACTTCATCGCCAAAAGCTCCCGATTACCGACGTCATAATTTCGCTCGGCGGGCGAAAATTTTCGAGAAAAGAACGCAAAAGGTCTCATCACTGAACAATCTGAACTTTTCTGCGACAAAACCGCCCCCGCTCCGATCTCGGAAGCATCAACTTCCACCTGAAAAGGAAGAGAAACATCAGGCTGGCACAACACCGGAGCAGAAGAAAAACGGCGCTTACGCTCCCGAAAGGCCTCCACAGCAGCAGGAGACCAATCTGCAACATCAGCACCCTTTTTAGTCAAATCAGTCAAAGGCCTGACAACGCTAGAAAAACCAGTTATGAATCGACGATAAAAGTTAGCAAAGCCCAAAAATTTCTGAAGGCCCTTAAGAGAAGTCGGTTGCGTCCAGTCACAAATAGCCCGAACCTTCACAGGATCCATCTCAATAGAAGAGGGGGAAAAAATGTACCCCAAAAAAGAAATCTTCTGAACCCCAAAAACACACTTTGAACCTTTAACAAACAGAGAATTGGTCCGCAAAACCTGAAAAACCCTCCTAACTTGTTGAACATGAGATTCCCAGTCATCCGAAAAAATCAAGATATCGTCCAAATACACAATCATAAATTTATCCAGATATTCACGGAAAATATTGTGCATAAAAGACTGAAAGACCGAAGGGGCATTTGACAGACATTGTTTTCCAGTCAAGGACTGGGTTATGAGTTTGCAACCATGGCAATCCCAGCACCAACACATCATGTAGATTATACAGTACAAGGAAGCGAATCACCTCTTGATGGTCTGGAGTCATACGCATAGTCACTTGTGTCCAGTATTGTGGTTTATTACTAGCCAATGGTGTAGAATCAATACCCTTTAAAGGTATAGGAACTTCCAGAGGCTCTAGATCAAACCCACAGCGCCTGGCAAAGGACCAATCCATAAGACTCAAAGCGGCGCCAGAATCCACATACGCATCCGCAACAATAGAAGATAACGAACAAATTAGAGTTACAGACAAAATAAACTTGGACTGCAAAGTGCCAATAGCAGAGGATTTATCAACTTTCTTTGTTCGTTTAGAGCATGCTGATATAACATGAGTAGAATTTCCACAATAGAAGCACAAATGATTTTTGCACCTATAAATCTGTCGTTCGCTTCTGGACAGAAAGCTATCACATTGCATACTCTGTGGTGCCTCTTCAGAAGACACCGCCAACTGGTGCACAGGTTTGCGTTCCCGTAAACGCCGATCAATCTGAATTGCCATTGTCATGGACTCATTCAGACCAGTAGGCGCAGGAAACCCCACCATGACGTCTTTTACAGCATCAGAGAGACCTTCTCTGAAAATTGCCGCCAGAGCGCACTCATTCCACTGAGTAAGCACAGACCATTTTCGAAATTTTTGGCAATATATTTCGGCTTCATCTTGCCCCTGAGAGAGGGCTATTAGGGCTTTCTCAGCCTGAATCTCCAAATTTGGTTCCTCATAAAGCAACCCCAAAGCCAGAAAAAACGCATCCACATTGAGCAACGCAGGATCCCCTGGTGCCAATGAAAATGCCCAATTTTGGGGGTCACCCCGCAGTAAAGAAATAACAATTTTTACTTGCTGGGCAGGATCTCCAGCAGAATGAGATCTCAGCGAAAGAAACAATTTACAATTGTATTTAAAATTTAGAAAACAAGATCGATCTCCAGAAAAAAACTCCGGTATAGGAATTTTAGGTTCAGACCGAGGAGCATGTAACAAAAAATCTTGTATATTCTGAACTTTAGAGGCAAGATTATTCAAATTGGTAGCCAGACTCTGGGGATCCATATTTCAACAGATAAAGTCTGAGCCATTCAGGGGTTAAGAGGAGAGGAAAACAGGAGACTGCAATTAGAGCTGGAGTGCAACTTCAGAGGAAGGAAAAAAAAAAAAGGTTTCACACAGTTCCTTTTCTCTCCTGCTTCAGCCTATAGATTAAACATTTGGGCTGGCCATACTGTTATGGTTTCCAATGGCAAGGAAACATCAGAAGCATAGAATAAACGGACAAGCTCTCGGGTGATGGAAACTAGAGCTGACCGCGATGCTAAACCTACACACCACACTAGAAGTAGCCAGGGGGCATTCCTGCGTTGTCTCTAGATGCCGCGTGCCAGCCGGAGAACTAACTACCCCTGGTAGAAGAAAACACAGTCCTGGCTTGCCTCCAGAGAATGTCCCCACAGGAGATAGCAGCCCCCCACATATAATAACGGTGAGAGCAGATGAAAAGACACACATAGTATGAAAGCAGATTTAGCACAGAGAGGCCCGCTAACTAAATAGCAGAAAGATACAACAGAGGACTTCGCGGTCAGCTGCAAAACCCTTCAAAACACCATCCTGAAATTACCTTAACTCATGTGACAACTCATGACACCGGAGTGGTAATTTCAGCCCAACAAGAGCTTCCAGCTGCAGAGATTCACATAAGTGCAAACTGGACAAAACATACAAAAATAGACTTAAGGACTAAAGTGTCCAACTTAGCTGAGCAGAAAACTGGGAGCAGGAACATGCAACAGAATCACTCTGGATACATTGATGGCCAGCATTAGAATGACTGAGGAGCAAGGTTAAATAGAATACTCCCACATCCTGATAGGAACAGGTGAACTGAGAAGGCAAAGCTTACAGGACACCAGTACCACAAGAGACCACCGGGGGAGCCCACGAACCGAATCACAACAGGAGATGTCTTGGGAGTGATTGGGTGAAGAACATATGAGTTTGGAGAAGAGAAGGACTGAAGATTTACATGTAGGAAAATATCAGGAGATTAGTTTGGAGATATATGGAGGAGACAGATTACGGGCCTCTTTTGTAGGTCAATGATATTAGCTTGAATTTGATACATTGGGGAATTTGGTGCTAATGAAAGGATTTGTGAAGAAGAGAAGTGGAGGAGTAACAAGAAGAAAGGTGTATTATTCAGGCAGCAGGAAGGCCACAGAGGAGGATATTGCAGTAGTCGAGACCATAGATGATGAGGGCATGCACTAGCATTTTAGTAGATTCAAGATCGAATACCTAAAAACATGATACACAAACAATTATGAAGACAATTCATTTTTTATTATTTACAGGTTACATATATAGTATCAAATGCAAGATAAGTAAAGGAAAAAACTGACAAGTGTAGAAAGATGCAGGATAAATGCGGGGTATAAATATGCACATGAAAAAATATGGTGACTACAGCGAAGATACCTGCACGAACCAAAAAGAATATATTGCTAAACAGAAAATAAATATGTATCACTAATGCAGTAGATAAATAAATAAATAATAAGTGTAACTAGAGAACATATTAATAATATTCTAATAAAGTGCATCTATAAGTAGATCCATGTTGGGGTACGCTTAAATGATGTAGTAAATGTGCAAAGTGATAGTATATATGGTCAGCCACTGAACAAGCATATTATTTCTTAGATCACGCACATGGTAGCTGTTTGTCCAATGAGCAGCGTTAGCACTGTAAATACAGATCATTAGTAGAACCCACATGGGGCTGCAGATATGGAGCAAGAAAGTATAAGTGCGATCCAAAATGAACTCCAAACATGGCCAGAATATCCTGCATATAAAGGTGTACTGCTAATACATACGAAGTGCTACTGCATAGAAAGTGCCAGTGCATGAAGTAGCAGCAAAATACTGACCGTATTTTGTGGATTATAGGACTATAGGATTATTATGCATTCATCACATTAACCCAGTGCACCATGATGGACACATAACGTCCCTGGCCATGCCTACTGGTCCATGCATCTGTTGTGAGGTGCACCTTTCTACTGACTGATTGCCTCAGTGCATGGACAATGCGGTCTTTGACATGCTGGTGGAGGGCTGGGATGGCTTTTCTCACAAAGAAGTGTCGACTGGGTAGGTCATAGCGTGGTACTGCGTAGGCCATCAGGGCTTTGAAAGCTTCGCTTTCAACCAACCGGTAGGGCATCATCTCTAACGAGATTAGTCTAGCAATATGGGCATTCAAACCCTGTGTACGCGGATGAGAGGATGAGTACTTCCTTTTCCTAACGAGAGTCTCTTGCAGGGTGAGCTGGACTGGAGAGCTGCATATGGTGGAACTAGCGGGGGTGGTGGTGGACATGGCAGATTGAGAGAGGGTTGGTAATGGTATTCTTGATGTTGGCCTACATACAGTGTTTCCTACCAAGAACCTGGTGATTCCCTGACTGCTTTGGCCTTGCGACGATACCTCCACATTTGCTGCTGGTGGTGTCCTAACCGGTGGGCTTACAGTGAGGGAAGCAATGTAGCGTTGCTGACTACCTTCATTCTGAGCAGGTGCACCAATGGTACGGGACGTTTGGTAGTTAGTCCAGGCTTGCAAGTGCATGCTGATTAAATGTCTACGCATGCACGTTGTATTTAAATTTTGGAAATTCTTCCCTCTGCTAAAGGTCTTTGAACATTTCTTACAGATAACTTTTGACTGATCATTCGGATCTTGGTTAAAAAATTGCCACACTGCACTCTTCCTACTATGGATAATATTTTCAGGCATTGCACGCTGTGCTACTTTCACTGGATGGCCACGCTGTCCTAAAATGGTATTTGTTTTTGCCAAACATGTTTGGCCTGATATGATGACAGATGACAGCTGTTGCAATGTAGATGGCTGCTGCAGATCATCCTCCTCCGCTTCTGAGCTACTGGCAGCAGCACCCTCTTCCCCCAATGGCTGCCAATCTGGGTCAACAACTGGGTCATCTATCACCTCCTCTTCAATGTCATGTGCACCTTCCTCTGTGTCACCGTGTAAGGTGCTATAGCGTTTGGGATGGGCACCATAGTCTCATCAGGGTCAGATTCTGGCTCAGTACACTGCGAGTGCAATGTAGTGATCTGAGACAATGGAACAGCATAATAATCTAGCTGTGGCTGTGCATCTGTGCACTCCATGTCTGATTCATCTTGTAATGGGCTGTTAACAATTTCCCTTTCTAACCCAGGCACGGTATGTGTAAAGAGCTCCATGAAGTAAACTGTAGTGCCGCCTGCCGCATCCTTCACTTTTGGTTTGGGTGAAGGACACAAGGAAGCGACTTGTTCCTGACTGGGAGCATCCACTGACGACTCGCTGCTTTTATATTTCGAACTTTTGGAAGAGGAGGTGAAAGAGCTAGAGGCTGAGTCAGCAAGGAAAACCAAACTTTTTCCTGCTGCTCCGGCTTTAAAAGCGGTTTTCCTACTCCAAGATAAGGGAGTCTTAGAGGCCTTGTGTAGCCAGATGATGACGCTGGCTCAACACCTCGAGACTTAGGTGCTATTTTGCTTTTCCCACTACCACCAGATGCTCCACCACCACCACCACCACCATCATTACCAGCTGGCAATGACCGCCCACGGCCTCTACCACCAGACTTCCTCATTTTTGGGAAAATGTAACCAAAATAACAACCGTTATATGGTACTGTAAAACAAGGTAGAAGGTGTATATAAACTTGTTGAGAATTTAAATCTCCCTTTTTTGGGGGGGAGACTGCACCAAAACTCAGGCCCAGTGTATTACACTACACAATGTAAGTGGCAGAACATGGCTGGAAGATATACGACAAACTAACAGAACTGAAGTAGATCCACTTAGTGGCAATTTAAATCTCCCTTTTTTGGGGGGGAGACTGAATCCAAACTCAGGCCCAGTGTATTTTACAACGCAATGTGAGTGGCAGCAAGTGGCTGGCTGATACACGAGAAACTAAGAGGACTGAGGTATATCCACTTTGTGAGAATTTGAATGTCACTTTTTTTGGGGGGAGACTGCACCACAACTCAGGCCCAGAGTATTTTACAACGCAATGTGAGTGGCAGCAAGTGGCTGGCTGATACACGAGAAACTAAGAGGACTAAGGTATATCCACTTTGTGAGAATTTTAATCTCACTTTTTTGGGGGGGAGACTGAACCCAAACTCAGGCCCAGTGTATTTTACAACACAATGTAAGTGGCAGAACGTGGCTGGCTGATATACAACAAACTAACAGAACTGACGTATATCCACTTTGTGACAATTTGAATCTCCCTTTTTTTTGGGGGGAGACAGCACCACAACTCAGGCCCAGTGTGTAACACAACACAATGAAAGTGGCTGGAAGATATCTGAAAAAATCCAAGGACTGTAGTACAATTTCAATCTCCCTACAATGATCTCAGGACAAGTATGGCAGCAACAAAAAGGACTGCTGCACACAAAAGTGTGGACAAATAAACAAGATAATTGCAGAAAGGAGCAACAGGATTTTTGCTTTTAAAAAAGCAGTTGGTTTGCACAGCAGCGGTGCAAACAGCAATGCAGCTATCAGGGAGCCTTATAAGTCAGCCTAATAAGCTACAGAGCTGATGCACAAAGATATAGCCTCCACTGTCCCTGCAAAACAAAGGTGGTGTTGGACAGTGGAAATCGCTACAGCACAAGCGGTTTGGGGGTTAATCTTCCCTCCCTAACTACAGCCCTTCTTCTGACAAAGCTGCAGCAATCTCTCCCTATGCTAAGATCGGCAGAAGTAAGATGGCGGTCGGCATGCACGCCCCTTTATACTCCTGTGACGTCGCAGAAAGCAAGCCAATCAATGTCATGCCCTTCTCTAAGATGGTGGGGACCGAGACCTATGTCATCACGCTGCCCACACTCTGCATCCTCCTTCATTGGCTGAGAAATGGCGCTGAACGCATCATACGAAGCGCAACTTTGGCGCGAAGATTGCCGACCACATGGCCGATCCCACACTAGGATCGGGTCGGGTTTCATGAAACCCGACTTTGCCGAAAGTCGGCGATTTTTGAATTTGTCCTATCCGTTTTGCTCAACCCTACCCTTTATTAATACACGTTTTTGTCTCAGTTAGTATATAGTATAAGGAATAGATAACAGTTAATGTTTAGTATAAGGTAAAGATAACATTGTGGTATTAAGTGGATATTAATTATTAGTAGTCAATTTTGGCATTAATAGTTGATATCGGACCTCAAGAGAGGTGTAGGGAGAGTTCCCCTTTTGATACCATAAGTTTAGTTAAAATCCTCTCCTTTTACATACCCCATATGTGGGGGTAAACCACTGTTTGGGCGCATGGCAGAGCTTTTGAAGGGAAGAGCGCCGTTTGACTTTTCAATGCAAAATTGACTGAAATTGAGATGGGACACCATGTTGCATTTGGAGAGCAACTGATGTGCCTAAGCATTGAAACCCCCACAAGTGACACCATTTTGGAAAGTAGACCACCTAAGGAACTTATCTAGATGTGTGGTGAGCACTTTGACCCACCAAATGCGTCACAGAAGTTTATAATGCAGAGCCGTAAAAATAAAAAATCATATTTTTTAACAAAAATGATCTTTTCGCCCCCAATTTTTTATTTTCCCAAGGGTAAGAGAAGAAATTGGACCCCAAAAGTTGTGCAATTTGTCCTGAGTATGCTGATACCCGATATGTGGGTGTAAACCATTGTTTGGGCGCATGGCAGAGATTGGAAGGGAAGGAGTGCCGTTTGACTTTTCAATGCAAAATTGACTGGCATTGAGATGGGACACCATGTTGCGTTTGGAGAGCCCCTGATGTGCCTAAACATTGAAACCCCCACAAGTGACACCATTTTGGAAAGTAGACCCCCTAAGAAACTTATCTAGATGTGTCGTGAGAGCTTTGAACCCCCAAGTGTTTCACTACAGTTTATAACGCAGAGCCGTGAAAATAAAAATTCTTTTTTTTCACAAAAATTATTTTTTAGCCCCCAGTTTTGTATTTTCCCAAAGGTAACAGGAGAAATTGGACCCCAAAAGTTGTTGTCCAATTTGTCTTGAGTACGCTGATACCCCATATGTGGGGGAGAACCACCGTTTGGGCGCATGACAGAGCTCGGAAGGGAAGGAGCGCCGTTTGGAATGCAGACTTAGATGGATTGATCTGTAGGCATCGCATTGCATTTGCAGAGCCCCTGATATACCTAAACAGTGGAAACCCCCCACAAGTGACCCCATATTAGAAACTAGACCCCCAAAGGAACTTATCTAGATGTGTTGTGAGAATTTTGAACCCCCAAGTGTTTCACTACAGTTTATAATGCAGAGCTGTGAAAATAAAACATCATTTTTTCCCCACAAAAAGGGTTAAGCCCCCCAAATTTTTATGTTCCCAAGGGTAACAAGAGAAATTGGACCACAAAATTTGTGGTCCATTTTGCCCTGAGTACGCTGATACCCCATATTTTGGGTAAACCCCTGTTTGGGCGCATGGGAGAGCTCGGAAGGGAAGGAGCACTGTTTTACTTTTTCAACACAGAATTGGCTGGAATTGAGATCGTACAAAATGTTGCGTTTGGAGAGTTCTTGATGTGTCTAAACAGTGGAAACCCCCAATTCTAACTGAAACCATAACCCAGACACACCCCTAACCCAAACACACCCCTAACCCTAATCCCAACTCTAACCATAACCCTAACCACACCCCTAACCCGAACATGCCCTTAACCCTAATCCCAACCACACCCCTAGCTCCAACACACCCCTAACCCTAATCCCAACCCTAACCACACCCCTAAATTCAACATTCCCCTAACACTAATCCCAACCATAACCATAACCACACCCCTAACCCTGACACACCCCTAACCCTAATCCCAACCCTAACTTTAGCCCCAACCCTATCCCTAACTTTAGCCCTAACCCTATCCCTAACTTTAGCCCCAACCCTAACCCTAACTTTAGCCCCAACCCTTTCTGTAGCCCTAACCCCATCCCTAAACCTAGCCCCAACCCTAACCCCAACCCTAACCCTAGCCCTAAACCTAGCCCTAACCCTAGCTCCAACCCTAACCTTAGCCCCAACCCTAACCCTAGCCCTAACCCTAGTCCTAACCCTAGTCCTAACCCTAGCCCCAACCCTAACCCTAGCCCCAACCCTAGCCCCAACCCTAGCCCCAACCCTAACCCTAGCCCCAACCCTAGCCCCAACCCTAACCCTAGCCCCAACCCTAGCCCTAACCCTAGCCCCAACCCTAACCCTAGCCCCAACCCTAGCCCCAACTCTAGCCCTAACCCTAACCCTAGCCCTAACCCTAACCCTAATGGGAAAATGGAAATATATACATTTTTTAAATTTTCTTATTTTTACCTAACTAAGGAGGTGATGAAGGGGGGTTTGATTTATTTTTACAGCGGTTTTTTAGCAGATTTTTATGATTGGCAGCTGTCACACACCAAAAGACACTTTTTATTGCAAAAAATAGTTTTTGCGTCTCCACATTTTGAGAGCTATAATTTTTCCAAACTTTGGTCCACAGAGTCATGTGAGGTCTTGTTTTTTTGCAGGATGAGTTGATGTTTTTATTGGTACCATTTTTGGTTTTGGGCATATGACATTTTTTGATCGCTTTTTATTCCGATTTTTATGAGGCAGAATGACTAAAAACCAGCTATTTAAGACTTTCTTTTGGGGGGCCTTTATACCGTTCCGCATTTCATAAAATTGATAAAGCAGTTTTATTCTTCAGCTAAGTATGATTACAGGGTACGTAATTTATATCACTTTTTTATGTTTTGCCGCTTTTGTACAATAAAAACTATTTTATATAAAAAATAATTATTTTTTCATCGCTTTATTCTGAGGACTATAACTTATGTTTTGCTGATTATGCTGTATCGCAGCTCTTTTTGCGGGAGAAGATTACGTTTTCAGCGATACCATGGTTATTTATATCCGTCTTTTTTATCGCATGTTATTTCACTTTATGTTTGGGGGTATGATAATAAAGCGTTGTTTTTTGCCTCGGGTTTTTTTTTTACGGTGTTCACTGAAGGGGTTAACTAGTGGGATATTTTTATAGTTTGGGTCATTACGGACGCGGCGATACTAAATATGTGTACTTTTATTGTTTTTTTAATTTAGATAAAGAAATGTATTTATGGGAACAATATATATTATATATTTTTTCTTTATTTAGGTTTTTTTTTTTTTACACATCTGAATATTTTTTGTTTTATACTATAACATTTCCCCAGGGGGAACTGTTGTGAATTCCGTTCTGGAGCTCCCTCCTGTGGTTGCTAATGGTATTTTTGTGAGTTATGCCCTTGGGCTCCCTCTGGTGGTTTCGAGTGGAACTGCTGCTCCTTTAGGTAGCTGTGGCAGCTGCCTTCACTAATCGCCTTGCCTGGGTTTGTTATTTAAACCTGCTCTGGGCTTTAGTTCGTGCCAGCTGTCAATGTTCTTGGTTGGATTTGGTTCTCTCCTTGGATTTCTCATATGGCCTGTCCTTGTCAGCAAAAGATAAGTTTTTGCTAGTTTTGTTTGTCCATTTTCTTGGACTCTATTGCTCTGCAAATATGTCTCTTTTTGTCCAGCTTGTCACTATGTCATATTCAGGCTAGCTGGAAGCTCTGGGAAAGCAGATTTGCCCCTCCACACCGTGAGTCGGTGTGGAGTTCATTTTTGTAAACTCTGCGTGGATTTTGTAGTTTTTAATACTGACCGCACAGTATCCTTTTCTCTCTGTCTATCAAGTTAGTATTGGCCTCCTTTGCTGAAATCTGATTTCATTTCTGTGTACGTCATTTCCCTCTTCACTCACAGTCAATATTTGTGGGGGGCTGTCTTTCCTTTTGGGGTTTTCTCTGAGGCAAGATAGCTTTCTATTTCCTTCTTTAGGGGTAGTTAGTTCTTAGGCTGTGAAGAGGTGTCTAGGGAGAGTCAGGAACATCCCACAGCTATTACTAGTGTTGTTGTTAGGATTAGGGACTGCGGTCAGTAGAGATACCACCTTCTCAGAGCTCGTCCCATGTTGCGTTTTAGCCACCGGGTCATATCAGTGTGGCCTCTTAACCACCAGGTCATAACAGTACAGCTGGCCACAAATGTGTTAAATGCATCTCAAAAGAGGGAAAAGAAAGTTCTGAGCCATTTTTTTTTTCCTTTGCAGCTTGTTTTGTCTTTTTTTTCCTCTTAATCTCTGGGTGGTTCATGATTTTTGGTGCTGATATGGAGGTTCAGGGTCTGTCCTTGCGTGTGGATCAACTCGCTGCAAGGGTACAGAGTATCCAAGATTATGTTGTCCAGACTCCGGTATTAGAGCCTAGAATTCCTATTCCTGATTTGTTTTCTGGGGATAGATCTAAATTTTTGAACTTTAAAAATAATTGCAAATTGTTTTTTGCTCTGAGACCCCGTTCCTCTGGTGACCCTATTCAGCAGGTAAAGATTGTTATTTCTTTGCTGCGTGGCGACCCGCAGGAAAGGGCATTCTCCCTTGAGCCAGGAAATCCTGCATTGCTTAATATTGACGCATTTTTTCAAGCGCTCGGATTGCCGTATGACGAGCCTAATTCTGTGGATCAGGCAGAAAAAACTTTGCTGGCTCTGTGTCAGGGTCAGGAAGCAGCAGAAGTATACTGCCAGAAATTTAGAAAGTGGTCTGTGCTCACAAAATGGAATGAGTATGCCCTGGCAGCGATTTTCAGAAAGGGTCTTTCTGAAGCCCTTAAAGATGTTATGGTGGGGTTTCCTACGCCTGCTGGTCTGAATGAGTCAATGTCTTTGGCCATTCAGATTGATCGGCGCTTGCACGAGCGCAAGGTGGTGCACCATATGGCAGTGTCCTCTGAGCAGAGTCCTGAGCCTATGCAATGTGATAGGATTTTGACTAGAGCAGAAAGGCAGAAATTCAGACGTCAGAATGGCCTGTGTTTTTACTGTGGTGATTCTGCTCATGCTATTTCTGATTGCCCTAAGTGTACTAAGAGGGTCCCTAGGTCTGTTACCATTAGTACTGTACAGCCTAAATTTCTCTTGTCTGTTACCCTGATTTGCTCATTGTCATCCTTTTCTGTTATGGCATTTGTGGATTCTGGTGCTGCCCTGAACTTAATGGACTTAGAATTTGCCAAGCGCTGTGGTTTTTCCTTGGAGCCTTTGCAGAGTCCTATTCCCTTAAGGGGGATTGATGCTACGCCATTGGCCAAGAATAAACCTCAGTACTGTCACAGTTAACCATGTACATGGCTCCAGCACATCAGGAAAATATTCGCTTTTTGGTGTTGCATAATTTGCATGATGTTGTTGTGCTGGGTTTTCCATGGTTACAGGTACATAATCCAGTGCTGGATTGGAGATCTATGTCTGTAACTGGTTGGGGTTGTCAGGGGATACATAGTGATATTCCTTTGATGTCCATTTCCTCGTCCCCTTCTTCTGAAGTTCCTGAGTTTTTGTCGGATTTCCAGGATATATTTGATGAGCCCAAGTCCAGTTCCCTGCCTCCTCATAGGGACTGCGATTGTGCCATTAATTTGATTCCTGGCTGTAAGTTCCTAAGGGCCGACTTTTCAATCTGTCTGTGCCAGAGCATGCCGCTATGCAGAGTTATGTAAAGGAGTCCTTGGAGAAGGGGCATATTCGCCCGTCTTCGTCACCATTGGGAGCGGGATTTTTCTTTGTTGCCAAGAAGGATGGCTCCTTGAGACCCTGTATAGATTATCGCCTTCTCAATAAGATCACTGTCAAATTCCAGTACCCTTTACCTTTACTTTCTGATTTGTTTGCTCGGATTAAGGGTGCCAGTTGGTTTACTAAAATCGACCTTCGAGGGGCGTATAATCTCGTGCGTATTAAACAAGGTGATGAATGGAAAACAGCATTTAATACGCCCGAAGGCCATTTTGAATATCTTGTGATGCCATTCGGGCTCTCAAATGCTCCATCGGTATTTCAGTGCTTTGTGCATGATATCTTCCGGAATTATCTGGATAAATTCATGATTGTGTATTTGGATGATATTTTGGTTTTCTCCGATGATTGGGAGTCTCATGTGAAGCAGGTTAGGATGGTATTTCAGTTCCTTCGTGCTAATGCGTTGTTTGTGAAGGGGTCTAAGAGCCTCTTTGGAGTTCAGAAGGTTTCTTTTTTGGGTTTCATTTTTTCTCCCTCGGCTATTGAAATGGACCTTGTTAAAGTCCAGGCCATTCAAGATTGGACTCAACCTACATCTGTAAAGAGCCTTCAGAAATTTTTGGGCTTTGCCAATTTTTATCGCCGCTTTATTGCTAATTTTTCTAGTGTGGTGAAGCCTCTGACCGATTTGACGAGGAAGGGCGCTGATGTGATGAATTGGTCCTCTGCAGCTGTTGAGGCCTTTCAGGAGCTTAAACGTCATTTTACTTCTGCCCCTGTGTTGCGTCAGCCAGATGTTTCTCTCCCTTTTCAGGTTGAGGTTGATGCTTCTGAGATTGGGGCAGGGGCCGTTTTGTCTCAGAGAAATTCTGATGGCTCTTTGATGAAACCATGTGCTTTCTTCTCCAGAAAGTTTTCGCCTGCTGAGCGTAATTATGATGTCGGCAATCGGGAGTTGTTGGCTATGAAGTAGGCATTTGAGGAGTGGCGACATTGGCTTGAAGGAGCCAAGCATCGCGTGGTGGTCTTGACTGATCATAAGAATCTGATTTACCTCGAGTCTGCTAAGCGGTTGAATCCTAGACAAGCTCGGTGGTCTCTATTTTTCTCACGTTTTGATTTTGTGGTCTCGTATATTCCGGGATCTAAGAATGTGAAGGCTGATGCCCTTTCTAGGAGTTTTTTGCCTGATTCTCCGGGAGTTCTTGAGCCAGCTGGGATCCTCAAGGAGGGGGTGATTCTTTCTGCCATCTCCCCTGATTTGTGGCGGGTACTTAAGGAGTTTCAGGCTGATAATCCTGACCACTGTCCTGTGGGGAAACTGTTTGTTCCTGATAGATGGACTAGCAGGGTAATTTCTGAGGTTCATTGTTCGGTGTTGGCTGGTCACCCTGGGATTTTCGGTACCAGAGATTTGGTGGCTAGGTCCTTTTGGTGGCCTTCCTTGTCGCGGGATGTGCGTTCGTTTGTGCAGTCCTGTGGGACCTGTGCTCGGGCTAAGCCGTGCTGTTCCCGTGCCAGTGGGTTGCTTTTGCCTTTGCCTATTCCTGAGAGGCCCTGGACGCATATTTCCATGGATTTTATTTCTGATCTTCCTGTTTCTCAGAAGATGTCTGTCATCTGGGTGGTTTGTGACCGGTTTTCTAAGATGGTCCATTTGGTACCGTTGCCTAAGTTGCCTTCCTCCTCTGATTTGGTTCCATTATTTTTTCAGCATGTGGTTCGTTTGCATGTTATTCCAGAGAATATTGTGTCTGACAGAGGTTCCCAGTTCGTTTCTAGGTTTTGGCGGTCCTTTTGTGCTAGAATGGGCATTGATTTGTCTTTTTCTTCAGCATTCCATCCTCAGACAAATGGCCAAACGGAGCGAACCAATCAGACCTTGGAAACCTATTTGAGATGCTTCGTGTCTGCTGATCAGGATGATTGGGTGACCTTTTTGCCATTGGCCGAGTTTGCCCTTAATAATCGGGCTAGTTCGGCTACCTTGGTTTCGCCTTTTTTTTGTAATTTTGGTTTTCATCCTCGTTTTTCTTCGGGGCAGCTTGAGCCTTCTGACTGTCCTGGTGTGGATTCTGTGGTGGACAGGTTGCAGCAAATTTGGACTCATGTGGTGGACAATTTGACATTGTCTCAGGAAAAGGCTCAACGTTTTGCTAACCGTCACCGGAGTGTTGGTCCCCGGCTTCGTGTTGGGGATTTGGTCTGGTTGTCTTCTCGTCATGTTCCTATGAAGGTTTCTTCCCCTAAGTTCAAGCCTCGCTTTATTGGGCCTTATAAGATTTCTGAAATTATCAATCCGGTGTTTTCGTTTGGCCCTTCCAGCTTCCTTTTCCATTCATAATGTGTTCCATAGATCCTTGTTGCGGAGATATGTGGTACCTATTGTTCCCTCCGTTGATCCTCCTGCTCCGGTGTTGGTTGAGGGGGAATTGGAATATGTGGTGGAGAAGATTTTGGATTCTCGTTTTTCGAGGCGGAAGCTTCAGTATCTGGTCAAGTGGAAGGGTTATGGCCAGGAGGATAATTCTTGGGTTGTGGCCTCCGATGTTCATGCTGCCGATTTGGTTCGTGCTTTCCATTTGGCTCGTCCTGATCGGCCTGGGAGCTCTGGTGAGGGTTCGGTAACCCCTCCTCAAGGGGGGGGTACTGTTGTGAATTCCGTTCTGGAGCTCCCTCCTGTGGTTGCTAATGGTATTTTTGTGAGTTCTGCCCTTGGGCTCCCTCTGGTGGTTTCGAGTGGAACTGCTGCTCCTTTAGGTAGCTGTGGCAGCTGCCTTCACTAATCGCCTTGCCTGGGTTTGTTATTTAAACCTGCTCTGGGCTTTAGTTCATGCCAGCTGTCAATGTTCTTGGTTGGATTTGGTTCTCTCCTTGGATTTCTCATATGGCCTGTCCTTGTCAGCAAAAGATAAGTTTTTGCTAGTTTTGTTTGTCCATTTTCTTGGACTCTATTGCTCTGCAAATATGTCTCTTTTTGTCCAGCTTGTCACTATGTCATATTCAGGCTAGCTCTGGGAAAGCAGATTTGCCCCTCCACACCGTGAGTCGGTGTGGAGTTCATTTTTGTAAACTCTGCATGGATTTTGTAGTTTTTAATACTGACTGCACAGTGTCCTTTTCTCTCTGTCTATCAAGTTAGTATTGGCCTCCTTTGCTGAAATCTGATTTCATTTCTGTGTACGTCATTTCCCTCTTCACTCACAGTCAATATTTGTGGGGGGCTGTCTTTCCTTTTGGGATTTTCTCTGAGGCAAGATAGCTTTCTATTTCCTTCTTTAGGGGTAGTTAGTTCTTAGGCTGTGAAGAGGTGTCTAGGGAGAGTCAGGAACATCCCACGGCTATTACTAGTGTTGTTGTTAGGATTAGGGACTGTGGTCTGTAGAGATACCACCTTCTCAGAGCTTGTCCCATGTTGCGTTTTAGCCACCAGGTCATATCAGTGTGGCCTCTTAACCACCAGGTCATAACAGTACAGCTGGCCACAAATGTGTTAAATGCATCTCAAAAGAGGGAAAAGAAAGTTCTGAGCCATTTTTTTTCCTTTGCAGCTTGTTTTGTCTTTTTTTTCCTCTTAATCTCTGGGTGGTTCAGGATTTTCGTGCTGATATGGAGGTTCAGGGTCTGTCCTTGCGCGTGGATCAACTCGCTGCAAAGGTACAGAGTATCCAAGATTATGTTGTCCAGACTCCGGTATTAGAGCCTAGAATTCCTATTCCTGATTTGTTTTCTGGGGATAGATCTAAATTTTTGAACTTTAAAAATAATTGCAGATTGTTTTTTGCTCTGAGAGCCCGTTCCTCTGGTGACCCTATTCAGCAGGTGAAGATTGTTATTTCTTTGCTGCGTGGCGACCCGCAGGAAAGGGCATTCTCCCTTGAGCCAGGAAATCCTGCATTGCTTAATATTGACACATTTTTTCAAGCGCTCGGATTGCTGTATGACGAGCCTAGTTCTGTGGATCAGGCAGAAAAAACTTTGCTGGCTCTGTGTCAGGGTCAGGAAGCAGCAGAAGTATACTGCCAGAAATTTAGAAAGTGGTCTGTGCTCACAAAATGGAATGAGTATGCCCTGGCAGCGATTTTCAGAAAGGGTCTTTCTGAAGCCCTTAAAGATGTTATGGTGGGGTTTCCTACGCCTGCTGGTCTGAATGAGTCAATGTCTTTGGCCATTCAGATTGATCGGCGCTTGCGCGAGCGCAAGGTGGTGCACCATATGGCAGTGTCCTCTGAGCAGAGTCCTGAGCCTATGCAATGTGATAGGATTTTGACTAGAGCAGAAAGGCAGAAATTCAGACGTCAGAATGGCCTGTGTTTTTACTGTGGTGATTCTGCTCATGCTATTTCTGATTGCCCTAAGCATACTAAGAGGGTCCCTAGGTCTGTTACCAGTAGTACTGTACAGCCTAAATTTCTCTTGTCTGTTACCCTGATTTGCTCATTGTCGTCCTTTTCTGTTATGGCATTTGTGGATTCTGGTGCTGCCCTGAACTTAATGGACTTAGAATTTGCCAAGCGCTGTGGTTTTTCCTTGGAGCCTTTGCAGAGTCCTATTCCCTTAAGGGGGATTGATGCTACGCCATTGGCCAAGAATAAACCTCAGTACTGTCACAGTTAACCATGTACATGGCTCCAGCACATCAGGAAAATATTCGCTTTTTGGTGTTGCATAATTTGCATGATGTTGTTGTGCTGGGTTTTCCATGGTTACAGGTACATAATCCAGTGCTGGATTGGAGATCTATGTCTGTAACTGGTTGGGGTTGTCAGGGGATACATAGTGATATTCCTTTGATGTCCATTTCCTCGTCCCCTTCTTCTGAAGTTCCTGAGTTTTTGTCGGATTTCCAGGATATATTTGATGAGCCCAAGTCCAGTTCCCTGCCTCCTCATAGGGACTGCGATTGTGCCATTAATTTGATTCCTGGCTGTAAGTTCCTAAGGGCCGACTTTTCAATCTGTCTGTGCCAGAGCATGCCGCTATGCAGAGTTATGTAAAGGAGTCCTTGGAGAAGGGGCATATTCGCCCGTCTTCGTCACCATTGGGAGCGGGATTTTTCTTTGTTGCCAAGAAGGATGGCTCCTTGAGACCCTGTATAGATTATCGCCTTCTCAATAAGATCACTGTCAAATTCCAGTACCCTTTACCTTTACTTTCTGATTTGTTTGCTCGGATTAAGGGTGCCAGTTGGTTTACTAAAATCGACCTTCGAGGGGCGTATAATCTCGTGCGTATTAAACAAGGTGATGAATGGAAAACAGCATTTAATACGCCCGAAGGCCATTTTGAATATCTTGTGATGCCATTCGGGCTCTCAAATGCTCCATCGGTATTTCAGTGCTTTGTGCATGATATCTTCCGGAATTATCTGGATAAATTCATGATTGTGTATTTGGATGATATTTTGGTTTTCTCCGATGATTGGGAGTCTCATGTGAAGCAGGTTAGGATGGTATTTCAGTTCCTTCGTGCTAATGCGTTGTTTGTGAAGGGGTCTAAGAGCCTCTTTGGAGTTCAGAAGGTTTCTTTTTTGGGTTTCATTTTTTCTCCCTCGGCTATTGAAATGGACCTTGTTAAAGTCCAGGCCATTCAAGATTGGACTCAACCTACATCTGTAAAGAGCCTTCAGAAATTTTTGGGCTTTGCCAATTTTTATCGCCGCTTTATTGCTAATTTTTCTAGTGTGGTGAAGCCTCTGACCGATTTGACGAGGAAGGGCGCTGATGTGATGAATTGGTCCTCTGCAGCTGTTGAGGCCTTTCAGGAGCTTAAACGTCATTTTACTTCTGCCCCTGTGTTGCGTCAGCCAGATGTTTCTCTCCCTTTTCAGGTTGAGGTTGATGCTTCTGAGATTGGGGCAGGGGCCGTTTTGTCTCAGAGAAATTCTGATGGCTCTTTGATGAAACCATGTGCTTTCTTCTCCAGAAAGTTTTCGCCTGCTGAGCGTAATTATGATGTCGGCAATCGGGAGTTGTTGGCTATGAAGTAGGCATTTGAGGAGTGGCGACATTGGCTTGAAGGAGCCAAGCATCGCGTGGTGGTCTTGACTGATCATAAGAATCTGATTTACCTCGAGTCTGCTAAGCGGTTGAATCCTAGACAAGCTCGGTGGTCTCTATTTTTCTCACGTTTTGATTTTGTGGTCTCGTATATTCCGGGATCTAAGAATGTGAAGGCTGATGCCCTTTCTAGGAGTTTTTTGCCTGATTCTCCGGGAGTTCTTGAGCCAGCTGGGATCCTCAAGGAGGGGGTGATTCTTTCTGCCATCTCCCCTGATTTGCGGCGGGTACTTAAGGAGTTTCAGGCTGATAATCCTGACCACTGTCCTGTGGGGAAACTGTTTGTTCCTGATAGATGGACTAGCAGGGTAATTTCTGAGGTTCATTGTTCGGTGTTGGCTGGTCACCCTGGGATTTTCGGTACCAGAGATTTGGTGGCTAGGTCCTTTTGGTGGCCTTCCTTGTCGCGGGATGTGCGTTCGTTTGTGCAGTCCTGTGGGACCTGTGCTCGGGCTAAGCCGTGCTGTTCCCGTGCCAGTGGGTTGCTTTTGCCTTTGCCTATTCCTGAGAGGCCCTGGACGCATATTTCCATGGATTTTATTTCTGATCTTCCTGTTTCTCAGAAGATGTCTGTCATCTGGGTGGTTTGTGACCGGTTTTCTAAGATGGTCCATTTGGTACCGTTGCCTAAGTTGCCTTCCTCCTCTGATTTGGTTCCATTATTTTTTCAGCATGTGGTTCGTTTGCATGTTATTCCAGAGAATATTGTGTCTGACAGAGGTTCCCAGTTCGTTTCTAGGTTTTGGCGGTCCTTTTGTGCTAGAATGGGCATTGATTTGTCTTTTTCTTCAGCATTCCATCCTCAGACAAATGGCCAAACGGAGCGAACCAATCAGACCTTGGAAACCTATTTGAGATGCTTCGTGTCTGCTGATCAGGATGATTGGGTGACCTTTTTGCCATTGGCCGAGTTTGCCCTTAATAATCGGGCTAGTTCGGCTACCTTGGTTTCGCCTTTTTTTTGTAATTTTGGTTTTCATCCTCGTTTTTCTTCGGGGCAGCTTGAGCCTTCTGACTGTCCTGGTGTGGATTCTGTGGTGGACAGGTTGCAGCAAATTTGGACTCATGTGGTGGACAATTTGACATTGTCTCAGGAAAAGGCTCAACGTTTTGCTAACCGTCACCGGAGTGTTGGTCCCCGGCTTCGTGTTGGGGATTTGGTCTGGTTGTCTTCTCGTCATGTTCCTATGAAGGTTTCTTCCCCTAAGTTCAAGCCTCGCTTTATTGGGCCTTATAAGATTTCTGAAATTATCAATCCGGTATTTTCGTTTGGCCCTTCCAGCTTCCTTTTCCATTCATAATGTGTTCCATAGATCCTTGTTGCGGAGATATGTGGTACCTATTGTTCCCTCCGTTGATCCTCCTGCTCCGGTGTTGGTTGAGGGGGAATTGGAATATGTGGTGGAGAAGATTTTGGATTCTCGTTTTTCGAGGCGGAAGCTTCAGTATCTGGTCAAGTGGAAGGGTTATGGCCAGGAGGATAATTCTTGGGTTGTGGCCTCCGATGTTCATGCTGCCGATTTGGTTCGTGCTTTCCATTTGGCTCGTCCTGATCGGCCTGGGAGCTCTGGTGAGGGTTCGGTAACCCCTCCTCAAGGGGGGGGTACTGTTGTGAATTCCGTTCTGGAGCTCCCTCCTGTGGTTGCTAATGGTATTTTTGTGAGTTCTGCCCTTGGGCTCCCTCTGGTGGTTTCGAGTGGAACTGCTGCTCCTTTAGGTAGCTGTGGCAGCTGCCTTCACTAATCGCCTTGCCTGGGTTTGTTATTTAAACCTGCTCTGGGCTTTAGTTCATGCCAGCTGTCAATGTTCTTGGTTGGATTTGGTTCTCTCCTTGGATTTCTCATATGGCCTGTCCTTGTCAGCAAAAGATAAGTTTTTGCTAGTTTTGTTTGTCCATTTTCTTGGACTCTATTGCTCTGCAAATATGTCTCTTTTTGTCCAGCTTGTCACTATGTCATATTCAGGCTAGCTCTGGGAAAGCAGATTTGCCCCTCCACACCGTGAGTCGGTGTGGAGTTCATTTTTGTAAACTCTGCATGGATTTTGTAGTTTTTAATACTGACTGCACAGTGTCCTTTTCTCTCTGTCTATCAAGTTAGTATTGGCCTCCTTTGCTGAAATCTGATTTCATTTCTGTGTACGTCATTTCCCTCTTCACTCACAGTCAATATTTGTGGGGGGCTGTCTTTCCTTTTGGGATTTTCTCTGAGGCAAGATAGCTTTCTATTTCCTTCTTTAGGGGTAGTTAGTTCTTAGGCTGTGAAGAGGTGTCTAGGGAGAGTCAGGAACATCCCACGGCTATTACTAGTGTTGTTGTTAGGATTAGGGACTGTGGTCTGTAGAGATACCACCTTCTCAGAGCTTGTCCCATGTTGCGTTTTAGCCACCAGGTCATATCAGTGTGGCCTCTTAACCACCAGGTCATAACAGTACAGCTGGCCACAAATGTGTTAAATGCATCTCAAAAGAGGGAAAAGAAAGTTCTGAGCCATTTTTTTTCCTTTGCAGCTTGTTTTGTCTTTTTTTTCCTCTTAATCTCTGGGTGGTTCAGGATTTTCGTGCTGATATGGAGGTTCAGGGTCTGTCCTTGCGCGTGGATCAACTCGCTGCAAAGGTACAGAGTATCCAAGATTATGTTGTCCAGACTCCGGTATTAGAGCCTAGAATTCCTATTCCTGATTTGTTTTCTGGGGATAGATCTAAATTTTTGAACTTTAAAAATAATTGCAGATTGTTTTTTGCTCTGAGAGCCCGTTCCTCTGGTGACCCTATTCAGCAGGTGAAGATTGTTATTTCTTTGCTGCGTGGCGACCCGCAGGAAAGGGCATTCTCCCTTGAGCCAGGAAATCCTGCATTGCTTAATATTGACACATTTTTTCAAGCGCTCGGATTGCTGTATGACGAGCCTAGTTCTGTGGATCAGGCAGAAAAAACTTTGCTGGCTCTGTGTCAGGGTCAGGAAGCAGCAGAAGTATACTGCCAGAAATTTAGAAAGTGGTCTGTGCTCACAAAATGGAATGAGTATGCCCTGGCAGCGATTTTCAGAAAGGGTCTTTCTGAAGCCCTTAAAGATGTTATGGTGGGGTTTCCTACGCCTGCTGGTCTGAATGAGTCAATGTCTTTGGCCATTCAGATTGATCGGCGCTTGCGCGAGCGCAAGGTGGTGCACCATATGGCAGTGTCCTCTGAGCAGAGTCCTGAGCCTATGCAATGTGATAGGATTTTGACTAGAGCAGAAAGGCAGAAATTCAGACGTCAGAATGGCCTGTGTTTTTACTGTGGTGATTCTGCTCATGCTATTTCTGATTGCCCTAAGCATACTAAGAGGGTCCCTAGGTCTGTTACCAGTAGTACTGTACAGCCTAAATTTCTCTTGTCTGTTACCCTGATTTGCTCATTGTCGTCCTTTTCTGTTATGGCATTTGTGGATTCTGGTGCTGCCCTGAACTTAATGGACTTAGAATTTGCCAAGCGCTGTGGTTTTTCCTTGGAGCCTTTGCAGAGTCCTATTCCCTTAAGGGGGATTGATGCTACGCCATTGGCCAAGAATAAACCTCAGTACTGTCACAGTTAACCATGTACATGGCTCCAGCACATCAGGAAAATATTCGCTTTTTGGTGTTGCATAATTTGCATGATGTTGTTGTGCTGGGTTTTCCATGGTTACAGGTACATAATCCAGTGCTGGATTGGAGATCTATGTCTGTAACTGGTTGGGGTTGTCAGGGGATACATAGTGATATTCCTTTGATGTCCATTTCCTCGTCCCCTTCTTCTGAAGTTCCTGAGTTTTTGTCGGATTTCCAGGATATATTTGATGAGCCCAAGTCCAGTTCCCTGCCTCCTCATAGGGACTGCGATTGTGCCATTAATTTGATTCCTGGCTGTAAGTTCCCTAAGGGCCAACTTTTCAATCTGTCTGTGCCAGAGCATGCCGCTATGCGGAGTTATGTAAAGGAGTCCTTGGAGAAGGGGCATATTCGCCCGTCTTCGTCACCATTGGGAGCGGGATTTTTCTTTGTTGCCAAGAAGGATGGCTCCTTGAGACCCTGTATAGATTATCGCCTTCTCAATAAGATCACTGTCAAATTCCAGTACCCTTTACCTTTACTTTCTGATTTGTTTGCTCGGATTAAGGGTGCCAGTTGGTTTACTAAAATCGACCTTCGAGGGGCGTATAATCTCGTGCGTATTAAACAAGGTGATGAATGGAAAACAGCATTTAATACACCCGAAGGCCATTTTGAATATCTTGTGATGCCATTCGGGCTCTCTAATGCTCCATCGGTATTTCAGTGCTTTATGCATGATATCTTCCGGAATTATCTGGATAAATTCATGATTGTGTATTTGGATGATATTTTGGTTTTCTCCGATGATTGGGAGTCTCATGTGAAGCAGATTAGGAAGGTATTTCAGGTCCTTCGTGCTAATGCGTTGTTTGTGAAGGGGTCTAAGTGCCTCTTTGGAGTTCAGAAGGTTTCTTTTTTGGGTTTCATTTTTTCTCCCTCGGCTATTGAAATGGACCCTGTTAAAGTCCAGGCCATTCAAGATTGGACTCAACCTACATCTGTAAAGAGCCTTCAGAAATTTTTGGGCTTTGCCAATTTTTATCGCCGCTTTATTGCAAATTTTTCTAGTGTGGTGAAGCCTCTGACCGATTTGACGAGGAAGGGCGCTGATGTGATGAATTGGTCCTCTGCAGCTGTTGAGGCCTTTCAGGAGCTTAAACGTTGTTTTACTTCTGCCCCTGTGTTGCGTCAGCCAGATGTTTCTCTCCCTTTTCAGGTTGAGGTTGATGCTTCTGAGATTGGGGCAGGGGCCGTTTTGTCTCAGAGAAATTCTGATGGCTCTTTGATGAAACCATGTGCTTTCTTCTCCAGAAAGTTTTCGCCTGCTGAGCGTAATTATGATGTCGGCAATCGGGAGTTGTTGGCTATGAAGTGGGCATTTGAGGAGTGGTGACATTGGCTTGAAGGAGCCAAGCATCGCGTGGTGGTCTTGACTGATCATAAGAATCTGATTTACCTCGAGTCTGCTAAGCGGTTGAATCCTAGACAAGCTTGGTGGTCTCTATTTTTCTCACGTTTTGATTTTGTGGTCTCGTATATTCCGGGATCTAAGAATGTGAAGGCTGATGCCCTTTCTAGGAGTTTTTTGCCTGATTCTCCGGGAGTTCTGGAGCCAGCTGGGATCCTCAAGGAGGGGGTGATTCTTTCTGCCATCTCCCCTGATTTGCGGAGGGTACTTCAGGAGTTTCATGCTGATAATCCTGACCGCTGTCCTGTGGGGAAACTGTTTGTTCCTGATAGATGGACTAGCAGGGTAATTTCTGAGGTTCATTGTTCGGTGTTGGCTGGTCACCCTGGGATTTTCGGTACCAGAGATTTGGTGGCTAGGTCCTTTTGGTGGCCTTCCTTGTCGCGGGATGTGCGTTCGTTTGTGCAGTCCTGTGGGACCTGTGCTCGGGCTAAGCCGTGCTGTTCCCGTGCCAGTGGGTTGCTTTTGCCTTTGCCTATTCCTGAGAGGCCCTGGACGCATATTTCCATGGATTTTATTTCTGATCTTCCTGTTTCTCAGAAGATGTCTGTCATCTGGGTGGTTTGTGACCGGTTTTCTAAGATGGTCCATTTGGTACCGTTGCCTAAGTTGCCTTCCTCCTCTGATTTGGTTCCATTATTTTTTCAACATGTGGTTCGTTTGCATGGTATTCCAGAGAATATTGTGTCTGACAGAGGTTCCCAGTTCGTTTCTAGGTTTTGGCGGTCCTTTTGTGCTAGAATGGGCATTGATTTGTCTTTTTCTTCAGCATTCCATCCTCAGACAAATGGCCAAACGGAGCGAACCAATCAGACCTTGGAAACCTATTTGAGATGCTTTGTGTCTGCTGATCAGGATGATTGGGTGACCTTTTTGCCATTGGCCGAGTTTGCCCTTAATAATCGGGCTAGTTCGGCTACCTTGGTTTCGCCTTTTTTTTGTAATTTTGGTTTTCATCCTCGTTTTTCTTCGGGGCAGCTTGAGCCTCCTGACTGTCCTGGTGTGGATTCTGTGGTGGACAGGTTGCAGCAAATTTGGACTCATGTGGTGGACAATTTGACGTTGTCTCAGGAAAAGGCTCAACGTTTTGCTAACCGTCGTCGGTGTGTTGGTCCCCGGCTTCATGTTGGGGATTTGGTCTGGTTGTCTTCTCGTCATGTTCCTATGAAGGTTTCTTCCCCTAAGTTCAAGCCTCGCTTTATTGGGCCTTATAAGATTTCTGAAATTATCAATCCGGTGTTTTCGTTTGGCCCTTCCAGCTTCCTTTTCCATTCATAATGTGTTCCATAGATCCTTGTTGCGGAGATATGTGGTACCTATTGTTCCCTCCGTTGATCCTCCTGCTCCGGTGTTGCTTGAGGGGGAATTGGAATATGTGGTGGAGAAGATTTTGGATTCTCGTTTTTCGAGGCGGAAGCTTCAGTATCTGGTCAAGTGGAAGGGTTATGGCCAGGAGGATAATTCTTGGGTTGTGGCCTCCGATGTTCATGCTGCCGATTTGGTTCGTGCTTTCCATTTGGCTCGTCCTGATCGGCCTGGGAGCTCTGATGAGGGTTCGGTGACCCCTCCTCAAGGGGGGGTACTGTTGTGAATTCCGTTCTGGATCTCCCTCCTGTGGTTGCTAATAGTATTTTTGTGAGTTCTGCCCTTGGGCTTCCTCTGGTGGTTTCGAGTGGAACTGCTGCTCCTTTAGGTAGCTGTGGCAGCTGCCTTCACTAATCGCCTTGCCTGGGTTTGTTATTTAAACCTGCTCTGGGCTTTAGTTCATGCCAGCTGTCAATGTTCTTGGTTGGATTTGGTTCTCTCCTTGGCTTTCTCATATGGCCTGTCCTTGTCAGCAAAAGATAAGTTTTTGCTAGTTTTGTTTGTCCATTTTCTTGGACTCTATTGCTCTGCAAATATGTCTCTTTTTGTCCAGCTTGTCACTATGTCATATTCAGGCTATCTGGAAGCTCTGGGAAAGCAGATTTGCCCCTCTACACCGTGAGTCGGTGTGGAGTTCATTTTTGTAAACTATGCGTGGATTTTGTAGTTTTTAATACTGACCGCACAGTATCCTTTTCTCTCGGTCTATCAAGTTAGTATTGGCCTCCTTTGCTGAAATCTGATTTCATTTCTGTGTACATCATTTCCCTCTTCACTCACAGTCAATATTTGTGGGGGGCTGTCTTTCCTTTTGGGATTTTCTCTGAGGCAAGATAGCTTTCTATTTCCTTCTTTAGGGGTAGTTCTTAGGCTGTGAAGAGGTGTCTAGGGAGAGTCAGGAACATCCCACGGCTATTACTAGTGTTGTTGTTAGGATTAGGGACTGCGGTCAGTAGAGATACCACCTTCTCAGAGCTCGTCCCATGTTGCATTTTAGCCACCAGGTCATATCAGTGTGGCCTCTTAACCACCAGGTCATAACAGGGAACATCATGTTATAGGGTCAGATTGCTGATCTGACACTTTGCACTGCACTGTGTCAGATCAGCGATCTGACAGGCAGTGCTCCAGGCATGCCGGCACCTTCTTTGAGCAGGCTCTTGTAATCCACCTCCCTACAGGACCCGGAAGCAGCCCCGTGGCCATTTTGGATCTGGGGCCTGCAGGGAGAAGGAGGTAGGAGACCCTCTGAGCAACGCAAGCACATCGCGTTGCTCCGAGGGTCTCAGGGAAGCACACAGGGAGCCCCCTCCCTGCACGATGCTTCCCTATACCGCCGGACAATGCGATCATGTTTGATCGCGGTGTTCTGGGGGTTAATGTGCCAGGAGCGGTCCGTGATCGCTCTGGGCACATAGTGCCGGATGTCAGCTGTGACAGTCAGCTGACAACCGGCCGCGATCAGCCGCGCTCCCCCCATGAGTGTGGCCGATCGCATATGACGTACTATCCTGTCGGTGGTCATATGGACCCACCTCAATGGGTTAGTACGTCATTTGTCAGAAAGGGCTTAATGTATTGGGGGCCTTTTAGGCCCCCAGCAAATCATATGGAAAAACACACTTATATAACTCTTACAAGTTTATTTTAAAACTGCTAAATAAAATATGATTAGTAAACCAAATTTTAATTATAATTTTTCACCTAAAACACCCCCCAAATTTTTTTTTTCAAAATTTCACACAAACATATGAAAAAACGCACAAAAACGCATAGAAATCTATACCAAACTAGCTGCAGCTACATTTCTATTATGTTTCTTTCTTTTATATTAGTCTTCCAAACAATTTTGACAAGTTATTTTTTTCAGAAGAATGTTCTTTGCAGACATTTTCCTTACAAATTGAACAAAATCTCTCCTTGCTATGTTTCTTGGACACATGAAACAGCGATTTCTTTTTCTTTCTCCTGGCCCTGGAATCATCTGAAACTGTACGCCACACTGTTTCATTGCTTCTTTAGTTTGCTTTAGCAAGCCTTTCACGTCGCTTCACTGTATCATGTGAGGCATTACAAGTTCATGACCAAGGTCCTTCAAAAATAGGCGTCTCCTGTAGTGTTGAGCATTCCGATGCTGCAAGTATCGGGTATCGGCCGATACTTGCTGTATCGGAATTCCGATACCGGGATTCCGATACTCTTGTGGTATCGGGTATCGGGTATCGCAACAACATTAATGTTAAAATGTGTAAAAGAGAGAATTAAAATAAAAAATATTGCTATACTCACCTGTCCGACGCAGCCGGGACTTCAGCGAGGGAACCGGCAGCGTTGTTTGTTTAAAATTCGCGCTATTACTTGGTTACGTGAATTCCCGGCTTGTGATTGGTCAGGTCGGCCACGTTGCCGGGACGCGGACCAATCACAGCAAGCCGTGACGAAATTACGTCACGGCTTGCTGTGATTGGTCCGCGTCCCGGCAATATGGCCGCCCTGACCAATCACAAGCCGTGACGTCACGGGAGGCTGGACACGCGCCCATTTTAAAATGAGCGCGTCCAGCCTCCCGGCTTGTGATTGGTTGACCGCGGCGCAACCAATCACAAGCCGTGACGTCACGGGAGGCTGGACACGCGCCCATTTTAAAATGAGCGCGTCCAGCCTCCCGGCTTGTGATTGGTTGACCGCGGCGCAACCAATCACAAGCCGTGACGTCACGGGAGGCTGGACACGCGCCCATTTTAAAATGAGCGCGTGTCCAGCCTCCCGTGACGTCACGGCTTGTGATTGGTCAGGGCGGCCATATTGCCGGGACGCGGACCAATCACAGCAAGCCGTGACGTAATTTCGTCACGGCTTGCTGTGATTGGTCCGCGTCCCGGCAACATGGCCGACCTGACCAATCACAAGCCGGGAATTCACGTAACCAAGTAATAGCGCGAATTTTAAACAAACAACGCTGCCGGTTCCCTCGCTGAAGTCCCGGCTGCGTCGGACAGGTGAGTATAGCGATATTTTTTATTTTAATTCTTTCTTTTACACATTTATATGGTTCCCAGGGCCTGAAGGAGAGTTTCCTCTCCTTCAGACCCTGGGAACCATCAGGAATACCGTCCGATACATGAGTCCCATTGACTTGTATTGGTATCGGGTATCGGTATCGGATTGGATCCGATATTTTGCCGGTATCGGCCGATACTTTCCGATACCGATACTTTCAAGTATCGGACGGTATCGCTCAACACTAGTCTCCTGTCTTTCCTCCGTGCATGGAATTCTGGATGAGTTTCTGTATAAATGAATGAATTTAGGGCTGCTGCATCAAGCATATTTGAAAAAAGTACTACAGGCCATCGTTTTGTTTGCCTCTTGTATGAATATTCCCTCACCATCTCATCCATTTTGTCTATACCTCCTTTTGTTTTATTGTAATGCAGGATGATTTCTGGTTTTAATTTTTTGTCATTGCTGTTAATACTGCAATTGTGATGCATGGTACTGAGTAAAATCACTGATTTCTCCTTCTTCGCTTTGTAAGATACCAAAGGCGCTTTGCTATTGAATCCAAAGACACTCTCAAGTGATTCTTCTTCTGATGATGAAGAAGTGAATACAGTGTATCCTCAAGAAGGGATAAGTAGAACATCCAAAACGAATGTTTTTTGGGACAGTAATCCTACATTAGTCGGACGTACTGCAATCCATAATATTGTGAGACAGGCTCAAGGAGCTGTGGGAAGACTCAGTTACTTTTCCCCTAAAGACGTATTCTGTACTTTTTTTTCTGACAATATTGCAGAAGAGGTCCTTTTATGTTCAAACATAGAAGGAAGAAGTATCGCTTCTGCAAAAAATAAGTCCTGGAAAAATATCTCAAAAGAGGAACTTTATGCATACATTGGACTTTTACTGCTGGCAGGGAGTCAAAAATCGCATGATGTTCCAATACGAGAATTATTTCTGGACCCACTTTCTGATCCACACTTTAAGGCGACAATGTCAGTGGACAGATATGAGGAAATTAGAAGACACATTCGATTTGATGATAAGTGAACACGTGCATTGAGGTTTGAAACAGACAAATTAGCCCCTATCAGTTATGTCTGGAACATATTTATCAAAAATTGCACCAAACTTTACCATCCTAGTATTAATGTTACAGTAGATGAGCAACTTGTACCGTTCGGAGGACGCTGCAAGTTCATACAATAAATGACCATCAAGCCAGCCAGACATGGAACCAAAATCTTCTGGATGTGTGATTCTGCAAATTATTATGGCATAAATGGCATAATCTACTGTGGCAAAGAGGTTGGTGCACCAGTACAGTAGGATCTGGGGTCTGAAGTTGTCAAAACTCTTGCTGTTCCAATATTCAATTCAGGTAGAAACATTACCATGGACAATTATTTCACCAATGTTGAACTAAGCAATTTTCTGCTACAAAAATCTATTACACTTGTTGGTACTATAAAGCCAAACCGACAAGAAATTCCAGAAGCACTGAAACACAATCGTCAGCGAGCACTTTATGAGGATGTTTTATTCTCTGGTGGCAGGTACTCGTCATCGGACAAAGATAGTTCACTTTCATCATCACTTTGAAACACAATTGCTTCAATCTCTTGGTCACTCAGACGCTTGGAGGAAAACTGTGCCATTGCTGACTAGATGTTAGCAAACTAAAATAAAAAACAATGAACACAATCAGGGTTGTCCACTCTTTGCTTGTGTGTGACACACTGTAATTGTAAAGTGCCCCCAATCCCTCCTCTCACCCTCAGCACCTCTTACCTTTTATACTTTTTTAGGTGTTGTGCAATTCTCTGGAAGTCTGTAGCTTAATAGCTTTAGCCTTTGCAGGCTTCTTAGGGTACCGTCACACAGTGCCATTTTCATCGCTACGACGGCACAATTCGTGACGTTCTAGCGATATCGTTACGATATCGTTGTGTCTGACACGCTACTGCGATCCGGATCCCCGCTGAGAATCGTACGTCGTAGCAGATCGTTTGAAACTTTCTTTCGTCGTCTAGTGTCCCGCTGTGGCGGCATGATTGCATCGTGTGACACAGGTTGTAAACGATGTGCGCACAGTAACCAACGGCTTCTACATCGCAAATACGTCATGAAATTATCGCTCCAGCGCCGTGTATTGCAACGTGTGACCGCAGTCTACGACGCTGGAGCGATAATCATACGACGCTGCAACGTCACGAATCGTGCCATCGTAGCGATGAAAATGGCACTGTGTGACGGTACCCTTAGAATCAGAGAAACTGAAACTGAATCAGACTTCCTCTCAACATCTTATCTTATCTCAGGTCCTTCACAAATAGTGTATACTGTCCTCATTACTCTCTACACAGCTTATTACTGTGTTCAGAAGGACCTGAGAAGATGCCATGGCCTTATCTCTCCCTCCAAAAATATCCACACCCTGGCCCCTCCACCAGCATTACTGAGTACAAATAAAGTAACTTGATACACAAACACTACTGAGAACATGATAAAAAATACATGGGGGCCTAAAAGGCCCCCAATCCCTACAGATGTGGTTTTCACCAAAAAAGCATTGTTACACCGAAATGCCTATGAAAAAAATTATATGAACAACTGGATATTACCAACAACGACATACTTGAGGATTACCTGGAGTTTCAAAATTCTAACTTAAGTAATTTTGCAGATAATAGCAAAAAAGTAAGCATGGGGGCCTAAAAGGCCCCCAATATGCATGCTAGGGTTAAGTGGGAGAACTTGCACAATTGGTGGCTGACAAAATTCTTTTTTCCCCACTGTATATGCTAATAGATTCAAGATTGAGGAAAGGATGAACTCTGGAAATATTTTTGAGTTGGAAGTGGCAGGAGGAGGTAAAGACTTAGATGTGTGATTTAAAGGGAAAGGCATAGTTGAGGGTTACTCTGAGACAGATAACATACTACATACTAATTCATCATATGAAAATGCAAAAAATTCCACTAGGATACCTCCATGGACTTATATGAAATTGCAATAATCATTTACTTAAAGGTCAACACAGTAATTTAGAATAAACTGTTGTGTGAAAAAGTGGTAGCACCCTTCCTGATTTCCTACTCTTTTGAATTTTTGTCACGCTTAAATGTTTCAGATCACCAAACGAATTTAATTATTAGACAAAGATAACACAAGCAAACGCAAAATCCATTTTTAATTGAAGGTCTTTATTATTAAGGGAAAAAGAAATCCAAATCTTCAGGGCCCTGTGTGAACAAGTGATTGCCCCCTCCCCCTTCTCCTTAAAACATAAATTAACTGTGGTTCATTACATCTTTGGGAAGCTGAGATCAAATTCCCTAGCCACACATAGGCCTAATTATTGCCACACCTGTTCTCAATAAAGAAATCACTTCAATAGGATCTGCCTGAGAAAGTGAAGTAGCCCAAAAGATCCTCAAAAGCTAGACATCATGCTGCACTCCAAAGAAATTCTGAAACAAATGAGAAACAAAGATCTCAATTGCTATTAGTCTGGAAAAGATGTTAAAGGGCCACTGTCACCCCCCTCCAGCCGTTATAAACTAAAAGAGCCACCTTGTGCAGCAGTAATGCTGCATTCTAACAAGGTGGCTCTTTTAGTTTTAGGTTCAAGTATACCCCCAAAAAAGCGATTTGATACTTAGCCACCATTGCTGTTTCTAGCCAGGGAGGCGGCTCCTCACTCCCCAGCTCGAAACGCTCCTCTGCCATCACTCACATCTTCTTAGTCTTTCTGCGCCGCCCCTCAGCGCTGTTTATGTTTTCAAACCGGCGCCTGCGCTGTGTAGTACTGTTCTGCACAGGCGCAGTAAGCTCTGGCCATCTGCCGTCCAAGCCAGGCTTGCACACTGTGCCTGCGCGGCAGTGCGGCCACCCACCTTTGGAATCCCAGCCCCGCACTGTGTTATGCATTATGCACAGTGCAGGGCTGGGATTCCTGGGCATGCGCACGGCGTGTTTCACCCTGTCAGCCCGGTCCCCTGCCTTACTGCGTCTGGATACAGTATACAGCTGATCATGCCTCCTCCTCCTAGCAATCGCCGGGCAAGAAGCAACTGTGGAAACTTGCCTGCTTGGTGGGTAAAGATCACCCACAATTTATTAACAGATCCAGACACATAAATAACACACCTAGACACAACACACACCACCTAGCAGGCAAGTTTCCACAGTTGCTTCTTGCCCGGCGATTGCTAGGAGGAGGAGGCACGATAAGCTGTATACTGTATCCAGACGCAGTAAGGCGGGGGATTGGGCTGACAGGGTGAAACACGCCGTGCACATGCCCAGGAATCCCAGCCCCGCACTGTGCATAATGCATAACACAGTGCGGGGCTGGGATTCCAAAGGTGGGTGGCCGCACTGCCGCGCAGGCGCAGTGTGCAAGCCAGGCTTGGACGGCAGATGGCCAGAGCTTACTGCGCCTGTGCAGAACAGTACTACACAGCGCAGGCACCGGTTTGAAAACGTAAACAGCGCTGAGGGGGCGGCGCAGAAAGACCAAGAAGATGTGAGTGACGGCAGAGGAGCGTTTCGAGCTGGGGAGTGAGGAGCCGCCTCCCTGGCTAGAGACAGCAATGGTGACTAAGTATCAAATCGCTTTTTTGGGGGTATACTTGAACCTAAAACTAAAAGAGCCACCTTGTTAGAATGCAGCATTACTGCTGCACAAGGTGGCTCTTTTAGTTTATAACGGCTGGAGAGGGGTGACAGTGGCCCTTTAAAGCCATTTGTAAAGTTTTGGAACCCCTCTGAGCTACAGTGAGAGCCATTATCTACAAATGGCGAAAACATGGAACACTGATGAACCATCCCAGGAGTGGGAGAAAATCATGCCAACAGTAAAATATGGTAGTAGTGGCATGGTCTGGGGCTATTTTCTGCTTTAGGACCTGGAAGACTTCTTGTAGTAAATTCAACCAAGAATTCTGCTGCCTGCCAAAAAATCCTGCAGGAGAATGTCCGGCCATCTGTTCATGACCTCAAGCTGAAGCGCACTTGATGAAGCGGGCCAATTTTCCAAAACACACCAGCAAGTCCACCTCAGATTGAGATGTTGTGGCATAACATTAACCCCTTTCTAACATCCAAGGCTCTATCCTATCCATGTGCCCTAGGCCCGTCTGACCATGGATGGGATAGTACGTCATAGCATTCGGCCGTGCACTCGGGTGGTGTGTGGCTGATCGTGGCCGGGTGTCAGCTGATTCTCAAAGCTGAACCCGGTACTAAGTGCCAAGAGCGGTCACAGACCGCTCCCGGTACGTTAACCCCTGAAATGCTGCGATGGAACACGATCGCAGCATTCCAGAGCTGGAACAGGGGCTGATAGTTATTACCTCATTAAGGGACAATGGTCAGAATTGTAAAATTTGGCCTGGTCATTAACATGCAAACCACCCTTGGGGGTAAATGGGTTAAAAAGGCGGTTCATGCTCAGAAACCCTAAAATGTGTGTGAATTACAACAATTTCGCAAAGATGAGTGGTGCAAAATTCTTCCAGAGTGTTGTGAAAGACTCATTGCCAGTTATCGCAAACGCATGATTGCAGTTGTTGCTGGTAAATGTGGCCTAAACAGTTATTAGGTTTAGGGGGCAATCAGTTATTCACACAGGTCCCTGTAGGTTTAGATTTATTTTTCCCTTAATAACAAAGACATTCATTTAAATACTGCATTTTGTGTTTACTTGTGTCATTGCTGTCTAATATTTAAATTTGTTTGGTGATCTGAAACATTTAAGTGTGACAAACATGCATGCAAAATAATTGGAAATCAAGAAGGGGCAAACACATTTTAACATAACTGTAATTTTTTTTTTTTTTAACATAGGCTTAAACAAATCTTGTTTAAGCCTATGAAAAAAAATTGTACTATGTACAGTTGTGTTAAAATGTGTTTGTCCCTTCTTCATTTCCAATTATTTGGCATGTTTGTCACACCTAAATGTTTCAGATCACCAAACATCATCAGAATTCGTGTAAAATTGCCAATTGCTTTTTTTTACATTTTTTTTACTTCACAACCAGATTTTTTGTCTTTATATGTTATCTTTTCTTTTCCGCCATTTACTTTTTTATTTGAAACAGCTTCTATAAGAAAGAAATAGCAGTTAACTGAAGCCAGAGTGCACCTGGCAAGAAAACATCCCTCAACCCTGGTGAATTTGAAGTCAAGAAGACCCTTGTGACCCTTCCTAGTGTTGAGTATTCTGGAAAAGACGTTTAATAGACCATAAACCTAGTACTGAATTGTGCAATATTTACAATCTGCTTTAATGATCTGAAGGTCTGCACTGAATTACAAATAGAAATGCTAAAGTAATTACACTGGCAAGTCAATTTAATGAATGCACAATAAGTGAAAGCATTATTCTTGTAATCTTTTTTAGTGCCTAATGCATCATTTTTTTATTGTTCATTTGCTTATGTTATATAATCTTGGTGTGATTTACATAGGCTTCTGGGTTTTTTTTTTAAGTAAAGAGCATTTTAGAGGTATAACTCCAATTTATAAGACAAATGTTAGAACCTCCAATATTAATATTTCAGTTTAGGTAGAAAAAAATAGTATTTTAGTACTTAATACATAAATGATAGAATACTTCAAACTATAAAGGATTGCCTTGGCATACAAATGCTTGCTGAATGCCCAATTAAATCATCTTATTTATTGCAACGTATAATTAGAGGAAAAATGATTGCAACTACATTATTACGTTAGGCACACAACTGTTTAAGGCAATCTAGATTAAAAAGATTTTGATTTAGACAAGGCAATATACAGTGTGCGGCTAATATGAAAAAGGACAGAAATAACAAGGATTGCATTGTGTAGCAGCAGCTTTTAGCCGTGTTGTAAGTGCCGCTTCATTAATCACTATAGGACGGTCCATCTGGTCACCTTTGTGTGATCCTTGTGCAACTCAAATCCAAAGCCAAGTAACCATCTTTAGAGATTCCTTTGGGGTTTAAAATCATTACACACAGATGTGCATGGTTCATTCATGAATGCATGGGACAAATAACAGTTTAGCAATATGAATTGGCTAACAATCTTTCTGGAATCCCACTGAGATTCTAATTCACTCGAATAGAAATGTATTATTAGATTTTGGTCCATGAGGCGGAATGCACAACAGTCCTAGAGAAAAATACAATAGGAACATAAATTTTCTACCTTCAGTTTCAAATTAAATTGCCTCAATGTCTAATACTGTCATACTGATCATATCTATTTGTACTAGGTTGTACACTGTAGATCTGGCTTAAATGAAAGAATAACTTTCTCATTACTTCAGCCTTTTCTGCTGTCTCTTTTCCTGTCCTTTGTAATGTAGCAGAGGACATCTAAGGCAGTGGAGTGAATACTAAGTAACCTTGTGCCTCAGCAGATTGTGCCTTTAGTCCATGAAAATACCACTAAAATCAAAATTTAATTACACTCAAAGTAGCGCTGTTAATGACTGAAAAATATTTAACAATTAGTGGTTTGACATAATTAAGTTAACTACCTTCAAGAAGAGAACCAGAAAAGACCTTTCACAGACCCTGTCCCATTTCCCCTCAGACTAATTAGTTTGACACACACCTAGAACAGTAGATTTAATGGTATTGACTGAGCTACATATCCGAGTCACTTACAAAGTCTCATAATTACATGATGGTATGGGGAAAATATCTTTATATAAGCAACAAGGGAAGATCTTCATTATGCATATAAAGGTATGGTCACACAGTGCTTTTTTGCAGTTTTTTTTATACAATAAGGACATAGAGTGTTGGCAGTAAAAACATTGCATATATTAAGACTTGTTTTAAGTGATTTTTTATGCCTTTTTATATGCTTTTTTATGTGTGTTTTATTCATTCATTTGAATGGCAGAACATAAGATAAAAACAAATTAGCAAATACCCTGCAGTGAGTAAATAATATATAGTATAGTACATGTAAATAACATAAGACACTTAGCAGACACTATTTTGATCAAAAGAGTGTAAAAGCCATCCCACCTAGGCAAGGTGTACTCAATCAGGTGCAACTCTTGTAGATCACCTTGATACATGCCAGCAGTCCTCAAAATAGATGAGGGGCAGAGCAGGACCCAGGCCTGATCCTTTAACACCTGTCCATGGAAAGCTACAGCTCTGGGAAAAATTAGGAGACCACTGCAAAATGTTCAGTTTGTCTGATTTTACTCTTTATAGGTATATTTTTGAGTAAAATGTAAGTTGATCTTTTATTCTATAAACTTCTGACAACACGCCTCCGAATTTCCAAGCAATATATATTTTTTTTTTTTCTGAAAAAGAAAAATGGTCAAAATTAAAAAAAAAACAGTGCATTCATACCTCAAATAATGCAAAGAAAACAAGTTTATAATCTCTAGACCTGAACTCCATTAAAAACCTCTGGAATGTAATCAAGAGGATGATGGATAGTCACAATCCATCAAACAAAGAAGAACTTCTTACATTTTTTGCGCCAAAAGCAGTGTGAAAGACTGGTGGAAAGCATGCCAAGACACATGAAAGCTGTGATTAAAAATCATGGTTATTCCACAAAATATTGATTTCTGAACTCTTCCTGAGTTAAAACATTAGTATTGTTGTTTCTAAATGATTATAAACTTGTTTTCTTTGCATTATTTGAGGTTTGAAAGAACTGTTATATTTTAATTTTGAACTCTTTTCTTTTTCAGAAAAAAAATATAAAATTTATTGCTTAGAAATTCGGAGACACGTTGTCAGAAGTTTATAGAATAAAAGAAAAATCAAACAAACTGAACATTTTGCAATGGTCGCTTAAAGGGACTCTGTCACCTGAATTTGGAGGGAAAAATTTTCAGTCATATGGGCGTGGTTTTCAGGTGTTTGATTCACCCTTTCCTTACCCACTGGCTGCATGCTGGCTGCAATATTGGATTGAAGTTCATTCTCTGTCCTCCGTAGTACACGCCTGCACAAGGCAATCTTGCTTTACGCAGGCGTGTACTATGGAGGACAGAGAATGAACTTCAATCCAATATTGCAGCCAGCATGCAGCCAGCAGGTAAGGAAAGGGTGAATCAAACACCCAAAAACCACGCCCATATGACTGAAAATTTTTCCCTCCAAATTCAGGTGACAGAGTCCCTTTAATGTTTGCCAGAGCTGTATATCCTCTAGCTCAATGGTAAATAAAAGACAATTATGATACAAGGTGCATAATAATGGTGGTATATATTTTTTAATTCAGCATAAGTATAGCAGATATGTGTGAGTGCAAATTTAAATGTGAGTGTATGATATCAATTGCTCGTAATACTAAGCATTGCAGTAGGTATATGGCCAAGATGAGCAAGCATATTTCAGGATCTTGGTCTAGCAGTCTACATGCCAGCATCCATGGCTCTTCTTTTGACTTGCCATCCTGGCTTTATCAAAAGAGGAGCCATGGATGCCGGTTAGAAGGTGGTTCGTATTGCTCCCGTCTGGTGGCCATGGACTACTGAAGTGACTGCTACACCAGTTTAATGCAAATGTAATTGCTCATCTCTAGTAAATACTACATAAACAAAAGACTATAGCAGCATAACACATACTATAATTATATGTACAGAAATAAAGTACCTTGAAAAAGTATTCATGAACTTTTCACATTTTTGCACTTTACACCAACAAACTTAAATGTATGTTATTGGGATTTTATGTGATATACCAACATAAAATAGCAAGTAATTGTGAAATGTAAAGGAAATTATACATGGTTTTCAAAATATTTTAGAAATATAGATGTGAGAATTGTGACGTGCATTTGTATTTAGCCTCCCTAAGTGAATACTTTGTAGGTCCATCTTTCGCTGCAATTACTGCTGCAAGTCTTTAGTTATATGAATATGTAATACAGGTAACCTGTGTTGTGTCTGGCGGACACAACAGGCAGGATCAAAAATCTACTTCTACTTTATTCACTTTACAGGGTTAAATTAGGGTTATTAGATGAGTGAGCACTAAAATGTTCGGGTGCTCGTTGCTCGGGTCGAACAATTTGTAATACTCGGGTACTCGGACAGAACAGCGAGCCCAATGTAAGTCTATGGGAGACCCGAGCATTTTTACTGCAATCCCCTCGGGGGTCTTTTTAAGGTCTAAAAACATCTGAAAATGATGGAAACACTGCTCAAATGACACAGGGACATCATAGAAAATGTCCCTGGAAGTATTTCTGACTTCTAGGTCACAGCTGTAAACAATGTTGTCAGAGTTTCATGCCATTTTTACAGGTGCACCAAAAAACATACAAAAACAAAACCAAAATGGATTTTGCTGGGAAATATGTTAAGGCACATCCTTTCCAGGGTAATGACTTGTATATAAGGCAAAATAATTAACCCCAAACAAACATATTCCTGCACCACTTGGGCTAAATTCACAAGCAGCATTTTTGATGCGTTTTTCAACTTTAGCATTGTATAAACCCAAATGCATTCACTGGGTAATTTCATTGTAACATTTAACAACCATTTATGAAGGAGGGACTTTTAAAGTCACAGAGTCTATTTTTAGAGGGGTATAAGGTGGCATTAATCTTCTTAAAGGGCCATTAAACAGTGGGTCTCCCATACTGTTATTGCCTATGCAGTGAGTGGCTGGGCTGCCAAAAATTAGGATGCATCCCAATACCCCTTTCATGAGATGTACAGGAGGGAGGGCCTCCTGAAAAAATATTGCATTGAATGCAAGGCCTGGCCTGCCCCAAAGTTACATGCACCCCAATAACCATTACTTGAGGGCCTGAGGACAAAATTGTTCCCATTAGAAGATAATGTGTCTTCCATACTGTTTACTTATGCACTGAATGCAAGGCCTGCCCTGCACCAATATTACATGAACCCCAAAAATTGTTTCAGCAGATGTACTTAAGGGCCTCAGGACAAAATTGTTCCCATTAGAAGAAAGTGTGTCTCTCATACTGCTTGATTATGCATTCAATGCAAGGCCTGGCCTGCACCTATGTTACATGCACCCCAATTACTGTTTCAGCAGAGGTACTTGAGGGACTCCTGAAAAATTGTTGCATTGAATACTAGGCCTGGCCTCCCCAAAGTTACATGCAACACAATAACCTTTTCAGCAGACGTACTTGAGGGCCTCAGGACAAAATTGTTCCCATTAGAAGAAAGTGTGTCTCCCATTCTGTTTGCTTATGCACTGAATGCAAGGCCTGCTCTGCACCAATGTTACATGCACTCCAATAACCCTTTGAAACCACAAACTGGATTGCCACATGAAACAAAATTTCTATTATTATCTTTTTTTATTACCATAAATTTTGTCCATGAAGTGAATACAATGCCTGGCAGTAATTTGCATGCACCGCAATCCCCCTTGGAAGAAACATGGAGGCGGGTCTCATTAAAAAATGTTCACATTACAAAGGAACGCTTCACCGATACTTGGAATGCCCATACACCAAGTGCATGGGCTGACAAATATTTCCCCAAGGGGGGGTAAAAAAAATTTAACATTTGTCTACAGCCATCATACACCCTTGCAAAAAACTAGAGTAGCTGTAGCATCATGGAATACATTCACCCTAGTGTTCCTGTGGTGGTTTCTGAAGAGACATAGAGGATGTCCTCCTTTGAATGTTTTCCCAATATAAAGGAGCGGGTATCCTATACTTGTAATACCCATACAGTAAGTGTAATGGCTGACAAATATTTCCCACTGTGGGGTCTACTTTTTTAAAATTATTTACAGGCATCAGAAACACCCTTGCCAAAAATTAAGTGACTGTTGCATCACAAAATACGTTCACCCTCGTGTTCTAGTGGTGGTGTCTGAAGAGACGTGGAGGATATCCTCCTATAAAAGTTTTCCCAATTTAAAGGATTGGGTCTCCTATACTTATAATGCCCATACACTAAGTGTAAGGGCTGACAAACATTTCCCCCTGGGGGTCTACTTTTTAAAAAATAAATGTATTTACGGGCATCATAAACACCCTTGCAAAAAATTAGAGTGACTGTTGCATCACAGAATATGTTCACCCCCGTGTTCTAGGGGTGGAGTCTGAAGAGACGTGTATGATGTCCTCCTATGAATGTTTTCCCAATATAAAGGAGCGGGTATCCTATACTTGTAATACCCATACAGTAAATGTAATGGCTGACAAATATTTCCCACTGTGGGGTCTACTTTTTTTAAATTATTTACAGGCATCAGAAACACCCTTGCCAAAAATTAGAGTGACTGTTGCATCATGGAATACATTCACCCTCATGTTCTAGTTTTGGTGTCTGAAGAGACATGGAGGATGTCCTATGAATATTTTCCCAATTTAAAGGAGCGTGTCTCCTACACTTCTAATGCCCATACACTAAGTTTAAGGCCTGACAAACATTTCCCCATGGGGGGGTCTACTTGTTTTAAAAAAATTATTTATGGGAATCATAAACACCCTTGCCAAAAATCAGAGTGACTGTTGCATCACAGAATATGTTCACCCTCCTGTTCTAGTGGTGGTGTCTGAAGAGACGTGGAGGATGTCCTCCTATAAATGTTTTCCCAATTTACAGGAGTGGGTCTTCTATACTTGGAATGCCCATACACTAAGTGCATGGGCTGACAAACATTTTCCCATGGGGAGTACATTTTTAAAAATTTTTTACAGGCTTCATAGACACCCTTGAAAAAAAATAAACTGGCTGTAGTATTACAGAACATGTTCACCCTGGTGTTCTAGTGGTGGTGGATGATGAGGATGAAGAGAAGGAGGAGGAGGATACAAAATAGCCAAAATCAGGAAGTGTATACCCATGTATGGGTGTGAAGAGGTGCATGGGAATACACCTCTCAAAATGACACTGTATTGGAGGTTATGGTTCGCTGTCATTTGGTGGTGTAGAGAAGTCTTGCCCAATCCAGCCCTTGTTCATTTTTATAAGAGTCATCCTGTCTGCATTTTCATTTGACAGGCGAATGTGCTTATATGTTATAATTCCACCAGCAGCACTAAACACCAGCTCTGACAAAATGCTAGCGGCAGGGCAGGCCAGGACCTCCAAAGCACAGAGAGCAAGTTCATGCCATGTGTCCAGCTTGGATACCCAATAATTAAAAGGCACAGAGGAATCACGGATGATGTTGGTATGGTCAGCAAGGTACTCCCTCACAATCTTCCCAAACATTCAATTCCTTGTGACATTACCCCTTGTCTCTGGGCCAGAGCAATGGGATGGTCTGAGAAAGCTGTCCCAGAACTTTGCCAGTGTTGCCCTGCCACTGCAGGATTGGAGTTGTGTCTCTCTTGCCTATACTCCTTGGTTGTCCAGCACATTGTGACGTCTGCCGCCAGCATTTTCAGATGGGAATTGTTTTTTTTTAATTCAACAACAATGGCCCTGTCTGCTTCTGGAACAAGAGATTGAAAGGTCTCCTTGTAGTGTGGGTGTAAAAGTGTCACTACCCAGTAATGACTGTTACCCAAAATTTTTACAATTCAAGGGTTACAGGAAACACAACGCAACATAAAGTCAGCCATGCGTGCCAGACTGGTAACAGAAAAGCCTTCCGTGTCCTGAACAACAGAATGAGTGACCAAGGTGTCCTCCTTATCCTCCTCCCTGTCCTCAGGTCATCCACGCTGAACAGACTGTTGGACAGTTGTGCTTGTAGTACCATCTATACCGCATAAAAGTAGCTCCTGTTCTTCCTCCTTCTCCTCCTCTTCCTCATTGTCAACCAATCCACGTTGGGATGACATGAGGCTGGGCTGTGTGTAATCACACTGCATGGTTCCTTGCTCCATGTCCTCATGCTCCACCTGCAATTCATCCTCTTTCATTGTGAGCAGAGAGCTTTTCAGAATGCAGAGAAGCGGGATGGTGATGCTAATTATGGCGTCATCGCCACTCACCATCTTGGTGGACTCCTCAAAGTTTTTCAGGATGGTACAGATGTCTGACATCCCTGTCCACTCCGGAGGTCTTATGTGTGAAGTCTGAACTGAATAACGACGGCCTTGTTGATGCTGTTTGTCAACAACTGCCCTCTTCTGCTCACAAATCCTTTCCAACATATGCAGTGTAGAGTTCCAATGCGTGGTGACATCACACACCAGTCAGTGAGCCTGAAGCTGCAAATGCTGCTGAAGCATGGCAAGGGCAGCTGAAGCTGTAGCTGACTTTCTAAAATGGGCACACAGTCGGCGTACTTTCATAAGCACATTCGGCAGCTCCGGGTAGGTTTTGAGAAAAAACTAAACCACGAGGTTAAGGACATGGGTCAGGCAAGGCACATGTGTGAGCTCGCCTTGCCCCAGGGCCACCACCAGATTATGGCCATTGTCACGCAAAACCATGCCTGGCTGTAGGTTCAGCGGTGTCAGACACAGATCTGACTGCTCTTTCAGATCTGTCCGCAACTCTTCAGCATTGTGCAGTTTGTCACCTAAGCAGATTAGCATCAGCACAGACTGTTGCCACTTGGCTGAGGCAGTGCTGCAGTGCTTCCAGTTTTTGACTAATGTGCTACTTTTGGAGATGGAGGCTGAAGAGGACACGGAAGAGGAGGTGCAGGAGCTGTAGACTGTGGGTGCACCCCAGATTGACGTAGGGCCTGCAATCCTTGGGGTTGGGAGGACTTGCACCATCCCACGGTCTGACTGGGTCCCGGCTTCCACTATGTTAACCCAGTGTGCTGTCAGCGAGATGTACCATCCCTGCCCACAAGCACTTATCCACGTGTCCGTGGTTAGTTTTGTGAATTCTATTTTTTGGCTCCCTCTAGTGGTCACAAGCGGTACTGTGTAGTGTTGTCTTTCTGCAGGTTGGCTGCATCAGCTGGTTCGTTATTCTTGGTTGGTTTCCTATTTAGCTCACCTGGAGACTCAGTTCCTTGCCTGCTATCAATGTATTCAGTGCTCTTCAGATTCCTTGTGTCTACCTTGCTCCCAGTCTCTCCAAGACAAGCTAAGTTTTTGTTTGATCATTTTTTGATTATCAGTGTTCATTATGTTTTTTTGTCCAGCTCGCTAAAATGTGAATTCCTCGCTTGCTGGTTGCTCTAGAGGACTGAGTTTCTCCCCCCACACCGTTAGTTGGTGTGGGGGTTCTTGAAATCTCAGAGTGGATATTTTGTAAGGGTTTTTTACTGACTGCATAGATTCTCTTTTCTATTTTCTGCTATCTAGTATCATTTGCTGGATCTGCTTTCACCCCTGTGTATGTGCCTTCCTCTTACCTCACCGTTATTATCTGTTGGGGGCTTCTATATCTTTGGGGATTATTTCTCTGGAGGCAAGAGAGGTCTTTCTTTCTCTCTAGGGGTAGTTAGTTCCTCAGGCTGGCTCGAGACGTCTAAGATTTTTAGGCACGTTCACTGGCTACTTCTAGTGTGTTTGGATAGGTTCAGATTTGCGGTCAGTCCAGTTTGCCACCTCCCTAGAGCTTGTCCTATGTTTGTTACTTAGCTGGAGTAATTTGTGATCCTCAACCACTAAGGATCATAACAGTATAGCAGGCCAAAAAGTGTTTAATGCATCGCAGAAGTGGGATAAAAAGAAGACCTGAGTACATTTTTTTTTTCCTCCCGCTTTTCCTTTGCTGCAGTCTGTTTAGCTTCTTTCATCCCCTTGAACGCTGGGTGGTTTTGAGCTCAGCTGCAGACATGAATGTTCAGACTCTGACTTCTAGTGTGGATCATCTTACTGCACGGGTGCAAAGTATTCAGGATTTTGTTATTCATAGCCATATGTCAGAACCAAAGATACCCATTCCTGAGTTGTTTTCTGGAGATAGATCTAGGTTTCTAAATTTTAAGAATAATTGTAAGTTATTTCTATCTCTGAGACCTCGATCCTCTGGTGATTCCGCTCAGCAAGTTAAAATTGTTATCTCCTTGTTGCGTGGCGACCCTCAAGATTGGGCTTTCTCTCTGGCGCCAGGAGATCCTGCATTGCTTAATGTAGATGCATTTTTTCTGGCTCTTGGACTGCTTTATGAGGAGCCTAATCTTGAGAATCAGGCAGAAAAAGCGTTGCTGGCTATCTCTCAGGGTCAGGATGAAGCAGAGGTGTATTGTCAAAAATTTTGGAAATGGTCGGTGCTTACTCGATGGAATGAGTGTGCCCTGGCTGCAAATTTCAGAGAAGGTCTTTCTGAGGCCGTTAAGAATGTTATGGTGGGGTTTCCCACCCCTGCAAGTCTGAGTGATTCTATGGTTTTAGCCATTCAGGTTGATCGGCATTTGCGGGAGCGCAAATCTGCTCATCCTTTGGCGGTATTTTCCGAACAGAGACCTGAGTCTATGCAATGTGACCGAACTCTGACCAGAATTGAGCGTCAAAGTCATAGACGTCAAAATGGGTTGTGCTTTTACTGTGGTGATTCTACTCATGTTATCTCAGCATGCTCTAAACGCTTAAAAAAATCGCTAAACCGCTAAACCTGTCACCATTGGTACTATACAGCCTAAATTTATTTTGTCTGTTACTTTGATTTGTTCTTTGTCGTCCTACCCGGTTATGGCTTTTGTGGATTCGGGTGCGGCCCTGAATCGGATGGATTTGTCGTTTGCCAGGCGCTGTGGTTTTGTCCTGGAGCCTTTGGAATTTCCTATTCCTCTGAGGGGAATTGATGCTACGCCATTGGCTGAGAATAAGCCTCAGTATTGGACGCAAATGACCATGTGCATGACTCCCGTACATCAGGAGGTGATTCTCTTTCTTGTTCTGCATAATTTGCATGATGTTGTCGTTTTGGGTCTGCCATGGCTGCAAGCTCATAATCCAGTTTTAGATTGGAAAGCTATGTCTGTGTCAAGTTGGGGTTGTCAGGGAATTCATGGTGATACTCCGTTGGTGTCTATTGCTTCTTCCATTCCTTCTGAGGTCCCTGAGTTTTTGTCGGACTACCAGGATGTATTTGATGAGCCCAGGTCCTGTGCCCTGCCTCCTCATAGGGATTGTGACTGTGCTATAAATTTAATTCCTGGTAGTAAATTCCCTAAGGGACGACTTTTTAATTTGTCTATACCAGAGCATGCCGTGATGCGGAGTTATATAAAGGAGTCTTTGGAGAAGGGACATATTCACCCATCCTCTTCCCCTCTTGGTGCAGGATTTTTTTTTGTGGCCAAGAAGGACGGTTCTTTGAGACCTTTGTTATGGTTCTCAATGGCAAGAGAACATAGCCCAGCAAACATAAGAACTAGCTCTTGGAAGGATGGAAACTAAACTGACCATGAACTAAACCTGCCGCACAACTAACAGTAGCCGGGTAGCGTAGCCTGCGTTTTATCCCTAGACGCCCAGCGCCGGCCGGAGGACTAACTAATCCTGGCAGAGGAAAATATAGTCCTGGCTCACCTCTAGAGAAATTTCCCCGAAAGGCAGACAGAGGCCCCCACAAATATTGGCGGTGATTTTAGATGAAATGACAAACGTAGTATGAAAATAGGTTTAGCAAAATTGAGGTCCGCTTACTAGATAGCAGGAAGACAGAAAGGGCACTTTCATGGTCAGCTGAAAACCCTATCAAAATACCATCCTGAAATTACTTTAAGACTCTAGTATTAACTCATAACATCAGAGTGGCAATTTCAGATCACAAGAGCTTTCCAGACACAGAAACGAAACTACAGCTGTGAACTGGAACAAAATGCAAAAACAAACAAGGACTAAGTCCAACTTAGCTGGGAGTTGTCTAGCAGCAGGAACATGCACAGAAAGGCTTCTGATTACAATGTTGACCGGCATGGAAGTGACAGAGGAGCAAGGTTAAATAGCGACTCCCACATCCTGATGGAAACAGGTGAACAGAGAGGATGATGCACACCAGTTCAATTCCACCAGTGGCCACCGGGGGAGCCCAAAATCCAATTTCACAACAGTACCCCCCCCCCTCAAGGAGGGGGCACCGAACCCTCACCAGAACCACCAGGGCGATCAGGATGAGCCCTATGAAAGGCACGGACCAAATCGGAGGCATGAACATCAGAGGCAGTCACCCAAGAATTATCCTCCTGACCGTATCCCTTCCATTTGACCAGATACTGGAGTTTCCGTCTGGAAACACGGGAGTCCAAGATTTTTTCCACAACGTATTCCAACTCGCCCTCAACCAACACCGGAGCAGGAGGCTCAACGGAAGGCACAACCGGTACCTCATACCTGCGCAATAATGACCGATGAAAAACATTATGAATAGAAAAAGATGCAGGGAGGTCCAAACGGAAGGACACAGGGTTAAGAATCTCCAATATCTTGTACGGGCCGATGAACCGAGGCTTAAACTTGGGAGAAGAAACCCTCATAGGGACAAAACGAGAAGACAACCACACCAAGTCCCCAACACAAAGCCGAGGACCAACCCGACGCCGGCGGTTGGCAAAAAGCTGAGTCTTCTCCTGGGACAACTTCAAATTGTCCACTACCTGCCCCCAAATCTGATGCAACCTCTCCACCACAGCATCCACTCCAGGACAATCCGAAGATTCCACCTGACCAGAAGAAAATCGAGGATGAAACCCCGAATTACAGAAAAAGGGAGACACCAAGGTGGCAGAGCTGGCCCGATTATTGAGGGCAAACTCCGCTAAAGGCAAAAAAGCAACCCAATCATCTTGATCTGCAGACACAAAACACCTCAAATATGTCTCCAAGGTCTGATTCGTCCGCTCGGTCTGGCCATTAGTCTGAGGATGGAAAGCAGATGAGAAAGACAAATCTATGCCCATCCTAGCACAGAATGCTCGCCAAAATCTAGACACGAATTGGGTACCTCTATCAGAAACGATATTCTCCGGAATACCATGCAAACGGACCACATTTTGAAAAAACAGAGGAACCAACTCGGAAGAAGAAGGCAACTTAGGCAGGGGAACCAAATGGACCATCTTAGAGAAACGATCACACACCACCCAGATGACAGACATCTTCTGAGAAACAGGAAGATCCGAAATAAAATCCATTGAGATGTGCGTCCAGGGCCTCTTCGGGATAGGCAAGGGCAACAACAATCCACTAGCCCGAGAACAACAAGGCTTGGCCCGAGCACAAACGTCACAAGACTGCACGAAGCCTCGCACATCTCGAGACAGGGAAGGCCACCAGAAGGACCTTGCCACCAAATCCCTGGTACCAAAGATTCCAGGATGACCTGCCAACGCAGAAGAATGAACCTCAGAAATGACTTTACTGGTCCAATCATCAGGAACAAACAGTCTACCAGGTGGGCAACGATCAGGTCTATCCGCCTGAAACTCCTGCAAGGCCCGCCGCAGGTCTGGAGAAACGGCAGACAATATCACTCCATCCTTAAGGATACCTGTAGGTTCAGAATTACCAGGGGAGTCAGGCTCAAAACTCCTAGAAAGGGCATCCGCCTTAACATTCTTAGAACCCGGCAGGTAGGACACCACAAAATTAAACCGAGAGAAAAACAACGACCAGCGCGCCTGTCTAGGATTCAGGCGTCTGGCGGACTCAAGATAAATTAGATTTTTGTGGTCAGTCAATACCACCACCTGATGTCTAGCCCCCTCAAGCCAATGACGCCACTCCTCAAAAGCCCACTTCATGGCCAAAAGCTCCCGATTCCCAACATCATAATTCCGCTCGGCGGGCGAAAATTTACGCGAGAAAAAAGCACAAGGTCTCATCACGGAGCAATCGGAACTTCTCTGCGACAAAACCGCCCCAGCTCCGATTTCAGAAGCGTCGACCTCAACCTGAAAAGGAAGAACAACATCAGGCTGACGCAACACAGGGGCGGAAGAAAAGCGGCGCTTAAGCTCCCGAAAGGCCTCCACAGCAGCAGGGGACCAATCAGCAACATCAGCACCCTTCTTAGTCAAATCAGTCAATGGTTTAACAACATCAGAAAAACCAGCAATAAATCGACGATAAAAGTTAGCAAAGCCCAAAAATTTCTGAAGACTCTTAAGAGAAGAGGGTTGCGTCCAATCACAAATAGCCTGAACCTTGACAGGATCCATCTCGATGGAAGAGGGGGAAAAAATATATCCCAAAAAGGAAATCTTTTGAACCCCAAAAACGCACTTAGAACCCTTCACACACAAGGAATTAGACCGCAAAACCTGAAAAACCCTCCTGACCTGCTGGACATGAGAGTCCCAGTCATCCGAAAAAATCAAAATATCATCCAGATACACAATCATAAATTTATCCAAATAATCACGGAAAATGTCATGCATAAAGGACTGAAAGACTGAAGGGGCATTTGAAAGACCAAAAGGCATCACCAAATACTCAAAGTGGCCCTCGGGCGTATTAAATGCGGTTTTCCACTCATCCCCCTGCTTAATTCGCACCAAATTATACGCCCCACGAAGATCTATCTTAGAGAACCACTTGTGTTGTGAATTTGGATTCTGGGCTCCCCTGGTGGCTACTGGTGGAATTGAACTGGTGTTGTCATCTTCTCTGTTCACCTGTTCCCATCAAGATGTGGGAGTCGCTATATAACCTTGCTGCTCTGTTAGTTGCTTGCCGGTCAACAATTTTATCAGAAGCCTCTCTGTGCTTGTTCCTGCTCCTAGACAACTACTAGATAAGTTGGACTCTTGTCCATGTTTGTTTTTGCATTTTTGTTCCAGTTCACAGCTGAAGTTTCGTTACTGTGTCTGGAAAGCTCTTGTGAACAGGAATTGCCACTCTGGTGTTATGAGTTAATGCCAGAGTTTTAAAGTAATTTCTGGATGGTGTTTTGATAGGGTTTTCAGCTGACCATGAAAGTGTCCTTTCTGTCTTCTGCTATGTAGTAAGTGGACCTCAAATTTGCTAAACCTATTTTCATACTACGTTTGTTATTTCATCTTAATTCACCGCCAATACATGTGGGGGGCCTCTGTCTCCTTTCGGGGTATTTCTCTAGAGGTGAGCTAGGACTAATATTTTCCTCTGCTAGCATTATTTAGTCCTCCGGCTGGTGCTGGGCATCTAGAATCAACGTAGGCATGCTACCCGGCCACTGCTAGTTGTGCGTTAGGTTTAGTTCATGGTCAGCTCAGTTCCCATCTTCCAAGAGCTAGTTCCTATATATATGCTGATGCTATGTTCTCTTGCCATTGAGAACATGACAGTTTGACCGGCCCGCTAAAGGGTTAAAATCCTTGGCTGAGAAAGGAGAGAAATAAGAAGTCTGCTGAAATTTTTTTTTTTTTTTTTTCTCCTTCTAATCTTTGAATGGCTCTGTGTCCACCTGTTTGTAATGGATCTTCAGAGTGTAACTGCAGGTTTGAATAATCTCGCCACGAAGGTACAAAATTTGCAAGACTTTGTTTGTCATGCACCTGTATCTGAGCCGAGAATTCCTTTGCCGGAATTTTTCTCGGGGAATAGATCTGGGTTTCAGAATTTTCGAAATAATTGCAAATTATTTTTGTCCCTGAAATTTCGCTCTGCCGGAGACCCTGCACAGCAGGTCAGGATTGTGATTTCCTTGCTCCGGGGCGACCCTCAAGACTGGGCTTTTTCATTGACACCAGGGGATCCTGCGTTGCTCAATGTGGATGCGTTTTTTCTGGCCTTGGGGTTGCTTTATGACGAACCTCATTTGGAGCTTCAGGCAGAAAAAACTTTGATGTCCCTATCTCAGGGGCAAGATGAAGCGGAAATTTACTGTCAAAGATTCCGTAAATGGTCTGTGCTTACTCAGTGGAATGAGTGCGCCCTGGCGGCGACTTTCAGAGAGGGTCTCTCTGATGCCATTAAGGATGTTATGGTGGGGTTCCCTGTGCCTGCGGGTCTGAATGAGTCCATGACAATGGCTATTCAGATCGATAGGCGTTTGCGGGAGCGCAAACCAGTGCACCATCTGGCGGTGTCCACTGAGAAGTCGCCAGAGAGTATGCAGTGTGATAGAATTCTGTCCCGAAGCGAGCGGCAGAATTTTAGACGGAAAAATGGGTTGTGTTTCTATTGTGGTGATTCTACTCATGTTATATCAGCATGCTCTAAGCGCACTAAAAAGCTTGATAAATCTGTTTCCATTTGCACCTTACCGTCTAAGTTTATTCTATCTGTGACCCTGATTTGCTCTTTGTCATCTATTACCACGGACGCCTATGTCGACTCTGGCGCCGCTTTGAGTCTTATTTATTGGTCCTTTGCCAAACGCTGTGGGTATGATTTAGAGCCTTTGGAGACCCTTATTCCTCTGAAGGGGATTGACTCCACCCCATTGGCTAATAATAAACCACAATACTGGACACAAGTAACTATGCGTATTAATCCGGATCACCAGGAGATTATTCGCTTTCTGGTGCTGCATAATCTACATGATGATTTGGTGCTAGGATTGCCTTGGCTGCAATCTCACAACCCAGTCCTCGACTGGAAAGCTATGTCTGTGTTGAGCTGGGGATGTAAGGGGGCTCATGGGGATGTACCTGTGGTTTCCATTTCATCATCTATTCCCTCTGAAATTCCTGAGTTCCTGTCTGACTATCGTGACGTCTTTGAAGAATCCAAGCTTGGTTCATTACCTCCGCACCGAGAGTGCGATTGTGCCATAGATTTAATCCCGGGTAGTAAATACCCAAAGGGTCGTTTATTTAATCTGTCTGTGCCTGAACATGCTGCTATGCGAGAATATATAAAGGAGTCCTTGGAAAAGGGACATATTCGTCCATCGTCATCTCCCTTAGGAGCCGGTTTTTTCTTTGTGTCAAAAAAAGACGGCTCTTTGAGACCATGTATCGATTATCGGCTTTTGAATAAGATCACTGTAAAATATCAATACCCATTGCCGTTGCTGACTGATTTGTTTGCTCGCATAAAGGGGGCCAAGTGGTTCTCTAAGATTGACCTTCGTGGGGCGTATAATTTGGTGCGAATCAGGCAGGGGGATGAGTGGAAAACCGCATTTAATACGCCCGAGGGCCACTTTGAGTATTTAGTGATGCCTTTTGGTCTTTCAAATGCTCCATCAGTTTTCCAGTCCTTTATGCATGATATTTTTCGCGATTATTTGGATAAATTTATGATTGTGTATCTGGATGATATTCTGATTTTTTCGGATGACTGGGACTCTCATGTCCAGCAAGTCAGGAGGGTTTTCCAGGTTTTGCGGTCTAATTCTTTGTGTGTGAAGGGTTCTAAGTGTGTTTTTGGGGTACAGAGGATTTCCTTTTTGGGATATATTTTTTCTCCCTCTTCCATTGAAATGGATCCTGTCAAGGTTCAAGCTATTTGTGATTGGACGCAGCCCTCTTCTCTTAAGAGTCTTCAGAAATTTTTGGGCTTTGCTAACTTTTATCGTCGATTTATTGCTGGTTTTTCGGATATTGCTAAGCCATTGACCGATTTGACTAAGAAGGGTGCTGATGTTGCTGATTGGTCCCCTGACGCTGTGGAGGCCTTTCGGGAGCTTAAGCGCCGTTTTTCCTCTGCCCCTGTGTTGCGTCAGCCTGATGTTGCTCTACCTTTTCAGGTTGAGGTCGACGCTTCTGAGATCGGAGCTGGGGCAGTGTTGTCGCAAAGAAGTTCTGACTGCTCCGTGATGAGGCCTTGTGCCTTCTTTTCCCGTAAATTTTCGCCCGCTGAGCGGAATTATGATGTTGGGAATCGGGAGCTTTTGGCCATGAAGTGGGCTTTTGAGGAGTGGCGCCATTGGCTTGAGGGGGCCAGACATCAGGTGGTGGTATTGACTGACCACAAAAACTTGATTTATCTTGAGACCGCCAGGCGCCTGAGTCCTAGACAGGCGCGCTGGTCATTATTTTTCTCTCGGTTTAATTTTGTGGTGTCATACCTGCCGGGTTCTAGGAATGTTAAGGCGGATGCCCTTTCTAGGAGTTTTGAGCCTGACTCGCCTGGTAACTCTGAGCCCACAGGTATCCTTGAGGATGGAGTGGTATTGTCAGCCGTTTCTCCAGACCTGCGGCGGGCCTTGCAGGAGTTTCAGGCGGATAGACCGGATCGTTGCCCACCTAATAGACTGTTTGTTCCTGATGATTGGACCAGTAGAGTCATCTCTGAGGTTCATTCTTCTGCATTGGCAGGTCATCCTGGCATTTTTGGTACCAGGGATTTGGTGGCAAGGTCCTTCTGGTGGCCTTCCCTGTCACGAGATGTGTGAGGCTTTGTGCAGTCTTGTGACGTTTGCGCTCGGGCCAAGCCTTGTTGCTCTCGGGCTAGTGGATTATTGTTGCCCTTGCCTGTTCCTAAGAGGCCTTGGACGCACATCTCGATGGATTTTATTTCAGATCTGCCTGTTTCTCAGAAGATGTCTGTCATCTGGGTAGTGTGTGACCGTTTCTCTAAGATGGTCCATTTGGTTCCTCTGCCCAAGTTGCCTTCTTCTTCCGAGTTGGTTCCTCTGTTTTTTCAAAATGTTGTTCGTTTGCATGGTATTCCTGAGAATATCATTTCTGACAGAGGGACCCAATTCGTGTCTAGATTTTGGCGGGCATTCTGTGCTAGGATGGGCATAGATTTGTCTTTTTCGTCCGCTTTCCATCCTCAGACGAATGGCCAGACCGAGCGGACTAATCAGACCCTGGAGACATATCTGAGGTGTTTTGTGTCTGCTGACCAGGATGATTGGGTTGCTTTTTTGCCATTGGCGGAGTTCGCTCTCAATAATCGGGCCAGCTCTGCCACTTTGGTGTCCCCGTTTTTCTGTAATTCGGGGTTTCATCCTCGATTTTCCTCTGGTCAGGTGGAAACTTCGGATTGTCCTGGAGTGGATGCTGTGGTGGAGAGATTGCATCAGATCTGGGGGCAGGTGGTGGACAATTTGAGGTTGTCCCAGGAGAAGACTCAGCTTTTTGCCAACCGCCACCGTCGTGTTGGTCCTCGGCTTTGTGTTGGGGATTTGGTGTGGTTGTCTTCTCGTTTTGTCCCTATGAGGGTCTCTTCTCCTAAGTTTAAGCCTCGGTTCATCGGCCCGTATAGGATATTGGAGATTCTTAACCCTGTTTCCTTCTGTTTGGACCTCCCTGCATCCTTTTCTATTCATAACGTTTTTCATCGGTCATTATTGCGCAGGTATGAGGTACCGGTTGTGCCTTCCGTTGAGCCTCCTGCTCCGGTGTTGGTTGAGGGTGAGTTGGAGTACATTGTGGAGAAAATCTTAGACTCTCGTGTTTCCAGACGGAGACTCCAGTATCTGGTCAAGTGGAAGGGATACGGCCAGGAGGATAATTCTTGGGTGAATGCATCTGATGTTCATGCCTCTGATCTGGTTCGTGCCTTTCATAGGGCCCATCCTGATCGCCCTGGTGGTTCTGGTGAGGGTTCGGTGCCCCCTCCTTGAGGGGGGGGTACTGTTGTGAATTTGGATTCTGGGCTCCCCTGGTGGCTACTGGTGGAATTGAACTGGTGTTGTCATCTTCTCTGTTCACCTGTTCCCATCAAGATGTGGGAGTCGCTGTATAACCTTGCTGCTCTGTTAGTTGCTTGCCGGTCAACAATGTTATCAGAAGCCTCTCTGTGCTTGTTCCTGCTCCTAGACAACTACTAGATAAGTTGGACTCTTGTCCATGTTTGTTTTTGCATTTTTGTTCCAGTTCACAGCTGAAGTTTCGTTACTGTGTCTGGAAAGCTCTTGTGAACAGGAATTGCCACTCTGGTGTTATGAGTTAATGCCAGAGTTTTAAAGTAATTTCTGGATGGTGTTTTGATAGGGTTTTCAGCTGACCATGAAAGTGTCCTTTCTGTCTTCTGCTATGTAGTAAGTGGACCTCAAATTTGCTAAACCTATTTTCATACTACGTTTGTTATTTCATCTTAATTCACCGCCAATACATGTGGGGGGCCTCTGTCTCCTTTCGGGGTATTTCTCTAGAGGTGAGCTAGGACTAATATTTTCCTCTGCTAGCATTATTTAGTCCTCCGGCTGGTGCTGGGCATCTAGAATCAACGTAGGCATGCTACCCGGCCACTGCTAGTTGTGCGTTAGGTTTAGTTCATGGTCAGCTCAGTTCCCATCTTCCAAGAGCTAGTTCCTATATATATGCTGATGCTATGTTCTCTTGCCATTGAGAACATGACACACTTGGCCCCCTTTATGCGAGCAAACAAATCAGTCAGCAGTGGCAACGGATATTGATATTTAACCGTGATTTTATTCAAAAGCCGATAATCAATGCACGGCCTCAAAGAGCCATCTTTCTTAGCCACAAAGAAAAAACCGGCTCCTAAGGGAGATGACGAAGGACGAATATGTCCCTTTTCCAAGGACTCCTTTATATATTCTCGCATAGCAGCATGTTCAGGCACAGACAGATTAAATAAACGACCCTTAGGGTATTTACTACCCGGAATCAAATCTATGGCACAATCGCACTCCCGGTGCGGAGGTAATGAACCAAGCTTAGGTTCTTCAAAAACGTCACGATATTCAGTCAAGAATTCAGGAATCTCAGAGGGAATAGATGATGAAATGGAAACCACAGGTACGTCCCCATGCGTCCCCTTACATCCCCAGCTTAACACAGACATAGCTTTCCAGTCAAGGACTGGGTTATGAGATTGCAGCCATGGCAATCCAAGCACCAACACATCATGTAGGTTATACAGCACAAGAAAGCGAATAATCTCCTGGTGATCCGGATTAATCCGCATAGTTACTTGTGTCCAGTATTGTGGTTTATTGCTAGCCAATGGGGTGGAGTCAATCCCCTTCAGGGGTATAGGAGTTTCAAGAGGCTCCAAATCATACCCACAGCGTTTGGCAAAGGACCAATCCATAAGACTCAAAGCGGCGCCAGAGTCGACATAGGCATCCGCGGTAATAGATGATAAAGAACAAATCAGGGTCACAGATAGAATAAACTTAGACTGTAAAGTGCCAATTGAAACAGACTTATCAAGCTTCTTAGTACGCTTAGAGCATGCTGATATAACATGAGTTGAATCACCGCAATAGAAGCACAACCCATTTTTACGTCTAAAATTCTGTCGTTCGCTTCTGGACAGAATTCTATCACATTGCATATTCTCTGGCGTCTTCTCAGTAGACACCGCCAAATGGTGCACAGGTTTGCGCTCCCGCAGACGCCTATCGATCTGGATAGCCATTGCCATGGACTCATTCAGACCCGCAGGCACAGGGAACCCCACCATAACATCCTTAATGGCATCAGAGAGACCCTCTCTGAAATTCGCCGCCAGGGCGCACTCATTCCACTGAGTAAGCACAGCCCATTTACGGAATTTCTGGCAGTATATTTCAGCTTCGTCTTGCCCCTGAGATAGGGACATCAAGGCCTTTTCCGCCTGAAGTTCTAACTGAGGTTCCTCATAAAGCAACCCCAAGGCCAGAAAAAACGCATCCACATTGAGCAACGCAGGATCCCCTGGAGCCAATGCAAAAGCCCAATCCTGAGGGTCGCCCCGGAGCAAGGAAATCACAATCCTGACCTGCTGAGCAGGATCTCCAGCAGAGCGAGATTTCAGGGACAAAAACAACTTGCAATTATTTTTGAAATTTTGAAAGCAAGACCTATTCCCCGAGAAAAATTCAGGCAAAGGAATTCTAGGTTCAGATATAGGAACATGAACAACAAAATCTTGTAAGTTTTGAACTTTCGTGGTGAGATTATTCAAACCTGCAGCTAAACTCTGAATATTCATTTTAAACAGGTGAACACAGAGCCATTCCAGGATTAGAAGGAGAGAGAGAGAGAAAGGCTGCAATATAGGCAGACTTGCAAGAGATTCAATTACAAGCACACTCAGAACTGAGAAAAAAAAAAAAAAATCTTCAGCAGACTTCTCTTTTCTCTCCTTTCTCTGTCAATTAATTTAACCCTTTATGGCCGGTCAAACTGTTATGGTTCTCAATGGCAAGAGAACATAGCCCAGCAAACATAAGAACTAGCTCTTGGAAGGATGGAAACTAAACTGACCATGAACTAAACCTGCCGCACAACTAACAGTAGCCGGGTAGCGTAGCCTGCGTTTTATCCCTAGACGCCCAGCGCCGGCCGGAGGACTAACTAATCCTGGCAGAGGAAAATATAGTCCTGGCTCACCTCTAGAGAAATTTCCCCGAAAGGCAGACAGAGGCCCCCACAAATATTGGCGGTGATTTTAGATGAAATGACAAACGTAGTATGAAAATAGGTTTAGCAAAATTGAGGTCCGCTTACTAGATAGCAGGAAGACAGAAAGGGCACTTTCATGGTCAGCTGAAAACCCTATCAAAATACCATCCTGAAATTACTTTAAGACTCTAGCATTAACTCATAACATCAGAGTGGCAATTTCAGATCACAAGAGCTTTCCAGACACAGAAACGAAACTACAGCTGTGAACTGGAACAAAATGCAAAAACAAACAAGGACTAAGTCCAACTTAGCTGGGAGTTGTCTAGCAGCAGGAACATGCACAGAAAGGCTTCTGATTACAATGTTGACCGGCATGGAAGTGACAGAGGAGCAAGGTTAAATAGCGACTCCCACATCCTGATGGAAACAGGTGAACAGAGAGGATGATGCACACCAGTTCAATTCCACCAGTGGCCACCGGGGGAGCCCAAAATCCAATTTCACAACAGACCTTGTATAGATTATCGTCTTCTGAATAAAATCACAGTCAAATTTCAGTATCCTTTGCCACTATTGTCTGATTTGTTTGCTCGGATTAAGGGTGCCAGTTGGTTCACCAAGATAGATCTCCGTGGTGCGTATAACCTTGTGCGCATTAAGCAGGGAGATGAATGGAAAACAGCATTTAATACGCCCGAAGGCCATTTTGAGTACTTAGTGATGCCTTTTGGACTCTCTAATGCTCCTTCTGTGTTTCAGTCCTTCATGCACGACATCTTCCGAGAATATCTGGATAAATTTATGATTGTTTATCTGGATGACATTTTGGTCTTTTCTGATGATTGGGAGTCCCATGTGAAGCAGGTCAGGATGGTGTTTCAGGTCCTGCGTGCTAATGCTTTATTTGTGAAGGGCTCAAAATGCCTCTTCGGAGTACAGAAGGTCTCCTTTTTGGGTTTTATTTTTTCTCCTTCTACTGTGGAGATGGACCCAGTCAAGGTCCAGGCTATTCATGACTGGACTCAGCCCACGTCTGTTAAGAGTCTTCAGAAGTTCTTGGGTTTCGCTAATTTTTACCGTCGTTTCATCGCTAACTTTTCTAGCGTGGTTAAACCTTTGACGGATTTGACCAAGAAGGGTTCTGATGTGACTAATTGGTCTCCTGCGGCCGTGGAGGCCTTTCGGGAGCTGAAGCACCGGTTTTCTTCAGCTCCAGTCTTATGTCAGCCAGATGTCTCTCTCACCTTCCTGGTTGAGGTTGATGCTTCTGAGATTGGAGCAGGGGCTGTTTTGTCGCAGAGAAGCTCTGATGGCTCTGTGATGAAGCCATGTGCTTTCTTTTCAAGAAAGTTTTCGCCTGCCGAGCGGAATTATGATGTTGGTAATCGGGAGTTGTTGGCTATGAAGTGGGCATTTGAGGAGTGGCGACATTGGCTTGAAGGAGCTAAACATCGTGTGGTGGTCTTGACTGATCACAAAAATCTGATTTACCTTGAATCTGCCAAGCGCCTGAATCCTAGACAGGCTCGTTGGTCGTTGTTTTTCTCCCGTTTCAACTTCGTGGTCTCATACCTGCCTGGTTCGAAGAACGGAAAGCTGATGCACTTTCTGGGAGTTTTGTGCCTGACTCTCCGGGAGTTTCTGAGCCGGCTGGTATTCTCAGAGAGGGAGTGATTTTGTCTGCCACTTCCCCAGATTTGCGACGAGTGCTGCAGAAATTTCAGGCGGATAGACCTGACCGTTGTCCACCAGAGAGACTGTTTGTCCCGGATAGATGGACCAGCAAAGTTATTTCCGAGATTCATTCTTCGGTGTTGGCGGGTCATCCTGGGATTTTTGGTACCAGAGATTTGGTGGCTAGGTCCTTCTGGTGGCCTTCCTTGTCGCGGGATGTGCGTTCCTTTGTGCAGTCTTGTGGGATTTGTGCTCGGGCTAAGCCTTGCTGTTCTCGTGCCAGCGGTTTGCTTTTGCCTTTGCCTGTTCCGAAAAGGCCTTGGACGCACATTTCAATGGATTTTATTTCGGATCTTCCAGTATCTCAGAAAATGTCTGTCATCTGGGTGGTGTGTGATCGTTTTTCCAAGATGGTCCATTTGGTGCCCTTGCCTAAGTTGCCTTCTTCCTCCGATTTGGTTCCTCTATTTTTTCAGAATGTGGTTCGCTTGCACGGCATTCCTGAAAATATTGTGTCTGATAGAGGATCCCAGTTTGTGTCCAGGTTTTGGCGGACTTTTTGTGCTAAGATGGGCATTGATTTGTCTTTTTTGTCGGCCTTCCATCCTCAGACTAATGGCCAAACCGAGCGAACTAATCAGACGTTGGAAACTTATTTGAGATGTTTTGTTTCTGCTGATCAGGATGATTGGGTGACTTTTTTGCCATTGGCCGAATTTGCCCTTAATAATCGGGCTAGTTCTGCTACTTTGGTTTCGCCTTTTTTCTGCAATTCTGGTTTCCATCCTCGTTTTTCCTCGGGTCAGGTTGAGCCTTCTGACTGTCCTGGGGTGGATTCTGTGGTGGATAGGTTGCAGCAGATTTGGATCCATGTGGTGGACAATTTGAGGTTGTCACAGGAGAAGGCTCAGCGCTTTGCCAACCGCCGCCGCGGTGTGGGTCCCCGACTTCGTGTTGGGGATTTGGTGTGGCTGTCTTCTCAGTATGTTCCTATGAAGGTCTCCTCTCCTAAATTCAAGCCTCGCTTCATCGGTCCTTTTAAGATCTTGGAAATCCTTAACCCGGTGTCTTTTCGTTTGGATCTCCCAGCATCGTTTGCCATTCATAATGTGTTCCATAGGTCTTTGTTGCGGAGGTATGTGGTACCTGTGGTTCCTTCTGTTGAGCCTCCTGCTCCGGTGCTGGTCGAGGGCGAATTGGAGTACGTGGTGGAGAAGATTTTGGATTCTCGTATCTCTAGATGGAGGCTTCAGTATTTGGTTAAGTGGAAGGGCTATGGTCAGGAGGATAATTCCTGGGTTGTCGCCTCTGATGTTCATGCGGCCGATTTGGTTCGTGCCTTCCACGCAGCTCATCCTGATCACCCTGGGGGTCTTGATGAGGGTTCGGTGACCCCTCCTCAAGGGGGGGGTACTGTTGTGAATTCTATTTTTGGGCTCCCTCTAGTGGTCACAAGCGGTACTGTGTAGTGTTGTCTTTCTGCAGGTTGGCTGCATCAGCTGGTTCGTTATCCTTGGTTGGTTTCCTATTTAGCTCACCTGAAGACTCAGTTCCTTGCCTGCTATCAATGTATTCAGTGCTCTTCAGATTCCTTGTGTCTACCTTGCTCCCAGTCTCTCCAAGACAAGCTAAGTTTTTGTTTGATCATTTTTTGATTATCAGTGTTCATTATGTTTTTTTGTCCAGCTCGCTAAAATGTGATTTCCTCGCTTGCTGGTTGCTCTAGGGGACTGAGTTTCTCCCCCCACACCGTTAGTTGGTGTGGGGGTTCTTGAAATCTCAGAGTGGATATTTTGTAAGGGTTTTTTACTGACCGCATAGATTCTCTTTTCTATTTTCTGCTATCTAGTATTAGTGGGCCTCATTTGCTGAATCTGCTTTCACCCCTGTGTATGTGCCTTCCTGTTACCTCACCGTTATTATCTGTTGGGGGCTTCTATATCTTTGGGGATTATTTCTCTGGAGGCAAGAGAGGTCTTTCTTTCTCTCTAGGGGTAGTTAGTTCCTCAGGCTGGCTCGAGACGTCTAAGATTTTTAGGCACGTTCACCGCCTACTTCTAGTGTGTTTGGATAGGTTCAGATTTGCGGTCAGTCCAGTTTGCCACCTCCCTAGAGCTTGTCCTATGTTTGTTACTTAGCTGGAGTAATTTGTGATCCTCAACCACTAAGGATCATAACAGGTTAGGTGGACAGCATACCGAGAGAAATAGTGGCAGCTGGGGATGGAATACCTTAAGACGGCCACCACCATCATGTTGCGGAAAGCTTCCATCTCCATGAGCCTAAAAGGCAACATTTTGAGCGCAAGCAAATGAGAAATTTGTGAATTTAGTACTGTGGCTTGTGGGGCGTTGGAAGCGTATTTCTGCTTGCGTTCCAATAACTGGGGTATAGACAACTGAAGGCTGTGCTGGAATAAGGATGTGGAAGGGCTTGATGATGGTGCTAGTTGACTGTGGGCAACAACAGGTGCAGGGCATGAGGCATCTTTGCATGCACTATGGACTGAGGTTTGGCTTGTACACAAAACAGTGGAAGAAGCAGTGGTGTCACCTGCAGACAGTGTACCTGGAGCCTGGGGTTCAGCCCACTAAGTCGGGTGCCTTGCTGCCATGTGCCTGATCATGCTGGTGGTGGTCAGGCTGGTAGTTTTGCTACCCCTGCTGATTCGAGCATGGAAGGTGTTGAAAATGGCCTGTTTGGAATTATCATCAGAGTCTTTAAAAAATAACCAGACTCAGGAAGGCCTTACAGTTGGACTGGCAACTTCCGTCATGTTGGTGTTGCATGGAACGGTTGCCCGCTTTCTGTCTGAGGACACCACACTGCGTCTTCCTGCCTGTTGGGGTTCTACGCCTTCATCCCCCTGTGTGCTGCTGTCCTCACTCTACATGTCCTCCTTCCAGGTTGGATCAGTTACTATAATCATCCACCACCTCATCTTCCACTTCTGCACCCTTGTCTTCCTCCTGTGTTTCTGGCAATTGTGTCTCATCATTGTCCACCTCTTGTAACACGTTAAGATTGTCGCCTTTGTGTGACTGTGGCTGCTCAAATATTTGGGCATCACTACATGAAATTTCATCTTGCCTCACTTCAAGTGGACCGAGAGAGAGACATGAATCGATTAATGGAAAAGTGAACAACTCTTCGGAGTGTCCAAGTGTTGGATCAGTTGTCTCAGGGAACTCAGCATGGTGGGAGGAAGGAGGATCAGGGTGAGGAATATGTGGTCCAGAGTCACGGCTACTCAGACTTGACCGTGTGGCAGACATGGTGCTGGTGGTGGTGGCAAAGTGACTGGAAGCATTATCTGCCATCCAACCAACTACTTTTTCACACTGCTCTGGTGTCAAGAGTGCTGTTCTGCCATGCCCTATGAATTCTGACAGGAATCTGTTTTGAGAAGATGTGGGTGTTTGTTGTGGCCCACTTTCAGCTTGCCCACGGCCTCGACCTCTGCATGCACCATCACCATCACGTCCACTTTCCCGTCCCTTGCTACGCGCCTTGCCCATTTTAATAAAAAGGTGAATGCAAGCCTCAACTCTAATCTGACACAATTTGTAGGCCACAGTTGAGGCGTGTCACAGAGATACCAGACTGTTCAATATTAGTGATCGGCGAGCACTAAAATGCTCGGGTGCTCGTTGCTCGGGTCGAGCAAATAGGAATACTCGGGTACTCGGACAGAACAACGAGCCCAATGTAAGTCTTTGGGAGACCCGAGTATTTTTACCGCGATCCCCCGGGGGTCCTTTTAAGGTCTAAAAACATCTGAAAATGATGGAAACACTGCTCAAATGACACAAGGAACTCATGGGGATCGCCCCTGGAAGCATTCCTGACTCCTAGTTTACAGCCTTAATCATTTTTTTCCGAGATCCATGCCACAAAAAACACATGAAAACGAAACCAAAACGGGTTTTGCTTGGAAATATGTCAAGGTACATCCTTTGCAGGTTAATGACTTGCCTGTAAGTCAAATATTTCACCCCAGACCGAAAATTTCCTCTCCTACTTAGGCTTAATTCAGACACTGCGTTTTTGAAGCGTTTTTCAACTTTAACAATGCTTTCAACCACTACAAATGCATTCACTGGGAAATGTCATTGTAACAATTAACACCACTAGCTGGCCATGTGGTGTGTGACAAATAAGCAGACCTATCTTGTTTCATTTATGAAGGAGGGACTCTTAAAGTCACAGAGCTTATTTTTACTGGTGCATCAGGCGGCATTAATCTTCTTAAAGGGCCATTATGAAACAGTGGGTCTCCTAAGCTGTTGTAGCCTATGCTGTGAGTGGATGGGCTGCCAAGAATTATGACGCACAACAATACCCCTAAAATAAGATGCCCAGGGGGGACTCCTGAAAAAGCATTGCATTGAATTCAAGGCCTGCCCTGCTACCAATTCATATGCTCCCCAATAAGCCTTTAAACCCACATACTGGATGGGCCCAGGAAAATCCACATCACAATATGCATTTTGTGCTCCATACTCCTTTGTTTTATACATTGGCGGCAAGGTCAGCCCTGCTGCATAGTCAGTCATACGCACCCCATTAGGCCTTGGAACCCACATACTGGATGGGCCGAGGAAAATCCACTTCACAATATGCATTTTGTACTCCAGTACTCCTTTGTTTTACACATTGGCGGCAAGGCCAGCCCTGCTGCATAGTCATATGCACCCCATTAGGCATTGGAACCCACATACTGGATGTGCCAATGAAAATCCACTTCACAATATGCATTTTGTACTCCAGTACTCCTTTGTTTTACACATTGGCGGCAAGGCCAGCCCTGCTGCATAGTCAGTCATATGCACCCCATTGGCGGCAAGGCCAGCCCTGCTGCATAGTCAGTCATATGTACCCCATTAGGCCTTGGAACCAACATAGTGGATGGGCCCAAGAATATCCACTTCACAATATGCATGTTGTAGTCCCATACTTCTTGGTTTTACACATTGCCAGCAAGGCCTGCCCTGCTGCATAGTCAGTCATATGCACCCCATTAGGCCTTGGAACCTAAATACTGGATGGGCCCAGGAAAATTCACTTCACAATATGCATTTTGTACTCTCGTACTCCTTGGTTTTACACATTGGTGGCAAGGCCAGCCCTGCTGCATAGTCAGTCATATGCACCCCATTAGGCCTTGGAACCCACATACTGGATGGGCCCAGGAAAATCCACTTCGAAATATGAATTTTGTGCTCCATACTCCTTTGTTTTATACATTGGCAGGAAGGCGAGCCCTGCTGCATAGTCATATGCACCCCATTAGGCCTTGGAACCCACATACTGGATGTGCCCATGAAAATCCACTTCACAATATGCATTTTGTGCTCCATGCTCCTTTGATTTATACATTGGCGGCAAGGCCAGCCCTGCTGCATAGTCAGTCATATGCACCCCATTAGGCCTTGGAACCCACATACTGGATGGGCCCAGGAAAATCCACTTCACAATATGAATTTTGTGCTCCATACTCCTTTGTTTTATACATTGGCAGGAAGGCGAGCCCTGCTGCATAATAATAATAATCTTTATTTATATAGCGCCAACATATTCCGCAGCGCTTTACAGTTTAACAGTTTCAAACAGCAATCATAGGTAACAATGTTAGCAATACAATAATAAAGCAAAATAAGATGACCCTGCCCGTGAGAGCTTACAATCTCAGTCATATGCACCCCATTAGGCCGTGGAACCCACATACTGGATGGGCCCAGGAAAATCCACTTCACAATATGAATTTTGTGCTCTATACTCCTTTGTTTTATACATTGGCAGGAAGGCGAGCCCTGCTGCATAATAATAATAATCTTTATTTATATAGCGCCAACATATTCCGCAGCGCTTTACAGTTTAACCCCTTCACCCCCAAGGGTGGTTTGCACGTTAATGACCGGGCCAATTTTTACAATTCTGACCACTGTCCCTTTATGAGGCTATAACTCTGGAACGCTTTGACGGATCTTGGCGATTCTGACATTGTTTTCTCGTGACATATTGTACTTCATGTTAAAGGTAAAATTTATTCGATATAACTTGCGTTTATTTGTGAAAAAAATGGAAATTTGGCGAAAATTTTGAAAATTTTGCAATTTTCCAACTTTGAATTTTTGTGCCCTTAAATCACAGACATATGTCACGCAAAATACTTAATAAGTAACATTTCCCACATGTCTACTTTACATCAGTACAATTTTGGAACCAAAATTTTTTTTTGTGACGGAGTTATAAGGGTTAAAAGTTGACCAGCAATTTCTCATTTTTACAACACCATTTTTTTTTAGGGACCACATCTCATTTGAAGTCATTTTGAGGGGTCTATATGATAGAAAATACTCAAGTGTGACACCATTCTAAAAACTGCACCCCTCAAGGTGCTCAAAACCACATTCAAGAAGTTTATTAACCCTTCAGGTGTTTCACAGGAATTTTTGGAATGTTTAAATAAAAATGAACATTTAACTTTTTTTCACACAAAATTTATTTCAGCTCCAATTTGTTTTATTTTACCAAGGGTAACAGGAGAAAATGGACCCCCAAAGTTGTTGTACAATTTGTCCTGAGTACGATGATACCCCATATGTGGGTGTAAACCATTGTTTAGGCGCATGGCAGAGCTTGGAAGGGAAGGAGCGCCATTTGACTTTTCAATGCAAAATTGACTGGAATTGAGATGGGACGCCATGTTGCGTTTGGAGAGCCCCTGATGTGCCTAAACATTGAAACTCCCTACAAGTGACACCATTTTGGAAAGTAGACCCCCTAAGGAACTTATCTAGATGTGTGGTGAGCACTTTGACCCACCAAGTGCTTCACAGAAGTTTATAATGCAGAGCCGTAAAAATAAAAAATCATATTTTTTCACAAAAATGATCTTTTCGCCCCCAATTTTTTATTTTCCCAAGGGTAAGAGAAGAAATTGGACCCCAAAAAATGTTGTGCAATTTGTCCTGAGTACGCTGATACCCCATATGTGGGTGTAAACCATTGTTTGGGCGCATGGCAGAGCTTGGAAGGGAAGGAGCGCCATTTGACTTTTCAATGCAAAATTGACTGGAATTGAGATGGGACGCCATGTTGCGTTTGGAGAGCCCCTGATGTGCCTAAACATTGAAACTCCCTACAAGTGACACCATTTTGGAAAGTAGACCCCCTAAGGAACTTATCTAGATGTGTGGTGAGCACTTTGACCCACCAAGTGCTTCACAGAAGTTTATAATGCAGAGCCGTAAAAATAAAAAATCATATTTTTTCACAAAAATGATCTTTTCGCCCCCAATTTTTTATTTTCCCAAGGGTAAGAGAAGAAATTGGACCCCAAAAAATGTTGTGCAATTTGTCCTGAGTACGCTGATACCCCATATGTGGGTGTAAACCATTGTTTGGGCGCATGGCAGAGCTTGGAAGGGAAGGAGCGCCATTTGACTTTTCAATGCAAAATTGACTGGAATTGAGATGGGACGCCATGTTGCGTTTGGAGAGCCCCTGATGTGCCTAAACATTGAAACTCCCTACAAGTGACACCATTTTGGAAAGTAGACCCCCTAAGGAACTTATCTAGATGTGTGGTGAGCACTTTGACCCACCAAGTGCTTCACAGAAGTTTATAATGCAGAGCCGTAAAAATAAAAAATCATATTTTTTCACAAAAATGATCTTTTTGCCCCCAATTTTTTATTTTCCCAAGGGTAAGAGAAGAAATTGGACCCCAAAAAATGTTGTGCAATTTGTCCTGAGTACGCTGATACCCCATATGTGGGTGTAAACCATTGTTTGGGCGCATGGCAGAGCTTGGAAGGGAAGGAGCGCCATTTGACTTTTCAATGCAAAATTGACTGGAATTGAGATGGGACGCCATGTTGCGTTTCGAGAGCCCCTGATGTGCCTAAACATTGAAACTCCCTACAAGTGACACCATTTTGGAAAGTAGACCCCCTAAGGAACTTATCTAGATGTGTTTTGAGAGCTTTGAACCCCCAAGTGTTTCACTACAGATTATAACGCAGAGCCGTGAAAATAATTTTTTTTTTTTTTCTCAAAAATGATTTTTTAGCCCCCAGCTTTGTATTTTTACAAGGGTAACAGAATAAATTGGACCCCAAAATTTGTTTTCCAATTTGTCCTGAGTACGCTGATACCCCATATGTGGGGGGGAACCACTGTTTGGGCGCATGACAGAGCTCGGAAGGGAAGGAGCGCCATTTGGAATGCAGACTTAAATGGATTGGTCAGCAGCCGTCACGTTGCATTTGCAGAGCCCCTGATGTACCCAAACAGTACAAACCCCCCACAAGTGACCCCATATTGGAAACTAGACCTCCCAAGGAACTTATCTAGATGTGTTTTGAGAACTTTAAACCCCCAAGTGTTTCACTAAAGTTTATAGCGCAAAGCCGTGAAAATAAAAATTCTTTTTTTTTTTTCACAAAAATGATTTTTTAGCCCCCAGTTTTGTATTTTCACAAGGGTAACAGGATAAATTAGACCCCAAAAGTTGTTGTCCAATTTGTCCTGAGTACGCTGATACCCCATATGTCGGGGGGAACCACTGTTTGGGCGCATGACAGAGCTCGGAAGGGAAGGAGCGCCATTTGGAATGCAGCCTTAAATGGATTGGTCTGCAGGCGTCACGTTGCATTTGCAGAGCCCCTGATGTACCCAAACAGTACAAACCCCCCACAAGTGACCCCATATTGGAAACTAGACCTCCCAAGGAACTTATCTAGATGTGTTGTGAGAACTTTGAACCCCCAAGTGTTTCACTACAGTTTATAATGCAGAGCCGTGAAAATAAAACATCTTTTTTTTCCCACAAAAATGATTTTTAGCCCCCCAAATTTTTATTTTCCTAAGGATAACAAGAGAACTTGGACCCCAGAAGTTGTTGTTCAATTTGTCCCGAGTACGCTGATAACACATATGTTGGGGTAAACCCCTTTTTGGGCGCACGGGAGAGCTCGGAAGGGAAGGAGCACTGTTTTACTTTTTCAACGCAGAATTGGCTGGAATTGAGATTGGACGCCATGTCGCGCTTGGAGAGCCCCTGATGTGCCCGAACAGTGGAAACTCCCCAATTCTACCTGAAACCCTAACCCAAACACACCCCTAACCCTAATACCAACGGTAACCCTAACCACACCCCTAGCCCTGACACACACATAATTCTAATCCCAACCCTAATCCAAACGTAAATGTAATCCAAACCCTAACCCTAACTTTAGCCCCAACACTAACTTTAGCCCCAACCCTAACTTTACCTCCAACCCTAGCCCTAACCATAACCCTACCCCTAACCCTAACCCTAAACGTGACTGAAATACGTGGCACTGAAATACGTGGCACTGAAATACGTGGCACTGAAATACGTGGCACTGAAATACGTGGCACTGAAACACGTGGCACTGAAATACGTGATACGTGGCACTGAAATACATGGCACTGAAATACGTGGCACTGAAATACGTGGCACTGAAATACGTGGCACTGAAATATGTGATACGTGGCACTTAAATACGTGGCACTGAAACACGTGGCACTGAAATACGTGATACGTGGCACTGAAATACGTGGCACTGAAATACGTGGCACTGAAATACGTGCAACTGAAATACGTGGTACTAAAATATGTGGCACTGAAATACGTGATACGTGACACTGAAATACGTGGCACTGAAACACGTGGCACTGAAATACGTGATACGTGGCACTGAAATACGTGGCACTGAAATACGTGGCACTGAAATACGTGGCACTGAAATACGTGGCACTATGACTGTCAGAAAATGTTCATTAAACGGTTAGGGGTGAGGTTAGGGGTAGAGTTAGGGTTAGGGTTTGGATCCCTTTATCACCTTGATGGTGGTGGGTGGCTTTTCAGTGTGTTTTCTGTTTTTTTCGATAAAAATGCATGCGTTTTTAACGCAAACAAACGCATGTGCTTAAAAACGCAAGAAAATACTGCAGGTTGTATTTCTGAAAATGAACGCATGCAGAAAAAAACCGCATGCGTTTGAAAACGCGACCAAACGCGTACAAAAAAACCGCATGCGTTTTCAATGTTAAATATAGGGAAAAAACGCATGCGTTTTTTTGTGCAAAAAACGCTGCAGACAAAAACGGAAGTGTGAAACCAGCGACGCTTTTTATAGCAAAAAAGTTTTTGCGTCTCCACATTTTGAGACCTATAATTTTTCCACATTTGCTCCACAGAGTCATGTGAGGTCTTGTTTTTTGCGGGACGAGTTGACGTTTTTATTGGTAACATTTTCGGACACGTGACCGTTTTTGATCGCTTTTTATTCCGATTTTTGTGAGGCAGAATGACCAAAAACCTGCTATTCATGAATTTCTTTTGGGAGAGGCGTTTATACCGTTCCGGGTTTGGTAAAATTGATAAAGCAGTTTTATTTGTCGGGTCAGTATGATTACAGCGATATCTCATTTATATCATTTTTTTTATGTTTTGGCACTTTTATACGATAAAAACTATTTTATAGAAAAAATAATTATTTTGGTATCGCTTTATTCTCAGGACTATAACTTTTTTATTTTTTTGCTGATGATGCTGTATGGCGGCTTGTTTTTTGCGGGACAAGATGACGTTTTCAGCGGTACCATGGATATTTATATCAGTCGTTTTGATCGCGTGTTATTCCACTTTTTGTTCGGCGGTATGGTAATAAAGCGTTGTTTTTTGCCTCGTTTTTTTTTTTTTTTTCTTACGGTGTTTACTGAAGGGGTTAACTAGTGTGGCAGTTTTATAGGTTGGGTCGTTACGGACGTGGCGATACTAAATATGTGTACTTTTATTGTTTTTTTTTTTTAATTTAGATAAAGAAATGTATTTATGGGAATAATATATATTTTTTTTTTTCATTATTTTGGAATATTTTTTTTTATTTTTTTTTACACATTTGGAAATTTTTTTTTTTACTTTTTTACTTTGCCCCAGGGGGGGACAATACAGATCGGTGATCTGTCAGTTTGCATAGCACTCTGACAGATCACCGATCTGCGAGAAGTGCAGGCTGCTTCACAGTGCCTGCTCTGAGCAGGCTTCTGTGAAGCCACCTCCCTCCCTGCAGGACCCGGATCCGCGGCCATCTTGGATCCGGGTCTGGAGCAGGCAGGGAGGGAGGTAAGACCCTCGCAGCAACGCGATCACATCGCGTTGCTGCGGGGGGCTCAGGGAAGCCCGCAGGGAGCCCTCTCCCTGCGCGATGCTTCCCTGCATCGCCGGCACATCGCGATCATGTTTGATCGCGGTGTGCCGGGGGTTAATGTGCCGGGGGCGGTCCGTGACCGCTCCTGGCACATAGTGCCGGATGTCAGCTGCGATATGCAGCCGATACCCGGCCGCGATCGGCCGCGCTCCCCCCGTGAGCGCGGCCGATCGGCTATGACGTACTATCCCGTCGGCGATCATACGGGCCCACCCCACCTCGACGGGATAGTACGTCAAATGTCGGGAAGGGGTTAACAGTTTCAAACAGCAATCATAGGTAACAATGTTAGCAATACAATAATAAAGCAAAATAAGATGACCCTGCCCGTGAGAGCTTACAATCTCAGTCATATGCACCCCATTAGGCCGTGGAACCCACATACTGGATGGGCCCAGGAAAATTCACTCGTATTTTTTAATGTTATGATGGTTCCCTCTTTGCACAATTATTTACAGGAGAATTTTGCAATTTTATTTGACATGTTTTTAACATGAAGGTTCAGATACCGGTTTAAAAAAAGGCAAATACTTGCAATACAAGGCAATTTTATTGCAAACTACAAAATTCAAGGCATAGTATGATTTAATAGTGTGAGTGCGTACACTTTTGTATGTGTTAACATACACAGGTTAATAAGTACATATAAGGATTAAATAAATATAGTGATTACGTATATATGAAGATTAACTACATACAGTATAGTTAGATCATCACCAAGAGGCTTTTAAACATCATCCGTCTGGAATATAAGAGAAGCAACACCAAGACAGAGAACCCCTGGGAGATTACCTACACTGCATGGGCATCCCCAATTATGCAGGTATCAGCACACTGTACATGTACAGGTACCCCAGTTTTGGCATCTGTCTTAGTCATGTTTCTCTGGTCTTATATAGTGAATAACACTATGTAGTAACTCAAGTTTCACCCACACCTTCAAGTGGCCACTTTTCAAGGTTGGATGAAACTGAGATATCATGGAGTCATCAGACGAGGGGCCATAAACCCCTAGAAAATAAAAGCCACAAGGATTTAGATCAAACCACCACCGGCATAGTTTCAGTAAACCTTAATGTTTTACAATGACAAACAGCAAACATATAGAGGCTTAGAACTGTTTGTGAAGTGAATAAACAAACATTTATCAAGATTGTGTCTCTATGAGCATTGTCTGTCACATCTCTAAATGTTTTCCAAGAAATGCAGCTATGTGATTGTCTGAATGCATTCGGTATACAGTATTTTAATCGTGTTTACAAATCGCCATTTGTATATTCTCCATTTGTACATTTGAGGCAGACAAAGCTAAGGCTCGCAAAGAGAAAAACAAATATAGTGGACAAAGCTATATTTTTAATGAACTAATGAGGCAAAGTAACAGCATTGCTTTATCAAATTTATATGAAGTGTATTGTGTCCAATGTTAGCAACCAGGCAACACAAAAAGGAGCTTTTCAAGTGAGCTCTTTAAGGTACACAAATGTCATGAAGTGTTTTCCAACAAGGATGTGGTTTCACCAATGGGGGTACCTTTTGTAAAAATAGACTAGTGCCATCACAGCCCTCCTTGACCAAACTTCACCAGCCTATAACAGTACAAAGCACGTTCACCCTCGTGATCTAGTGGCAGTTAAACAAGAGACATTGCAGGAGACAGAGTTAAGAAATAGGCCTGTTGTGAACTCTATGTTCAGGCTCCCTCTTGTGGTCACTGGTGGTATGGTGTGACTTTTGCTTTGGGCTCCCCCTGGTGGCTTTGTCTGTTATCCTGCTGGTCTCTGGCTATCAGCTGGTTCATTATCCTCTGGGAGGTTCCTATATAGCTCTGTTTTACTTTCACTTGTTGCCGGCTGTCAATGTAATCAGTGTTACTCAGATTCTTTCTGACTACCTTGCTCCCAGTCCATCCAGGACAAGCTAAGTTTTGTTTGCTCATTTTTTTGATCAGCAGTGTTTATCATGTTTTCTGTTCCAGCTTGCTAAAATGTAATTCCCTCGCTTGCTGGTTGCTCTAGTGGGCTGAGTTTCTCCCCACACACCGTTAGTTGGTGTGTGGGTTCTTGAAATCTCAGGATGGATATTTTGTAAGGGTTTTTTATTGATCGCATAGACCCCTGCTCTATTTTTCTGCTTTCTAGTACTAGTGGGCCTCTTTTGCTGAATCTGATTTCATCCCTATGTATGTGCCTTCTTCTTACCTCACCGTTAATATTTGTTGGGGGCTTCTATATCTTTGGGGATTATTTCTCTGGAGGCAAGCGAGGTCTTTCTTTCTCTTTAGGGGTAGCTAGTTCCTCAGGCTGGCTCGAGACGTCTAGTAATTTTTTAGGCACGTTCACCGGCTACCTCTAGTTGTGTTGGATAGGTTCAGATTTGCGATCAGTCCAGTTACCATCTCCCTAGAGCTCGTCCTTAGTTTAATCACTTGCTGATCTATTTGTGATCCTCCGCCACTTGGGATCATAACATAGGCCCAATGGAATGCCATGTCCAATTCCCCAATGTGGGGTTCTTTTTGGACTTATTAAAATAGTGCCATCACAGCCCCCTAGACCTAAATGCCCCGTACAGACCACGTTCACCCTGGTAATCTAATGGCAGTTAAAGGACACATTGCAGGAGACAGACTTAAGAAGTACTGAAGATAAAAATGATGGCGGGTGCACCACTTGAGATGTAGAGGATAATAAAATGGAACAGCAGGGTGCTACATTAAGCATGGGAAAGGCAAATAGAGTAAAAAAAAAAGGAAAAGCACCAATGCACTGAAACATGCACACCTGCTACAAATCTTGTGGCAAAGTATGAAGAACAATTTTTATTGCAAGCAAAAACACATTACAACCATAAAATCATTTAAAAACAGTACCGAAGTACAAAACACCCCCCAAACATCAATGTATGCAAATGGCAAAAAATGTGCAAACACACGCTATATGTCCTGTGCTAGTGGACTAAATATACATGAACCAGTATCACATAATACAGGGTAAATAAGCATGAATTATGCAACAAGTATAACAATAACCCAAAACAAGTCCTATAAACACCACATGATAGGCGTCCCTATATGTGTCTTAACCCCTTCATGACCCAGCCTATTTTGGCCTTAATGACCTTGCCGTTTTTTGCAATTCTGACCAGTGTCCGTTTATGAGGTAATAACTCAGGAACGCTTCAACGGATCCTAGCGATTCTGAGATTGTTTTTTCGTGACATATTGGGCTTCATGTTAGTGGTAAATTTAGGTCAATAATTTCTGAGTTTATTTGTGAAAAAAATGGAAATTTGGCAAAAATTTTGAAAATTTCGCAATTTTCACATTTTGAATTTTTATTCTGTTAAACCAGAGAGTTATGTGACACAAAATAGTTAATAAATAACATTTTCCACATGTCTACTTTACATCAGCACAATTTTGGAAACAAATTTTTTTTTTGCTAGGAAGTTATAAGGGTTAAAATTTGACCAGCGATTTCTCATTTTTACAACAAAATTTACAAAACCATTTTTTTTAGGGACCACCTCACATTTGAAGTCAGTTTGAGGGTTCTATATGGCTGAAAATACCCAAAAGTGACACCATTCTAAAAACTGCACCCCTCAAGGTGCTCAAAACCACATTCAAGAAGTTTATTAACCCTTCAGGTGTTTCACAGCAGCAGAAGCAACATTTAAGTAAAAAATGAACATTTAACTTTTTAGTCACAAAAATGATATTTTAGCGAAGATTTTTTTATTTTCCCAAGGGTAAAAGGAGAAACTGGACCACGAACGTTGTTGTCCAATTTGTCCTGAGTAGGGTTGAGCGAAACGGGTCGATCATTTTCAAAAGTCGCCGACTTTTGGCTAAGTCGGCGTCTCATGAAACCCGATCCGACCCCTGTGCTTGTCGGCCATGCGGTACGCGACTTTCGCGCCAAAGTCGCGTTTCAATGACGCGAAAAGCGCCATTTCTCAGCCAATGAAGGTGAACGCAGAGTGTGGGCAGCGTGATGACATAGATCCTGGTCCCCACCATCTTAGAGAAGGGCATTGCAGTGATTGGCTTGCTGTCTGCGGCGTCACAGGGGCTATAAAGGGGCGTTCCCGCCGACCGCCATCTTACTGCTGCTGATCTGAGCTTAGGGAGAGGTTGCTGCCGCTTCGTCAGAAGCAGGGAGAGCGTTAGGCAGGGTCCACTAACCACCAAACCGCTTGTGCTGTAGCGATTTCCACTGTCCAACACCACCTTCGGTGTGCAGGAACAGTGGAAGCTATTTTTTTTTTTTTTCCTCAGCGCTGTAGCTCATTGGGCTGCCCTAGAAGGCTCCGTGATAGCTGTATTGCTGTGTGTACGCCACTGTGGAAACCAACTGCTTTTTTCAAAGCACATATCCTCTTGTTCCTTTCTGCACAGCTATCTTTTTTGTTTGTCCACACTTTTTATTTAATTTGTGCATCAGTCCACTCCTATTGCTGCCTGCCATACCTGGCTTAGATTACTGCAGGGAGATAGTAATTGTAGGACAGTCCCTGTTTTTTTTTTGTTTTGTTTTTTGTGGGAGATTAAGATTGGCATTTCTGCTACAGTGCCATCCCTGTGTGTGCCATCTCTCACTGAGTGGGCCATAGAAAGCCTATTTATTTTTTCCGTGATTTGTGTTCTAAATTCTACCTCAACACAAAAACACTACATCAATCAGTGGTAGAAAAATATTGGCCTCAGTCAGGGCTTGTGTGCCACTGCTGTGTGTGCTATCTCTCATTCAGTGGGCTATAGAAAGCCTATTTATTTATTTATTTTTTTTCTTATTATTTGGTTTCTAAAGTCTCCCTGAAAAAAAAAAAAAAAAAAAAAAACAGTGGGAGAGTAATATTGCCCTTTCAGCTTGTGTGCCAGTCTTGACTCCTGGGTGTGCCACCTCTCTCTCATTCAGTGGGCCATAGAAAGCCTATTTATTTTTTTGGTTTTTTTAATATTATTTGGTTTCTAAAGTCTCCCTGAAAAAAAAAAAAAACATAAAAAAACAGTGGGAGAGTAATATTGCCCTTTCAGCTTGTGTGCCAGTCTTGACTCCTGGGTGTGCCACCTCTCTCATTCAGTGGGCCATAGAAAGCCTATTTGTTTTTTTTTTTAAATATTATTGGGTTTCTAAAGTCTCCCTTAAAAAACAAAAAATACATAAAAAAACAGTGGGAGAGTAATATTGCCCTTTCAGCTTGTGTGCCAGTCTTGACTCCTGGGTGTGCCACCTCTCTCATTCAGTGGGCCATAGAAAGCATTTTTTTTTTTCCTTGATTTGTGTTCTAAAATCTACCTCAACACAAAAACACTACATCAATCAGTGGGAGAAAAATATTGGCCTCAGTCAGGGCTTGTGTGCCACTGCTGTGTGTGCTATCTCTCATTCAGTGGGCCATAGAAAGCCTATTTATTTTTTTGGTTTTTTTAATATTATTTGGTTTCTAAAGTCTCCCTGAAAAAAAAAAAAAAAAAAAAAAAACAGTGGGAGAGTAATATTGCCCTTTCAGCTTGTGTGCCAGTCTTGACTCCTGGGTGTGCCACCTCTCTCTCATTCAGTGGGCCATAGAAAGCCTATTTATTTTTTTGTTTTTTTTAATATTATTTGGTTTCTAAAGTCTCCCTGAAAAAAAAAAAACATAAAAAAACAGTGGGAGAGTAATATTGCCCTTTCAGCTTGTGTGCCAGTCTTGACTCCTGGGTGTGCCACCTCTCTCATTCAGTGGGCCATAGAAAGCCTATTTATTTTTTTTTTTAAATATTATTGGGTTTCTAAAGTCTCCCTTAAAAAACAAAAAATACATAAAAAAACAGTGGGAGAGTAATATTGCCCTTTCAGCTTGTGTGCCAGTCTTGACTCCTGGGTGTGCCACCTCTCTCATTCAGTGGGCCATAGAAAGCATTTTTTTTTCCTTGATTTGTGTTCTAAAATCTACCTCAACACAAAAACACTACATCAATCAGTGGTAGAAAAATATTGGCCTCAGTCAGGGCTTGTGTGCCACTGCTGTGTGTGCTATCTCTCATTCAGTGGGCTATAGAAAGCCTATTTATTTATTTATTTTTTTTCTTATTATTTGGTTTCTAAAGTCTCCCTGAAAAAAAAAAAAAAAAAAAAAAACAGTGGGAGAGTAATATTGCCCTTTCAGCTTGTGTGCCAGTCTTGACTCCTGGGTGTGCCACCTCTCTCTCATTCAGTGGGCCATAGAAAGCCTATTTATTTTTTTGGTTTTTTTAATATTATTTGGTTTCTAAAGTCTCCCTGAAAATAAAAAAAAAAAACTTAAAAAAACAGTGGGAGAGTAATATTGCCCTTTCAGCTTGTGTGCCAGTCTTGACTCCTGGGTGTGCCACCTCTCTCTCTCATTCAGTGGGCCATAGAAAGGCTATTTATTTTTTTGGTTTTTTTAATATTATTTGGTTTCTAAAGTCTCCCTGAAAAAAAAAAAAAAAAAATTAGGTGGGAGATTAATATTGACATTAGTGCTTGAGTGACAATCCTGCGTGTGTGTCATCTCTGTGATTTTGTGCCACAGAAAACAGAGTGTGTAACATTGTGCCTGATTTTCCTTGTGGTCTCACCAACCTGTTAAGGGATATTGAAATCATACTGAAGTTATAGCTCACCGTGTAAGTTGTTTGACAGCAACAAATAAAGTTACTTTGGTTAAGATTTTAAAACAATGAGGAAGTCTGGTGCAAGAGGTCGTCGTGGGCGTTCATTGTCAGTTGGTAATGATGGTAGTGGTAGTGGAGCATCAGGTGGTCGTGGGGATAAAAATATTCCACCTAAGTCTGGAGCTGTGGAGCCAGTTTCGTCGTCAGGCTACACAAGGCCTCGAACGCTCTCTTTTCTGGGAGTAGGAAAACCGCTTTTAAAGGCGGAGCAGCAACAGCAAGTTTTGGCTTACATTGCAGACTCAGCCTCTAGCTCTTTTGCCTCCTCTTCCGAAACTGGTAAATGTAAAAGCAGCGCGTCGCTTGTGGATGTTCACGGTCAGGGACAAGTCGCTTCCTTGTCCTCCTCAGCAAAAACTACAACAAGAGAGAAGGATGCAGCAGGCGACACAACGGGTCACTCCATGGAGCTCTTTACACATACCGTCCCTGGCTTAGAAAGTGAAACATTTAACAGGCCATGCCCATTACAAGTATATTCTGACATGGAGTGCACTGATGCACAGCCACAGCCAGAGTACTATGCTGCTCCTTTGACTCAGACCACCACATTGCCCTCTCAGGGTACAGATCCACAATCAGACCCTGATGAGACTATGTTGCCCCGCCACGAACGCTATACCACCGACCGACACAGTGACACAGACGAAGTTGCACACGAGCTCGAAGAGGAGGTAATAGATGACCCAGTTATTGACCCCGATTGGCAGCCATTGGGGGAACAGGGTGCAGGCGGCAGTAGTTCAGAAGCGGAGGTGGAGGAGGGGCCGCAGCAGGCATCAACATCGCAACAGGTTCCATCTGCCGGGCCCGTATCTGGCCCAAAACGCGTGTCAAAGCCAAAACCTGTTGGAGGACAGCGTGGCCATCCGGTTAAAGCTCAGTCTGCAATCCCTGAAAAGGGATCCGAGTCTAGGAAGAGTGCAGTCTGGCATTTTTTTAAACAACATCCAACTGATCAGCGCAAAGTCATCTGTCAAAAATGTTCAACTAGCTTAAGCAGAGGTCAGAATCTGAAAAGTCTAAATACTAGTTGCATGCATAGACACTTAACCACCATGCATTTTCAAGCCTGGACTAACTACCAAACGTCCCTTAAGGTTGTAGCACCCTCGGCCAATGAAGCTAGTCAGCAACGCAACATCCCTTCCGTCACTGTAAGGCCACCATTTTCCGCACCACCGGCAGTATCTGTGCAGGTTTCTTTGCCAGCCAAAAGCAGTCAGGGTCAGGGAACCACCAGTTTTGTAGGAGGAAATATTGCATCTAGGGCACCGGCGGAAACAATACCGTCTCCAACCGTCTCTCAGTCTGCCATGTACACCGGCACACCCGAAAGTTCCACGATCTCCAGCTCTCCAGTCCAGCTCACCCTACATGAGACTCTGGTTAGAAAAAGGAAGTACTTATCCTCGCATCCGCGTACACAGGGTTTTAACGCCCACATAGCTAGACTAATCTCGTTAGAGATGATGCCCTACCGGTTAGTTGAAAGCGAAGCTTTCAAAGCCCTGATGGAGTACGCTGAACCACGATACGAGCTACCCAGTCGACACTTTTTTCCAGAAAAGCCATCCCAGCCCTGCACCAGCATGTTAAACAGCGCATCGTCCATGCACTCAGGCAATCTGTGAGTACAAAGGTGCACCTGACTACAGATGCATGGACCAGTAGGCATGGCCAGGGACGTTATGTGTCCATCACGGCACACTGGGTGAATGTGGTGGATGCAGGGTCCACAGGCGACATCAATTTAGGGACAGTTGTGCCTAGCCCACGGTCTAGGAAACAGTTGGCTGTAGGCGTTCGCACCCCCTCCTCCTCCTCCTCCTCGTCCTCCTGCAGAAACTACAGCTCTTCCACAGAACGCAGTCTGCCAACCACTCCATCGGCAGATGACACTGTTGCACACCAGTTGTCCCATTATGGGCCAGCTACTGCCAAGCGTCAGCAGGCTGTATTGGCTATGAAGTGTTTGGGCGACAACAGACACACCGCGGAAGTTCTATCCGAGTTCTTGCAACAAGAAACGCAGTCGTGGCTGGGCACAGTAGATCTTGAGGCAGGCAAGGTAGTGAGTGATAACGGAAGGAATTTCATGGCTGCCATCTCCCTTTCCCAACTGAAACACATTCCTTGCCTGGCTCACACCTTAAACCTGGTGGTGCAGTGCTTATTGAAAACTTATCCTGGGTTCTCCGACCTGCTCCTCAAAGTGCGTGCACTTTGCTCACATATCCGACGTTCGCCTGTACACGCCAGCCGTATGCAGACCTATCAGCGGTCTTTGAACCTTCCCCCGCATCGCCTAATCATAGACGTTGCAACAAGGTGGAACTCAACACTGCACATGCTTCAGAGACTGTGCGAACAGAGGCGTGCTGTTATTTATTTGTGGGAGGATACACGGGCAGGCAGTAGGATGGCAGACATGGAGTTGTCAGGTGTGCAGTGGTCTAAGATACAAGACATGTGTCAAGTCCTTCAGTGTTTTGAGGAATGCACACGGCTGGTTAGTGCAGACAATGCCGTAATAAGCATGAGCATCCCCCTAATGCGTCTGCTGATGCAAAGTTTGACGCACATAAAGGAGCAGGCGTCTGCACCAGAGGAAGAGGAAAGCCTTGATGACAGTCAGCCATTGTCTGGTCAGGGCAGTGTACAGGACGAGGTAGCGGGCGAAGAGGAGGTGGAGGACGAGGAGGATGATGGGGATGAGTATATTTTTAATGCCGAACCTTTCCCGGGGGCACAGGAAATTGGTTGCGTGTCACGGCCGGGTTCTGGTTTTTTGAGGGACACAAGTGACGTAGATTTGCCTGCAACTGCCCCTCAACCAATCACAACCGGAGATTTGACAACTGGAACTTTGGCCCACATGGCGGATTATGCCTTACGTATCCTAAAAAGGGACACACGCATTACGAAAATGATGAACGATGACGATTACTGGTTGGCCTGCCTCCTTGATCCACGCTATAAAGGCAAATTGCAAAATATTATGCCACATGAGAACTTGGAACTAATATTAGCAACCAAACAATCAACTCTTGTTGACCGTTTGCTTCAGGCATTCCCAGCACACAGCGCACGTGATCGTTCTCACACGAGCTCCAGGGGGCAGCAGACTAGGAGTGTTAGGGGTGCACACATCAGAAGTGGCGTTGGACAGAGGGGTTTTCTGACCAGGTTGTGGAGTGATTTTGCTATGACCGCAGACAGGACAGGTACTGCTGCATCAATTGAAAGTGACAGGAGACAACATTTGTCCAGTATGGTTACTAACTATTTTTCATCCCTTATCGATGTTCTCCCTCAACCGTCATTCCCATTTGATTACTGGGCCTCCAAATTAGACACCTGGCCAGAATTGGCAGAATATGCATTGCAGGAGCTTGCTTGCCCGGCAGCAAGTGTCCTATCAGAAAGAGTATTCAGTGCTGCAGGTTCAATATTACCCGAAAAAAGGACTCGTCTGGCTACCCAAAATGTTGACGATCTAACATTCATTAAAATGAACCACAACTGGATTTCGAAATCTTTTGCCCCACCTTGCCCGGCCGACACCTAGCTTTCCTATGAAAAGCTCTTGCCTGTGAATTACTTTTCTAATGTCTAATTTGCTGCAGCTGATTGTACAGCATACGACATGTTTACACCTCCCTAAATGGCAAAACTCCCCACACGGGGCCGTGGTATCGCGACTTGGCGCAAGCACCCGTGAGACTGCTGTTTGTCTGAAGAGGTGGGTGTGCTCGCTTTTGGTTGACGGCATTGCTACTGGGTCCCTCATAGTACAATGTAGTGTCTCTGGCGGTGGTGGTGCGCACCCAACGTCAGACACACCGTTGTAACATGAGGGGCCCTGGGGCGGTCCCGCCGGCCTCAAGAGAGTTCCCCCCTACCCCAGCTCAAAATGTGCTCTACCACGTGCAAAATTATGTCGCACAGCTCCACCAATCTTTAGTCTATTCGCTGACATCATTCAATGTCTGGCACTGACAATACAAATTTGTAGACATCTATGATGCAACTTAAAGTAGTCTGTGTCTGTGTCCTATATTGGCACCATTAAATAGTTACTGCCAAATTACTATGTCAGAAACTCAGTAGATGAGCCCACCCCTGTACCTAAGTATGCCACCTTTTTAATTGTTTTGGTTGTTTTGCGAGACATTAACATCTATTTATATTTTGGGAGTACTGGGACAGACACTCCTTGCACTACTCCTCCACTCACCACCAAGCTGCCTGTGTATCCATGTAACCGCTGTAAAGCTGCCATGAGCCTATTGTTTGTTATTTTAGGCCTTTGATAGCCTGTCTGCGGTCCCTACTTTAAATACTCCTCCACTCACCACCAAGCTGCCTGTGTATCCATGTAACCGCTGTAAAGCTGCCATGAGCCTATTGTTTGTTATTTTAGGCCTTTGATAGCCTGTCTGCGGTCCCTACTTTAAATACTCCTCCACTCACCACAAAGCTGCCTGTGTATCCATGTAACCGCTGTAAAGCTGCCATGAGCCTATTGTTTGTTATTTTAGGCCTTTGATAGCCTGTCTGCGGTCCCTACTTTAAATACTCCTCCACTGACCACCAAGCTGCCTGCCCGTGTATCCATGTAACCGCTGTAAAACTGCCATGAGCCTATTGTTTGTTATTTTAGGCCTTTGATAGCCTGTCTGCGGTCCCTACTTTAAATACTCCTCCACTGACCACCAAGCTGCCTGCCCGTGTATCCATGTAACCGCTGTAAAACTGCCATGAGCCTATTGTTTGTTATTTTAGGCCTTTGATAGCCTGTCTGCGGTCCCTACTTTAAATACTCCTCCACTGACCACCAAGCTGCCTGCCCGTGTATCCATGTAACCGCTGTAAAACTGCCATAAGCCTATTGTTTGTTATTTTAGGCCTTTGATAGCCTGTCTGCGGTCCCTACTTTAAATACTCCTCCACTCACCACCAAGCTGCCTGTGTATCCATGTAACCGCTGTAAAGCTGCAATGAGCCTATTGTTTGTTATTTTAGGCCTTTGATAGCCTGTCTGCGGTCCCTACTTTAAATACTCCTCCACTGACCACCAAGCTGCCTGCCCGTGTATCCATGTAACCGCTGTAAAACTGCCATAAGCCTATTGTTTGTTATTTTAGGCCTTTGATAGCATGTCTGCGGTCCCTACTTTAAATACTCCTCCACTCACCACCAAGCTGCCTGTGTATCCATGTAACCGCTGTAAAGCTGCCATGAGCCTATTGTTTGTTATTTTAGGCCTTTGATAGCCTGTCTGCGGTCCCTACTTTAAATACTCCTCCACTCACCACCAAGCTGCCTGTGTATCCATGTAACCGCTGTAAAGCTGCCATGAGCCTATTGTTTGTTATTTTAGGCCTTTGATAGCCTGTCTGCGGTCCTTACTTTAAATACTCCTCCACTGACCACCAAGCTGCCTGCCCGTGTATCCATGTAACCGCTGTAAAACTGCCATAAGCCTATTGTTTGTTATTTTAGGCCTTTGATAGCCTGTCTGCGGTCCCTACTTTAAATACTCCTCCACTGACCACCAAGCTGCCTGCCCGTGTATCCATGTAACCGCTGTAAAACTGCCATGAGCCTATTGTTTGTTATTTTAGGCCTTTGATAGCCTGTCTGCGGTCCCTACTTTAAATACTCCTCCACTGACCACCAAGCTGCCTGCCCGTGTATCCATGTAACCGCTGTAAAACTGCCATAAGCCTATTGTTTGTTATTTTAGGCCTTTGATAGCCTGTCTGCGGTCCCTACTTTAAATACTCCTCCACTCACCACCAAGCTGCCTGTGTATCCATGTAACCGCTGTAAAGCTGCCATGAGCCTATTGTTTGTTATTTTAGGCCTTTGATAGCCTGTCTGCGGTCCCTACTTTAAATACTCCTCCACTGACCACCAAGCTGCCTGCCCGTGTATCCATGTAACCGCTGTAAAACTGCCATAAGCCTATTGTTTGTTATTTTAGGCCTTTGATAGCCTGTCTGCGGTCCCTACTTTAAATACTCCTCCACTCACCACCAAGCTGCCTGTGTATCCATGTAACCGCTGTAAAGCTGCCATGAGCCTATTGTTTGTTATTTTAGGCCTTTGATAGCCTGTCTGCGGTCCCTACTTTAAATACTCCTCCACTCACCACCAAGCTGCCTGTGTATCCATGTAACCGCTGTAAAGCTGCCATGAGCCTATTGTTTGTTATTTTAGGCCTTTGATAGCCTGTCTGCGGTCCCTACTTTAAATACTCCTCCACTGACCACCAAGCTGCCTGCCCGTGTATCCATGTAACCGCTGTAAAACTGCCATAAGCCTATTGTTTGTTATTTTAGGCCTTTGATAGCCTGTCTGCGGTCCCTACTTTAAATACTCCTCCACTCACCACCAAGCTGCCTGTGTATCCATGTAACCGCTGTAAAGCTGCCATGAGCCTATTGTTTGTTATTTTAGGCCTTTGATAGCCTGTCTGCGGTCCCTACTTTAAATACTCCTCCACTGACCACCAAGCTGCCTGCCCGTGTATCCATGTAACCGCTGTAAAGCTGCCATGAGCCTATTGTTTGTTATTTTAGGCCTTTGATAGCCTGTCTGCGGTCCCTACTTTAAATACTCCTCCACTCACCACCAAGCTGCCTGTGTATCCATGTAACCGATGTAAAACTGCAGTATTTTGCTTATAAAAAAGAAAATACTGGAGAGATATCAAATGCAGACATTTTAACATTAAAAACAAAAACACATACAACAAAAAACTGGTACAGTACAAAAATTGGCCACCAGCTACAAAAACTTTCTCCTGCAAGTAGTTAACTGAAAGGTTTTTTTCCATTGAAAACACAGATATGGCATCCACCGAGTGTTGTCCTGTCGCGTCTTCTTTATATTATTGCCAAGAAGCTGCAACTGAATAAAGCTGAGCTTCTACCTTCTGCCTCTTATTAACTGCTTTTTTTAAAAAAAATTGTCCACCAGCTACAAAAACTTGCTCCTGCAAGTAGTTAACTGAAAGGTTTTTTTCCATTGAAAACACAGATATGGCATCCACCGAGTGTTGTCCTGTCGCGTCTTCTTTATATTATTGCCAAGAAGCTGCAACTGAATAAAGCTGAGCTTCTACCTTCTGCCTCTTATTAACTGCTTTTTTTTAAAAAAATTGTCCACCAGCTACAAAAACTTGCTCCTGCAAGTAGTTAACTGAAAGGTTTTTTTCCATTGAAAACACAGATATGGCATCCACCGAGTGTTGTCCTGTCGCGTCTTCTTTATATTATTGCCAAGAAGCTGCAACTGAATAAAGCTGAGCTTCTACCTTCTGCCTCTTATTAACTGCTTTTTTTAAAAAAAATTGTCCACCAGCTACAAAAACTTGCTCCTGCAAGTAGTTAACTGAAAGGTTTTTTTCCATTGAAAACACAGATATGGCATCCACCGAGTGTTGTCCTGTCGCGTCTTCTTTATATTATTGCCAAGAAGCTGCAACTGAATAAAGCTGAGCTTCTACCTTCTGCCTCTTATTAACTTCTTTTTTTTTATAAAATTGGCTGTTCCGGCCTACTAAAGGTGTCTGTCTGCCCCTGCCTGGTGTTGTCCTCAACTGAATAAAGCTGAGCTTCAACCTTCAGTTCCAAATTACCATTTTTAAAAATGCAATTGGCTGTTCCGGCCTACTAAAGGTGAATGTCTGCCCCTGCCTGGTGTTGTCCTCAACTGAATAAAGCTGAGCTTCTACCTTCTGTTCCAAATTACCATTTTTAAAAATGCCATTGGCTGTTCCGGCCTACTAAAGGTGAATGTCTGCCCCTGCCTGGTGTTGTCCTCAACTGAATAAAGCTGAGCTTCTACCTTCTGTTCCAAATGACCATTTTTAAAAATGCAATTGGCTGTTCCGGCCTACTAAAGGTGTCTGTCTGCCCCTGCCTGGTGTTGTCCTCAACTGAATAAAGCTGAGCTTCTACCTTCTGTTCCAAATTACCATTTTTAAAAATGCAATTGGCTGTTCCGGCCTACTAAAGGTGTCTGTCTGCCCCTGCCTGGTGTTGTCCTCAACTGAATAAAGCTGAGCTTCAACCTTCTGTTCCAAATTACCATTTTTAAAAATGCAATTGGCTGTTCCGGCCTACTAAAGGTGAATGTCTGCCCCTGCCTGGTGTTGTCCTCAACTGAATAAAGCTGAGCTTCTACCTTCTGTTCCAAATTACCATTTCTAAAAATGCCATTGGCTGTTCCGGCCTACTAAAGGTGTCTGTCTGCCCCTGCCTGGTGTTGTCCTCAACTGAATAAAGCTGAGCTTCAACCTTCAGTTCCAAATTACCATTTTTAAAAATGCAATTGGCTGTTCCGGCCTACTAAAGGTGAATGTCTGCCCCTGCCTGGTGTTGTCCTCAACTGAATAAAGCTGAGCTTCTACCTTCTGTTCCAAATTACCATTTCTAAAAATGCCATTGGCTGTTCCGGCCTACTAAAGGTGTCTGTCTGCCCCTGCCTGGTGTTGTCCTCAACTGAATAAAGCTGAGCTTCAACCTTCAGTTCCAAATTACCATTTTTAAAAATGCAATTGGCTGTTCCGGCCTACTAAAGGTGAATGTCTGCCCCTGCCTGGTGTTGTCCTCAACTGAATAAAGCTGAGCTTCTACCTTCTGCCTCTTACTAACTGCTGTTTTTTTAAAAAATTGGCTGTTCCGGCCTACTAAAGGTGTCTGTCTGCCCCTGCCTGGTGTTGTCCTCAACTGAATAAAGCTGAGCTTCAACCTTCTGTTCCAAATTACCATTTTTAAAAATGCAATTGGCTGTTCCGGCCTACTAAAGGTGAATGTCTGCCCCTGCCTGGTGTTGTCCTCAACTGAATAAAGCTGAGCTTCTACCTTCTGTTCCAAATTACCATTTCTAAAAATGCCATTGGCTGTTCCGGCCTACTAAAGGTGTCTGTCTGCCCCTGCCTGGTGTTGTCCTCAACTGAATAAAGCTGAGCTTCAACCTTCAGTTCCAAATTACCATTTTTAAAAATGCAATTGGCTGTTCCGGCCTACTAAAGGTGAATGTCTGCCCCTGCCTGGTGTTGTCCTCAACTGAATAAAGCTGAGCTTCTACCTTCTGCCTCTTACTAACTGCTGTTTTTTTAAAAAATTGGCTGTTCCGGCCTACTAAAGGTGTCTGTCTGCCCCTGCCTGGTGTTGTCCTCAACTGAATAAAGCTGAGCTTCAACCTTCTGTTCCAAATTACCATTTTTAAAAATGCAATTGGCTGTTCCGGCCTACTAAAGGTGTCTGTCTGCCCCTGCCTGGTGTTGTCCTCAACTGAATAAAGCTGAGCTTCTACCTTCTGCCTCTTACTAACTGCTGTTTTTTTAAAAAATTGGCTGTTCCGGCCTACTAAAGGTGTCTGTCTGCCCCTGCCTGGTGTTGTCCTCAACTGAATAAAGCTGAGCTTCTACCTTCTGTTCCAAATTACCATTTTTAAAAATGCAATTGGCTGTTCCGGCCTACTAAAGGTGTCTGTCTGCCCCTGCCTGGTGTTGTCCTCAACTGAATAAAGCTGAGCTTCAACCTTCTGTTCCAAATTACCATTTTTAAAAATGCAATTGGCTGTTCCGGCCTACTAGAGGTGAATGTCTGCCCCTGCCTGGTGTTGTCCTCAACTGAATAAAGCTGAGCTTCTACCTTCTGCCTCTTACTAACTGCTGTTTTTTTAAAAAATTGGCTGTTCCGGCCTACTAAAGGTGTCTGTCTGCCCCTGGCTGGTGTTGTCCTCAACTGAATAAAGCTGAGCTTCAACCTTCTGTTCCAAATTACCATTTTTAAAAATGCAATTGGCTGTTCCGGCCTACTAAAGGTGTCTGTCTGCCCCTGCCTGGTGTTGTCCTCAACTGAATAAAGCTGAGCTTCTACCTTCTGCCTCTTACTAACTGCTGTTTTTTTAAAAAATTGGCTGTTCCGGCCTACTTAAGGTGTCTGTCTGCCCCTGCCTGGTGTTGTCCTCAACTGAATAAAGCTGAGCTTCTACCTTCTGTTCCAAATTACCATTTTTAAAAATGCAATTGGCTGTTCCGGCCTACTAAAGGTGTCTGTCTGCCCCTGCCTGGTGTTGTCCTCAACTGAATAAAGCTGAGCTTCAACCTTCTGTTCCAAATTACCATTTTTAAAAATGCAATTGGCTGTTCCGGCCTACTAAAGGTGTCTGTCTGCCCCTGCCTGGTGTTGTCCTCAACTGAATAAAGCTGAGCTTCTACCTTCTGCCTCTTACTAACTGCTGTTTTTTTAAAAAATTGGCTGTTCCGGCCTACTAAAGGTGTCTGTCTGCCCCTGCCTGGTGTTGTCCTCAACTGAATAAAGCTGAGCTTCTACCTTCTGTTCCAAATTACCATTTTTAAAAATGCAATTGGCTGTTCCGGCCTACTAAAGGTGTCTGTCTGCCCCTGCCTGGTGTTGTCCTCAACTGAATAAAGCTGAGCTTCAACCTTCAGTTCCAAATTACCATTTTTAAAAATGCAATTGGCTGTTCCGGCCTACTAAAGGTGTCTGTCTGCCCCTGCCTGGTGTTGTCCTCAACTGAATAAAGCTGAGCTTCAACCTTCAGTTCCAAATTACCATTTTTAAAAATGCAATTGGCTGTTCCGGCCTACTAAAGGTGTCTGTCTGCCCCTGCCTGGTGTTGTCCTCAACTGAACAAAGCTGAGCTTACACATTCTGGCTTTCGCCCTATACTATCAGATATTAAACTGCATTTGGCCTACTAGTGTGGTTATGCCCTTGAAACAGTGTCTGCTGCTCTTGGGTTTGCTACTCCACTGAACAAAGCAATGCCGCCTGTTTAGTCCTGTTACCAATTTTGAACTGCATTTAGCCTACTTTATTCTTTGGCCCTATATCTGTTTCCTCCTCATCCTGCCCATTGCCCAGCCACTGCTAGATGAGTCTGCTGGTACATTGACCTAGACCACTACATTCCCCTTATACTCTACACAGCCAGAATCTGACCCTGCTGAAAGTAAGGTTCCCCTTCCTGCATGTTATACCACCTTACACAGGGACAGAGAGGAAGGTGCAGATGAAAGTGCAGGTTCCTTCATCAGGTGGGGGGGCATACTCGTTGGCGATGTCACTGGCACAGGGCCCCTCAGAGTACGCAAAAGTGTCGCTGCTGGTGGGAGGCGCCCCCGCCATGCAAACACACATCGCTGTACTTTGAGGGGCCCCGTGCCAGTGCCAATGCGAACGAGTGGGCCCCCCCTGCTTGCTCAGGATCACAGCACTTGCAACGTTGAAATACTTACCTTTCCCTGCAACACCGCCGTGACGTAGTCCGCATTTCCTGGGCCCACGAAAAACTTGAGCCGGCCCTACTCCCCCCACAACTTTTGCCAAATGACCCCCAATTCCCTATGCCCAACTATTATTATAAAGTTAATTAAGATTGACAAGCTTCAGAAACAAGAATGGATGTTTTTGGCATTAAAATGGGCACTGTAGGTGTTTTCCTGGCCTCCACTCACTGCCGACTATGCTTCCCCATTGACTTGCATTGGGTTTCGTGTTTCGGTCGATCCCCGACTTTTAGCGATAATCGGCCGACTGCACTCGACTCGACTCTGGACAAAATCGGGTTTCACAAAACCCGACTCGATCTTAAAAAAATGAAAGTCGCTCAACTCTAGTCCTGAGTATGCTGATACCTCATATGTGGGGGTAAACCACTGTTTGGGCGCACGGCAGGGCTCGGAAGGGAAGGAGCGCCATTTGACTTTTTCAATTAAAAATTGGCTCCAATCTTTAGCGGACACCATGTCGCGTTTGGAGAGCCCCCGTGTGCCTAAACATTGGAGCTCCCCCACAAGTGACCCCATTTTGGAAACTAGACCCCCCAAGGAACTTATCTAGAAGCATAGTGAGCACTTGAAACCCCCAGGTGCTTCACAAATTGATCCGTAAAATGAAAAAGTACTTTTTTTTCACACAAAATTTATTTTAGCCTCATTTTTTTCATTTTCACATGGGCAACAGGATAAAATGGATCCTAAAATTTGTTGGACAATTTCTCCTGAGTACACCGATACCTCACATGTGGGGGTAAACCACTGTTTGGGTGCATGGCAAGGCTCGGAAGGGGAGGCGTGCCATTTGACTTTTTGAATGGAAAATTAGCTCCAATCGTTAGCGGACACCATGTCGCGTTTGGAGAGCCCCTGTGTGCCTAAACATTGGAGCTCCCCTACAAGTGACCACATTTTGGAAACTAGACCCCCCAAGGAACTTATCTAGAAGCATAGTGAGCACTTTAAACTCTCAGGTGCTTCACAAATTGATCCGTAAAATGAAAAAGTACTTTTTTTTCACACAAAATTTCTTTTAGCCTCATTTTTTTCATTTTCACATGGGCAACAGGATAAAATGGATCCTAAAATTTGTTGGGCAATTTATCCTGAGTACGCTGATACCTCATATGTGGGGATAAACCACTGTTTGGGTGCACGGCAAGGCTCGGAAGGGGAGGCATGCCATTTGACTTTTTGAATGGAAAATTAGCTCCAATCGTTAGTGGACACCATGTCGCGTTTGGAGAGCCCCTGTGTGCCTAAACATTGGAGCTCCCCTACAAGTGACCCCATTTTGGAAACTAGACCCCCCAAGGAACTTATCTAGATGCATAGTGAGCACTTTGAACCCCCAGGTGCTTCACAGAAGTTTATAACGCAGAGCCGTCAAAATAAAAAATAATTTTTCTTTCCTCAAAAATGATTTTTAGCCCAGAATTTTTTATTTTCCCAAGGGTAATAGGAGAAATTGGACCCCAAATGTTGTTGTCCAGTTTGTCCTGAGTACGATTATACCTTATATGTGGGGGTAAACCACTTTTTTTACGCACCGCAGGGCTCGGAAGGGAAGGCACGCCATTTGGCTTTTTGAATGGAAAATTAGCTCCAATCATTAGGGGACACCATGTCGCGTTTGGCGAGCCCCTGTGTGCCTAAACATTGGAGCTCCCGCACAATTGACCCCATTTTGGAAACTAGACCTCCCAAGGAACTAATCTAGATGTGTGGTGAGCACTTTGAACCCCTAAGTGCTTCACAGAAGTTTATAACGCAGAGCCATGAAAATAAAAAATAATTTTTATTTTCTCAAAAATGATTTTTTAGCCCACAATTTTTTATTTTCCCAAGGGTAACAGGAGAAATTGGACTGCAAAAGTTGTTGTCCAGTTTCTCCTGAGTATGCTGATACCCCATATGTGGGGGTAAACCACTGTTTGGGCACATGCCAGGGCTCGGAAGGGAAGTAGTGACGTTTTGGAATGCAGACTTTGATGGAATGGTCTGCGGGCATCATGTTACGTTTGTAGAGCCCCTGATATGCCTAAACAGTAGAAACCCCCCACAAGTGACCCCATTTTGGAAACTAGACCCCCAAAGGAACTTATCTAGATGTGTGGTGAGCACGTTCAACTCCCAAGAGCTTCACAGAAGTTTACAACGCAGAGCCGTGAAAATAAAAAATCATTTTTCTTTCCTCAAAAAAGATGTTTTAGCAAGCAATTTTTTATTTTCACAAGGGTAACAGGAGAAATTGGGCCCCAATATTTGTTGCCCAGTTTGTTGTGAGTGTGCTGATACCCCATACGTGGGGGTAAACCACTGTTTGGGTGCACGTCAGGGCTCGGAAGGGAAGTAGTGACATTTGAAATGCAGACTTTGATGGAATGGTCTGCGGGCATCACATTGCATTTGCAGAGCCCCTGATGTGCCTAAACAGTAGAAACACCCCACAAGTGACCCCATTTTGGAAACTAGACCCCCCAAGGAACTTATCTAGATGTGTGATGAGCACGTTCAACCCCCAAGTGCTTCACAGAAGTTTACAACGCAGAGCCGTGAAAATAAAAAATCATTTTTCTTTCCTCAAAAAAGATGTTTTAGCAAGCAATTTTTTATTTTCACAAGGGTAACAGGAGAAATTGGGCCCCAATATTTGTTGCCCAGTTTGTTGTGAGTGTGCTGGTACCCCATACGTGGGGGTAAACCACTGTTTGGGTGCATGTCAGGGCTCGGAAGGGAAGTAGTGACATTTGAAATGCAGACTTTGATGGAATGGTCTGCGGGCATCACGTTGCATTTGCAGAGCCCCTGATGTGCCTAAATAGTAGAAACACCCCACAAGTAACCCCATTTTGGAAACTAGACCCCCAAGGAACTTATCTAGATGTGTGGTGAGCACTTTCAACCCCCAAGTTCTTCACAGAAGTTAATAACGCAGAGCCATGAAAATAAAAAATAATTGTTCTTTCCTCAAAAATTATGTTTTAGCAAGTAATTTTTTATTTTTGCAAGGGTAACAGGAGAAATTGGACCGCAACAGTTGTTGCCCAGTTTGTTCTGAGTACGCTGGTACCCCAAATGTGGGGGTACACTACTGTTTGGGCGCACTTCGGGGCTTGGAAGGGAGGGAGCACCATTTGACTTTTTGAACGCAAGATTGGCTGGAATCAATGGTGGCGCCATGTTGCGTTTGGAGACCCCTGATGTGCCTAAACAGTGGAAACCCCTCAATTCTAACTTCAACACTAACCCCAACACACCCCTAATCCTAATCCCAACTGTAGCCATAACCCTAATCACAACCCTAACCCCAACACACCCCTAACCACAACCCTAACCCCAACACAACCGTAACCCTAATTCCAACCCTAACCCTAATCCTAACCCTAATCCCAACCCTAATCCCAACCCTAACCACAACTGTAACCCCAACACACCCCTAACCCTATCCGTAACCCTAACCACAAGCCTAATCTTAACCCTATTTCCAACCCTAGCCCTAATTCCAACCCTAACTCTAATTCCAACCCTAACCCTAAGGCTATGTTCACACGGTGCGGTTTTTGCTGCGGATCCGCAGCGGATTTGCAGCTGCGGATCCGCAGACGTTTTCCATGCAGGGTACAGTACAATGTTACCCTATGGAAAACATAATCCGCTGTGCCGACGATCCTTTTTTCCGCTCGAAAATCCACGCTGATTTTCTGCGGAAAAAAAGAAGTAGCATGTCAATTCTTTCTGCGGATTCCGCTGCGGGTTTCCACCTGCCCCAATAGGAAAGTGCAGTTGGAAACCCGCAGTGGAATCCACAGTAGATACAGGACAAAAAACAGCAGTGGAAAACCACCGCGGATTTGCACTGCGGGTTCTCCAAATCAGGACCTGAAAAATCCTCAGGCAAAAAAGGATCGTGTGAACAAGCCCTAAGGCTATGTGCCCACGTTGCGGATTCGTGTGAGATTTTTCCGCATGATTTTTGAAAAATCTGCAGGTAAAAGGCACTGCGTTTTACCTGCGGATTTACAGCAGATTTCCAGTGTTTTTTGTGAGGATTTCACCTGCGGATTCCTATTGAGGAACAGGTGTAAAACGCTGCGGAATCCGCACAAAGAATTGACATGCTGCGGAAAATACAACGCAGCGTTTCTGCACGGAATTTTCCGCACCATGGGCACAGCGGATTTGGTTTTCCATAGGTGTACATGGTACTGTAAACCTGATGGAAAACTGCTACGAATTCGCAGCGGCCAATCCGCTGCGGATCCGCGGCCAAATCCGCACTGTGTGCACATGCCATAACCCTAACCCTACCCCTAACCCTACCCGTAACCCTAACCCTAACCCTACCCCTAGTTCTAACCCTAACTCTAACCCTAACCCTAGTTCTAACCCTAACCCTAGTGGAAAAAGAAAAAATATATATTTTCTTTATTTTATTATTGTCCCTACCTATGGGGGTGATAAAGGGGGGGGGTTATTTATTATTTTTTTATTTTGATCGCTGTGATAGAACCTACCACAGCGATCAAAATTTACTTTGTAATGAATCTGCCGGCCGGCAGATTCGGCGGGCGCACTGCGCATGCGCCCGCCATTTTGGAAGATGGCGGCGCCCAGGGAGAAGACGGACCAACTTCGGGAGGCTCGGTAAGTATGAGGGGGAGGTGGGGGGGTGGATCGGAGCACAGGGGGGGGATCGGAGGACGGGGGGAGCGGACAGGAGCACGGGGGAGCGGACAGGGGGATGGAGGGGGGTACCGGACAGAACGGAGGACTGGGGAGGAGATCGGGGGCGGTGGGGGGGGCAGAACGTGATTTCCAGCCATGGCAGATGCTATTGCAGCATCGGCCATGGCTGGATTGCAATATTTCACCATTTTCATAGGTGAAATATTGCAAATTGCTCTGATTGGCTGTTGCACTTTCAACAGCCAATCAAAGCGATCGTAGCCATGTGGGGGCAAAGCCACCCCCTCTGGGCTGAAGTACAACTCCCCCTCTCCCTACAGATCGGGTGAAATAGGAGTTAACCCTTTCACCCGATCTGCAGGGACGCGATCATTCCATGACGCCACATAGGCGTCATGGGTCGGATTGGCACCGACTTTCATGACACCTACGTGGCGTCAAAGGTCGGGAAGGGGTTAAATAATACCAAAAGAATGGACATATGGCTTGTAAAAATGTGGGAAATGTAACTGGCCCTGAAAGGATGAATGAGTGCCGCAGCAGAATAGTTCTCGCAGCGTGCAAGCCTGCAAACCACCCCTGGGAACCACACAAAATGAAAAAGGGAGGGTGAAAGACAATCAGGTAGATGAGTCAAACCTGAAGCCTGGTAACATGGCTGGAATGGCAGAGTGGACCACAGGGAAAGCAGGGAATAACATGCAATAAAAATGAAGGCATCCAAGAAAAATATACCGATATCACCCATGCATGTCAGGGCCGAGATGTGGGGTGTGGGAAGATCCCACGCGTATCGCTGCTAAAGAGCAGCTTCGTCAGGGAAAGTAACACATTTGAGTAAGTGTCCGCTTTATATAACATGCATCAGAAAAAGATAGTTTACCGGTGTGTTGCGCCAGTGACCCAGGACCGGAAGTGAATGCAGGAGGGCGGCGCATGCGCAACCACAAAAGAAATCCGGCAAGTTGATGAACTTGCAGGAATGAAAGAAGAGCCACCGGAAAAAAATGCTCAGGCCGAGCGGAAGAAGCTAGTGCAATGTGCGGCCGCACAACAAAAAATAGGACAGAGAAGACCGATGGTAATATTAGATAAGAGAAGTAACGCTGCAGCTTGCAAGTAAAGTCCAAGTACGCCCTGTTAGGATAATAACTGAGGGACAAAACTGCATATTGGTTATAGAAAGTACATATAACTGTTACATGGCAAGTTATAACAAAAAATATATAATTAAATAATGCCTGGCTAGAAGAAAAAGATAAAGATAATGCAGGGAACATTTCAGTAATGAAAATATACAGGTCCTTCTCAAAAAATTAGCATATAGTGTTAAATTTCATTATTTACCATAATGTAATGATTACAATTAAACTTTCATATATTATAGATTCATTATCCACCAACTGAAATTTGTCAGGTCTTTTATTGTTTTAATACTGATGATTTTGGCCTACAACTCCTGATAACCCAAAAAACCTGTCTCAATAAATTAGCATATCAAGAAAAGGTTCTCTAAACAACCTATTACCCTAATCTTCTGAATCAACTAATTAACTCTAAACACATGCAAAAGATACCTGAGGCTTTTAAAAACTCCCTGCCTGGTTCATTACTCAAAACCCCCATCATGGGTAAGACTAGCGACCTGACAGATGTCAAGAAGGCCATCATTGACACCCTCAAGCAAGAGGGTAAGACCCAGAAAGAAATTTCTCAACAAATAGGCTGTTCCTAGAGTGCTGTATCAAGGCACCTCAATGGTAAGTCTGTTGGAAGGAAACAATGTGGCAGAAAACGCTGTACAACGAGAAGAGGTGACCGGACCCTGAGGAAGATTGTGGAGAAGGACCGATTCCAGACCTTGGGGAACCTGAGGAAGCAGTGGACTGAGTCTGGTGTGGAAACATCCAGAGCCACCGTGCACAGGCGTGTGCAGGAAATGGGCTACAGGTGCCGCATTCCCCAGGTAAAGCCACTTTTGAACCATAAACAGCGGCAGAAGCGCCTGACCTGGGCTACAGAGAAGCAGCACTGGACTGTTGCTAAGTGGTCCCAAGTACTTTTTTCTGATGAAAGCAAATTTTGCATGTCATTCGGAAATCAAGGTGCCAGAGTCTGGAGGAAGACTGGGGAGAAGGAAATGCCAAAATGCCTGAAGTCCAGTGTCAAGTACCCAGTCAGTGATGGTGTGGGGTGCCATGTCAGCTGCTGGTGTTGGTCCACTGTGTTTCATCAAGGGCAGGGTCAATGCAGCTAGCTATCAGGAGATTTTGGAGCACTTCATGCTTCCTGGCACCTGCTCACAGTGCCAAAACCACTGGTAAATGGTTTACTGACCATGGTATTACTGTGCTCAATTGGCCTGCCAACTCTCCTGACCAGAACCCCATAGAGAATCTGTGGGATATTGTGAAGAGAAAGTTGAGAGACGCAAGACCCAACACTCTGGATGAGCTTAAGGCCGCTATTGAAGCATCCTGGGCCTCCATAACATCTCAGCAGTGTCACAGGCTGATTGCCTCCATGCCACGCCGCATTGAAGCAGTCATTTCTGCCAAAGGATTCCCGAGCAAGTATTGAGTGCATAACTGAACATTATAATTTGATGGTTTTTTTGTTTGTTATTAAAAACACTTTTATTTGATTGGACGGTTGAAATATGCTAATTTATTGAGACAGGTTTTTTGGGTTATCAGGAGTTGTAGGCCAAAATCATCAGTATTAAAACAATAAAAGACCTGACAAATTTCAGTTGGTGGATAATGAATCTATAATATATGAAAGTTTAATTGTAATCATTACATTATGGTAAATAATGAAATTTAACACTATATGCTAATTTTTTGAGAAGGACCTGTACACGGTACACTGGAATACCTACATAAAAATGTACATAAAGTGCACAAAAAAGGTTTTAGTGATAAAGAAAAACCTCATACCACATTGTATATACAAAGAAATAAATAATATTCACATGTGGAATATAAGGAGTTCACAAGGTGAAGACAGAAGTCACAAGAACCACAGTTCATGAAAAAATAAATGCTTTGATCTCAGACGTGCTGCATTGTCCAGATGAGACCAAGTCCAGAAATAGGTAAGTGATATCATTCTGGGAGGAAATCATCTCCCTATCAAAAATCAGAGGATGTCTCAAAGGTCACCACACAGCCCCACAATAGGGGGACAACGTCCAGGGGTCCATGGGCGGATAGACTCCCGCAAGAGACCATGTTATGAGAGAAGAATCAGCCGAGAAATCCTGTATATAACAGCTCTTCATTTAAGCCAGAAGGTGCCATGGATTTGAGGCGAAAGATCCAGCGGGCTTCATGTTGCAAGAGAAGTCTGCGTCGCTCACCACCCCTTTCATTGCAGAAAATTTTCTGCAGGCCAAAGATTGAAGTGTTATTGGGCCTGCCACCATGATTCTTGAGATAATGAAGTGCTAATGGGGTCAGGACCTTACCCTTCTTATAATCCGTAGAAGCCAAATTAATTGTTGACAAGTGCTTCTGTGCCCGTCTCCTCAACTCCTGGGAGGTTTGACCAACATAGACTTTCCGACAAGGGCAGATAATTGCATAGATGACAAAGCTGGACCTGCAGTTGACATATTGATAAAGAGGGTGGTCAGTCTTATCAAAAGGATTGAAAAAATGATCCCTAGTTGGAGGCACATATGGACAAATGACACAGTCCCCGCAAGGGAAAGAACCATAGAGGCGAATACCTCGATTTAATTTAATGACCGGACGTGAAAAATGACTCCTTGTGAGCAGGTCCCGAAGATTCGGGGCCCTACTGGCAGTCAGCAACGGTCTAGGGCTAACACAAGATGATGTTTGGGCATCCCAAGTAAGGATATCCCCGTTTTTACCAAGAATCTGTCTCACCTCATTCCAATTCGTGCTGTATGCTGTGACGAATCTGACGAAAGAATCCTGTGGGCGAGAGTGCGGTACCAAAAGAGCCGCTTGATCAGATGCTTTGGCACGTTGAAATGCCTTAGATATTGTCCTACGAGGATATCCTCTCTGATGGAACCTCATAGTCAGATCTCTGGATTGTTCCTTGAAGCCTGCATCTGTACTACAATTCCTGCGGGCCCGCAGGAATTGTCCCACCGGAATGCCTGTCCGAGTATGAAGGGGATGAAAGCTCTGGAATTGCAAAAGATTATTCGTTGCCGTAGGTTTACTGTAAAGCTCTGTCACCAGTCTGCCACCATCAATCGCAATTTGAAAATCTAAAAACACAGCTGAATTGGAGGAACAAGAATACGTGAGAAAAATATTCAATGAATTGTTGTTAAGTTCACTGAGAAATTGAACACACGCTGCTTCAGAACCTACCCAAATAAAGAATACATCGTTGATAAAACGATACCAATGTTTGATATGGTCTTTGAATCCTGAAGAACAAAAGACAATGGTCTCCTCCCACCATCCAAGAAAGATGTTTGCGTGAGCCGGTGCACAGCGTGCGCCCATGGCCACGCCGGACACTTGCTTATAGTACGTTCTGTCAAAAAGAAAGAAATTATGATACAAGATGAATCTAAGCAGGTCCAGAATGAATGAGTCATGTAGGCGGTTACTGCCGTCAAGACGGTCAAGAAAAACTCCAATGCCTGGATGCCCTGTGCATGGTTGATATTGGAGTATAAAGACTCTACATCACACGTGACAAGGAGTTCTTGGCCAGTCAAAGTGATGCTATGGCATGCGCGGATGAAATCTGATGTGTCTTTAATAAAAGATGGTAATGCAGCGGCAATAGGTTGAATGAAAAAATCAACGTATGTGCAGGCCCGTTCACACATGCTCCCGATGCTGGACACTATCGGTCGGCCAGGTGGTTTAAGAACATCCTTGTGCACCTTCGGCAAGAGGTAAAAAGTAGAAGTAACAGGATTCTCACACCACAAAAATTTCCTCTCGCTAGCTGTAATAATGCCCATAGAAGCTGCCTGACTGATCAATTTATGTAGTTTCTCCAAAAAAAGCTCAGTTGGATCCGAGGGCAGCCTAACATAGAATTGTTTATTGTTCAGCTGTCTGTGGGCTTCCTCTAAATAGAGCTGGGTGGGCCATAGCACCACATTCCCACCTTTATCAGCTTCCCTGATAATAAAGGAGTTATTATTTTTCAAGGACTTGATAGCTTTTCTCTCCTGTACAGAAAGATTATGTACGTTACCAGTTGTGGAGGGAAGATGGAGAATATCCCTTTTTGTTAATTCAAAAAAGAATTTCACTGCTGGAACCAAAGAGAAGGAAGGGGCGGTGGTAGACTTGTTTTTATGTGGAAATTTTTTCCTACCTGTTGTAGTTATATTTTCATCCAATAGGTCCAAGAGGTCCTGGAAAACTTGCTGATCTTGAGAAGATGACGTTTGGATTGTGTCCGGTTGCTTATGGATGACCTGTAGGATGAGTTTCCTGCAAAATAAATATAAATCTTTCACAAGATCAAATTTGTCCGAAATTTGAGTGGGAGAAAAAGAAAAACCCCTCTGTAATACAGAGCATTCAGCCGGTGACAAAGTATAATCAGATAGATTAATAATTTGTAATGTTGAGCATTGTACCTCAGCCGTAGTAGCAGAGGGTGTGCACCTGAGGATGTATCTAGCGCGGTCTGGTCTTGTACGTCCGGCGGTAAGGTGAAACCGGACCCCTCCGATTGGGTTGGCGCTTTCTTAGCTTTCTGATGTTTCCGGCCCCGTCTGGTCCTGTATCGAGGTCGCTGCCCCCCGAGGACAAAAAATCACTTGAGCTTGTGGCGCCAGTCAAAGTCCCAGAGGTTGCAGATGAGAGATGAAAAGTTTGGACTGTGCGAGAATTGCCTGTGTGCCTCCAACGAAAAGCCCTCTGATTATCAAAGTCTGTCTGATTTCTCTGAAGCAAACATATAGAGGCTTAGAACTGTTTGTGAAGTGAATAAACAAACATTTATCAAGATTGTGTCTCTATGAGCATTGTCTGTCACATCTCCAAATGTTTTCCAAGAAATGCAGCTATGTGATTGTCTGAATGCATTCGGTATACAGTATTTTAATCGTGTTTACAAATCGCCATTTGTATATTCTCCATTTGTACATTTGAGGCAGACAAAGCTAAGGCTCGCAAAGAGAAAAACAAATATAGTGGACAAAGCTATATTTTTAATGAACTAATGAGGCAAAGTAACAGCATTGCTTTATCAAATTTATATGAAGTGTATTGTGTCCAATGTTAGCAATCAGGCAACACAAAAAGGAGCTTTTCAAGTGAGCTCTTTAAGGTACACAAATGTCATGAAGTGTTTTCCAACAAGGATGTGGTTTCACCAATGGGGGTACCTTTTGTAAAAAAAGACTAGTGCCATCACAGCCCTCCTTGACCAAACTTCACCAGCCTATAACAGTACAAAGCACGTTCACCCTCGTGATCTAGTGGCAGTTAAACAAGAGACATTGCAGGAGACAGAGTTAAGAAATAGGCCCAATGGAATGCCATGTCCAATTCCCCAATGTGGGGTTCTTTTTGGACTTATTAAAATAGTGCCATCACAGCCCCCTAGACCTAAATGCCCCGTACAGACCACGTTCACCCTGGTAATCTAATGGCAGTTAAAGGACACATTGCAGGAGACAGACTTAAGAAGTAGGCCCAATGTAATGTAATGCCCAATTCCCCAATGTGGGGTCCTGTTTTTACAAAATGAAATAGTGCCTTCAGAGCCCCCGTGCCCAAAAATCACCGGCCTATGACAGTACTGAGCATGTGCACCCAGGTCATCTAGTGGCAGTTAAAGGACAAATTGCAGGAGACAGACTTAAGAAGTAGGCCCAATGTAATGTAATGCCCAATTCCCCAATGTGGGGTCCTGTTTTTACAAAATGAAATAGTGCCTTCACAGCCCCTGTGCCCAAAAACCATGGCCTATAACAGTACTGAGCACGTGCACCCTGGTAATGTCGTCGGAGATAAGGAAGAGACATTGCAGGAGACAGAGATAAGAATTAGGGCCAATGTAGTGGTGTGGGTCTCTGAGACTTTTAATGCAGTGCATGATTTGCCAAACAATTCCCCAATGGGGGTACCTTTTTAAAAAATACACTAGTGCCATCGCATGCCCCTAGCCCAAACTTCAACGGCCTATAACAGTACTGAGCACGTTCACCCTGGTGATCTAGTGGCAGGTAAAGGACAGATTGCAGGAGACAGAGTTAAGAAGTAAGCCCAATTTAATGTCATGCCCAATTCCCCAACGTAAAATCCTTTTTTTAAAAAGAAAAGAGTGCCATCACAAGCCCCTTGGCTAACATGTATCGTACAGAGCACGTTCACCCTGGTGATCTACTGGCAGGTACAGGACAGATTGCAGGAGACAGAGTTAAGAAGTAGGCCCAATGTAATGTCATGCCCAATTCCCCAATGTAAAATCCATATTTTTAAAAGAAAAGAGTGCCATCACAGGCCCCTTGACAAACATGGACCGTACAGAGCACGTTCTCCCTGGTAATCTACTGGCATGTACAGAACAGATTGAAGGGGACCGAGTTAAGAAGTAGGCCCAAAGAAATGTCATGCCCAATTCCCCAATGTGTTGTACTTTTTAAAAAAATAAGAGTGCCATCACAGCACTCTTGGCCAAAATGCACCTTAGAGAACACGTTCATCCTGGTAATATAGTCGTTATGGATGAGGAGGATGAGGATAAGGAGGAGGATAAAAACAAACAGACCAAATCTGGAAGCGTAAACCCATGTGTGGTTGAGAAGAGGTGCAAGAGAATTCAACTCCCCAAAAGAGAGAATGTATTTGAGGTTATGTTTCGCTGCTTTCACTTGGTGGTGTACAGAAGTCTTTCCCAATCCAGGCCTTGTTCATTTTTATAAGAGTCAGCCTGTCAGCATTTTCAGTTGACAGGCGGATGTGCTTATCTGTTATAATTCCACCAGCGGCACTAAAAATCCTCTCTGAGAGAACGCTAGCAGCAGGGCAGGCCAGGACCTCCAAGCCATAGAGAGCCAATTCATGCCACGTGTCCAGCTTGGATACCCAATAATTGAAAGGCACAGAGGAATCACGGAGGACATTTGTTTGAGCTGTAAGGTACTCCCTCACCATCTTCCCAAACATTGCACTTCTTGTGACAGAATCCCTTGCCTCTGTGCCGCCACGATGGGAGGGTCTGAGAAAACTGTTCCAGAACTTGGCCATTGTTCCCCTGCCTGACCTGGATTGTACTTCTGTCTCTCTCACTTGGAGTCCTTGGTTGTACAACAAACTCTGATGTCTGCTGCCAGCGTTCTCACATGGGAATTTTCTAACTAATTCCGCTACAAGGGCCCTGTGGTACTGCAACATTTTTGTACACCTCTCTGCCTCAGGCAGAAGAGATTGAAAGTACTCCTTGTAGTGTGGGTCTAGAAGTGTCACCAACCAGTAATGAGTGTCACCCAAAATTTTGATAATCCGACGGTCACGTGAAATGCAGCGCAACATAAAGTCAGCCATGCATGCCAGACTCCTAACAGGCAAGACTTCCGTGTCCTCACCAACAGGACGACTGACCATGCTGTCCTCCTCATCCTCATCCTCCCTGTCCTCAAGCCATGCCCACTGAACAGAAGCTAACACAGATGTGTTTGTAGTACCATCTATAGCGCATGAAAGTAGCTCCTGTTCTTCCTCCTCCTCCTCATTGCCTACCAATCCACATGACATGAGGCTGACAATCCCAGACATGAGGCTGGGCTGAGTGTAATCCCCCTGTATGTTTCCTTGCTCCATGTCCTCGTGCTCCGCCTGCAATGCATCCTCTTTGATTGTGAGCAGAGAGAAGCGGGTTGGTGATGCTAATTATGGTGTCATCGCCGCTCACCATCTTGGTGCAGTCCTCAAAGTTTTGGAGGATGTTACATATGTCTGACATCTATGTCCGCTCCTGAGGTCTAATGTGTGGAGTCTGACCTGAAATTCGACTCCCTTGTTGATGTTGGTAGTCAACAATGGCCCTCTTCTGCTCACAAATCCTTTCCAACATATGCAGCGTAGAGTTCCAGAGCATGGGGACATCACACAACAGTCAGTGAGCTGGAAGCTGAAACTGCTCCTGTAGCCCGGCAAGAGCGGCTGAAGCTGTAGCTGATTTTCTAAAATGGGCAGACAGATGGCGTACTTTCACTAGCATATCCGGCAGCTCCGGGTAGTTTTTCAGAAAACGTTGAACCACAAGGTTAAGCACATGGGCCAAGCAAGGTACGTGTGTGAGCTTACCTTGCCTCAGAGCTGCCACCAGGTTATGGCCATTGTCACACACGACCATGCCTGGCTGTAGGTTCAGCATTGTCATCCAAACATCTGACTGCTCTTTCAGCGCTGTCCATAACTCTTCTGCATTGTGCAGTTTGTCACCTATGCAGATTAGCTTCAGCACAGCCTGTTGCCGCGTGGCTGAGGCAGTGCTTCCAGTTTCTGACTGATGTGTTGATTTTAGACATGGAGGATGAAGAGGAGGAGATGCAGGAGCTGTAGACTGTGGGGGCAACCCTGATTGACGTAGGGCCAGCAATCCTTGGCGTGGGGAGGATGTGTTCCAACCCAAGGTCCGACTGGGTCCCGGCTTTCACTATGTTAACCCAGTGTGCCATCATTGAGATGTACTGTCCCTGCCCACAAGCACTTGTCCACGTGTCCTTGGTTAGGTGGACCCAGTAACAGCATTGTTGAGGGCATGAGTAATGTTGTGGGACACATGATGATGTCATGCCAGTATGGTACACCGGGAGAAATAGTGGCGACTGGGGACTGAGTACCTTGGGGCAAGCCACCATCAGGTTGTGGAAGGCTTCTGTCTCAACAAGCCTGAAAGGCAGCATTTCTAGCGCAAGCAGAAGAGAATTATTAGATTTGAGAACTGTGGCCTGTGGGGCATTGGCTGGGTATTTCCGCTTGCGTTCCAGAGACTGGGTTATAGACAACTGAACGCTGTGCTGGGACAAGGACGTGGACGCGCTTGCTGATGGTGCGGCTTGACTGTGGGCCACAATAAGTGCAGGTCTAGAGGTATCTTCACATGCATGGTGTACTAGGGATTGGCTTCTATGAAAAACAGTGGAAGAAGCAGTAATGTGACCAGCAGGCAGTGGTCCTGAAGCCTTGGGTTCGGCCCACAAAGTCGGGTGCTTTGCTTGCATGTGCCTGATCATTAACTTAAAAGCGGGGAAAATTTTTATTCACTCCCTTACACACTGTCCTCCATGTTGTTCTCTCCCTCACAGACTGTCCTCCATGTTATTCTCTCCCTCACACACTGTCCTCCATGTTATTCTCTCCCTCACAGACTGTCCTTCATGTTATTCTCTCCCTCACACACTGTCCTCCATGTTATTCTCTCCTTCACAGACTGTCCTCCATGTTATTCTCTCCCTCACAGACTGTCCTTCATGTTATTCCCGCCCTCACAGACTGTCCTCCATGTTATTCTCTCCCTCACAGACTGTCCTTCATGTTATTCTCTCCCTCACAGACTGTTCTCCTTGCTATTCTCTCCCTCACAGACTGTCCTCCATGTTATTCTCTCCCTCACAGACTATTCTCCATGTTATTCTCTCCCTCACACACTGTTCTCCATGTTATTCTCTCCCTCACAGACTGTCCATGTTATTCTCACCATCACAGACTGACCTTCATGTTATTCTCTCCCTCACTGACTGTCCTCCATGTTATTCTCTCCCTCACAGACTATTCTCCATGTTATTCTCTCCCTCACACACTGTTCTCCATGTTATTCTCTCCCTCACAGACTGTCCATGTTATTCTCACCATCACAGACTGACCTTCATGTTATTCTCTCCCTCACTGACTGTCCTCCATGTTATTCTCTCCCTCACAGACTATTTTCCATGTTATTCTCTCCCTCACAGACTGTCCTCCACGTTATTCTTTCCCTCACAGACTATCCTCCATGTTACTCTCTCCCTCACAGACTGTCCTTCATGTTATTCCCGCCCTCACACACTGTCCTCCATGTTATTCTCTCCCTCACTCACTGTCCTCCATGTTATTCTCTCCCTCACAGACTGCCCTTCATGTTATTCTCTCCCTCACAGACTGTTCTCCATGTTATTCTCTCCCTCACAGACTGTCCTTCATGTTATTCTCTCCCTCACAGACTGTCCTCCATGTTATTCTCTCCATCACAGACTGTCCTCCATGTTATTCTCTCCCTCACACACTATCCTCCATGCTATTCTTGCTATCAAAGACTGACCTCCATGTTATTCTCTCTCTCACAGACTGTCCTCCATGTTATTCTCTCCCTCACACACTGTCCTCCATGTTATTCTCTCCCTCACAGACTGTCCATGTTATTCTCGCCTTCACAGACTGACCTTCATGTTACTCTCCCCCTCACAGACTGTCCTCCATGTTATTCTCTCCCTCACAGACTGTTCTCCATGTTATTCTCTTCCTCACAGACTTTCCTCCATGTTATTCTCTCCCTCACAGACTGTCCTCCAAGTTATTCTCTCCCTCACAGACTGTCCTCCATGTTATTCTCTCCATAACAGACTGTCCTTCATGTTATTTGCTCCCTCACAGACTGTCCTCCATGTTATTCTCTCCCTCACAGACTGTCCTCCACGTTATTCTCTCCCTCACAGACTGTTGTCCATGTTATTCTCTCCCTCACAGACTGTCCATGTTATTCTCGCCTTCACAGACTGACCTTCATGTTATTCTCTCCCTCACAGACTGTCCTCCATGTTATTCTCTCCCTCACAGACTGTCCTCCATGATATTCTCTCCCTCACAGACTGTCCTCCATGTTATTCTCTCCCTCACAGACTGTCCTCCATGTTATTCTCTCCCTCACAAACTGTCCTCCATGTTATTCTCTCCCTCACAAACTGTCCTCCATGTTATTCTCTCCCTCACAGACTGTCCTCTATGTTATTCTCTCCCTCACAGACTGTCCTTCATGTTATTCTCGTTCTACAATATGTATGTAGTTTATTTATGAACGCTGATTGGTCGAGACCGGCCGGGCGCAACCAATCAGCAATGCGGGATTTCGGTTACAGACTAACAGACCCTTAGACAATAATATATAGATATGCAGCAGCAGACAGTAATGGAGCATTTTGATGTATGCAGTGAGATCTATATACTCACATACAGTGCCTGCATGCCTTGTACTGATGTGGATATGCGCACATAGACTCCCCTGCCTACCTAGCACTACAATCTATGTACCCCCGAATTAGCCATGAAAAGGACTGTTGGTTTATCAGGATTTGTAGATTGAACACTAGTAGACCCACACTAACTAATCAAAGAATGAATCTGACCCTATCTCAGCAGCAGCTCTCCCTACACTAGCTGACTCCAGAGCAGAATGTGCTGAGCAGGGCGGCACCAGGTCTCTTTTAGACCTGATGACGCTGTGCGGCCAGCCAATCACAGTAATACCACACAAAAGATGGCTGCGGTATTACAGTACATGGCAGACAATCCCTGCATGTTCATTGGTGCTCTAAAAAGTGCCAAAATTAAAAGTAGGAGTCCCGAGCTCCCACCAAATAATCCCGGAAATGCTCTGTGCTCGCCGAGTACACCGAGCATAGTGTTACTCGAGTGAGTACCGAGTAGTGTGAGCACGTTTGCTCATCACTAGTCACAACTGTGGATTGCATACAGTCAATTACATCTTGTAGAGTACAAAATCTATACGTGTTTGATGTCTGATTCCAACTTTTCACCTGCATAAACTGTCCTCCTTTACAATACATTATAAAAGAGTACAATACGAGCTAGAATAAGCTTGTTTAATCATTTATGACCTTGATTCAGACTTGGATCAACACTTGTTAAGCACAAAAGGCACTTTAAAAATATTTTTAGTATTGATTTGATTTGTGTTGTATTTGAAGCAGAAAGAAAAAAATAATTGAACTGGCTTTAATAGATGTTTAGCAGTTGGAAACCAAATTATCTGTTGTCAGTTGTCTGTTCCACATTAGCCAATCATTTAAGAAGATGACCTGTGTGCTCTGGTATGGCCCACTTTGCACAGATAACTGGGAAATGTGAGGGGTTTGACTACAGAAAGAAAAAAGTCATTTAAGTTAAACAATAAAGTTCTGTAAATAATAATTATCCTAAATTTATTTTACAAGCTTTGCATACAAAATATCATTGCAGCCTTGCAGCGCTGGGGTCCTGGGTTCTAATCCCACCTTGGACAACATCTACAAGGAGTTTGTATGTTCTCCCCGTGTTTGCTTGGGTTTCCTCCGGATACTCCGGTTTCCTCCCACATTCCAAAGACATACTGATAAGGAATTTAGATTGTGAGCCCCATCGGGGACAGCGATGACAATGTGTGCAAACTGTAAAGCGCTGCGGAATATGTTAGCGCTATATAAAAATAAAGATTATTATTATTATTATCTAAAGTTTTCTAAAATCTGAGACTGCAATTTAAGAAAGTTTTCTTGGTCTCTAGAATACAGTTAGCCATCACTAAACCTATTGAGACACTAAGGATTAAAATCTTGCTGTGAGACAAAAATAGAAAAAGCCGAGTAAACAATATGTTACCATGTACTATTTTGTATCAAGCTTAGCTTCTGCACATATGAATAAGTCATTTCAAAAGTTATTCTATTTTCATATATTTTTCAGGTATGTTTTTTAGAATTTGATAGAAAATCAAGTTTGTTGATATGCCTCAGTGATAGTTCTGAGATCCTGTCCTCAAGGTAGGTTTACATGTGTCAACCAAAACTGTCGTCACAACACGACTGTTACCGATTCTCTTTTTTCAAAGCAAAGTACCTAAGTGCTCAGTTATAAATAAAACATGGAGGAAATCTCATAAGTTCTTATTTTGTGGAAATAGCATTTTCCCATTGCCATCAATGTTTAATGTTAATAGTTTTAAGAAACTCTTATTTCTAGGCTACAATGTCTCTTTTACAGATATATTTCAATTCATGTCTATGCACATAATTTGGTTCAACCATTTAAAATACATCCTTCAGTAACAAGTATATAGACATCACATCACTGTATTCAAAGACTTATGTTTCCAAAATTTTGCAGATATACACTTGTGACTAGTGTTGAGCGATACCGTCCGATACTTGAAAGTATCGGTATCGGAAAGTATCGGCCGATACCGGCAAAGTATCGGATCCAATCCGATACCGATACCCGATACCAATACAAGTCAATGGGACTCAGGTATCGGACGGTATCCCTGATGGTTCCCAGGGTCTGAAGGAGAGGAAACTCTCCTTCAGGCCCTGGGAACCATATTAATGTGTAAAAGAAAGAATTAAAATAAAAAATATCGCTATACTCACCTGTCCGACGCAGCCGGGACCTCAGCGAGGGAACCGGCAGCGTTGTTTGTTTAAAATTCGCGCTTTTACTTGGTTACGTGAGGTCCCGGCTTGTGATTGGTCAGGGCGGCCATGTTGCCGGGACGCGGACCAATCACAGCAAGCCGTGACGAAATTACGTCACGGCTTGCTGTGATTGGTCCGAGTCCCGGCAACATGGCCGCCATTAACCAATCACAAGCCGTGACGTCACGGGAGGCTGGACATGCGCGTATTTTGAAAAGCGCGCGTGTCCAGCCTCCAGTGACGTCCCGGCTTATGATTGGTCACGGCGCCATGTTGCCGGGACGCGGACCAATCACAGCAAGCCGTGACGAAATTACGTCACGGCTTGCTGTGATTGGTCCACGTCCCGGCAACATGGCCGCCATTAACCAATCACAAGCCGTGACGTCACGGGAGGCTGGACACGCGCGCTTTTCAAAATACACGCATGTCCAGCCTCCCGTGACGTCCCGGCTTGTGATTGGTTAATGGCGGCCATGTTGCCGGGACATCACTGGAGGCTGGACACGCGCGCTTTTCAAAATACGCGCATGTCCAGCCTCCCGTGACGTCACGGCTTGTGATTGGTTAATGGCGGCCATGTTGCCGGGACGCGGACCAATCACAGCAAGCCGTGACGTAATTTCGTCACGGCTTGCTGTGATTGGTCCGCGTCCCGGCAACATGGCCGCCCTGACCAATCACAAGCCGGGACTTCACGTAACCAAGTAAAAGCGCGAAATTTAAACAAACAACGCTGCCGGTTCCCTCGCTGAGGTCCCGGCTGCGTCGGACAGGTGAGTATAGCGATATTTTTTATTTTAATTCTCTTTTTTACACATTATTACATTAATGTTGTTGCGATACCCGATACCCGATATCACAAAAATATCGGATCTCGGTATCGGAAATTCCGATACAGCAAGTATCGGCCGATACCCGATACTTGCAGTATCGGAATGCTCAACACTACTTGTGACCCATTTTACTATATCTTTTATTTCCAAATGTTTCCCTCCTACACAAATGTTTAATGTTCTCATACATTTCCATTTGGATCAAATTGGTGCCAAAGACAGGCAAAAATAAATATAATTTTTTTTTCACTGTTAATAAAATTTACTTCTATTAGCAGTCCAAAAACATTATTAAATATTGTATTAATACTAAGTTTAATGTAGTCATAATGGTCAAAGACAAGATTTGCAGTTTTAGTTTTTGTGTATATCCCAATCCTTAGCAGTATGGGATATATTTGTAAAAGAAATGAAAGCTAATTCAATAATTCAGATTAGGCATAAGAACAGATACGATCAAAAAGGAATTTTTTATAGTAGTTGCTTGAATAACTAGCACTGACTGTAGGTATAGGTCTGGGGGTTGATGTTGTTTTGATTCCATGAATAATTTAAAAATGTTATCTTTTAAGTTATTTATTAAGCTTTGCTTATATAATGCCATCATATTCCGCAGCACTTTACACACTTTATCATCACTGTCTTCATTAGGGCTCACAATCTAAATCAGTATGCCTTGGGAGTGTGGGAGGAAAGCCATGCAAACATGACATGACATGCACATCTGTCAGGGGATGGATTTTTTTTTGTATATAGGAAAATATAGACAAAATATTGTATGTATAGCGAGAGATGTGTACTTTATGTAACAGTTTACATGTAAACATTGTTTCTGGGCATAGTAGCTTACAAAAAACAATTCAGCAGTGCGGCTCCATGGGTCAATGGATTGTTAGATGTGTTTTCAGTAAAATAATTTAAAACAAGACTGAGTTGAATTAAATACAACAGGAAGTTGAGAAAGATGATTTAAGAAGCTTTGGATCATAATAAACTGAGATTTCCGCCCTGATATATGAGACTGTTCATAGGCAAAACTGTTTGTGTTATAACTCCTAAGTGACCGGGTAAAAATGTTGAAATCTGACTATTGTCACTTTTTTATGGAAATAACTCTCGAATGCTTCAACATGTCCCATTGGAGAACTTTTTTTTCGGGACACATTGTACTTTATGATAATGGTAAATTTAGCTCGATATTTTCTGCATATACTTATAAAATGATCATATATTTTGCTAAAATTACAAAAAATTGCAATTTTCAAACCTTGAATGATTACCCCTTTCATACAGATACCATACAAAAACATTAATAAACAACATTACCCCATGTTCGCATTTTAGAAGGTTTAAAAATGTAGCAGTAATTTTTCATTTTTTCAAGGAAATTTACAAAACTTTTCTTTTTACAGACTTATTAACATTTGAAGTGACTTTAGGGGTCCCATATACTGGAAAATCCAGAAAGTTATACAATTTTAAAAACAGCACCCCCTCAATATATTCAAAATTGCTTTCAGGTAATTTATTAACCCTTTAGGGGCTTTTCAGGAATTAATGCAGAATGGCATAATGGGAATGAAGAAATTTATTTTTGCCCCCACACTCTGCTAGCCATCTAAATGCTGTAGTCATTATTGACAGCAGCATTTAAAGGGTTAAACGATTATTCAGTACCAACACTGATCGTGGCTGATGCAGCAAATTGTCATCTGTAAAGTACAGCTAATATCTGCAGGATTGGCACTCATCGGGGGACGATAATCTCTTATAATGAAGGTCAGTAAAAAGATGTATTGGTTGTCACTTATGGGTTAAACCTTAGTGATGGAGCTAGTTTTGACCTTAATGACCAGGCAAATATTTTTAAAATCTGACCAGTGTCACTTTATGTGGTAATGACGATGAAATGGATCCCAGTGATTCTGAGATTTTGAGATGGTTTTTTTTTTACACATATTGTACTTCATGTTGGTGTTAAATTTTGGTTGATATAATTTGCATATAATTATGAAAATATCTACCAAAAATTTGTCAAAAACATTTTGTAATTTTCAAATTTAAAATTTTTATTCCTGCAAATCAGATAGTTATGCAGCACAAAATAATTAATACATAACATTTTCCATATGTCTACTTTTCATCTGCATCATTTAGGAAACATAATTTTTTAATGAAATTAGAAGGGTTCAAAGTTGATCAGCAATTTCTCATTTTTCCAACCAAATTTACAAACATTTCTTTAGGGACCAAATCACATTTGAAGTGACTTAGGGAGTCTATGATAGAAAATACCCAAAATTGAAACCGTTCTAAGACCTACCCCCTTCAAGGTGCTCAAAACCATATTGAAGAAGATAATTAAACATATGTTAATAAAAAAATAATATTTGACTTTTTTCACAATTACTTTAGCCCTAAATTTTTTACATTCACAAGAATAAAGGGAGAAAAGGAACTCCAAAATTTGTTCTGCAATTTCTCCTGAGTAGGGCTGAGCCAGCACTAAAGTGCTCAGATGCTCATTACTCGAACCAAGCATTTTCTAACGCTCTAATGCCCATTTAGAGAAATAAGTATAAAGGGAGTCAAAGCTCCTTCACTCCCCGCTCCCTCATTCATCTCACTGCCTAAGCCGAAGAATATTTTGTTACACTTAAGTGTTGAATAAAGACACATTCCTAGCTGAAGAAACCGGGTGAGTGCCACATTTTTTCTCTTTGTATTGTGCACTATAGAAATTAGGGAGTATGCTGATTTTGTCGCCAGGTATTGTTTGACCACCTTTAAAAACTTTTCCTTCCTTGTAAAAAATACCTTGTCATCATGGCCTGGATTCTGGAAGGGTGTCATGAAATTGGCCCATGCATTTGACAGTGTAACCCTACCTCTGCTGCACCTGCTGTGTGTCTCCATCACCTCTCCTTGGTTGGGCAAGGAAGCCTGCCCCCTGCCACTAGTGTTGCCTTATGGGAATTTTTCCAACATATTTTCCACAATGGCCTTCTAGTATAACACCATTTTAGTATACCTCTCCGCCACAGGAAGAAGAGATGCAAGGTTTTCCTTCATGTGTGTTGCCTGAATTTGGCAGGGCTCTGAGCACAGCAGGCCTACACCAGTCCCTCATCCACCTGTTACTGATCAATATTTAATCTAGCAATGCTGGTCCAAGCCCAGTCCAAGGCGGTATTCCATGCATCCATGCTGCGCAATTATACTATTTGTAGGATTGTAAGGGGGAAGGAGTGAATTCCATCACTGACTTTTTACAGTCCCAAAAAAATTAAATCAGATAAATTCCTGAATGTGTAACCAATCTTCTTAAGCTTACATGCACAGCACTCAATTTATTAGACAACATGTTCTGAGTCGCAGTTGATGAATGAATTTATAGTGTGCACTGTGCCTTGTGGAAGACAAAATGATGTTTCTTGTTTGCGGCAAATTCACATGTATTGCAGCAATCACCAGTGCATTTATAGAATCCTTTGCTGAATAGCCACATTGGAAAACATTGTGTGGATCTGAGCATACTGGGAGAAAGTAAGTTTCCAAGTAACATTCATCTTCTAGCCACAGATTTGCAACCATTGTTGAGAACTTGGCATAGTGTATTTTCCTGGTTTATTATTGGCAAGTATTTTAAGATGATTTTTTTAATGTCAGTGAACTGTCTGCTATATGGAGTAGAGAACGTAATTCGAGTAGTGGAGTCATGAGAATCAATGTTGTCATTGTTATTTCTGTGTAATAGACTACTTCTTGTTTTCTGTTTGGTGTCCTTGAATGCTTTGATTATGTTGAATCTCTATAAGGTCAGAATTATTTTTAAAATCCTTTACTGCTGCCAATTTTTATTTGCTTAAATTTGTTTTTGGTGCGCTCATACAGCTCCTTGAGGTCTTGCTCTACTAACGTTTGAAACGCGTCCTGTGATGGAGCATGGGATTGTATGGGATAGTAAGTAGCATTTTTTGGTGTTACCATTATATTGTGATCTTGAATTGCTTCTGCTGGATGTCTGTCAGCTTGTAAAGAAGACAGAGTGAGTAATGCATTTTGTTCAGTAAAGGAGAGTGAGGCACTATATTCTATTAGCTCTTTATTGTTGGTTTGTTGGTTTCAGTTTTTTCCTTTTTGTCCTATTGTTCATTGTAAAAATGTTTTTTTACTGTGAACAAGTGAGTGAACTTGTTTATATTCTTGCTGGTGTCAAATAAGTCAAAAGGGACAAAATTTAACCCTTTGGCTAGGACTTCAATATGAGTGGAAGAAAGGATGGTATGAGGAAGTATTAAAACAATATCAAGGTTGTGAAAAGTGATTATTGCATTTCTTTGTTGTTCTCTGTGGGTATCTTCTCCATACGTCTTCTCCTTGCTCATCTACACTGCCTCCTCCTGTTACATTTTTTGGCTGGTTCGGTGGGTGATTTTGAATTGTACTGGAGCCTGGGCCAGAGGTATCAGTGTCATAGTTGGTGGTATTGCATTCTGCCGAGGAAAATGAAATGTATTTGTCGCTGAAGTTCATGTCATGGCATTTGACATGGCGATTTTTCAGTATAGATCTGTTACCTCGTGATTCAGTGACTTTGTAGTCAGTTGTACCTCTTTGGAATTTAGTTTTTTTTACCTTTAGAATGGAGTTTTCCATGGCATTTAGGTTGTCCTCCATTTTTTAATTTAAACTGCTGAATTCTGTGGATTCTTTATATTTATTTAAATCTACCTTCATTTTCTCAATGTCCATTTTGAGTTGGTTTAATTTGAGTTCTTCCTGTGTAGTTATAAGTTCCATCAATTGTAAAGAACACTCAACCAAAAATTCCGCAGAAAAAAATGTAGGTGGGATTTTTTTTTTGTTGAATTCCACGTGGGATCACTTCTTTTTCCAGATCCTTTTTTAATGTGTTCTGGTTCCACCAGGTATGCAGCTCTTGGCACAATAGCTTGTCAAGTTTTAGCATTAGCTCCGTCAGTTCTGGTGTTTGAAAGGGAAGTGCATCACAATTATCAAACACTTGAGCCAATTTAGCCATACGAGAATCCATGCTGGATGGCGTTAGTTGTTCTGGGTTGAACATTATAAAGTTGTTGTGTGTTGCTTGAATAGAGCCGTAATATATTCACAAAATAAATAAAAATATGTAGAAATGCTGAAACCATGGGTCCTTCTGCAATGGTATTGTAAATATCCAATTATATTGCAAGAAGATTATGAATGAATTGTATATTCAAGGATACCCATTAAAAAAGAACATTTCAATGGGAAAGATGGCGGAGCAAAACAATCACAGTATATTTGGAAAGAAAAAGGTAGAAATTAGCTCACCACGTCGTTGCAATTGTAGGTCTCGGTTGTAGATATCTGGAGCATGCCGATCCTGCTGGTGATTGCAGCCAAACATAGGATTGGAAGATTGGAGGGGGGGAAGGAGTGAAGTCCATCACTGCCGTCCAGATGATTACAATTTCAGTTTATTGAAAATTTCATTTAAAAGAAAACCCCATTAAAACAAACACCCGACACGTATTTTTATTTTATTTAATTTTATTTTTATTTTTGTTTATTTGTTTTGTTTTTTTCTCTTTATATATTATATTGATTGTGATATCACAATAATTATATTGATCATGTTGCTATTATGTTTCTTTCCCTTGTTGCATCATTGAAGTCAGTTTGGTAGAAATGGCTCTGAAACCACAGAGATTTTGTCTGCATAATGCAATCAAGTTTGATAAGTTGTAAAGCGCTGCGGAATATGTTGGCGCTATATAAATAAAAATTATTATTATATTATATATAACAGTGATTGGTTCCTTCCATGCATATAATAAGATCTTTACTATTGTAATACATCCTATGACTAAGGGCACCATTTGTGCCTCAAACGCGCCAGGTGTTTGTTTTAATGGGGTTTTCTTTTTCAATGAAATTTTCAGTTAACTGAACTTTTAATCATCTGAACGGCAGTGCTGGACTTCACTCCTTCCCCTCTCCAATCCTATGTTTGGCTGCTATCACCAGCAGGATCAGCATGCTCCAGATATCTCCAACCGAGGCCTACAATCGCAACAATGTGATGAGCTAATTTGTACCTTTTTCTTTCGAAATATACTATTTGTACGCTGGTTCAATTGATGTCACTTTTCCTGGTGTCTGCCCAATTTGAGCTGTTTTGGAATCTTTTGGCCCCCCTCAAAGTGTTGTTTATGCTTTTGGTTTTTCCTCCCATTGAATTCAATGGGGTTCTGATAAGTTCACCGATCTGAGCTGAACCGAACCTTATAAGGTTCGCTCATCTTTAGTTATATTGTCATTAGTGATGAGCGAATATACTCGTTACTCAAGATTTCCCAAGCACGCTCGGGTGTCCTCTGAGTATTTTTTACAGAGATTTAATTTTCATCACCACAGCTGAATGATTTACATCTGTTAGCCAGCATAAGTACATGTGGGGGTTGCCTGGTTGCTAGGGAATCCACACATGTAATCAACCTGGCTAAGAGATGTAAATCATCCAGCTGTGGTGATGAAAACTAAATCTCCGAGCAAAAAAAAATACTCGGAGGACACCCGAGTGTACTAGGGATATCTCGAGTAACGAGTATATTCGCTCATCACTAATTGTCATCTTTTTTTAACTTTTGAAAAACTCCAACCCTAAGCCCAATCCTAACACTAATCCCAACCCCAGCAATAAACCAAACCCTAATCCTCAACCCTAACAATAAGCCCAACCCTAAAATTAACCCTAACAGTAACCCAAACCATAATGGCAAAGAATGAAGGAGATAAAAATTATAAAATAATAAAAAATTATCCAGACTATGGGAATGTCATGGGGGGGGGGTTGACGGGGTGACATCCTAATTATTGGCTTTTGATCACTGTGGTCTGTCACAGTGATCAATAGGAACCAATAAGAAAAATCCATGCTGTTGCCAGGTGACGGCCGGCAGATATTGGTAGGTGCATTGCGCATGTGCTCGCCATTTCTTTTTCTGGAAGAAGAGGCAGAACAAGGAGATGATGGAGGTCCTGGGGAGGTCTTGGGGACATAATTTCTCTCTCCTTCAACATGTATATCATGTCAGAAAAGAGAGAACTGATTTTAACAGCTGGCACACTTTTTTTTAAAAGAGATTGTAGTTATTCATTCAATAACTGCAATCACGTGATCAGAGACTGGAAAATCCGTCCCTGATCATGTTCTCCCTGGAGATTTTCCAACTCTGGGGGGAACTATACCTTTATTCCTAATCGCCGTTTTAAAACAGTGATGAGTGAGTAAGGCCCCTTAGCGGCCGTTGTTTTAATGTACATCGACGGTCATTAAAAGATTAATCAATTTTATTGCCATCACTGTTTTTATTAAAATATTCTTGTTTGAAGTAACATCAGTTTTCCACTCCCATCCATTAATATCACTTTTTTGGTGGAAGCGCCATATTGCTGGATTTCTTTATTGCCACTCTCCATCGGAGGAGCTCTCCACAGTTCACCAGGCCAACCCAGGTTCACCACTTATCGGATTTAGTTTACCTAGTGTGGTGCATCAGTTTGCACGAACTTACCAGGGGAACACTTTTTTTCCTTTTTGCACCTGGATTTTACCTATTTACTATACTTAGAGCTCCTTTTTCTTCTTTGGCAAGGGAACACCTATTCCCTTAAGGCTATTGCAGATTTGACTGTGGAATTTTCTGTGCAGTTTCTGCATTTCTTGGCAGAAAACGCAGGTCAGAATCTGCGCCTTTTTTTTTTGGTATGTGCACAAATTGCAGATTTTTGTACAGATTTCTTCCTTTTTTTACCCATGCAGATTTCTATTATGGAATGGGTGCAGAAACGCAGCAGATCTGCAAAAAGAATTGACATGGTCCTTTTTTGAATCTGCTGCGTTTTCCATGTAGATTTTTCTGCACATTAGCACAGCATTTTTTTGCCATTAATTTACATTGTACTGTAAATCACTTGCGGATCTGCAGCGTTTCTAAAAAAAATGCTGCGGATCTGCAGGAAATCTGCAATGTGTGCACATACCCTAAGAGTGTTTTTGCTGTTACATAGAAAGCAAAAAGCAAAACAATAACTGGTTATCAAATAAAAAAAAAATTAAATTAAAAAAAAGAAGAAATGAGAAAAGTAAATCATAAGCTTTCAGATTCCAAGCAGTATTAATTACTGCATTTCATTATTTGCAGATCTGTTTAGATCATTATTAGTGATGAGCGAATATATTCAGCACTATTGGCATTTGTGGTGTGGCATTGCTGTGTTTGGCTGCCTGAACACTGGGTGAAATCGGCAAACACCGCTTGATTGATGATTTCACCGCCGGTCAGAGAGTCACAGTCCCCATGCTGTCAAAAGACAGTGTGAGCGTGCAGCTGTGATTGGAGGTATAAAGTTCACCTCCGGTCACTGGTGTCAGCTGATGGGACTACTGCCCCCGTCAGCTGATGCCTGCTGCCGCTAATAACAGTAAGGCCGGCGTCACACCGTTGTATTGCATCGGATGCGAGATCATCGGATGCGATATGCTAATGACACTTGGCTCCTGCTCGCAGCAGAGCAGGAGCCGAGTGTCATGCATCTGTGCTCCGATTCTCTCTCACAGGGAGGATCGGAGCACAGCTGCGGAGAAGGCAGAGAAATGAATTTCTCCATCTCCTCCATTGCTGGGGTCCGCTTATAACGCACAGCACTCGTATGATATCCGAGTGGTCTGCGCTGTCTCACTCGCACCCATAGGATTATATGGGTGCGAGTGAGCCGAGAGTTTTCCTCGGTCCGAGACAATCGCAGCATGCTGCGCTTGTCTCGGACTGAGGAAAACGGCCGAAAAAAAGTCGGCTGGTGGGAGCTGCCCCATAGCTGAACATTGGTGCAATGCGATTTTTTATTGTATTGCACTCAGCCGTTTAAAACGCCAGTGTGACGCCGGCCTAAGACCAGGAGTAGCTAATGGGAATATTCATGAGCTGGCTCCTGTGCTGTTAATAAATAATTTAAAAAAAAATCAGTGTGGATTACAATGTATTTTTGAAAGCCAGCGTGGCAAAACTCACAGCTGGGGGCTACAACCCTCAACTGTCAGCTTCAGCAAGTTTGGTTATCAAGAATACGGGTAATTCTGCGTTTGACCACTGTTTGCTCATTGGCGTCGGCTAGTTTTCGTCTGGCTGCTCCTGGGTTAATTTATCTGATCCTCGGATTGGAAGCTGGGCCATGCCCATTTCCTTTAAATAGTTCTCCTGATCTTTGGGTGTCGTCGATTATAGCTTCTGTCTTATCCGTAGTTATCTCGGTCCGGAGTGGAGAGCTGGTTGTTGGAGAATCGTTGCTGGTGGTATATTTTCCTTTATCCTTGTTTGTTATAACTGTGGGTATTGGTCTATTGCATTCACTGGGTGGTGGGCGGTGGTGTTCAGTCTAGGGCTGAATCAGGAATCAGGGTGAGGGTGGAGGCCTGGATATGCACACCTTCAGTGTAAACTTCAGGTAGAGGGTCAGACAGGGTTTCCCTAGTCTGAGGGAAATTGCAGGGGCCCGGGTTATTATCTCTCGCCCTCCTTGTCTCCCCGCGACATTATAATCGGCCAAAAAAAAAAAGGGGTTCCTTTTTTTTTCTTCTCTGTGTTTTGTCATGGATCCCATGACTTCCATAACCCGCCAGTTGGAGGCGCTGTCCCTACAGGTCACAGAGTTGAGGGGAGCAGTGCAGCAACAGGGACTAGCAGTATCTAATATACAAGCTGGAGCGACAGGAGGAGTTAATGAGCCCAAGTTTCCTTTGCCTGAAAAATTTGCTGGGGAACGCAGTAAATTTGTTTCTTTTCGTGAAGCTTGCAAACTGTATTTCCGTATGCGCCCGAATTCCTCTGGTAATGAGGCTCAAAGTGTGGGCCTGGTGTTGTCATTATTAAGCGGGGATGCCCAAGCATGGGCATTTTCGTTGCCGTCTGATTCTGCTGCATTTAACTCAGTGGAGGGTTTCTTTTCTGCTCTAGGACACATTTACGACGATCCAGACAGAATGGCTCTAGCAGAATCTACGCACTATTTGCCAGGGGGAGCGTGTTGCAGAGGATTTCTGTTCTGAATTTCGCCGCTGGGCAGTTGACACTCAGTGGAATGAGCCAGCATTGCGGAGCCACTTTATTCATGGAGTTTCTAATAGGATTAAAAAAGCCCTCCTGATGTACGAGACTCCTGCTTCACTAGATTCCGCTATGAGTCTAGTTGTCCGCATTGATCGCCGTTTGCGTCAGGGGAATCATGAGATGCCGCCTGTGGGTGAAGGTTTAGGTTCACATGAGGTTGCTGCAGGTGAGCCCACAGAATCTAAGCAAATTGCAGGGGTGTCACATGTTAAGAGTCGTACCCCTGTACTCAGGAAGCAGGGAGCCTGTTTTTTCTGCGGTAAAACTGGTCATTTTATTAATATCTGTCCTCTGCTGTAAAAGGAAAACGCAACAGCGGAAAACTTCTGAGCTCAGAGGGTGTGGAGGAGACCAGTCTGAGCTTATGTATATCCTCCATGATGATTTCTCAGTGCATGCTCCCTGCCAAAGTTGTTGTCGCTGGCAGAGAGATACCAATCACTATTTTTGTGGATAGTGGTTCCGCCACAAATCTCATTGATGAGGAGTTTGCGCGCACTGCTGGTTTTAAGATTGAAAAACTGCCTCATCCTATCCGTGTGGTCACCATCAATTCTGCTCCTCTTCCTCAGGGGGAGATTACTGAGTTCATAGCTGAGGTTAAACTCCACATTGGGGTTCTTCATTTCGAGCAGGTCACATGTAAGGTGCTCAAGAGTCTTCCGGCACAATTGGTTCTGGGTTTTCCATGGTTGTCTACACACAACCCGGTGATTGACTGGAAAACTCAGGACATAATCCAGTGGAGTGATTTCTGTCAGGAGAATTGCCTGGCCACATGTGTGTCCGCTGTGACTTCAAGCGTTCCTGAGTCACTTCAGGATTATGCGGATGTGTTCTCTGAGAAGGGTTGTTCAGAGTTGCTGCCACACCGCTCCTATGACTGTTCTATCAGGTTTAAACCAGAGGCCAAGTTGCCTAAAGCAAGGATGTTCAACATCTCCGGTCCGGAGAGACAAGCGCTCAAGGATTACATTTCTGAAAGTTTGAGCAAAGGGCACATCAGGCCATCATCCTCGCCGGTGGCAGCAAGGTTCTTCTTCGTGAAGAAGAAAGATGGCGGATTATGCCCGTGTTTGGATTTCAGGGAGTTGAACCAGATTACGGTTCGTGATCCATACCCTATGCCACTGATACCTGACTTGTTCAACCAGGTGGCAGGTGCTAAGTGGTTTACCAAGCTTGACCTCAGGGGGGCGTACAACCTCATAAGAGTCCGTCAAGGTGATTAGTGGAAGACGGCTTCTAATACCCCTGAGGGTCATTTTGAAAATTTGGTGATGGCTTTTGGGTTAACTAACGCACCTGCAGTGTTCCAACATTTCATCAATGATGTGTTCTCGCATGTTTTGGGGAAATTCGTTATCATGTACCTAGATGACATCCTCATATATTCTTGCGACCGTGATGCTCATTTAGATCATGTCAGGCAGGTGTTACAGCTTCTCAGAGAGAATAAGCTGTATGCTAAACTTGAGAAATGTGTATTTTTTGCTCAAGAGTTGCCGTTCTTGGGTTATATTGTGTCTGCTTCTGGTTTTAAAATGGACGCCGCTAAGGTGCAAGCGGTGCTGCATTGGGAACATCCTGATAACCTGAAAGCACTTCAGCGGTTCCTTGGGTTTTCTAACTACTATAGGAAATTTATTAAGGATTTTTCTATCATTGCTAAACCGCTAACTGACATGACTAAAAAGGGTACCAATTTCTCCGTTTGGCCTGAGGCTGCTGTTCGCGAATTTAAAATTTCTCAAGAACAGTTTTGTTTCAGCCCCCATTCTTGTGCAGCCAGACGTATCTAAACCCTCTGTCATGGAAGTCGATGCGTCTGAGGTTGGTGTGGGGGCGGTACTATCTCAAGGCTCATCCTTGAGTGGTTTGCGTCCGTGCGCCTATTTCTCCAAAAAACTGTTGTCCGCTGAACGTAACTACGATATCGGCAACAGGGAGTTGTTGGCTATTACAGTGGGGCAAAAAAGTATTTAGTCAGTCAGCAATAGTGCAAGTTCCACCACTTAAAAAGATGAGAGGCGTCTGTAATTTACATCATAGGTAGACCTCAACTATGGGAGACAAACTGAGACAAAAAAATCCAGAAAATCACATTGTCTGTTTTTTTATCATTTTATTTGCATATTATGGTGGAAAATAAGTATTTGGTCAGAAAAAAACAATCAAGATTTCTGGCTCTCACAAACCTGTAACTTCTTCTTTAAGAGTCTCCTCTTTCCTCCACTCATTACCTGTAGTAATGGCACCTGTTTAAACTTGTTATCAGTATAAAAAGACACCTGTGCACACCCTCAAACACTCTGACTCCAAACTCCACTATGGTGAAGACCAAAGAGCTGTCAAAGGACACCAGAAACAAAATTGTAGCCCTGCACCAGGCTGGGAAGACTGAATCTGCAATAGCCAACCAGCTTGGAGTGAAGAAATCAACAGTGGGAGCAATAATTAGAAAATGGAAGACATTCAAGACCACTGATAATCTCCCTCGATCTGGGGCTCCACGCAAAATCCCACCCCGTGGGGTCAGAATGATCACAAGAACAGTGAGCAAAAATCCCAGAACCACGCGGGGGGACCTAGTGAATGAACTGCAGAGAGCTGGGACCAATGTAACAAGGCCTACCATAAGTAACACACTACGCCACCATGGACTCAGATCCTGCTGTGCCAGACGTGTCCCACTGCTTAAGCCAGTACATGTCCGGGCCCGTCTGAAGTTTGCTAGAGAGCATTTGGATGATCCAGAGGAGTTTTGGGAGAATGTCCTATGGTCTGATGAAACCAAACTGGAACTGTTTGGTAGAAACACAACTTGTCGTGTTTGGAGGAAAAAGAATACTGAGTTGCATCCAACAAACACCATACCTACTGTAAAGCATGGTGGTGGAAACATCATGCTTTGGGGCTGTTTCTCTGCAAAGGGGCCAGGACGACTGATCCGGGTACATGAAAGAATGAATGGGGCTATGTATCGTGAGATTTTGAGTGCAAACCTCCTTCCATCAGCAAGGGCATTGAAGATGAAATGTGGCTGGGTCTTTCAACATGACAATGATCCAAAGCACACCGCCAGGGCAACGAAGGAGTGGCTTCGTAAGAAGCATTTCAAGGTCCTGGAGTGGCCTAGCCAGTCTCCAGATCTCAACCCTATAGAAAACCTTTGGAGGGAGTTGAAAGCCCGTGTTGCCAAGCGAAAAGCCAAAAACATCACTGCTCTAGAGGAGATCTGCATGGAGGAATGGGCCAACATACCAACAACAGTGTGTGGCAACCTTGTGAAGACTTACAGAAAACGTTTGACCTCTGTCATTGCCAACAAAGGATATTTTACAAAGTATTGAGATGAAATTTTGTTTCTGACCAAATACTTATTTTCCACCATAATATGCAAATAAAATGATAAAAAAACAGACAATGTGATTTTCTGGATTTTTTTGTCTCAGTTTGTCTCCCATAGTTGAGGTCTACCTATGATGTAAATTACAGACGCCTCTCATCTTTTTAAGTGGTGGAACTTGCACTATTGCTGACTGACTAAATACTTTTTTGCCCCACTGTAAGTTGGCCTTTGAGGAATGGCGACACTTCTTGGAGGGGTCGGTACATCAGGTCACTGTTATTACTGACCATAAGAATCTGCTGTATCTGGAGTCTGCCAAGCGTCTGTCTCCCAGGCAGGCTCGCTGGGCATTGTTTTTCACGCGGTTCAACTTTGTTGTCACTTACAGACCAGGGTCTAAAAACACTAAGGCGGATGCTCTGTCCAGGTGTTTTCCGGGGGGGGAGAACCTCGGGAAGACCCAGTACCCATTCTCCAAAAGGGTGTTGTGGTTTCAGCCCTCAGTACCGAGGTTGAGGCTGAGATTGCCGAGGCTCAGGAGGAGGTACCATCTGAGCTTCCCATCAACAAATCTTTTGTACCGCTTCATCTCCGCCTAAAGGTGTTGGCGGAGCATCATGATACTGTCCTGGCCGGCCACCCAGGGGTTAGAGGTACTTTGGAGTTGGTGTCACGTCAGTTTTGGTGGCGCAAAATCCGACAGGATGTGGTCTGATATGTGTCAGCTTGCACCACGTGTGCTAGGGCGAAGACGCCCCGCTCCCTTCCTGTTGGCACACTACTTCCTCTGGAGGTACCTAGTAAGCCATGGATGGAAATCTCCATGGATTTCATCACTGATTTGCCTCCCTCAGCTGGGAACACGGTCATTTTGGTGATTGTGGATCGGTTTTCAAAAATGTCGCACTTTGTGTCTTTGCCTTCTTTACCTAACGCTAAGACTCTTGCTCAGGTGTTTGTGCAGGAGGTGGTCAGGCTTCATGGGGTTCCGTCTGACATCGTGTCAGATAGGGGTACTCAGTTTGTAGCAAAATTTTGGAAAGCATTTTGCTCACGGCTGGGGATCAAGTTGTCTCATTCGTCTGCGTTTCATCCCCAGTCAAATGGTCAGACCGAGCGTATGAACCAAAATTTGGAGCAATACTTGCGCTGCTTTGTCTCTGATAACCAGGAGGAGTGGTCTACCTTTCTTCCTTTGGCTGAGTTTGCCATCAATAATCACCGCCAGGAGTCGTCTGGGGAGTCTCCATTTTTTTGTGTTGACGGGCTACATCCTCAGTTTTGTACGTTGAGTCAGAGAGGCTATTCCGGCGTTCTGGAGGAAGACCAGTTAGGAACAAAATTGTCATCAGTCTGGAGGAGAGTGAAACAGCGCCTGTTGAGTGTGGGTGCTAGGTACAAACGTGTGGCTGACAGTAGGCATGTGCCAGGTCCGGACCTGAGTGTGGATGACTGGGTGTGGTTATCCACAAAAAACATAAGACTCAAGATACCATCCCTTAAATTGGGTCCACGGTTTATTGGTGCATTTAGGGTCACCGCCATCATTAACCCAGTAGTGTAACGACTGGAGCTCCCTACGGTGTATAAAATACACAATGTGTTCCACAGGTCTCTTCCTAAGAAGGTGGTGGGTTCTGTGGACGTGGCGCCTATGCCACCTCCAGTCTTGGTGGATGGTAACCTAGAATTTGAAGTCTCCAGGGTGGTTGACTCTCGTGTGGTGCGCCGCACTTTACAATATTTGGTACACTGGCGTGGTTATGGGCCTGAGGAGAGGTCCTGGGTACCAGCCTCGGACATTCATGCGGATCGGCTGGTCAGGTGTTTTCATCGTCGCCATCTGGACAAGCCGGGTCCTATAAGCCGTGAGGGCCCTGGGGTCCCTCATAGAAGGCGGGGTACTGTCATGTCAGACACTGTTCAGACCAGGTCATCTGACAGACAGCGGTAATTCCGCGTTTGACCACTGTTTGTTCATTGGCGTCGGCTAGTTTTCGTCTGGCTGCTCCGGGGTTAATTTATCTGATCCTCGGATTGGAAGCTGGGCCATGCCCATTTCCTTTAAATAGTTCTCCTGATCTTTGGGCGTCGCCGATTATAGCTTCTGTCTTATCCGTAGTTATCTCGGTCCGGAGTGGAGAGCTGGTTGTTGGAGAATCGTTGCTGGTGGTATATTTTCCTTTATCCTTGTTTGTTATAACTGTGGGTATTGGTCTATTGCATTCACTGGGTGGTGGGCGGTGGTGTTCAGTCTAGGGCTGAATCAGGAATCAGGGTGAGGGTGGAGGCCTGGACATGCACACCTTCAGTTTAAACTTCAGGTAGAGGGTCAGACAGGGTTTACCTAGTCTGAGGGAAATTGCAGGTGCCCGGATTATTATCTCTCGCCCTCCTGGTCTCCCCACGACATTGGGTCCCCATGCTGTGTTTTTAAATTATTTACAGTAAATAAATAATAATAAAAAAATGACATGGGGTCTCCCCATTTTTGACAATGAGCCTCGCTAAAGCAGACAGCTGGGGTCTGGTATTCTCAGGCTGGTAAGGAGTACTGGACATTTGCCCCCCCAGCCTAAAAATAATAGCCTGCAGCCTCCCAAAATAGTCCCAAAAACAGCCACCACACACACTATACTAATTGTATTTGCCACTGACGTCTGTATATCTATCTATTTTATGTGTATATACTGTGTGTAATCCATCTATTCCATGCTGTTGGCTTCTGCTGTGATTTTACAGTACGTGGCTACTGAATTGCCAGCTTTTCTTAGATAGATGTAATATATATACGTATATATGTGTGTGTGTCACTGACATCTATATATCTATCTATTCTATGTGTATATATCTATTCTATATATTCTATTCTAACCTGTCACGCTGTGATTTTACTGTATGCGGCTGATGAATTGCCAGCTTTTCATATCTGTCTATCTATCTATCTATCTATCTATCTATCTATCTATCTATCTATCTATCTATCTTTCTATCTATCCCATCCATTTCAGCTTTTTCCTCATGCCCCTAGACCTGTTTTTTGGGTCCAGCAGAAAAATATTCAGCTTTCCCATTGATTTGCATTGGATCCGTTATTCGGTAAGAATACACGGACATTAGAAAGTGCTTGTGCAGATTTTCCCGAATCCGAATATTTCGCTATTCACGAGTCATCACTAATCATTATATAGATTTTCTGGTTGTGGCAAATACGTAGTTATGACTGCTGAGGCAACATATTAACCCTTTCACGACATGCGCCGTACTATTACAGCGCATGTCGTGTCTCCCCCTTTGATGTGGGCTCCGGCGGTGAGCCCACATCAAAGTCGCGACATGTCAGCTGTTTTGTACAGCTGACATGTGCGCGCAATAGCGGCGGGTGAAATCGCGATTCACCCGCCGCTATTAACCTGTTAAATTCCGCTGTCAAACGCAGACAGCGGCATTTAACCGGCCCTTCCGGCCGGGCGGCCGGAAATGACCTCATCGCCGACCCCGTCACATGATAGTGGGTCGGCGATGCATCAGGATGGTAACCATGGAGGTCCTTGAGACCTCTATGGTTACTAATGCCGGCCTGCTGTGAGCGCCCCCCTGTGGTCGGCGCTCACAGCACACCTGCATTTCTGCTACATAGCAGCGAACATCAGATTGCTGCTATGTAGCAGAGCCGATCGGGTTGTGCCTGCTTCTAGCCTCCCATGGAGGCTATTGAAGCATGGCAAAAGTAAAAAAAAAATGTTTTTAAAAATATGAAAAAAAAAAAAAAACTATGAAAGTTTAAATCACCCCCCTTTCGCCCCATCCAAAATAAAACAATTAAAAAAATCAAATCTACACATATTTGGTATCGCCGCGTTCAGAATTGCCCGATCTATCAATAAAAAAGCATTAACCTGATTGCTAAACAGCATAGCGAGAAAAAAAATCGAAACGCCAGAATTCTTTTTTTTTGGTCGCCACGACATTGCATTAAAATGTAATAACGGGCGATCAAATAAATGTATCTGCACTAGGGTTGAGCGACTTTCATTTTTTTAAGATCGAGTAGGGTTTTGGGAAACCCGATTTTGTCCAGAGTCGAGTCGAGTGCAGTCGGCCGATTATCGCTAAAAGTCGGGGATCGACCGAAACACGAAACCCAATGCAAGTCAATGGGGAAGCATAGTCGGCAGTGAGTGGAGGCCAGGAAAACACCTACAGTGCTCATTTTAATGCCAAAAACATCCATTCTTGTTTCTGAAGCTTGCCAATCTTAATTAACTGTATAATAATAGTTGGGCATAGGGAATTGGGGGAAAGTTGTGGGGGGAGTAGGGCTGGCTCAAGTTTTTCGTGGGCCCAGGAAATGCGGACTACGTCACGGCGGTGTTGCAGGGAAAGGTAAGTATTTAAACGTTGCAAGTGCTGTGATCCTGAGCAAGCAGGGGGGGGCCCACTCGTTCGCATTGCCACTGGCACAGGGCCCCTCAAAGTACGGCGGTGTGTTTGCATGGCGGGGGCGCCTCCCACCAGCAGCGACAATTTTGCGTACTCTGAGGGGCCCTGTGCCAGTGACGTCGCCAACGAGTATGCCCCCCCACCTGATGAAGGAACCTGCACTTTCATCTGCACCTTCCTCTTTGTCCCTGTGTAAGGTGGTATAACATGCGGGAAGGGGAACCTTACTTTCAGCAGGGTCAGATTCTGGCTGTGTAGAGTACAAGGGGAATGTAGTGGTCTAGGTCAATGTACCAGCAGACTCATTTAGCAGTGGCTGGGCAATGGGCAGGATGAGGAGGAAACAGATATAGGGCCAAAGAATAAAGTAGGCTACATGCAGTTCAAAATTGGTAACAGGACTAAACAGGCGGCATTGCTTTGTTCAGTGGAGTAGCAAACCCAAGAGCAGCAGACACTGTTTCAAGGGCCTAACCACACTAGTAGGCCAAATGCAGTTTAATATCTGATAGTATAGGGCGAAAGCCAGAATGTGGAAGCTCAGCTTTGTTCAGTTGAGGACAACACCAGGGAGGGGCAGACACCTTTAGTAGGCCGGAAAAGCCTATTGCATTTTTTAAAATGGTAATTTGGAGCAGAAGGTTGAAGCTCAGCTTTATTTAGTTGAGGACAACACCAGGCAGGGGCACACAGACAGACACCTTTAGTAGGCCGGAAAAGCCTATTGCATTTTTTAAAATGGTAATTTGGAGCAGAAGGTTGAAGCTCAGCTTTATTTAGTTGAGGACAACACCAGGCAGGGGCACACAGACAGACACCTTTAGTAGGCCGGAAAAGCCTATTGCATTTTTTAAAATGGTAATTTGGAGCAGAAGGTTGAAGCTCAGCTTTATTTAGTTGAGGGCAACACCAGGGAGGGGCAGAAGCCGTTAGTAGGCCCTAACCACCATTTTTTTTTTTTAAAACCACTTAATGAGAGCCGGAAGGTTGAAGCTCAGCTTTATTTAGTTGAGGACAACACCAGGCAGGGGCACACAGACAGACACCTTTAGTAGGCCGGAAAAGCCTATTGCATTTTTTAAAATGGTAATTTGGAGCAGAAGGTTGAAGCTCAGCTTTATTTAGTTGAGGACAACACCAGGCAGGGGCACACAGACAGACACCTTTAGTAGGCCGGAAAAGCCTATTGCATTTTTTAAAATGGTAATTTGGAGCAGAAGGTTGAAGCTCAGCTTTATTTAGTTGAGGACAACACCAGGGAGGGGCAGAAGCCGTTAGTAGGCCCTAACCACCATTTTTTTTTTTTAAAACCACTTAATGAGAGCCGGAAGGTTGAAGCTCAGCTTTATTTAGTTGAGGACAACACCAGGCAGGGGCACACAGACAGACACCTTTAGTAGGCCGGAAAAGCCTATTGCATTTTTTAAAATGGTAATTTGGAGCAGAAGGTTGAAGCTCAGCTTTATTTAGTTGAGGGCAACACCAGGGAGGGGCAGAAGCCGTTAGTAGGCCCTAACCACCATTTTTTTTTTTTAAAACCACTTAATGAGAGCCGGAAGGTTGAAGCTCAGCTTTATTTAGTTGAGGACAACACCAGGCAGGGGCACACAGACAGACACCTTTAGTAGGCCGGAAAAGCCTATTGCATTTTTTAAAATGGTAATTTGGAGCAGAAGGTTGAAGCTCAGCTTTATTTAGTTGAGGGCAACACCAGGGAGGGGCAGAAGCCGTTAGTAGGCCCTAACCACCATTTTTTTTTTTTTAAACCACTTAATGAGAGCCGGAAGGTTGAAGCTCAGCTTTATTTAGTTGAGGACAACACCAGGCAGGGGCACACAGACAGACACCTTTAGTAGGCCGGAAAAGCCTATTGCATTTTTTAAAATGGTAATTTGGAGCAGAAGGTTGAAGCTCAGCTTTATTTAGTTGAGGGCAACACCAGGGAGGGGCAGAAGCCGTTAGTAGGCCCTAACCACCATTTTTTTTTTTTAAAACCACTTAATGAGAGCCGGAAGGTTGAAGCTCAGCTTTATTTAGTTGAGGACAACACCAGGCAGGGGCACACAGACAGACACCTTTAGTAGGCCGGAAAAGCCTATTGCATTTTTTAAAATGGTAATTTGGAGCAGAAGGTGGAAGCTCAGCTTTATTTAGTTGAGGACAACACCAGGCAGGGGCACACAGACAGACACCTTTAGTAGGCCGGAAAAGCCTATTGCATTTTTTAAAATGGTAATTTGGAGCAGAAGGTTGAAGCTCAGCTTTATTTAGTTGAGGGCAACACCAGGGAGGGGCAGAAGCCGTTAGTAGGCCCTAACCACCATTTTTTTTTTTTAAAACCACTTAATGAGAGCCGGAAGGTTGAAGCTCAGCTTTATTTAGTTGAGGACAACACCAGGCAGGGGCACACAGACAGACACCTTTAGTAGGCCGGAAAAGCCTATTGCATTTTTTAAAATGGTAATTTGGAGCAGAAGGTTGAAGCTCAGCTTTATTTAGTTGAGGACAACACCAGGCAGGGGCACACAGACAGACACCTTTAGTAGGCCAGAAAAGCCTATTGCATTTTTTAAAATGGTAATTTGGAGCAGAAGGTTGAAGCTCAGCTTTATTTAGTTGAGGACAACACCAGGCAGGGGCACACAGACAGACACCTTTAGTAGGCCGGAAAAGCCTATTGCATTTTTTAAAATGGTAATTTGGAGCAGAAGGTTGAAGCTCAGCTTTATTTAGTTGAGGACAACACCAGGGAGGGGCAGAAGCCGTTAGTAGGCCCTAACCACCATTTTTTTTTTTTAAAACCACTTAATGAGAGCCGGAAGGTTGAAGCTCAGCTTTATTTAGTTGAGGGCAACACCAGGGAGGGGCAGAAGCCGCTAGTAGGCCCTAACCACCATTTTTTTTTTTTAAAACCACTTAATGAGAGCCGGAAGGTTGAAGCTCAGCTTTATTTAGTTGAGGACAACACCAGGCAGGGGCACACAGACAGACACCTTTAGTAGGCCGGAAAAGCCTATTGCATTTTTTAAAATGGTAATTTGGAGCAGAAGGTTGAAGCTCAGCTTTATTTAGTTGAGGACAACACCAGGCAGGGGCACACAGACAGACACCTTTAGTAGGCCAGAAAAGCCTATTGCATTTTTTAAAATGGTAATTTGGAGCAGAAGGTTGAAGCTCAGCTTTATTTAGTTGAGGACAACACCAGGCAGGGGCACACAGACAGACACCTTTAGTAGGCCTGAAAAGCCTATTGCATTTTTTAAAATGGTAATTTGGAGCAGAAGGTTGAAGCTCAGCTTTATTTAGTTGAGGACAACACCAGGGAGGGGCAGAAGCCGTTAGTAGGCCCTAACCACCATTTTTTTTTTTTAAAACCACTTAATGAGAGCCGGAAGGTTGAAGCTCAGCTTTATTTAGTTGAGGGCAACACCAGGGAGGGGCAGAAGCCGTTAGTAGGCCCTAACCACCATTTTTTTTTTTTAAAACCACTTAATGAGAGCCGGAAGGTTGAAGCTCAGCTTTATTTAGTTGAGGACAACACCAGGCAGGGGCACACAGACAGACACCTTTAGTAGGCCGGAAAAGCCTATTGCATTTTTTAAAATGGTAATTTGGAGCAGAAGGTTGAAGCTCAGCTTTATTTAGTTGAGGGCAACACCAGGGAGGGGCAGAAGCCGTTAGTAGGCCCTAACCAAAGTTGAAGGCCAAATGCAGTTTAATTTCTGATACTATAGGCCGAAAGCCAGAAGGTGGAAGCTCCGATTTAGACAGTGGAGGACAATTTGAATTAGGGACTGCAGACAGACTTAGTAGGCTGTCCCCTGTGGACCATGCATCCAACACATTAACCCATTGCGCCGTAATGGACACGTAATCTTCCGTGGCCATGCCTACAGGTCCATGCGTCTGTTGTCAGGTGCACCTTTGTACTCACAGATTGCCAGAGTGCATGGACAATGCGGTCTTCTACATGCTGGTGGAGGGTTGGGATGGCTTTTCTCGCAAAAGAAGTGTCGACTGGTTAGCTTGTAGCGTGGTACAGCGTAGTCCATCATGGCCTTATTAATAGTAAATAAAATATATAACTAGGCTCTATGAACTTTTAAATAGGTTCCAGGGGTACACGGGCAGCATTGGTGTGGTCAGTGGAGGAGTATTGCAAGTAGGGGCTGCAGACAGGCTATCAAAGGCCTAAAATACCAAACAGTAGGCACTCATGGCAGTTTTACATCGGTTACATGGATACACAGGCAGGCACTCCAGGCAGCATTGTGGTCAGTGGAGGAGTATTGCAAGTAGGGGCCGCAGACAGGCTATCAAAGGCCTAAAATAACAAACAGTAGGCAGTCATGGCAGTTTTACATCGGTTACATGGATACACAGGCAGGCACTCCAGGCAGCATTGTGGTCAGTGGAGGAGTATTGCAAGTAGGGGCCGCAGACAGGCTATCAAAGGCCTAAAATAACAAACAATAGGCTCATTGCAGTTTTACAGCGGTTACATGGATAGACGGGCAGGCAGCTTGGTGGTGAGTGGAGGAGTATTTAAAGTAGGGACCGCAGACAGGCTATCAAAGGCCTAACATAACAAACAATAGGCTCATGGCAGTTTTACAGCGGTTACATGGATACACGGGCAGGCAGCTTGGTGGTCAGTGGAGGAGTATTTAAAGTAGGGACCGCAGACAGGCTTCAAAGGCCTAACATAAGAAAATGGGCTGGCTGTAGGCACTTTATAATTGGTTCCAGGGGTACACGGGCAGCAGTGGTCTGGCCAGTGGAGGACTAGTGGAAGGAGGGACCGCAGACAGGCTTCAAAGGCCTAACATAAAAAAATGGGCTGGCTGTAGGCACTTTATAATTGGTTCCAGGGGTACACGGGCAGCAGTGGTCTGGTCAGTGGAGGACTAGTGGAAGGAGGGACCGCAGACAGGCTTCAAAGGCCTAAAATAACAAACAATAGGCTCATGGCAGTTTTACAGCGGTTACATGGATACACGGGCAGGCAGCTTGGTGGTCAGTGGAGGAGTATTTAAAGTAGGGACCGCAGACAGGCTATCAAAGGCCTAACATAAAAAAATGGGCTGGCTGTAGGCACTTTATAATTGGTTCCAGGGGTACACGGGCAGCAGTGGTCTGGTCAGTGGAGGACTAGTGGAAGGAGGGACCGCAGACAGGCTTCAAAGGCCTAAAATAACAAACAATAGGCTCATGGCAGTTTTACAGCGGTTACATGGATACACGGGCAGGCAGCTTGGTGGTCAGTGGAGGAGTATTTAAAGTAGGGACCGCAGACAGGCTTCAAAGGCCTAACATAAGAAAATGGGCTGGCTGTAGGCACTTTATAATTGGTTCCAGGGGTACACGGGCAGCAGTGGTCTGGTCAGTGGAGGACTAGTGGTAGGAGGGACCGCAGACAGGCTTCAAAGGCCTAAAATAACAAACAATAGGCTCATGGCAGTTTTACAGCGGTTACATGGATACACGGGCAGGCAGCTTGGTGGTCAGTGGAGGAGTATTTAAAGTAGGGACCACAGACAGGCTTCAAAGGCCTAACATAAGAAAATGGGCTGGCTGTAGGCACTTTATAATTGGTTCCAGGGGTACACGGGCAGCAGTGGTCTGGCCAGTGGAGGACTAGTGGAAGGAGGGACCGCAGACAGGCTTCAAAGGCCTAACATTAAAAAATGGGCTGGCTGTAGGCACTTTATAATTGGTTCCAGGGGTACACGGGCAGCAGTGGTCTGGCCAGTGGAGGACTAGTGGAAGGAGGGACCGCAGACAGGCTTCAAAGGCCTAACATAAAAAAATGGGCTGGCTGTAGGCACTTTATAATTGGTTCCAGGGGTACACGGGCAGCAGTGGTCTGGCCAGTGGAGGACTAGTGGAAGGAGGGACCGCAGACAGGCTTCAAAGGCCTAACATAAAAAAATGGGCTGGCTGTAGGCACTTTATAATTGGTTCCAGGGGTACACGGGCAGCAGTGGTCTGGTCAGTGGAGGACTAGTGGAAGGAGGGACCGCAGACAGGCTTCAAAGGCCTAAAATAACAAACAATAGGCTCATGGCAGTTTTACAGCGGTTACATGGATACACGGGCAGCTTGGTGGTGAGTGGAGGAGTAGTGCAAGGAGTGTCTGTCCCAGTACTCCCAAAATATAAATAGATGTTAATGTCTCGCAAAACAACCAAAACAAAAAAAAAGGTGGCATACTTAGGTACAGGGGTGGGCTCATCTGCTGAGTTTCTGACATAGTAATTTGGCAGTAACTATTTAATGGTGCCAATATAGGACACAGACACAGACTACTTTAAGTTGCATCATAGATGTCTACAAATTTGTATTGTCAGTGCCAGACATTGAATGATGTCAGCGAATAGACTAAAGATTGGTGGAGCTGTGCGACATAATTTTGCATGTGGTAGAGCACATTTTGAGCTGGGGTAGGGGGGAACTCTCTAGAGGCCGGCGGGACCGCCCCAGGGCCCCTCATGTTACAACGGTGTGTCTGACATTGGGTGCGCACCACCACCGCCAGAGACACTACATTGTACTATGAGGGACCCAGTAGCAATGCCATCAACCAAAAGCGAGCACACCCACCTCTTCAGACAAACAGCAGTCTCACGGGTGCTTGCGCCAAGTCGCGATACCACGGCCCCGTGTGGGGAGTTTGGCCTTTTAGGGAGGTGTAAACATGTCGTATGCTGTACAATCAGCTGCAGCAAATTAGACATTAGAAAAGTAATTCACAGGCAAGAGCCTTTCATAGGAAAGCTAGGTGTCGGCCGGGCAAGGTGGGGCAAAAGATTTCGAAATCCAGTTGTGGTTCATTTTAATGAATGTTAGATCGTCAACATTTTGGGTAGCCAGACGAGTCCTTTTTTCGGTTAATATTGAACCTGCAGCACTGAATACTCTTTCTGATAGGACACTTGCTGCCGGGCAAGCAAGCTCCTGCAATGCATATTCTGCCAATTCTGGCCAGGTGTCTAATTTGGAGGCCCAGTAATCAAATGGGAATGACGGTTGAGGGAGAACATCGATAAGGGATGAAAAATAGTTAGTAACCATACTGGACAAATGTTGTCTCCTGTCACTTTCAATTGATGCAGCAGTACCTGTCCTGTCTGCGGTCATAGCAAAATCACTCCACAACCTGGTCAGAAAACCCCTCTGTCCAACGCCACTTCTGATGTGTGCACCCCTAACACTCCTAGTCTGCTGCCCCCTGGAGCTCGTGTGAGAACGATCACGTGCGCTGTGTGCTGGGAATGCCTGAAGCAAACGGTCAACAAGAGTTGATTGTTTGGTTGCTAATATTAGTTCCAAGTTCTCATGTGGCATAATATTTTGCAATTTGCCTTTATAGCGTGGATCAAGGAGGCAGGCCAACCAGTAATCGTCATCGTTCATCATTTTCGTAATGCGTGTGTCCCTTTTTAGGATACGTAAGGCATAATCCGCCATGTGGGCCAAAGTTCCAGTTGTCAAATCTCCGGTTGTGATTGGTTGAGGGGCAGTTGCAGGCAAATCTACGTCACTTGTGTCCCTCAAAAAACCAGAACCCGGCCGTGACACGCAACCAATTTCCTGTGCCCCCGGGAAAGGTTCGGCATTAAAAATATACTCATCCCCATCATCCTCCTCGTCCTCCACCTCCTCTTCGCCCGCTACCTCGTCCTGTACACTGCCCTGACCAGACAATGGCTGACTGTCATCAAGGCTTTCCTCTTCCTCTGGTGCAGACGCCTGCTCCTTTATGTGCGTCAAACTTTGCATCAGCAGACGCATTAGGGGGATGCTCATGCTTATTACGGCGTTGTCTGCACTAACCAGCCGTGTGCATTCCTCAAAACACTGAAGGACTTGACACATGTCTTGTATCTTAGACCACTGCACACCTGACAACTCCATGTCTGCCATCCTACTGCCTGCCCGTGTATCCTCCCACAAATAAATAACAGCACACCTCTGTTCGCACAGTCTCTGAAGCATGTGCAGTGTTGAGTTCCACCTTGTTGCAACGTCTATGATTAGGCGATGCTGGGGAAGGTTCAAAGACCGCTGATAGGTCTGCATACGGCTGGCGTGTACAGGCGAACGTCGGATATGTGAGCAAAGTGCACGCACTTTGAGGAGCAGGTCGGAGAACCCAGGATAAGTTTTCAATAAGCACTGCACCACCAGGTTTAAGGTGTGAGCCAGGCAAGGAATGTGTTTCAGTTGGGAAAGGGAGATGGCAGCCATGAAATTCCTTCCGTTATCACTCACTACCTTGCCTGCCTCAAGATCTACTGTGCCCAGCCACGACTGCGTTTCTTGTTGCAAGAACTCGGACAGAACTTCCGCGGTGTGTCTGTTGTCGCCCAAGCACTTCATAGCCAATACAGCCTGCTGACGCTTGGCAGTAGCTGGCCCATAATGGGACAACTGGTGTGCAACAGTGTCATCTGCCGATGGAGTGGTTGGCAGACTGCGTTCTGTGGAAGAGCTGTAGCTTCTGCAGGAGGACGAGGAGGAGGAGGAGGAGGGGGTGCGAACGCCTACAGCCAACTGTTTCCTAGACCGTGGGCTAGGCACAACTGTCCCTAAATTGATGTCGCCTGTGGACCCTGCATCCACCACATTCACCCAGTGTGCCGTGATGGACACATAACGTCCCTGGCCATGCCTACTGGTCCATGCATCTGTAGTCAGGTGCACCTTTGTACTCACAGATTGCCTGAGTGCATGGACGATGCGCTGTTTAACATGCTGGTGCAGGGCTGGGATGGCTTTTCTGGAAAAAAAGTGTCGACTGGGTAGCTCGTATCGTGGTTCAGCGTACTCCATCAGGGCTTTGAAAGCTTCGCTTTCAACTAACCGGTAGGGCATCATCTCTAACGAGATTAGTCTAGCTATGTGGGCGTTAAAACACTGTGTAAGCGGATGCGAGGATAAGTACTTCCTTTTTCTAACCAGAGTCTCATGTAGGGTGAGCTGGACTGGAGAGCTGGAGATCGTGGAACTTTCGGGTGTGCCGATGTACATGGCAGACTGAGAGACGGTTGGAGACGGTATTGTTTCCGCCGGTGCCCTAGATGCAATATTTCCTCCTACAAAACTGGTGATTCCCTGACCCTGACTGCTTTTGGCTGGCAAAGAAACCTGCACAGATACTGCCGGTGGTGCGGAAAATGGTGGCCTTACAGTGACGGAAGGGATGTTGCGTTGCTGACTAGCTTCATTGGCCGAGGGTGCTACAACCTTGAGGGACGTTTGGTAGTTAGTCCAGGCTTGAAAATGCATGGTGGTTAAGTGTCTATGCATGCAACTAGTATTTAGACTTTTCAGATTCTGACCTCTGCTTAAGCTAGTTGAACATTTTTGACAGATGACTTTGCGCTGATCAGTTGGATGTTGTTTAAAAAAATGCCCGACTGCACTCCTCCTAGACTCGGATCCCTTTTCAGGGATTGCAGACTGAGCTTTAACCGGATGGCAACGCTGTGCTCCAACAGGTTTTGGCTTTGACACGCGTTTTGGGCCAGATACGGGCCCGGCAGATGGAACCTGTTGCGATGTTGATGCCTGCTGCGGCCCCTCCTCCACCTCCGCTTCTGAACTACTGCCGCCTGCACCCTGTTCCCCCAATGGCTGCCAATCGGGGTCAATAACTGGGTCATCTATTACCTCCTCTTCGAGCTCGTGTGCAACTTCGTCTGTGTCACTGTGTCGGTCGGTGGTATAGCGTTCGTGGCGGGGCAACATAGTCTCATCAGGGTCTGATTGTGGATCTGTACCCTGAGAGGGCAATGTGGTGGTCTGAGTCAAAGGAGCAGCATAGTACTCTGGCTGTGGCTGTGCATCAGTGCACTCCATGTCAGAATATACTTGTAATGGGCATGGCCTGTTAAATGTTTCACTTTCTAAGCCAGGGACGGTATGTGTAAAGAGCTCCATGGAGTGACCCGTTGTGTCGCCTGCTGCATCCTTCTCTCTTGTTGTAGTTTTTGCTGAGGAGGACAAGGAAGCGACTTGTCCCTGACCGTGAACATCCACAAGCGACGCGCTGCTTTTACATTTACCAGTTTCGGAAGAGGAGGCAAAAGAGCTAGAGGCTGAGTCTGCAATGTAAGCCAAAACTTGCTGTTGCTGCTCCGCCTTTAAAAGCGGTTTTCCTACTCCCAGAAAAGAGAGCGTTCGAGGCCTTGTGTAGCCTGACGACGAAACTGGCTCCACAGCTCCAGACTTAGGTGGAATATTTTTATCCCCACGACCACCTGATGCTCCACTACCACTACCATCATTACCAGCTGACAATGAACGCCCACGACGACCTCTTGCACCAGACTTCCTCATTGTTTTAAAATCTTAACCAAAGTAACTTTATTTGTTGCTGTCAAACAACTTACATGGTGAGCTATAACTTCAGTATGATTTCAATATCCCTTAACAGGTTGGTGAGACCACAAGGAAAATCAGGCACAATGTTACACACTCTGTTTTCTGTGGCACAAAATCACAGAGATGACACACACGCAGGACTGTCACTCAAGCACTAATGTCAATATTAATCTCCCACCTAATTTATTTATTTTTTTTTCTCAGGGAGACTTTAGAAACCAAATAATATTAAAAAAAAAAAAAAAAAAAAAAGGCTTTCTATGGCCCACAATTAGAGAGAGAGAGGTGGCACACCCAGGAGTCAAGACTGGCGCACAAGCTGAAAGGGCAATATTACTCTCCCACTGTTTTTTTAAGTTTTTTTTTTATTTCAGGGAGACTTTAGAAACCAAATAATATTAAAAAAAAAAAAAATAGGCTTTCTATAGCCCACTGAATGAGAGAGAGAGGTGGCACACCCAGGAGTCAAGACTGGCACACAAGCTGAAAGGGCAATATTACTCTCCCACTGTTTTTTTATGTTTTTTTTTTTTTTTTCAGGGAGACTTTAGAAACCAAATAATAAGAAAAAAAATAAATAAATAAATAGGCTTTCTATAGCCCACTGAATGAGAGATAGCACACACAGCAGTGGCACACAAGCCCTGACTGAGGCCAATATTTTTCTCCCACTGATTGATGTAGTGTTTTTGTGTTGAGGTAGATTTTAGAACACAAATCAAGGAAAAAAAAAAAAATGCTTTCTATGGCCCACTGAATGAGAGAGAGGTGGCACACCCAGGAGTCAAGACTGGCACACAAGCTGAAAGGGCAATATTACTCTCCCACTGTTTTTTTATGTATTTTTTGTTTTTTAAGGGAGACTTTAGAAACCCAATAATATTTAAAAAAAAAAATAAATAGGCTTTCTATGGCCCACTGAATGAGAGGGAGAGAGGTGGCACACCCAGGAGTCAAGACTGGCACACAAGCTGAAAGGGCAATATTACTCTCCCACTGTTTTTTTATGTATTTTTTGTTTTTTAAGGGAGACTTTAGAAACCCAATAATATTTAAAAAAAAAAATAAATAGGCTTTCTATGGCCCACTGAATGAGAGGGAGAGAGGTGGCACACCCAGGAGTCAAGCCTGGCACACAAGCTGAAAGGGCAATATTACTCTCCCACTGTTTTTTTATGTATTTTTTGTTTTTTAAGGGAGACGTCAAGACTGGCACACAAGCTGAAAGGGCAATATTACTCTCCCACTGTTTTTTTATGTTTTTTTTTTTTTTTCAGGGAGACTTTAGAAACCAAATAATATTAAAAAAACCAAAAAAAAAAAATAGCCTTTCTATGGCCCACTGAATGAGAGAGAGAGGTGGCACACCCAGGAGTCAAGACTGGCACACAAGCTGAAAGGGCAATATTACTCTCCCACTGTTTTTTTATGTATTTTTGGTTTTTTAAGGGAGACTTTAGAAACCCAATAATATTTAAAAAAATAAATAAATAGGCTTTCTATGGCCCACTGAATGAGAGGGAGAGAGGTGGCACACCCAGGAGTCAAGACTGGCACACAAGCTGAAAGGGCAATATTACTCTCCCACTGTTTTTTTATGTTTTTTTTTTTTTCAGGGAGACTTTAGAAACCAAATAATATTAAAAAAACCAAAAAAAAAATAGCCTTTCTATGGCCCACTGAATGAGAGAGAGAGGTGGCACACCCAGGAGTCAAGACTGGCACACAAGCTGAAAGGGCAATATTACTCTCCCACTGTTTTTTTATGTATTTTTTGTTTTTTAAGGGAGACTTTAGAAACCCAATAATATTTAAAAAAAAAAAATAAATAGGCTTTCTATGGCCCACTGAATGAGAGGGAGAGAGGTGGCACACCCAGGAGTCAAGACTGGCACACAAGCTGAAAGGGCAATATTACTCTCCCACTGTTTTTTTATGTATTTTTTGTTTTTTAAGGGAGACTTTAGAAACCCAATAATATTTAAAAAAAAAAAATAAATAGGCTTTCTATGGCCCACTGAATGAGAGGGAGAGAGGTGGCACACCCAGGAGTCACGACTGGCACACAAGCTGAAAGGGCAATATTACTCTCCCACTGTTTTTTTATGTATTTTTTGTTTTTTAAGGGAGACTTTAGAAACCCAATAATATTTAAAAAAAAAAATAAATAGGCTTTCTATGGCCCACTGAATGAGAGGGAGAGAGGTGGCACACCCAGGAGTCAAGCCTGGCACACAAGCTGAAAGGGCAATATTACTCTCCCACTGTTTTTTTATGTATTTTTTGTTTTTTAAGGGAGACTTTAGAAACCCAATAATATTTTAAAAAATAAATAAATAGGCTTTCTATGGCCCACTGAATGAGAGGGAGAGAGGTGGCACACCCAGGAGTCAAGACTGGCACACAAGCTGAAAGGGCAATATTACTCTCCCACTGTTTTTTTATGTTTTTTTTTTTTTTTTCAGGGAGACTTTAGAAACCAAATAATAAGAAAAAAAATAAATAAATAAATAGGCTTTCTATAGCCCACTGAATGAGAGATAGCACACACAGCAGTGGCACACAAGCCCTGACTGAGGCCAATATTTTTCTCCCACTGATTGATGTAGTGTTTTTGTGTTGAGGTAGATTTTAGAACACAAATCAAGGAAAAAAAAAAAAAATGCTTTCTATGGCCCACTGAATGAGAGAGAGGTGGCACACCCAGGAGTCAAGACTGGCACACAAGCTGAAAGGGCAATATTACTCTCCCACTGTTTTTTTATGTATTTTTTGTTTTTTAAGGGAGACTTTAGAAACCCAATAATATTTAAAAAAATAAATAAATAGGCTTTCTATGGCCCACTGAATGAGAGGGAGAGAGGTGGCACACCCAGGAGTCAAGACTGGCACACAAGCTGAAAGGGCAATATTACTCTCCCACTGTTTTTTTAGGTTTTTTTTTTTTTTTCAGGGAGACTTTAGAAACCAAATAATATTAAAAAAAAAAAAAAAAAAATAGGCTTTCTATAGCCCACTGAATGAGAGATAGCACACACAGCAGTGGCACACAAGCCCTGACTGAGGCCAATATTTTTCTCCCACTGATTGATGTAGTGTTTTTGTGTTGAGTTAGAATTTAGAACACAAATCACGGAAAAAATAAATAGGCTTTCTATGGCCCACTCAGTGAGAGATGGCACACACAGGGATGGCACTGTAGCAGAAATGCCAATCTTAATCTCCCACAAAAAAAACAAAAAAAAAACAGGGACTGTCCTACAATTACTATCTCCCTGCAGTAATCTAAGCCAGGTATGGCAGGCAGCAATAGGAGTGGACTGATGCACAAATTAAATAAAAAGTGTGGACAAACAAAAAAGATAGCTGTGCAGAAAGGAAGGAACAAGAGGATATGTGCTTTGAAAAAAGCAGTTGGTTTCCACAGTGGCGTACACACAGCAATACAGCTATCACGGAGCCTTCTAGGGCAGCCCAATGAGCTACAGCGCTGAGGGGAAAAAAAAAAATAAATAGCTTCCACAGTCCCTGCACACCGAAGGTGGTGTTGGACAGTGGAAATCGCTGCAGCACAAGCGGTTTGGTGGTTAGTGGACCCTGCCTAACGCTCTCCCTGCTTCTGACAAAGCGGCAGCAACCTGTCCCTAAGCTCAGATCAGCAGCAGTAAGATGGCGGTCGGCGGGAACGCCCCTTTATAGCCCCTGTGACGCCGCAGACAGCAAGCCAATCACTGCAATGCCCTTCTCTAAGATGGTGGGGACCAGGATCTATGTCATCACGCTGCCCACACTCTGCGTTCACCTTCATTGGCTGAGAAATGGCGCTTTTCGCGTCATTGAAACGCGACTTTGGCGCGAAAGTCGCGTACCGCATGGCCGACAAGCACAGGGGTCGGATCGGGTTTCATGAGACGCCGACTTAGCCAAAAGTCGGCGACTTTTGAAAATGATCGACCCGTTTCGCTCAACCCTAATCTGCACAATGGTGGTATTATTAAAAACGTCAGCTCGAAACACAAAAAATAAGCTCTCACACGACCCCAGATCACGAAAAATGGAGACGCTACGAGTATCAGAAAATGGCGCCTTTTTTTTTTTTAAGCAAAGTTTTGATTTTTTTTTCACCACTTAGACAAAAAAATAACCTAGACTTGTTTGGTGTCTATGAACTCGTAATAACCTGGAGAATCATAACATCAGGTCAGTTTTAGCATTTAGTGAACATAGCAAAAAAGCCAAACAAAAAACAAGTGTGGGATTGCACTTTTTTTGCAATTTCACCACAGTTGGAATTTTTTTCCCATTTTCTAGTACAAGACATGGTAAAACCAATGATGAATTTCAAAGGTACAACTCGAGCCGCAAAAAACAAGCCCTCACATGGCCATATTGACGGAAAAATAAAAAAGTTATGGCTCTGGGAAGGAGGGGAGCGAAAAACGAAAACACAAAAATGAAAAAGGGCGGCGGCATGAAGGGGTTTTAAAGAAAACAAATCAATTTCAAATAGCTTTCCAAACAAGTTACACTAAAAATATAAATTATAGTGTAAACATATCTTATAGGTTGCAGTTAAAAATTGGACACTAAAATTGTTCAGAGTGTAAAAGGGAAATAAAAAGGAAAGAAAATAACAATATGATTGTTGGAGGTATGAAGGACGGTGCTACTGTAGCACTACTTCCCCTTCACTGTTTTTCCTGCAACAGCAAAGCAGCAATCACCAACAGGACAGGTATCGGCTACATGGCCCTATTCAATTGTATAGCCAGGTGGTCATCTATGCCATTGTTCAGGGAATAGCTTATGAACAACACTACACTAGCACTGCATTTTCTTTCTTCTCTACAGCCCACCACACAGTATTATGCAACTATCATTTTCCCAAGTACTGATTGACAATAAAAAAATAAACAAAAATAAAACTACTAATCTTGCCTCATTCCTGCTTCCACCTGTGCAGAGTGTTGACTGAAGTTCCACACAGCAGCCATGAACTAGTGACAGCACTGACACTTAAACTCACATGCTGAATGATGGAGGAGGGAGCTACTGACCCATCATTATTGTTAATGGTACTTGCATCTCAAGAAGATACTGTTGAAATTAAAGAGGTTGTCCACTACTTTATCATTGATCAGTTGGGGTCTGACATCATTTGATCATGTACATTTTTAAATTATTATTGTTATTATTATTATTTATTATTATACTGCGATTTATTCCACAGCGCTTTACATGTGAGGAGGGGTATACATAATAAAAAACAAGTACAATAATCTTAATCAATACAAGTCACGACTGGTACAGGAGGAGAGAGGACCCTGCCTGCGAGGGCTCACAATCTACAAGGGATGGGTGAGGATACAGTAGGTGAGGGTAGAGCTGGTCGTTCAGTGGTTTGGTCTATCGGTGGTTACTGCAGGTTGTAGGCTTGTCGGATTTATGAAAGATTTATGAAAACAGATATCACATGGATGCACCTGGACATCACACGGATGTCACACAGATGTAAAAAACTGACACAAGGATAAAAATCAGATGTAAAATAGAAAATAATCATGTGAGTTTTGTGGATACAATTTCTCACATGTTCCTATGCAGCCGGCAAAATGCGAAGCAAATTTTAAGTTGTATGAATGTTCTGTGATAAAAAAATCAAATCAATTCTCCCACCTCTAATAGATACTGATGGTTTATGAATCCCAATAATAATTTATCTTTTCTTCCTATACTGAAACAAAACCTAAAAAAGTAAACCTTTCATGTACAGTAATTAATTATAAAAATCTTTTTGTTTATTCTATTCTGTAGTAAAAACAGTCATGCACACTTTAATTTAGAGAGCTGATCTATTTATTCGTTTTATTTACTTTTTTTTAATCAAAAGTCTAGTTAATTAATCAGGAACATTTCCTGATTATTTTTTATTTTTTCAATAGAATTAAAAAGACAAATCACTAGAGTACAACTAAATAGGGCAGGACTTTTGTTTAACCCGGCTCATTTACATAAGAAGTACAATGATTGTCAAGAGCTTTTAGTGAGCAAACAACCCTGTGAACATAAGCCAGCATATGGTCTCCTCTCAGAGCTAGCCTTTCCTTTCCTATGATCCCATTACCTCACTCAATCCGTTACCAAGGTAACTGTTAAATTGCTGTGCGAGGCATAGTAATAAAGTAACCTGTCACACTGGCATTAAAAGCAGCCACATTTTCCTGTTCACTGAGCCTCTAAGCATATGAATAGTCACTTTTTAAAAGAAATTCGCAAGCTCCACACAGGTCATGTCTATCATGGCCACAACAGCAAATAAACATTATAATTAATGGATGTGATATGTATGTTTTAGTTCTCATCACATTTTCTCTTTTTGTTCTTTTCGTTTTAATTTCTTGTGGGTAGTTAGTTATAGTAAAGGTATCAGCTACACATAATTTTAGTTTACCACATAACAATAACATCCTCGTTATAGTGTATTAATTAAGAAATATGCATGTATATTCATTAGAGCTGAATTAATCTTTTAAGATTGGAATTCAACAGCTTCGCGTTATTCTCCCGAAAAATTTGATTAACAATTAAATGAATTGTGCCATGTCAAAAGTACTCCAAAGCCTATGATTGCCTCAAAAAAAATGTATGACACTGTTCTCTGTTTCTTCAACATTAATCTCCTTCACAGCTAGGCTGCCATACACATTTTCTGAATGCTGCATTCACGCGTTGCAGTAATTTTCAATTTTTTACCTCACTGTTAGTGTTGATGAAATAGCCTCGGATCAGCACTTATCCAAATATCTATAGCGCTTACCGAATAGCTGCCTCGGGAACTTGGATACCTGGAGTGCTCACGATAATCAGCTGTTCAGCGCTGCAGCTGCATGTGTCGCGGCTGTGTGACTGTCACAACACGCATGCATGGAGAGCATGCTTGTTGGGCTTTCCATGCATGTGTTGCACCTGCTTATCCAAAGCTGTTCGATCAACCCTACTCACAGTAGAACAGCAACATTTTTGTAAAAATTTTCTGAAATCACAACACAATGATACATTTTTGCCATAATTGCTGCAAGATTATGCAACTTGGTTACAACATGTGACTGCAACCTGACAGCTTCTTCAGTATTTTATGGCTCTCTCTTTTATGGCTAATCTGTAAGCTGTGATATTGTCTCACTATCCAGATTCACCATAAAATGGCTGTTGCATTTCCTGCTTTTTACATGGCCTAGGATAGTTCCTCCTTATTGGCTGTGCTACACCATGTGATGATAAAGCTGCAAGGTAATATGGGAAATACAGCCTAGAATCATGTAATCCTTCTATGGCTGATATAATTTTCTACAATCTTAGGCAATTTGTGGTAAACAATGCACTGTTTTCAGCAAATTCCTAAAAACTCAACACAAATTCAATTTACATCAAAATTATTTGCTCATCTCTCATATATATATATATATATATATATATATAGAGAGAGAGAGAGAGAGAGAGAGAGAGAGTATATGTGTATATATATATACTAGCTATTGAACCCGTTCTACGCCCGGGTGGCGAGCATTTATATTGGAATATGGTCTCCATCCTGGTATGTGCTGCTCCCATCCTGTCATATGCTGCTCCATCCTGCGCCCCCATCCTGTCATGTGCTGCTCCACCGTGTCATGTGCTGCTCCATCCTGCGCCCCCATCCTGTCATGTGCTGCTCCACCGTGTCATGTGCTGCTCCATCCTGCATCCCCATCCTGTCATGTGCTGCTCCATCCTGCGCCCCCATCCTGTCATGTGCTGCTCCACCGTGTCATGTGCTGCTCCATCCTGCGCCCCCATCCTGTCATGTGCCACTCCACCGTGTCATGTGCTGCTCCATCCTCATCCCCATCCTGTCATGTGCTCCCATCCTGCGCCCCCATCCTATCACGTGCTGCTCCATCCTGCGCCCCCATCAGTGCGGGCGGCTGTGCTGAGTGCGGGCGGCTGTGCTGAGTGCGGGCGGCTGTGCTGAGTGCGGGCGGCTGTGCTGAGTGCGGGCGGCTGTATGTGGCTGTGCTGAGTGCGGGCGGCTGTATGTGACGTGGCTGTGCTGGGTGCGGGCGGCTGTGCTGGGTGCGGCAGCTGTGGACGGCTGTGCTGGGTGCAGCGGCTGTGCTGGGTGCGGCGGCTGTGCGTGGCTGTAGGCGGCTGTGCATGGCTGTGGGAGGCTGTGCTGGGTGCGGCGGCTGTGCGTGGCTGTGGGCGGCTGTGCTGGGTGCGGCGGCTGTGCTAGGTGCGGTGGCTGTGCTGGGTGCGGCGGCTGTCCGTGGCTGTAGGCGGCTGTGCGTGGCTGTGCTGGGTGCGGAGGCTGTGCGTGGCTGTGGCGGCTGTGCTGGGTGCGGGCGGCTGTGCTGAGTGCGGGCGGCTGTGCTGAGTGCGGGCGGCTGTGCTGAGTGCGGGCGGCTGTATGTGGCTGTGCTGAGTGCGGGCGGCTGTATGTGACGTGGCTGTGCTGGGTGCGGGCGGCTGTGCTGGGTGCGGCAGCTGTGGACGGCTGTGCTGGGTGCGGTGGCTGTGCTGGGTGCAGCGGCTGTGCTGGGTGCGGCGGCTGTGCGTGGCTGTAGGCGGCTGTGCGTGGCTGTAGGCGGCTGTGCGTGGCTGTGGGAGGCTGTGCTGGGTGCGGCGGCTGTGCGTGGCTGTGGGCGGCTGTGCTGGGTGCGGCGGCTGTGCTGGGTGCGGTGGCTGTGCTGGGTGCGGCGGCTGTCTGTGGCTGTAGGCGGCTGTGCGTGGCTGTGGGCGGCTGTGCGTGGCTGTGCTGGGTGCGGAGGCTGTGCGTGGCTGTGGCGGCTGTGCTGGGTGCGGCGGCTGTGATGGGTGCGGCGGATGTGCTGGGTGCGGCGGCTGTGGGTGGCTGTGCTGGGTGTGGCGGTTGTGCGTGGCTGTGGGCGGCTGTGCTGGGTGCGGCGGCTGTGCGTGGCTGTGCGTGGCTGTGGGCGGCTGTGCTGGGTGCGGCGGCTGTGCTGGGTGCGGCGGCTGTCCGTGGCTGTGGGCGGCTGTGGGAGGCTGTGCTGGGTGCGGCGGCTGTGCGTGGCTGTGGCGGCTGTGCATGGCTGTGCTGGGTGCGGCGGATGTGCTGGGTGCGGCGGCTGTGCTGGGTGCGGCGGCTGTGCGTGGCTGTGGGCTGTGCGTGGCGGCTGTGGTCGGCTGTGCTGGGTGCGGCGGCTGTGCGTGGCTATGGGTGGCTGTACGTGGCTGTGGGCGGCTGTGCTGGGTGCGGCGGCTGTGCGTGGCTGTGGTCGGCTGTGCTAGGTGCGGCTGTGCGTAGCTGTGGGCGGCTGTGCAGGGTGCGGTGGCTGTGGTCGGCTGTGCTGGGTGCGGCGGCTTGCGTGGCTGTGGTCGGCTGTGCTGGGTGCGGCTGTGCGTAGCTGTGGGCGGCTGTGCAGGGTGCGGCGGCTGTGGTCGGCTGTGCTGGGTGCGGCGGCTGTGCGTGGCTGTGTGTGGCTGTGGGCGGCTGTGCTGGGTGCGGCGGCTGTGCGTGGCTGTGGTCGGCTGTGCTGGGTGCGGCGGCTGTGCGTGGCTATGGGTGGCTGTGGGCAGCTGTGCTGGGTGCGGCGGCTGTGCGTGGCTGTGGGCGGCTATGGTCGGCTGTGCTGGGTGCGGCGGCTGTGCGTGGCTGTGCTGGGCGCGGCGGCTGTGCTGGGTGCGGCCATTTTCTTGGTCCTGCTCCCGGAGTCGGCGCCTGCGCAGTCCGCGCTTTCCGGCGCCATTTTCTTGAAGACACTGCAATGTGTCTTCAAGAAAATGGCGCCGGAAAGCGCGGACTGCGCAGGCGCCGATTCCGGGAGCAGGGGGACAGTCACGGCCCGGAAGCGCGTCGGTGGAACGGGTCAGGTAAGTATACTCACCCTCCGCCTCCTGGCTCGTCCCTGCTTGTCCGGTGGAGATCGCGGTGTGCGTTCAGCGCTTACGCATACCGCGATCTCCTGGGAGCGTCGCTCTGTGCGGTCCAGACTGCGCCGGCGCTTGCGCTTGCGCAGTCTATAGAGGCTTCGGACAGAGTGACGCTCCCAGCGTTATATTATAGATATATATATATATATATACACACACTGCTCAAAAAATAAAGGGAACACTTAAACAACAGAATTTAAGTCCATGTAAATCAAACTTATGTGAAATCAAACTGTTCACTTAGGAAGCAAGGCTGTTTGACAATCAATTTCACATGCTGTTGTGCAAATGGAATAGACAACAGATGGAAATTATTGTCAATTATCAAGACACACTCAGTAAAGGATTAGTTCTGCAGGTGGGGACCACAGACCACATCTCGGTACCAATGCTTTCTGGCTGATGTTTTGGTCACTTTTGAATGTTGGTTGTGCTTTCACACTCATGGTAGCATGAGATGGACTCTACAACCCACACATTTGGCTCAGGTAGTGCAGTTCATCCGGGATGGTACATCAATGTGAGCTGTGGCAAGAAGGTTTGCTGTGTCTGTCAGCGTAGCGTCCATAGGCTGGAGGCGCTACCAGGAGACAGGCTAGTACACCAGGAGACATGGAGGGGGCCGTAGGAGGGCCACAACCCAGCAGCAGGACCGTTACCTCAGCCTTTGTGCAAGGAGGAACTGCCAGAGCCCTGCAAAATGACCTCCAGCAGGCCACAAATGTGCATCTGTCTGCACAAACGGTTAGAAACTGACTCCATGAGGATAGTCTGAGTGCCCGACGTCCACAGATGGGGGTTGTGCTCACAGCCCAACACTGTGCGGGATGCTTGGCATTTGCCACAGAACACCAGGATTGGCAAATTTGCCACTGATGCCCTGTGCTCTTCACAGATGAAAGCAGGCTCACACTGAGCAGATGTGACAGATGTGACAGAGTCTGGAGACACCATGGAGAGCGATGTGCTGCTTGAAACATCCTTCAGCATGACCGATTTGGCAGTAGGTCAGTAATGGTGTGGGGTGGCATTTCTTTGGAGGGCCGCACAGTCCTTCATGTGTTAGCCAGAGGTAGCCTGACTGCCATTAGGTACTGAGATGAAATCCTCAGACCCCTTGTGAGACCAAATGCTGGTGCGGTTGGCCCTGGGTTCCTCCTAATGCAAGACAATGCCAGACCTCATGTGGTTGGAGTGTGTCAGCAGTTCCTGCAAGATGAAAGCATTGAAGCTATGGACTGGCCCACCCGTTACACAGACCTGAATCCGATTGAACACATCTGGGACATCATGTAGCACACCATCCATCAATGTTACATTGCACCACAGACTGTCCTGGAGTTGGCGGATGCTTTAGTCCAAGTCTGGGAGGAGATCCCTCAGGAGACCATCCGCCGCCTCTTCAGGAGCATTCTCAGGCATTGTAGAGAGGTCATACTTCATTTTCCACTTTGATTTTGAGCATGATTCCAACTCTAGACCGCCGTGGGATATTAGTTTTGATTTACGTTGATCATTTTTAGGTTTTATTGTTCTCAACACATTCAACTATGTAATAAATAAAGATTTACAACTGGAATATTTCATTCAGTGATATCTAGGATGTAGGATTTTAGTGTTCCCTCTATTTTTTTGAGCAGTGTATATATATATATATATATATATATATATATATATATATATATATATATATATATATATATATATATCCAAACTAAAGGCCAGGCCAGAATATGGCGTGCTGTCATCTTTTTCTATGCAGACTATCGGTCCATGTGGAAAAACACCCATTTGTTCTGAACTAGCATGTTGGATTCAATTGGTCCATGAGCTGCCTGAGTAAGGTCTACCATATTAACAGCACATGGACCGAAAACGCACTGGCTGAATACACCCTTAGAGTCAAGGACTCCCATTTAATATAAATTATAACATGTGCAATGTTTCAGCAAAGTTTTATCTTTTTATTTGCACATGGGAAGGCTGAGTTCTTTCTTTGGGTATTCTTACCAAAAATAATGATACAATTATATGGTAATATTATAGGGCATCACCCTAAATAATAATAATAATAATAATAATAATTTTTATTTTATAGCGCAAACATATTCCGCAGCAGTTTACATTTTAGAGGGGACTTGTACAGACAATAAAGACATTACAGGAAAAACATAACTCAGATACAGTTATATGAAAAAATGTGGGCACCCCTATTAATCTTAAGCTTAATGTTTTATAAAAATTGTTTTTTCTTTGCAACAGCTATTTCAGTTTCATATATCTAATAACTGTTGGACACAGTAATGTTTCTGCCTTGAAATGAGGTTTATTGTACTAACAGAAAATGTGCAATCTGCATTCAAATAAAATTTGACAGGTGCATAAGTATGGGCACCCTTATCATTTTCTTGCTTTAAATACTCCTACGTACTTTTTACTGACTTACTAAAGCACTTTTTTTGGTTTTGTAACCTCATTGAGCTTTGAACTTCATAGCCAGGTGTATGCAATCATGAGAAAAGCTACTTAAAGTGGCCACTTGCAAGTTGTTCTCCTGTTTGAATCTCCTCTGAAGAGTGGCATCATGGGCTCCTCAAAACAACTGTCAAATGATCTGAAAACAAAGATTATTCAACATAGTTGTTCAGGGGAAGGATACAAAAAGCTGTCTCAGAGATTTAACCTGTCAATTTCCACTGTGAGGAACATAGTAAGGAAATGGAAGAACACAGATACAGTTCTTGTTAAGGCCAGAAGTGGCAGGCCAAGAAAAACATCAGAAAGGCAGAGAAGAAGAATGGTGAGATCAGTCAAGGACAATCCTCAGACCACCTCCAGAGAGCAATTTTGAAAAACAAGACGAGCACTCTCGCTAACGGTGGTGCAGACTGTACATGGAGGGATACTCCAGACTGTAGTTATATAACAACAGTCGCACTCAAAGAAAGATTTTCAAAGATTTTGACTGAAAAAGCGTAATTTTCTTTATTACAAACACCAAAAATAAAGTATCACCGCAGTGTTTCAAGGTAGGTAACGTTTCGACCCGTAAGGTCTTTTTCAAACCTTTAGACTGTGGGAGCAGAGTGGAGGGCAAAAGGTCCCTGGACACACCACCACCGCAGACACCAGTACCTCTGCTGCCATAGCCCCAAACGGGACTCCTGCACTTATCCAGGGACCTTTTGCCCTCCACTCTGCTCCCACAGTCTAAAGGTTTGAAAAAGACCTTACGGGTCGAAACGTTACCTACCTTGAAACACTGCGGTGATACTTTATTTTTGGTGTTTGTAATAAAGAAAATTACGCTTTTTCAGTCAAAATCTTTGAAAATCTTTCTTTGAGTGCGACTGTTGTTATATAACCACCTCCAGAGAGCTGCAGCATCAACTTACTGCAGATGGTGTCACTGTGTATCGGTCAACTATACAACACACTTTGCACAAGGAGAAGCTGTATGGGAGAGTGATGTGAAAGAAGCCATTTCTGCAAGCACGCCACAAATAGAGTCGGCTGAGGTATGCAAAAGCACATTTGGAGAAGCCAATTTCTTTTTAGAAGAAAGTCCTGTGGACTGATGAAACCAAGATTGAGTTGTTTGGTCATACAAAAAGGCATTATGCATGGCGGCAAAAAAACACAGCATTCCAAGAAAAACACTTGCTACCCACAGTAAAATTTGGTGGAGGTTCCATCATGCTTTGGGGCTGTGTGGCCAATGCCGGCACCGGGAATCTTGTTAAAGTTGAAGGACGCATGGATTCCTCTCAGTATCAGCAGATTCTTGACAATAATGTTCATGAATCAGTGACAAAGTTGAAGTTACGCAGGGGATGGATCTTTCAGCAAGACAATGATCCAAAACACCGCTCCAAATCTACTCAGGCATTCATGCAGAGGAACAATTACACTGTTCTGGAATGGCCATCCCAGTCCCCAGACCTGAATGTCATTGAACATCTGTGGGATCATTTGAAGAGGGCTGTCCATGCTTGGCGACCATCAAACTTAACTGAACTGGAATTGTTTTGTAAAGAGGAATGGTTAAAAATACCTTCATCCAGAAACTCATTAAAAGCTACAGGAAGCGACTAGAGGCTGTTATTTTTTGCAAAAGGAGGATCTACTAAATATTAATGTCACTTTTCTGTTGAGGTGCCCATACTTATGCACCTGTCAAATTTTGTTTGAATGCAGATTGCACTTTTTCTGTTAGTACAATAAACCTCATTTACAGGCACAAACATTACTGTGTCCAACAGTTATTAGATATATGAAACTGAAATAGCTGTTGCAAAAAAAAAAATTTTTATAAAACATTAAGCTTAAGATTAATAGGGGTGCCCAAACTTTTTCATATAACTGTACCAAAAGGAGTGAGGACCCTGCTCACAAGCTTACATTCCAAGGAAATAGGGGAGACACAAAAGGTAAAATATAAATTGTGCTAATATTGTACAATACACTAATAATATACTAAATAGGGTATGCATATAACGCTGCATGAACTGATCTCCAGCCAGTATGTGTACAGTACAGACACGAAGGCAATTAAGCGCTTGGAGGGTGTATGAACAGATGCTACGAGGGTTATGATTTTGAAGAAAGTTTTGTGTGGGCAAAACGGGGATAGTTAGATAAGTGAGGTGGGGTTATAGGCCAGTCTAAATAAATGCGTTTTTAAGCCTCACTTAAAACTGTGGATATTGGGAATTAATCAAATTATTCTGGGTAGTGCATTTCAAAGAATTGGCGCAGTGTAAGAGAATTCTTGGACACAGGAAAGGGAGGTTCAGATTAAAGAGGATTTTAGTTTTAAGTCATTATCTGACAGATGGAACAGGTAGGGTGGTAGACTGAGATGAGGGTGGAGATGTAGGGAGGTGCTGAACCATGGAACGCTTTGTGGGTGAGCGTGATAAGTTTATATTGAACTCTACATCAGTTGGGCAATCAGTGTAATGGCTGGCGTAGGGTAAAGGCATCCGTGTAGCCATTGGAAAAGAATATGATCCTGGCTGCTGCTTTCAGGACAGATTGGAGAGGGAGAGATGGTAAGAGGCAGACAGATTAGCAGAGAGTTGAAATAATCCAGACAAGAGTGAATAAGAGCTACAGTGAAAGTTTTTGCCAAGTCAAAGGTAAGAAAAGGTCAAATTCTAGAGATTTTTTTGAGATGAAGGTGACATGAACAGGCAGTGATCAAATGTGGGGAGTGAACGAAAGTTCTGAATCAAATATGACCCCAAGACAGTGGATATGTTGCTTGGTAGTAATGGTGAAACCACACATGGAAATGGCATTATCGGGCATAGATAGGTTAGTGGAGGGAGGAAACACAAGGAGTTCAGTTTTTGACAGATTCAGATTTAGATAGAGGAATACATAATGTTAGACAGCAGAAAAACAATCACTGGTATTTTGTAGTAATGCAGGGCTGATATCAGGAGACAATGTGTATAATTGTGCATCATCAGCATAGAGATGGTACTGAGAACCAAATCTACTGATTGTTTGTCCAATAGAGGCAGTGTATAAAGAGAAAAGGAGGGGGCCTAGAACGGAACCTTGAGGAACCCCAAAAGTAAGGATATAGGGAAAGAAAGAGCAGCCAGCAAAAGATACAGTGAAGGCGCGACCAGAGAAGTAGGAAGATAAGCAGGAGAGAACAGTGTCCTTGAGCTTGATAGTGAGGAGGAGCTGGTGATCCACATTGTCAAATGCTGCAGAGAGATCCAGGAGAATCAGCAGGGAGTACTGACCATTACATTTAGCTGTTAGTAAATCATTGGAAACTTTAGTAAGAGCAGTTTCAGTAGAGTGTATAGAGTAAAAAACAGATTGTAAAGTGTCAAGAAGATAGTTATCTGAGAGATAGTGGATTAGACTGGAGTACACCAAGAGTTCCAGGAGTTTAGAGATGAAGGGAAGATTAAAGACCAGTCTGTAGATAGCAGTGCAGTTTTGGTGGAGGGATAATTTTATAAGTTATGGATGTATGCTAGTGTGTTTAAATGAGAGGGGAGAAATACCAGATGAGAGGGAGAGATTAAATATTTTAGTTAGGTGGGAGGTGACAGTCTGGGAAATAGACTGGAGATGTAAGGGAATATGGTCACTGGTAAAGGCAGTAGGTAGGAGAGACACAGGGAGCCTGGTCACTTTTTACATGACTTGTTAACAGATAGTTATCTAAATGCAGTGCAGGAGGGAGAAGAATGCATAACGTTATGGGATTGGGAGAAAATTTCCCATCGAATATGATCATTTTTTTCTTTTACATAATTGGCCAGATCATCAGTTCTGAGGTCAGTGGTGGGTGCCTGCACTCTTGGATTGAGGCGAGAGTGAAAAGTGTCAAAGACTCGTTTAGGATTATAGGATAGTGCTGTGATGAGGGTGTTGAAGTAGGTTTGTTTGGAGAGGTGAAGGGCGAAACTGTATGTTTTAAGTATAGACTTATAATTAATTAAATCTTTGGCCACACTGAATTTTCTCCACAGACGGTAAGTGCACCTGCAGCACCACTGGGGAAAACGTGTGTGCCAGGGTTGTCGCTGTGTCTATTGAGATGTTCTAAATATAGGCGATGCGGCTTCATCCAGAGCACTGGATAATGAAGTGTTTCATTATAATGTTTCAGTGCACAATCAGGACATGACAGCAATTAAATTTAGGGCCAATGACGACTGCAATTTTCTCATAAGTTTCTGGGTGCTAATGTCACGTATATTTATATATGTGTGGAAAGTGGGGGTGTTCTGAGTGGAGTGATAGTTATTGACTGAGAATGAAAGAAGATTGTGAGTGGAAGAGGGGTAAAGTCCTACACTGATTGAATGCTCAAATTAGTCTTAAAAATTAACCCATTATCAACTGCCGATACGCCTTTTAACAGCGGTAGTTAAGGGTACTTAAACCACAGCGCCGTTATGGCGCTGTGGAAAAAGTGTATAGCTCCCCCAGAGTTGGATTTTCTCTGGAGTCTCGGTACCAGGGGTAGCTGAGACCCCAGAGAATGTGATTCGGGTTGTTTTTTACCAACCCCGGTGTTGCGATCACTGTTAATCACCGTATAACGGCAACCGCAAAAAAGTCCGATTTGCCATTTAATTTCTCTCTCCTCTGATGTGATCTCACATCAGTGGAAAGAGAAATAGGGTCCCCCAATGCCCTTGGTACCTCCCTGGTGTCTGTGAACCCTCCTGCATTCCCCCAAAGCCGCTGGCTTCTTCTTCTGGGAAGAAAATGGCAGGCGCATGCACAGTGCACCCGTGGAGATATTCCAGCTGGCACCCGGCAACAGTAGAAGATTTCTCCTATTGGTTAATTTTGATCATTGTGATAGACTCTATCACACTGATCAAAATAAGAAAAATAGTTAAAAAACCCTTTATCACCCACTTAGTTAGGGAGAGAAAAATAATGAAATAAAAAATATACTTATTTCCATTTTTCCATTAGGGTTAGAGTTGGGCTAAAGTTAGGGTTAGGGTTATTGCTAGGGTTAGGGTTGGGATTAGGATCAGGGTTGGGATTAGGGTTAGGGGTGTGTTAGGGTTAGGCTCTTGGTTAGGGTTATGGTTAGGTTTGGATTAGGGTTAGGGGTGTGTTGGGGTTAGGGTTGTGGTTAGGATTATGGTTAGAGTTGGGATTAGGGTTCGGGGTGTGTTGAGGTTAGGGTTGGAGTTAGAATTGGGGGGTTTCCACTGTTTAGGTACATCAGGGGTCTCCAAAATCGACATGGCACTACTATTGATTCCAGCCAATTTTGTGTTCAAAATGTCAAACGGTGCTCCCTCCCTTCTGAGCCCTGCCATGTGCCAAAACAGTGGCTTTTCCCAAAATATGGGGTATCAGCGTACCCAGGATCAATTGCACAACAAATTTTGTGGTCCATTTTCTCCTGATACCCTTATGAAAATAAAAAAAAATGATTCTAAAGAAATTTTTTGTGAAAAAAGTAAAATGCTCATTTTTTTCCTTCCACATTGCTTTAGTTCTCATAAAGCAATGAAGGGTTAATACATTTTTTTGAATGTAGTTTTGCGCACATTGAGGGGTGCAGTTTTTAGAATGGTGTCACTTTTGGGTATTTTCTGTTATATTGACCCCACAAATTCACTTCAAATGTGATGTGATCCCTAAAAAAATGGTTTTGTAAATTTTGTTGGAAAAATTAGAAATTGGTCAATTTTTAACCCTTATAACTTCCTAACAAAAAAAAATTGTTTCCAGAATTGTGCTGATGTAAAGTAGACATGTGGGAAATGTTATTTATTAACTATTTTTTGTGACATATCTCTCTGATTTAAGGGCATAAAAATTCAAAATTTGAAAATTGTTAAATTTTCAAAATTTTTGCCATATTTCCATTTTTTTTCATAAATAAACATACGTCACATTGAAGAAATTTTACCACTATCATGAAGATCAATATGTCACAAAAAAAATCTAAATCAGTGGGATCCGTTAAAGCGTTTCAGAGTTATGACCACATAAAGTGACAATGGTCATAATTGCAAAAATTGGCTTGGTCATTAAGTACCAAATTGGCTCTGTCACTAAGGGGTGCAGTGTGAACACTTTTTTTGCCAAGTCCTGTAACATCTCTAAATGAGAACAAATAGGAAGAAACAAAAAATAAATAAAATGTCTCAAAACAATTGTACTTATAATGCACACAAATAGAACAGCCATAATCTGGAAACACTGACATTTTGCTTGTGGATTGCAGAAAAAAAACATTAAACCACACAATATCCACATTTACTGCTGCTGAAAATACTTCTCTCTTGTGAGAGTATCTTTTCTGAACAGCATGAACAGTCCCTGCACTTACCAAAGAAACATACAGAAAATATAATACATTTAAGAGCTATAATATATAACAGAGAATAGTTACATGTTACAGTGGAGGCACCGAGTTTATTATTTTTATTCTACTTATGAAATAGGATCTTTTGTTAGTAAGGACCATAAATCCACAGTCAATTTGTGTGTCTATCCAGGCAGAGAAAATTTTAGTTATTGCACTCTAGGCAATGATTACATTATGACAGCAGATAGCATAATATTTTATTGTAGCCTGGGAAACTGGAATTTTCTTCTAGATGCTGTTTTCTATCGAATTCATTCATTTTAACAAGCCTAATAGGAAGAAAGTATCTATTTTCCTGCCTGCTTTGTACAAAAGGGAATTTTGCTGGATTAAAGTAATGTTTTTTCATATTAAAACCTTAGGGATGTGGGACAATAATGACTGGCTAAAACATAAACGATGTATGTAAAATAAACATATGCTTTTGGATTTATAAAAAATATAAATAGTGTGTATTATTTATCATTATATCTGTTACATGTTACAGAGTACAATATATTTATGCAGTGCAATATATGCTGCCATATCTTTTACAAATCTTTAGGACCTTTGCTAAATGTAATTTGTAGCAGGTTATAGAATGTGACACTGGAATCACTAAAACTGAGGCATCGTTGCTTTTTTTTATATGAATCCACCAGCCCACGACAAGAATTACAGCAGACCATTTTCCAAGACTATCAATCACTGTCTGCCTGTTTAAAGAATCACATACCTCTTAACACTGCAACTTGCCAGAGGGAAATGAAAAAGAACAAGACTAAAGGCCCCGTCTCACATAGCGAGATCGCTAGCGAGATCGCTGCTGAGTCACAAGTTTTGTGACGCAACAGCGACCTCCATAGCGATCTCGCTATGTGTGACACGTACCAGCGATCAGGCCCCTGCTGCGAGATCGCTGGTCGTGTCAGAATGGCCTGGACCTTTTTTTGGTCGTTGAGGCCCCGCTGACATCGCTGAATCGGTGTGTGTGACACCGATCCAGCGATGTCTTCACTGGTAACCAGGGTAAACATCGGGTTACTAAGCGCAGGGCCGCGCTTAGTAACCCGATGTTTACCCTGGTTACCAAAAAAAACAAACAGTACATACTCGCCTTTCGGTGTCCAGGTCCCTTGCCGTCTGCTTCCTGCTCTCACTGACTCCCGGCCGTACAGTGAGAAGTGAGAGCGCAGCAGTGACGTCACCGCTGCGCTCTGCTCTCACTGTACGGCGGCTCAGTGAGAGCAGGAAGCAGACGGCAAGGGACCTGGACACCGAAAGGCGAGTATGTACTGTTTGTTTTTTTTGGTAACCAGGGTAAACATCGGGTTACTAAGCGCGGCCCTGCGCTTAGTAACCCGATGTTTACCCTGGTTACCCGGGTGCTGCAGGGGGACTTCGGCATCGTTGAAGACAGTTTCAACGATGCCGAAGTCGTTCCCCTGATCGTTGGTCGCTGGAGAGAGCTGTCTGTGTGACAGCTCCCCAGCGACCACACAGCGACTTACCAACGATCACGGCCAGGTCATATCGCTGGTCGTGATCGTTGGTAAATCGCTTAGTGAGACGGGGCCTTTACCTAGATGACTAACCCTTGTGCAGTCCATGTGTGCTACGCAGCTCAGTAATCTCTACTGTTGAATACATGCAATATGTTTTGGAAAGTAATGGTTTTATTCTCTTCTTAGATATCAGATATTTTGCTCTCATATGCATGTGTTTACTTGACAGGACTGATCTATTTGCGCTGATTACTATTTAGCATTTCGCTACTTATATAGTAAAGTCAGGAAAAAAATTCTAAAGGAAAATTTAAGTTTTTTAAGCATATTATTTCATGAACATAGTATTAATATCATGACAGTTTGTCATCTTTTGCAGTATATTATATACAAGAAAGGACTTTATAATTTTATATTATTAGATCCCAGTCTAACAAAGAGATTTTCCCATCAGAATCTGTCTTACAGGTTGTCACCCAGAGTGCAATATAGACAAATTATTATTATTATTATTATTATTATTTATTGTTATAGCGCCATTTATTCCATGGCGCTTTACAAGTGAGGAGGGGTATACATAATAAAAACAAGTACAATAATCTTGAACAATACAAGTCATAACTGGTACAGTAGGAGAGAGGACCCTGACAAATATTAGATCTCTGCTTTATTATTATAATAGTACATTGTTGGAATGAGATCAGTGATCATGTTACTATGCTTTAAAAAGCTATGCACTTAGGACAGGATGGCAGCTCAGTGGTTAGCACTGTTGCATTACAGAGCTGGAGTCCTGGGCTCAAATACACTAAGCACAACATTTTTCAAGGAGTTTGTATGTTCTCCCTGTGTTAGCATGAGTTTCATCCTACATTTCAAAGTCATGCACTGATAGGGCACTGAGATTATCAGCCCCAATGGGGGCAGAATTAATGTCTATAAATCGCTGTGGAAAATATTTATTTTACTTGCATAAGCACCATTAATTTCCACAGCGCTTTAGACAACATCATTAATGGCACTCTATAAGCAAATAAAATAAATAATAAGAATTGTGGACTAAACGACTTAAATGTGCGTTTTTTACAACCAAAATACATATGATTTATATGTTCTGTATCTTTCAAGAAAAAATACTGGAAAATCAGTATGTACACGGCTCAAAAAAATAAAGGGAACACTTAAACAGCAGAATATAACTCTAAGTAAATCAAACTTTTGTGAAATCAAACTGTCCACTTAGGAAGCAACACTGTTTGACAATCAATTTCACATGCTGTTGTGCAAATGGAATAGACAACAGATATAAATTATTGGCAATTATCACGACACACTCAATAAAGGAGTGGTTCTGCAGGTGGGGACCACAGACCCCATCTCAGCACCAATGCTTTCTGGCTGATGTTTTGGTCACTTTTGAAAGTTGGTTGGGCTTTCACACTCGTGGTAGCATGAGACAGACTCTACAACCCACACATTTGGCTCAGGTAGTGCAGCTCATCCAGGATGGCACTTCAATGCGAGCTGTGGCAAGGTTTGCTGTGTCTGTCAGAGTAGTGTCCAGAGGCTGGAGTCGCTACCAGGAGGCAGGCCAGTACACCAGGAGATGTGGAGTGGGCCGTAGGCAACAACCCAGCAGCAGGACCGCTACATCAGCCTTTGTGCAAGGAGGAACAGGAGGAGCACTGCCAGAGCCCTGCAAAATGACCTTCAACAAGCCACAAATGTGCATGTGTCTGCACAAACGGTTAGAAACCGACTCCATGAGGATGGTCTGAGTGCCTGATGTCCACAGATGGGGCTTGTGCTCACAGCCAAACACCGTGCAGTACCATTGGCATTTGCCACAGAACACCAGGATTGGCAAATTCGACACTGGTTCCCTGTGCTCCTCACAGATGAAAGCAGGTTCACACTGAGCACATGTGACAGACGTGACAGAGTCTGGAGATGCCGTGGAGAGTGATCTGCTGCCTGCAACATCCTTCAGCATGACCGGTTTGGCAGTGGGTCAGTAATGGTGTGGGGTGGCATTTCTTTGGGGTGCCGCACAGCCCTCCATTTGCTCACCAGAGGTAGCCTGACTGCCATTAGGTACCGTGGTGAGATCCTCAGACCCCTTGTGAGACCATATGCTGGTGTGGTTGGCCCTGGGTTCCTCCTAATGCAGGACAATGCCAGACCTCATGTGGTTGGAGTGTGTCAGCAGTTCCTGCAAGATGAAGGAATTGAAGCTATAGACTGGACCGCCCGTTCCCAAGACCTGAATCTGATTGAACACATCTGGGACATCATGTCTTGCACCATCCACCATTGTCACGTTGCACCACAGACTATCCAGGAGTTGGTGGATGCTTTAGTCCAGGTCTGGGAGGTGACCCCTCAGGAGACCATCCACCGCAACATCAGGAGCATGCCCATGCAATGTAGGGAGGTCATACAGGCACATGGAGGCAACACACACACAACTGAACTTCATTTCCTTGTCTTGAGGCATTTCCACTGAAGTTGGATCAGCCTGTAATTTGATTTTCCACTTTGATTTTGAGTATCATTCCAAATCCAGACCTCCATGTGATATTCATTTTAATTTACATTGATCATTTTTATGCTTTATTGTTCTCAACACATTCCACTATGTAATGAAAAAGATTTGCAACTGAAATATTTAATTCAGTGATATCTAGGATGCGATATTTTAGTGTTCCCTTAATTTTTTGAGCAGTGTACATTAAAGGGGTTGTGTGGGCTTATTTCTTATTGTGTGTGTGTATCTAGGCTACAGAATGGTGACAGTTTGCAATAAAAAGAGCTGATCACACCACAATAAACACTGTTCTCCTGTCGGTGACGTCAGACTCTGACAGGGGGATGATGGGAGAGGGAGCATAACGCTCCTTCTCTCATCAATATGGTCAGCTGTATTGGTATCCAGCTGATACAGTTGAACCTGTGATGATGTGTGGGAGGCCCACTGCTGGCATCGGCCCCCCCGCCTGCTCAGGGGCCCCGTAGTGGCCGGACAGCAGAGCAGGGAGATCGATTCTCTTTGCTCTGCTGCAGAAAGTAACTGATCGTTGCACTGTGCACGCCAATGCAGTTACAGTAGCGTAGCTCTGGGTGGGCCCCCTCAGAGCACTAGACCCAGGGTGATGGCCCCCTCTACCCCCTCAGTAGCTACCCTACTGGTTACAATTCACCTTTTGTGTCTCCCCTATTTCCTCATAGATTGTAAGCTTGCGAGCAGGGCCCTCATTCCTCTTGGCATCTGTTGTTTATGTGATTATTGTTATGCTGTAATGTCTTTTACTGTCTGTACAAGTCTCCTCTAAAATGTAAAGTGCTACAGAATATGTTGGCGCTATAGAAATAAAATTATTATTATTATTACTAGATGGAGGCCCGATGCTATCGCATCGGGAGGGTGGTAATGTCATGATGGGGCAGGCATGTGGCGCTGTTGTTGTCTAATGGCATCCTGTGATAATCTAATGACTTTTGCATCAGGGGACTCATGTGCTTCACGCCTACGCTTGTATGCATTGCTTTTGTCCCAGTGATGCTGTTGCTCTTCAAGAGTCTCATTTGCCCTTTGTTGTCTTCGACGTTGTGCCTTTGCTGCTTTCCTTTCATTGTCATTGGTGCACTTTTTATGAGGAGCCATGTGGGCATTGATATTTGCTTTTTAAAGGGGTTTTTCCACGAACAAAAGTTCATTTTAAAAATTGTCTGTGTCTGACCATGTTCCGAATGTACCACAGCTCCTGGGCAGGGGAGGAAGCAAAAGACAATACTGACATTATAGCAGGAAATCACAGTGGATACATTTTGTGAGGTAAAATATTTTTTAAAAACAGTAAGTGAAATATTTTACCTCACAAAATAAATCCACTGTGATCCCCTGCTGTAATGTCAGTATTGTCTTTTGATTGCTCCCCTACCCAAGAGATATGGTATGCTCTGTACATGGTCAGACACACTCACCCCTATGTCTGACCATATACAGAACATACCACAGCTGCTTGGCAGGGGAGAAAGCAAAAGACAATACTGACATTACAGTAGGAGATCGCAGAGGATACATTTTCTGGGGTAAAATATTTTTTAAAAACAGTCAGTGAAATATTATACCTTACAAAATGAATCCACTGTGATCCCCTGCTGTAATGTCAGTATTATCTTTTGCTTCCTCCCCTGCCAAGGAGATGTGGTATGCTCCGTACATGGTCAGACACAGTCAATTTTCAAAATGAACTTTTGTTTATGGGAAAATCCCTTTAATGTGACCGGCTTCCTCTCCCTGTAGACACATCGTGCATCTGCCGCCAGGATCAGCCGAATGATTTACTGCACCTTTGTGTAATTCACGCAGGCGCAGTAAATCAGACCGCCGCCATCTTTGTGCAGACAGATAGTGGTGGTTACATTAAAACTGCACATGCACTCCTCCTAAACAAAGATGATGGCAGTCAGTGAGTCATTGAGCTGATCCCAGCGGCGGCATGTTCGCAATGGTGTTCCGCTGGTGGTACCGTGCAAGAGGCTGCGTGAGTGTGTGAGTGTGAGTGTATGTGAGTGTGTAAGTGTGATTGTGAGCATGTGTGATTGTGAGTGTGTGTGAATGTGAGAGTGTGAATGTGTGAGTGCAAGTGTGTGAGTGTGTGAGTGTCTGTGTGTGTGTGAGCGTGTGTGTGTGTGTGGTGCAACGGTGTTCCTCTGGTGGTACCATGCTATATGTTGGTACCAGCAGCAGTTTCCATATTGAGACACCTATCACTTGGGTGTCCCAATATGTTGGTTGGTGAACTTCCTCCGCTTGGATTTCTGGGATATGGTGACATCAGGACAGAACAGGAAATTAAAACATTACAAGGCAATTATATAAATGGATTGAAGAATTAATTGGAAAATCTTCTTCTGCACTTAGTTTACCAAATACCTTGGGATTAAAAAGAAGGCTTTGTGACCAAACTATGCTCACCTCAGTTGTTTTAAGGAATGAGAACATTTGAAAACTGATATTATACAGTTAGAACATAAAAGCAATAAACTGCTGAGTAAATTCCTGTATCTTGTTTTGTGCTGAATGTCAAAAGCAAAATTGACCTGATCAAAGCCTACCTTATCATGGTCATAAGACAAACTAATGCGTAACCCACAATTGTTTTTCTTTACACGCTAGAACTTGTACATTAAATGTGATTTGGAATGCAATACAATTGTTCATTACTATATTTTTCTTGTAGCTACTGACTTATGTACTTGTTTACTAAATTACTTTTTAATACAAGTATTAACTTAAGCTAATTCTATTTCACACTAACAGTTGTAGCTGTCTTCTATCAATCACCCTAGGCTCTAAAAAGCTCCCTGGCTTAGCAGACTTCCTAACAGGAAGTATAATCTCCCAAGCAATCAGTTCTCCACAGTATCAAAGCCTTTCTTGGTATTTCTTTTGTTCTAAACCAATACACTTATGGGAGATTTGTGAATATTAGCAATATTTTCTATAATACAGAAAATATATTTTTAAATCTAGTAATTGCATAAATACAATACTTCTGCAAGTTAATGTTTATTTAGTTTTAATTTGCTTTGTTTAAATAATTGAATTTGTATCTTCATATTCTTATACATAAATGTATATAGATATACATTTATATATTGACTATATATAAATATAAATATATATATAGATAGATCTGTCTATCTATATAAATAGATAGATATATGTAAATATATACATTTATTTATCTATATGGATATACTCTATATATAGATATATATATATATATATATATATATATATATATATATATACATATATATATATATATATATATCTATATCTAGATAGATATTAAAACACACAATACACCTAACAATGGATAACTCTCATAGCTGAACCTGATCTGTTTGACTGAAGGTAACTGCTCTATGAGCGGTGAGAATACTATTCTTTGTATTTAGCCAAATGATATTTGCTCCAAAACTGCTAAATTATTCATTTTCCTTTAGCAATCAATATTAATAATCAGATTTTCTCTGTGCCATTTTTAGTCACACTTCTGTTTAAGTGACTATAAATAAAGGTCACTGTGCTGCTTCCTGCTGCTGTTCTGAAGGTCCTTGCCTAATTAATTCTTAGCACTTTGCTTCTCAGTGCTTGTGATTAGCAATCGTAATCAAGTTCTGCAATTAACTGTCTGCTTATGCAGTGATTTGCTCAGCCTAAACTCTACAAAGCTGGCTAGGACTATCTATAATCCCTTGGCTCCCCTCCCCCCACACTCTGTCTCTAGACGTTAGGTAAACACTTTTTGTAATAAATTGCAGGAAAATAGGATGTGTAGAGCATGTACCCACACAATAATCTTAAATTGAAGATCACAAAAATCTATTTTATTATTAACGCACTGAAGATTTCAACACATAAAATACTTTGTACAGTGCTTTTCAGTTATCATATAGGTTAATTTTTGTGTTAAGAAGTTCGTACATATTTTCTTCATACTTATTCTTGCTCATATTGTGGTAACCTATTCCGAAGCAATTTGCAATTGTAAATTCCATATGAGACAAATAATGGCATGCAATTAAAAACATTTAAAAAGCAGAAAAGCTATATAAAAATCCACTAGGTGTATCCATGTTAGAACTCAACACCTCTCCTCCAATGTCCAAAAACAGAAAAAAAACACTTAAGAAATATATGCCAAAGTAAGGGGTACTGTTAGCAGAGGATAACACTGAAATTAAATATCCCAAATAAGAAATATACTGCAATAAGAGCAGTGTACACACTAAATTGTAGTGAATACCTGATAGAAAAGTAAATGAGATACATGACTCCATAATAAAACATAAACCCAACAAAAATGATATAATTACCAATAAAAAACATATAATTTTTGTTTGAAACAAGTGTAACTTTTCTGCTTTTTAAATGCTTTTAATTGTGTGCTTTTATTTGGCTATGTATGTTTGCTATGTTATAGAGGACTCAAAAATAGTAAAAAAATTTGTATCCACGGGGACCATATCTCTCTTGCTGAATAGTCCCGTTCCCGTTTGGTCTTCATTTTCCATCTAGTCATTCTTGTGATCTCTTTAAAGCCATCTTTGGAGCCTCTGGTGTGAAATAGGCTTGTGATGTCATGAGATTTGTAGAGCAACATAGGAAGCCCAGTTTAGCTACCGGGTCTAGACCACAGGAAATGCACCTGCTACTGAACAAAAGAAGACTACTGCATTGGAGAATGGCTGCACGGAGGGACAGGTGGAGGAGGGATGAGAAACATGTTTCTTTTTTTACCTATCTTTATCATGCTTTGGAGACAGGAGAAACCTGTAAGCATAAAAATGCAGGAGTTGCATTGAACAAAATCTTTAAATAACATAATTTGATCAAATCCGCTCAATTCAAATGTTGGCAAATTCGCTAATCATTACTTATGAGTAGTGTTGAGCATTCCGATACCGCAAGTATCGGGTATCGGCCAATATTTGCGGTATCAGAATTCCGATACCGAGTTCCGATATTTTTGTGATATCGGAAATCGGAATCGGAAGTTCCCAGTGTATGGTTCCCAGGGTCTGGAGGAGAGGAGACTCTCCTTCAGGCCCTGGGATCCATATTCATGTAAAAAATAAAGAATCAAAATAAAAAATATGGATATACTCACCCCTCCGGGGGCCCCTGGACCTTACCGATGTAACCGGCAGCCTCCGTTCCTAAGAATGAGGAGTTTAGGACCTGCGATGACGTCGCGGCTGGTGATTGGTCGCGTGAGCGGTCACATGAGCGGTCACGCAACCAATCACAAACCGCGACGTCATCGAAGGTCCTAAACTCCTCATTCTTAGGAACGGAGGCTGCCGGTTAACAACGCTAGGTCCAGGGGCCGCCGGAGAGGTGAGTATATCCATATTTTTTATTTTAATTCTTTATTTTTTACATGAATATGGATCCCAGGACCTGAAGGAGAGTTTCCTCTCCTTCAGACCCTGGGAACTATCCAGGATACCTTCCGATACTTGTGTCCCATTGACTTGTATTGGTATCGGGTATCGGTATCGGCAATATCCAATATTTTTCGGGTATCGGCCGATACTATCCGATACCGATACTTTCAAGTATCCGAAGGTATCGCTCAACACTACTTATGAGCAATAATATGCAGCCTATATGAACCAGCATCCATCATGCATAGCCAGGGGCAGAATGCCTCTCTGCAAATCCAAGTTAGGTAGTAGGTTAGGTTTGAGGGGGACAAATCTACTTGAGTCATTTAGAAGAGAGGTGTATATTTCCTAAATACAATGATAATAAACATGAAAAACACTTTCAGATATATTCTGTATATCCTTACATATAACCTTTAATGTTTGTACAGTTTTCACAACATAGGATGTCATCAAAGATTGAGGTACATGAAAGATTATATTGGGTTAGGAATGAGCTTATTTTGGTAGTTTTTATGTCCGGATATCCTGTAAAAGGACACATTATGAGCACAATTGACGTGAAACAGTCTTTACCATGTGGAGAAGTGTTGAAATAGGTGAGAAGGTGCTTATATAATGTTATTCCTAAACTTCTTTTAATTCCAGTAATGTCCTTAAGTTGGCTTTTAATATTAAGGCTTACTAATTTATTTAAATAATTTAGCAGTACAAATAAGCATGTCGGCATCACAAATTAAAAGGAGACAAACCGATAGACTGTCCTGTTGAAAAAATTGAGGTAGGAACCTCAGCACCACAAAAGAAAATGAAACTGTGAATTTACATATACTATATTGACAGCAATAAAGTTTCAACCTGTATGGTCTTTGCAAAAGACCATACAGGTAAAAAAAATTCTGCTGTTATTATACCATATGTAGGAATAAAGAACTTATTGTGACCCTAAGTCACAAATGTGACAATTAGTCACTACTCACTGCTAAGCCATGAGATGCGGTAGTCAAAAGGTCCATACCAAGTCAGATACTAAGAGAGCTAGTCATAAACAGAAGGGTAAGACAAAGGCATAGTCAGTTTACAGTGTGAGGTTAGAATTCCAGGAAGAAAACGGATAAAGACAAAGGAGCAAGGCAAAAGGATGGTCAAAGGCAAAGTTCAAGGTCAGGTACCAAAAGATCAGAAACAGAGCACTTGCAAACAATGCAAACAATGCACATACAGACCCCTGAGCTAAAGCTATGACTGGCAATAATCAGACACTGAAACCAGCTAAATAGCCAAGTAATCATCCAGAATGGGAGACATCTGGAAGCATTGATTGGCAGCTGGACTGTCACTCACATTACTTACAGCTTAGCATGCCCCTGCCCCAGATTGGACGGCTGAGCTATCACTCAGAATACTGACAGCTCAGCATGACCCTGATTTTAAATTAAGGTTCAGCTGTCAGTCACTGCATCCAGGACACAGTGAGTGGTGGCATCGGGACACTTATATGTGAAACTTCTTAACAAGCACGGTCTTCAAATGGTTCTGTTTATTTAAAGTGATTGTCTCATCCTCTTAACCCCTTAGTGGCAGAGCCAATTTGGTACTTAATGAAAAGCCAATTTCACCAGGAAGGAACAACCACGGGAAGGGCAGCATCCAAGAAAGGAAAATCACCTATGCCAAAAGGTACTGCTCCTAATAGCCAGTTTCCTACTCCACACTGATGAGGGGCAAATACCCAGAAACAGCTGTCTGTGGATGGATACCATGTTTTGGCATAGGTGGTTTTCCTTTCTTGGATGCTGCCCTTCCCGTGGTTGTTCCTTCCCGGTGAAAGACCTGGCTATTCATTGCTTGCGTTGAGAAACACATGATGGTGTCTCCGCGGCTTTTCTACATGCATTTGCATATTTCCCTTTAGGGATGGGGGCAGTGTTCTGGATCACTGCATTGAGAAACACGTGATGGTGTCTCCACGGTGTTGGATGTTTTGATCTCCCCGAGGTCATTCACCCTTATGTTTATAGTCTTTTCACTAGGCACTGCTCCTAATAGCCAGTTTCCTACTCCACACTGATGAGGGGCAAATACCCCGAAACAGCTGTCTGTGGATGGATACCATGTTTTGGCATAGGTAGTTTTCCTTTCTCGGATGCTGCTCTTCCCGTGGTTGTTCCTTCCCGGTGAAAGACCTGGCTATTCATTGCTTGCATTGAGAAACACGTGATGGTGTCTCCTCGGCTTTTCTACATGCATTTGCACATTTGGAAACCCCCTGATATGCCTAAATAGTGGACCCACAATTCTAACTGAAACTCTAATCCCAATACACCCCTATCCCTAATCCCAACCCTAACCATAACCCTAACCACAAACCTAACCGTATTGCATCCCTAATCCTAATCCCAACCTTAACTGTAATCCCAACCATAACCACAACCCTAACCCTAGCCAAACCCTAACTTTAGCCCAACCCTAACCCTAGCCCCACCCCTAACTTTAGCCTAACCCTAATTTTAACCCAACCCTAACTTTAGCCCCATCCCTATCCCTAGTCCCATCCCTAGCCCTTACCCTAATCCTAACTTTAGCCCAACTCTAAACCTAATGGAAAAATGGAAATAAGTACATTTTTTATATTATCATTTTTACCTAACCAAGATAATAAAGGGGGGTTTGATTTACTATTTTCTTAGGGTCTATCACAGTGATCTAAATTAACTAATAGGAAAAATTTCCTATTGTTACTGGGTGCCGGCCGGCAGATCTTGGCTGGCGCCCTGTGCATGCATCAGCCATTTTCCTCCGGGAAGAGGATGCTGCCAGCAGGGGGACTTCATGGGGGGGAGACAGGGACACAGGAGGTACCGGGGGATCGGGGAACAACATTTCTCTCTCCTCTGATGTGCAATAACATCAGGGGAGAGGGAGATTAAATGGGAAATTGGATTTTTTTTGCGGTCACCATTATTACGCTAATAACGGCGATCACAACTTACTACATAAGCAAAAACCTAGCCTACTAATGGAAAGCCAGCTGTCCACCAATCTGAGTGGACAGAGTAAATTGCCTCCTAGTAAGTAGAAAGCTGAAGGGGAGCAGTGCACTCATGAAGATTAAATTTGAGAAAACACTTTGAAATTTCAGACTTTTTATTTAATTCATGAAACAAGGCCAATGTTCTGTTCACATTTGTGATCACATGAAATATTACATATGTCACTTACAATTTGCCAACAGGCATAGAACACCTGAAATCAAGATGAAAAGGATTTCATATTCTGATAAGAATCAAAATTTTGCTTTAAGGTGATAAGTAATGTATTTTTGACGTGCAAAAAGTGAAAAAACATTAACGCTTCATACACAGTAGACTGAATTTTGACAAACCTGCCAATACTGGCAGGCTTAGTTAACAGTCTAATGTGTATGGGAGCCTCCCAACTTTTCTCCGAGAGATAATTTTAGAGGAAATTAGGATCCGGCATGTCTGATTCATGAGCTTCTGTGTATGTACTAGTAAGATAACTGTTGGCTGATCAATTGGCCAAAATATGTTTGCATGACAGCTATTTATTGTATATGGGAATATTAATGTTAGTTTCACACATGGCACTTTCAGAGAAGATATTTGTCTAAATAGGTCTTGAAGAAATCCATGTGCATTGTGCGAAAACACCCATACTCAGTAGTGTGAAACAATTTCAATTACATAAATTTATACAAAAAACTTTCATAATGAAAGAGTGATGTAATAATGATGATACTTAAATGGGGTTGTCCCATGAACAAAGTAAATTTTAATTAATAGATCTTGGAATAAAAATAAGTTCCACAACTGGATGTGATAAAAAAAATGTTCCTGTGCTGATATAATCTTATAAATGTGCCCCTGCTGTGTATTGTGTAATAGCTGTGTTTGACCATGCAGGAACATTTGCTGAACATACCTCATCTCCTGGCCAGAGGAGAAATCAAAAAAGTATACAGACAGGACAGCATGTGATCACAGCGTATTTGTTTTGTGAGGCAAAACATTTCACTGCCTGTTTTTAAGCAATCCCATGGTGTCCTGTCTGTATACTCTTTTGCGCCCTCCCCTGCCCAGGAGCTGTGGTAGTATCAGACCATGATCCTGCATGGTGATGCGCAGCCATTACACAGTATCACAGCAGGGGCACAGGAATATTTTTTAACACATCCAGTTGGGAACATATTATTATTCATAGATCTATTGATTAAATTATTAAAATTAAACTCTGTTCATAAGAAAACCCCTTTAATGAAGGAGATATAATTGCATTTGTTTTTATTTTATCCATCTAGAGGATGGGAAGTGGATATGGGTAATGTTTATATTAATAAATCTTATTATAACATGTAAACTAATAAAGTTATGGAATCATGTTGTTGGAGGGCTGTCTGTTTTTAAGGCTTATTCACATGTTAGTCTTTGGTCAATATTTTGTATCAGGGTTTATATGCCAAACCAGGAATGGAACATACAGAGAAAACTTATAATTTAAAAATTGACACCTGTTCTCTGTTTTGGAGACAGTTTTGGTTTTGGCATACATATACAGTACTGATGAAATACTGACCAAAATACTTATGTGTGAATGGCCAATGGAGAATTTCAGAACACTTATGGAAGTAGAGGATAAGACTTTGGCTAGCTGGCATCTGGGTGCTTAATTTCCAACAAATCTCTGAAGAGGGAAAGGCACTCAGCAGAGTATGAGACCAATTACGTGGTTAGAGGTATACAGATTTTCCAAGCGCCCATGTACCAATCTACTCAACTCTAGAACGAAAGCAGAATAATCAGATCAACAAAGGAGCACAAACCTGCGGAGTTTTTCTTCACCTCAATTCCAGTAGCGAGATGCAACCCATAAAACTTTGTGACTTGTCTCCACGGCATAGGAGACATGTTCTGAATAATAAGTAATCTACAAATTTTGTATTCATGGTTTGTATTTTTTATGTGGGAAATCTATATTACTGTGTTAGTTTATTAGGGAACTTACTTGACACAAAAATAATAATAGTCTACCTAGCACAATCTCTACCAACATTACTAGATGACTAGTTAATTTCAGAACCAGAATGGGCACAGATTCCTGTGGGAAAATGAAGTACAATTATTCCTCTAACCATTTATAATTTGGAATTCTGGGCAGATCTGTGAAAATAATTGTATTATTCTTTGTTAGACTACATTGTAACTTCACATGCCTGAACCAAGTGTTTTCTCTCTAATCTGCTATGTATTTAATTGAGAATGATATATTTTTCTCTGTTAATGGGAACTTAAGGCATCTTTTTTCCATTTCATGCTGTTAGCTTTATACTTTTTCCATTCTCAGACTCTGACAGCTTCAAGCTAGAGTATGTGTGCCCCTGAACAAGCAAAAATCCCTTTCTACTTTCTGCTCTGGCAAGTGTGTTCATTTAATCTCATTGGGGATCTGACAGCTTTCTGCAGCTTCTGAAGCAATTCCTTTGCACTCATTTCAAAGAGCTATAAGCATTAGGAAAGAATGCTGACTGGTGTTTGCATGCAGAAACCTGCTGTAGGCAACTTAAGCCCTGAGCAAAGACTTTCTACTCTCCAAGTGTCTAACTCTTAGCTCCAGGATTATAGGTAACAACTACAAACACCACTTTGTCTTCGTGACAGCTGAACTAATGAATGTAAATATGCACTCACTCGTTTGTTGTGAAGCGATGACTGGGAGCACAAAATAATTGATTATATTTGTTTTAATAATACATACAACACAATATAGGAGAAGCAGTGGAGGCGATGAGTGGAAGGAATATGTGATCCTGTAAGGAAACAGTGAAAGCTTGATGAAGTTTCATTACCTTCTCTCTGTATCAGACAGAAACAGTATAAACTTTTTGATTAAAGGTAGTGAGACATAGCACGATCGCTCTAAAACTGACAGTTCTACTGGTGAGTTTTCAGGCACGTAACAGCTTAGAAAATTGTCAACAGCTACAGATTTCTTGTGTTTGAAAATAGAGATGCTTTCAGCCTTGGGCAATAACAAAGGATTATGTCATATAAAGAAAAATGGGAATACTTGTGACAACCTTTCTGTTTCTCTCAAAATAGGTGTAGGTTTTTTATCGCCACTCCAACTCTTTTAAAGAGATTGTAAGACATTAAAAAATAACTTTTTTTTCCAGAAATAGCACAGCCTTGGACACATTGGCTTTGTCTGGTATTGCAGCTGAGTTTCACTCAATTATACAAGTGCTTCTCACTAAATTAGGATACCATCAAAAAGTTCATTTATTTCAGTTCTTCAATACAAAAAGAAAACTCAGAGTCATTACAATCAGAGTGATCCATTTCAAGTGTTTCTTTTTGTTAATGTTGATGATTATGGCTTACAGCCAATGAAAACCCAAAATTTATTATCTCAGTAAATTAGAATAATTAACAAAAAAATTTGCAAATGATTCCTATGCATTTAAAAAGGTTCCTTAGTCTGCTTCATTAGGCTCCACAATCATGAGGAAGACTGCTGACTTGACAGATGTCCAGAAGGCAATCATTGAAATGCTCCACAAGGAGGGTAAGCCACAAGAGGTCATTATTAAAGAAGCTGGCTGTTCACACAGTGCTGTATCCAAGCATATTATAATAATAATAATAATTTTTATTTATATAGCGCCAACATATTCCGCAGAGCTTTACAAGTTATAGAGGGGACTTGTACAGACAATAGACATTACAGCATAACAGAAATCACAGTTAAAAACAGATACCAGGAGGAATGAGGGCCCATTCTGCTCTTGGGCTCCCTCCTGTGGTTTTGAGTGGTATAGCTGCTTCTTGGATTTAGCATTAGCAGCTGCTTCCACTGATCTTCTTTCTGCTCGGCTATTTTAGTCTCCTTTATCCCTCAATCAATGCCAGTTGTCAATTGTCCTGCTTGGAGGCACGGCTCTTGGATTTCCCTGACTCTCTGACCCGTTCAGCAAAGATAAGTCCTTGCTTGTCCTTTTGCAGTCCACTTGTTGTGGACTTATTGTTCAGCACATTTATGTTTTGTTCATTTGTCCAGCTTATCAGTATTTTGCTAAGCTGGAAGCTCTGGGCTGCAGATTTTGCCCTCCACACCTTTAGTCAGGTGTGGAGATTTTTGCATATCTCTGCGGTGGACTTTTTCTAGTTTTTATTACTGACCGCACAGTGTTTCTTTCCTTACTGTCTATCTAGCTAGAATTGGCCTCCTTTGCTTAATCTTGTTTCATACTACGTATGTCATTTCCTTCTCCTCTCACAGCCAATATTTGTGGGGGGCTGTCCTATCCTTTGGGGATCTTCTCTGAGGCAAGATAGCTTTCCGTTTTCTACCTTTAGGGGTAGCTAGTTCTCCGGCTGTGACGAGATGTCCAGGGAGTGACAGGAACATTCCACGGCTATTGCTAGTGTTGTGTTAAGATCAGGAACTGCGGTCTGTATAGTTACCACCTGCCCAGAGCTAGTCGCATGTTGCTCCTAAATTACCAGTCCATAACCGAAACAAAACTGGCCAAAAATGAGTTGAATGCATCTCAAAAGAAGGAAAAGAAAAAGAGTTCTGAGCCATTTTTTTTTCTTTAGTCTGTTTGGTCTTTTTCCTTCCTCTTAATCTCTGGGTGGATTTGGGCGCGGACATGGATGTTCAGGGTTTGTTTTCTCATGTGGATCAGCTTGCTGCAAGAGTTCAGAGTATCTAAGATTATGTTGTTCAGACTCCAGCCTTAGAGCCTAGAATTCCTACTCCAGATTTGTTTTACGGGGATAGATCTAAGTTTTTGAACTTTAAAAATAGTTGCAAATTGTTTTTTGCTCTGAAACCCCGTTCCTCTGGTGACCCCACTCAGCAAGTTAAAATAGTTATTTCTCTGCTGCGTGGTGACCCTCAGGACTGGGCATTCTCCCTTGACTCAGGGGATCCGGCATTGCTTAATGTAGATGCATTTTTTCAATCGCTCGGATTATTGTATGACGAACCTAACTCTGTAGAGCATGCTGAGAAAACACTTTTGGCCCTGTGTCAGGGTCAGGAAGCGGCAGAATTGTACTGCCAGAAATTTAGAAAATGGTCTGTGCTCACTAAATGGAATGAGGATGCTCTGGCAGCAATTTTCAGAAAGAGTCTTTCAGAAGCCCTTAAAGATGTTATGGTGGGGTTCCCCACGCCTGTTGGTTTGAGCGAATCTATGTCCCTAGCCATTCAGATTGATCGGCGCCTGCGCAAGCGCAAAGTGGTGCACCATATGGCAGCATCCTCTGAACAGAGTCCTGAGCCTATGCAATGTGATAGGATTCTGACTAGAGCTGAACAGAGGGGATACAGACGTCGGAATGGGCTGTGTTTTTACTGTGGTGATTCTGCTCATACTATTTCTGATTGCCCTAAGCGTATTAAGAGGGTCGCTAGATCTGTTACCATTAGTACTGTACAGCCTAAGTTTCTCCTGTCTGTGACCCTGATTTGCTCATTGTCATCTTTCTCTGTCATGGCATTTGTGGATTCAGGCGCTGCCCTGAACTTAATGGACTTAGACTTCGCCAGGCACTGTGGTTTTTCTTTGCAGCCTTTGCAGAGCCCTATTCCTTTGAGGGGTATTGATGCTACACCGTTGGCCAAGAATAAACCTCAGTATTGGGCTCAGCTGACTATGTGCATGGCTCCAGCACATCAGGAAGATTGTCGTTTTCTGGTGTTGCATAATTTACATGATGTTGTTGTACTGGGTTTTCCATGGTTACAAGTACACAATCCAGTGTTGGATTGGAAATCGATGTCTGTGACTAGTTGGGGTTGTCAAGGGGTACATAGTGACGTTCCTTTAATGTCAATTTCCTCTTCCCCCTCTTCTGATGTTCCTGAATTTTTGTCAGATTTCCAGGATGTATTCGATGAGCCCAAGTCCAGTTCCCTTCCTCCTCATAGGGACTGTGATTGTGCTATCGACTTGGTTCCTGGCTGTAAGTTCCCTAAGGGCCGACTCTTCAATCTGTCTGTGCCAGAGCATGCCGCTATGCGGAGCTATGTTAAAGAGTCTTTAGACAAGGGGCATATTCAGCCGTCTTCGTCACCATTGGGAGCAGGATTCTTTTTTGTTGCCAAGAAGGATGGCTCCTTGAGACCCTGTATTGATTATCGCCTTCTTAATAAGATCACGGTCAAATTCCAATACCCTTTACCTTTGCTCTCTGATTTGTTTGCTCGGATTAAGGGGGCTTGTTGGTTTAGCAAGATTGACCTTCGAGGGGCGTATAATCTTGTTCGTATTAAACAGGGTGACGAAGTGAAAACTGCATTTAATACGCCCGAAGGCCACTTTGAATACCTGGTGATGCCTTTCGGGCTTTCTAATGCTCCTTCTGTATTTCAGTCCTTCATGCATGATATTTTTCGCAATTATCTTGATAAATTCTTGATTGTGTATTTGGATGATATTTTGATTTTTTCCAATGATTGGGAGTCTCACGTGAAGCAGGTCAGGATGGTATTCCAGATCCTTCGTGATAATGCTCTATTTGTGAAGGGGTCTAAGTGCCTATTTGGGGTCCAGAAGGTCTCTTTTTTGGGGTTTATTTTTTATCCTTCGTCTATAGAAATGGATCCTGTTAAGGTCCAAGCCATTCATGACTGGGTTCAACCCACATCTGTGAAGAGCCTTCAGAAATTTTTGGGCTTTGCTAATTTTTATCGCCGTTTCATTGCCAACTTCTCTAGTGTGGTTAAGCCCCTGACCGATTTGACGAAGAAGGGCGCTGATGTGGCAAATTGGTCCTCTGAGGCTCTGGAGGCCTTTCAGGAGCTTAAGCGCCGATTTACTTCTGCCCCGGTCTTGCGTCAGCCTGATGTGTCTCTTCCTTTTCAGGTTGAGGTTGACGCTTCTGAGATTGGGGCAGGGGCCGTTTTGTCACAGAGGAACTCTGATGGTTCCTTGATGAAACCATTTGCCTTCTTTTCCCGAAAGTTTTCGCCTGCGGAACGCAATTATGATGTCGGCAATCGAGAGTTGTTGGCGATGAAGTGGGCATTTGAGGAGTGGCGACATTGGCTTGAGGGAACCAAGCATCGCGTTGTGGTCTTGACCGATCATAAGAATCTGATTTACCTCGAGTCGGCCAAGCGGCTGAACCCTAGACAGGCTCGATGGTCCCTGTTTTTCTCCCGTTTCGATTTTGTGGTCTCATATCTTCCGGGATCTAACAATGTTAAGGCAGATGCCCTCTCTAGGAGTTTTTTGCCTGATTCTCCTGGAGTTCTTGAGCCGGTTGGCATTCTTAGGGAAGGGGTGATTCTTTCTGCTATCTCCCCTGATTTATGGCGGGTGCTTCAGGAATTTCAGGCTGATAAACCTGACCGCTGTCCTGTGGGGAAGCTGTTTGTTCCTGATAGATGGACAAGTAAGGTAATTTCTGAGGTCCATTGTTCTGTGTTGGCTGTTCATCCTGGGATTTTTGGTACCAGGGATTTGGTTGCTAGGTCCTTTTGGTGGCCTTCCTTGTCGCGGGATGTGCGTTCTTTTGTGCAGTCCTGTGGGACTTGTGCCCGGGCTAAGCCTTGCTGTTCCTGCGCTAGTGGGTTGCTTTTGCCTTTGCCTGTCCCTGAGAGGCCCTGGACGCATATTTCCATGGATTTTATTTCGGATCTTCCTGTGTCCCAGAGGATGTCTGTTATCTGGGTGGTTTGTGACCGGTTCTCTAAAATGGTCCATTTGGTACCTTTGCCTAAATTGCCTTCCTCCTCTGATTTGGTTCCATTGTTTTTTCAGCATGTGGTTCATTTGCATGGCATTCCGGAGAATATTGTGTCTGACAGAGGTTCTCAGTTTGTTTCCAGGTTTTGGCGGTCCTTTTGTGCTAGGATGGGCATTAATTTGTCTTTTTCTTCGGCGTTCCATCCTCAGACAAATGGCCAAACTGAGCGAACTAATCAAACCTTGGAAACCTATTTGAGATGCTTTGTGTCTGCTGATCAGGATGATTGGGTGGCTTTCTTGCCGTTGGCCGAGTTTGCCCTTAATAATCGGGCCAGTTCGGCTACTATGGTTTCGCCTTTTTTTTGTAATTTTGGTTTCCATCCTCGTTTTTCTTCAGGGCCGGTTGAGCCTTCTGATTGTCCTGGTGTTGATTCCGTGATGGACAGGTTACAGCAGATTTGGACTCATGTGGTAGACAATTTGAGGAAAAGGCTCAGCGTTTTGCTAACCGCCGTCGGTGTGTTGGTCCCCGGCTTCGTGTGGGGGATTTAGTCTGGTTATCTTCTCGTCATGTTCCTATGAAGGTTTCTTCCCCTAAGTTCAAGCCTCGGTTTATTAGTCCTTATAACATTTCTGAGATTATCAATCCAGTGTCTTTTCGTTTGGCCCTTCCAGCCTCTTTTGCCATCCACAATGTTTTCCATAAATCGTTGTTGTGGAGATATGTGGTACCTGTGGTTCCCTCTGTTGATCCTCCTGCCCCGGTGTTGGTTGAGGGGGAGTTGGAATACGTGGTTGAAAAAATTTTGGATTCTCGTTTTTTGAGGCGGAGGCTTCAGTATCTTGTCAAGTGGAAGGGTTATGGCCAGGATGATAATTCTTGGGTTGTTGCCTCCGATGTCCATGCCGCCGATTTGGTTCGTGCTTTTCACTTGGCTCGTCCTGATTGGCCTGGGGGTTCGGTGACCCCTCCTCAAGGGGGGGGTACTGTTGTGAATTCCGCTCTTGGGCTCCCTCCGGTGGTTGTAAGTAGCACTTTTGTGAATTCTGCTCTTGGGCTCCCTCCTGTGGTTTTGAGTGGTATAGCTGCTTCTTGGATTTAGCATTAGCAGCTGCTTCCACTGATCTTCTTTCTGCTCGGCTATTTTAGTCTCCTTTATCCCTCAATCAATGCCAGTTGTCAATTGTCCTGCTTGGAGGCACGGCTCTTGGATTTCCCTGACTCTCTGACCCGTTCAGCAAAGATAAGTCCTTGCTTGTCCTTTTGCAGTCCACTTGTTGTGGACTTATTGTTCAGCACATTTATGTTTTGTTCATTTGTCCAGCTTATCAGTATTTAGCTAAGCTGGAAGCTCTGGGCTGCAGATTTTGCCCTCCACACCTTTAGTCAGGTGTGGAGATTTTTGCATATCTCTGCGGTGGACTTTTTCTAGTTTTTATTACTGACCGCACAGTGTTTCTTTCCTTACTGTCTATCTAGCTAGAATTGGCCTCCTTTGCTTAATCTTGTTTCATACTACGTATGTCATTTCCTTCTCCTCTCACAGCCAATATTTGTGGGGGGCTGTCCTATCCTTTGGGGATTTTCTCTGAGGCAAGATAGCTTTCCGTTTTCTACCTTTAGGGGTAGCTAGTTCTCCGGCTGTGACGAGATGTCCAGGGAGTGACAGGAACATTCCACGGCTACTGCTAGTGTTGTGTTAAGATCAGGAACAGTGGTCTGTATAGTTACCACCTGCCCAGAGCTAGTCGCATGTCGCTCCTAAATTATCAGTCCATAACAGAAGACACACTTAGTAGGCCTAAATAAGTAGGCTAAATGCAGTTCAAAACTGGTAAAAGGACTAAACAGGTGGCATAGCTTTGTGCAGTGGAGGACAACTGTAATGGGAGGCAGGCACAGTTAGTAGGCCTAAATAAGTAGGCTAAATGCAGTTCAAAACTGGTAAAAGGACTAAACTGGCGGCATAGCTTTGTGCAGTGGAGGACAACTGTAATGGGAGGCTGACACAGTGAGTTGGCCCAAATAAGTAAGTAGGCTAAAAGCAGTTCAAAATTGGTGAAAGGACTAAACTGGCGGCGTTGCTTGGTTCAGAGGAGGACAATTGTAAGGAGTGGCTGACACAGTGAGTAGGCCCAAATAAGTAAGTAGGCTAAAAGCAGTTCAAAATTGGTAACAGGACTAAACTGCCGGCGTTGCTTGGTTCAGCGGAGGACAATTGTAAGGAGTGGCTGACACAGGGAGTAGGCCCAAATAAGTAAGTGGGCTAAATGCAGTTCAAAATTGGAAACAGGAATAACCAGGCTGCGTTGCTTGGTTCAGCAGAGGACAATTGTAAGGAGTGGCTGACACAGTGAGTAGGCCCAAATAAGTAAGTAGGCTAAAAACAGATCAAAATTGGTAACAGGACTAAACTGGCGGCATTGCTTGGTTCAGCGGAGGACAATTGTAAGGAGTGGCTCACACAGTGAGTAGGCCCTAATAATAAAGTAGGCTAAATGTCTGCCAAAAATTTTTTCAGAAATAACCTGTGGCATAGCTAGGTACAGGGGTGGGCTCCTCTGCTGAGTAGCAGACAGTGGTAGTAGGTGCAACATATTAACTGGTCTAAATGGAGGCCAGAGCCCCTGTATATTTTAACTATCATCTATCATTTCAACAAATTTGTATTGGCAGTGCCATTGAAGGATTTAACAGCACAGACTACACAGTGGCGGAGCAGGGAGAGGTAAGTATTGCAAGTGGTAGAGCACTGTTCGAGCTGGGGGGAACACTTTCTCGTGGGCTGCGGTAATGGCACAGGGCCCCTCATATTACGACGGTGTGTCTGACGTTGGTTGTGCACCACCACCATCAGAGACACTTCATTGTACTATGAGGGACCCTGTGCCAGTGCCATCAACCAAGAGTGGGCACACCCACCTGTCCAGGCAAACGGCACTCGCACTGGTGCTTGCGCCAGGTGGTGACCACGGCCCTGTGGGGGGGTCAGCCCATTTAGGGAGGTATAAAAATGGCCTATGCTGGACATTCAGCAGCTGCAAATGGAGGAATTGGAGCAGTCAGTAAGAGGAGGCCAAAAGCAAGACATTTTTCAGGCAAGCTACGTGTCAGCAGGGGAAGGTGGGGCCAAATAATTTGAAATCCATGATTGGTTCATTTTAATGGAGGTTAGATCATCAACATTTCGGGTAGCAAGACGTGTCATTTTTTCGGTCAGTATTGAACCAGCAGCACTGAATACTCTTTCGAGCTCCTGTAATGCATATTCTGCCAATTCAGGCCAGGTGTCTATTTTAGATGCCCAGTAATCAAAGGGGAATGACCTGTGAGGGAGAACATCGATAAGGGCGGAAAAGTAGTTCGTAACCATACTGGAGAAATGCTGTCTCCTGTCACTTTGAATCGATGCAGCAGTACCTGTCGTGTCAGCGGTCATTGCGAAATCACTCCACAACCTGTTCATAAAACCCCTCTGTCCAACGCCACTTCGGATTTGTGCACCTCTAACACCTCTGCCATGTTGCCCACTATGGCTCGTGTGAGAACCATCACCGCCGCTGTGTGCTGGGAATGCCTGAACCAAACGGTCTACAAGAGTTGCTTGTTTGGTAGCTAATATTTGCAAAAGGTTCTCATGTGGCATGATATTTTGTAATTTTCCTTTATATCGTGGATCCAGGAGGCAGGCCATCCAGTAATCGTCATCGGTCATCATTTTGATAATGCGGGGGTCCCTTTTTAGGATACGCAAGGCATACTCAGCCATGTGGGCCAATGTTCCAGGTGTCAATTCACTGCTTGTGCTGGGTTGAGGAGCACTTTCTTGCAAATCTACATCACTTGGGTCCCGCAAAAACCCTGTACCTGACCTTGCAACACCACCAGTTTCTATTGCCCACTGAGAAGCATCCTCCTCCCATAAATATTCATCCCCATCATCCTCCTCCTCTCCTCTTCATCCACCACCTCGTCCAGGAGAGTTCCCTGAGCTGACAATGGCTGACTGTCATCAAGGGTTCCCGCCTCTTCGGCTGCAGACGCCTGCTCCTTAATGTGTGTCAAACTTTGCATCAGCAGACGCATTAGTGGGATGCTCATGCTTATGATGGCATCATCTGCACTTACCAGCCATGTGCATTCCTCAAAACACTGAAGGACTTGACAGAGGTCTTGTAGCTTCGACCACTGCACACCAGTCAACTTCATGTCTGAAAACAAAGTGCCTGCCCGTGTATGTGTATCCACCCACAAATAAATTACAGCACACCTCTGTTCGCACAGCCTCTGAAGCATGTGCAGTGTGGAGTTCCACCTTGTTGCAACGTCGATTATTAGGCGGTGCTGGGAAAGATTCAGCGATCGCTGATGGTTCAGCATATGGCTGGAGTGTACGGGCGACCGGCGGATGTGCGAGCAATGTCTTTGCACCTTCAGGAGCAGGGATTTTAACCCCAGATAATTTTTCAGGAAGCACTGCACCACCAGGTTCAAGGTGTGAGCCAGGCAAGGTATGTGTTTCAGTTCTGAAAGGTCTATGGCAGCCAAAAAATTCCTTCCGTTATCACTGACTACCTTGCCTGCCTCAAGATGTACACTGCCCAGCCAGGACTGAGTTTCTTGCTGCAAGTACTCGGCCAGTACTTCCGCGGAGTGTCTGTTGTCGCCCAAACACTTCATTTGTAACACAGCCTGCTGACGCTTACCACTAGCTGTTCGATAATGGGACACCTTGTGTGCCACACTGGCAGCTGCGGATGGAGTGGTTGTGTGACTGCGCTCTGTGGACGACCTTTTGCTTATGGAGGAGGAGGAGGGGTGGCGAACGCCTACAGCCAATTGTTTCCTAGACCATGGGCTAGTCAGAACTGTCCCACTATGGCTGTCCCCAGTGGACCCTGCATTCACCACATTAACCCAGTGCGCCGTGATGGACACGTAATGTCCCTGGCCATGCCTACTGGTCCATGCATCTGTTGTGAGGTGCACCTTTCCACTGACTGATTGCCTCAGTGCATGGACAATGCGGTCTTTGACATGCTGGTGGAGGGCTGGCATGGCTTTTCTCGCAAAGAAGTGGCAACTGGGTAGGTTATAGCATGGTACTGCGTAGGCCATCAGGTCTTTGAAAGCATCGCTTTTAACCAACCGGTAGGGCATCATCTCTAACGAGATTAGTCTAGCAATGTGGGTGTTCAAACCCTGTGTACGCGGATAAGAGGAGGAGTACTTTCTTTTCCCAATGAGAGTCTGTTGTAGGGTGAGCTGGACTGGAGATCTGCATATGGTGGAACTAGCGATGGTGGTGGTGGTGGTGGACATGGCGGATTGAGAGAGGGTTGGTGATGTATTCTTGATATTGGCCTACATACAGTGTTTCCTACCAATAACCTTGTGATTCCCTGACTGCTTTGGCCTTAAGACGATACCTCCACATTTGCTGCTGGTGGTGTCCTAACCGGTGGGCTTACAGTGAGGGAAGCAATGTAGTGTTGCTGACTACCTTCATTCTGAGCAGGTGCACCAACGGTACGTGACGTTTGGTAGTTAGTCCAGGCTTGCAAGTGCATGCTGGTTAAATGTCTACGCATGCATGTTGTATTTAAATTTTGAAGATTCTTCCCTCTGCTAAAGGTCTTTGAGCATTTCTTACAGATAACTTTGCACTGATCATTCAGATCTTGGTTAAAAAATTGCCACACTGCACTCTTCCTACTATCGAATACCTTTTCAGGCATTGCACGCTGTGCTACTTTCACCGGATGGCCATGCTGTCCTAAAACTGTTTTTGTTTTTGACACACGTTTTTGGCCTGATATGGGCCTGCCAGATGACAGCTGTTGTGATGTAGATGGCTGCTGCGGATCATCCTCCTCTGCTTCTGAGCTACTGGCAGCGGCACCCTCTTCCCCCAATGACTCCCAATCTGGGTCAACAACTGGGTCATCTATCACCTCCTCTTCAATGTCATGTGCACCTTCCTCTGTTTCACCGTGTAAGGTGCTATAGCGTTCGGGACTGGGCACCATAGTCTCATCAGGGTCAGATTCTCGTTCAGTACACTGCGAGGGCAATGTAGTGATCTGAGTCAATGGAACAGCATAATAATCTAGCTGTGGCTGTGAATCAATGCACTCCATGGCTAATTCATCTTGTAATGGGCAGATAACAATTTCCCTTTCTAACCCAGGCACGGTATGTGTAAAGAGCTCCATGGAGTAACCTGTAGTGTCACCTGATGCATCCTGCACTTTTGGTTTGGGTGAAGGACACAAGGAAACGTCTTGTTCCTGACCGGGAGCATCCACTGACGACTCGCTGCTTTAATATTTTGAACTTTCTTAAGAGGAGGCGAAAGAGCTAGAGGCTGAGTCAGCAATGAAAGCCAAAACTTTTTCCTGCTGCTCTGGTTTAAAAGCTGTTTTCTTACTCCCAGATAAGGGAGCCTTCGAGGCCTTGTGTAGCTAGACGATGATGCTGGCTCAACACCTCCAGCCTTAGGTGCTATTGTGCTTTTCCCACTACCACCAGATGCACCACCACCACCATCAGTACCAGCTGACAACCTACGCCCACGGCCTCTTCCACCAGACTTCCTCATTTTTGGGAAAATGTAACCAAAATAACAACCGTTATATGGTACAGTAAAACAAGGTAGAAGGTGTATATAAACTTGTTGAGAATTTAAATCTCCCTTTTTATTTTGGGGAGACAGCACCACAAATCAGGCCCAGTGTATAACACAACACAATGTAAGTGGCAAAATGTGGCTGGCTGATATACGAGAAACTAACAGGACTGAGGTATATCCACTTTGTGAGAATTTGAATCTCACTTTTTTTGGGGGGAGACTGAACCCAAACTCAGGCCCAGTGTATTTTACAACGCAATGTGAGTGGCAGCAAGTGGCTGGCTGACACCCGACAAACTAAGAGGACTGAGGTATATCCACTTTGTGAGAATTTGAATCTCAATTTTTTTGGGGGGAGACTGAACCCAAACTCAGGCCCAGTGTATTTTACAATGCAATGTGAGTGGCAGCAAGTGGCTGGCTGATACACGACAAACTAAGAGGACTGAGGTATATCCACTTTGTGAGAATTTGAATCTCACTTTTTTTGGGGGGAGACTGCACCACAACTCAGGCCCAGTGTATTTTACAACGCAATGTGAGTGGCAGCAAGTGGCTGGCTGATACACGAGAAACTAAGAGGAATGAGGTATATCCACTTTGTGAGAATTTGAATCTCACTTTTTTGGGGGGAGACAGCACCACAACTCAGGCCCAGTGTATTTTACAACGCAATGTGAGTGGCAGCAAGTGGCTGGCTGATACACGAGAAACTAAGAGGACTGAGGTATATCCACTTTGTGAGAATTTGAATCTCACTTTTTTTGGGGGGAGACTGAACCCAAACTCAGGCCCAGTGTATTTTACAACACAATGTAAGTGGCAGAATGTGGCTGGCTGATATACAACAAACTAACAGAACTGATGTACACTCACTGGCCACTTTATTAGGTACACCTGTCCAACTTCTTGTTAACACTTAATTTCTAATCAGCCAATCACATGGCGGCAACTCAGTGCATTTAGGCATGTAGACATGGTCAAGTCAATCTCCTGCAGTTCAAACCGAGCATCAGTATGGGGAAGAAAGGTGATTTGAGTGCCTTTGAATGTGGCATGGTTGTTGGTGCCAGAAGGGCTGGCCTGAGTATTTCAGAAACTGCTGATCTACTGGGATTTTCACGCACAACCATCTCTAGGGTTTACAGAGAATGGTCTGAAAAAGAAAAAAAATCCAGTGAGCGGCAGTTCTGTGGGCGGAAATGCCTTGTTGATGCCAGAGGTCAGAGGAGAATGGGCAGACTGGTTCGAGCTGATAGAAAGGCAACAGTGACTCAAATCGCCACCCGTTACAACCAAGGTAGGCCTAAGAGCATCTCTGAATGCACAGTGCGTCGAACTTTGAGGCAGATGGGCTACAGCAGCAGAAGACCACACCGGGTACCACTCCTTTCAGCTAAGAACAGGAAACTGAGGCTACAATTTGTACAAGCTCATCGAAATTGGGCAGTAGAAGATTGGAAAAACGTTGCTTGGTCTGATGAGTCTCGATTTCTGCTGCGACATTCGGATGGTAGGGTCAGAATTTGGCGTAAACAATATGAAAGCATGGATCCATCCTGCCTTGTATGGAGCATCTTTGGGATGTGCAGCCGACAAATCTGCGGTAACTGTGTGATGCCATCATGTCAATATGGACCAAAATCTCTGAGGAATGCTTCCAGCACCTTGTTGAATCTATGCCATGAAGAATTGAGGCAGTTCTGAAGGCAAAAGGGGGTCCAACCCGTTACTAGCATGGTGTACCTAATAAAGTGGCCGGTGAGTGTATATCCACTTTGTGACAATTTGAATCTCCCTTTTTTGGGGGGAGACAGCACCACAATTCAGGCCCAGTGTGTAACACAACACAATGTAAGTGGCAGAAAGTGGCTGGAAGATATCTGAAAAAATCCAAGGACTGTAGTACAATTTTAATCTCCCTACAATGATCTCAGGACAAGTATGGCAGCAACAAAAAGGACTACTGCACACAAAAGTGTGGAGAAATAAACAAGATAATTGCAGAAAGGAGCAACAGGATTTTTGCTTTTAAAAAAGCAGTTGGTTTGCACAGCAGTGGTGCAAACCGCAATGCAGCTATCAGGGAGCCTTATAAGGCAGCCTAATAAGCTGCAGAGCTGATGCACAAAGATATAGCCTCCACTGTCCCTGCAAAACAAAGGTGGTGTTGGACAGTGGAAATCGCTACAGCACAAGTGGTTTGTGGGTTAATCTTCCCTCCCTAACTATGTCCCTTCTTCTGACGAAGCTGCAGCAATCTCTCCCTATGCTAAGATCGGCAGAAGTAAGATGGCGGTCGGCATGCATGCCCCTTTATACCCCCTGTGACGCCGCAGAAAGCAAGCCAATCACTGTCATGCCCTTCTCTAAGATGGTGGGGAACGAGACTTATGTCATCACGCTGCCCACACTCTGCGTCCTCCTTCATTGGCTGAGAAGTGGCACTGAACGCGTCATACGAAACGCGACTTTGGCGCGAAGATCGCCGACCGCATGGCCGATCCCACACTAGGATCGGGTCGGGTTTCATGAAACCCGACTTTGCCGAAAATCGGCGATTTTTGAATTTGTCCGATCCGTTTCGCTCAACCCTAGTCCTGACTATGCAAAAGGATCTGGTGAGTAATGAGTCCACATTAACCTCTATACAGTATGGTAGCATGGATTAAATCCCTCTTGCGTCGTCAGTAAAGCATGGATAGCAGAATCATAGTGCGCTGGCTGATAGCATCCCTGGTAACCTCATGTGTTAGTGATGAGATGGCGTGTGACGTCAGTGGCTGCCGAGTACAGTATCTTTTTGGGGCCAAAAAGACCAATGAGTTTCCAGAAGCACAGTTTATCTTCATCAAGGTCTTGTAATACTTGTTGTTTTTCTTCTGTGTATGTCTGCCATTTGCCTGCTTTCTGTCTGATGTGAAATGGGGTTATAGTAGAGCCATCTACGAATCAAAAAGTAGATTGATCATAAATCTGGTGTTAGCATTTAGTGAGATAGGAAAAGACAGTTGCTGCCCTGACCAGACAGCTTTATGCAGCTGGGACACATGTTCAGAGGACTGATATATCCTATTCTCAAGAAAAGCAGGATGTGGACTAAAAGTGAATCCATTACTGCTCAAACTGACTAGTTAAGCAAAATTCTTATAGGCTGTTATGCATGTGAAAGATAAATATACAGTGGGTGAAATAACTATTGATCATGTTACCAATTTGCTAAGTAAATATATTTCTAAAGATGCTATTCTGATGAAATTCTCACCAGATGTTGGTAGCAACCCATCCAATCAACACAGACAAAGTTATAAATACATAAATTAAGTAATATGAACCAACACAGGGAAAAAGTATTAAATACATGAAGAAAGAGAAGTGTAAAAAGCCATGGAAAGTCATGACACCAGTTGAAATCTATCAGTAATCAGAAATCAATCCTGTCACTGGTTCAATCGATTGCCTATAAAAATGTGTCTCATTACCAGGGTATCACACAAAAAACATCTTTTGAAGGGTAAAATCGGTGAGCAGTGAACTATCTCAAGACCTTTGCAACCTTACTATTGCAAAACACAGTGATGGTATTGGTTACAGATGAATTTTTAAACTACTGAAGGTTCCAGTGAGCATTGTTATCATCATAATCCAGAAGTGGAAATAACATAATTTCACCATAGACTGGCCATGGATAGGTGCTCCCAGCAATATTTTAGGAAAAGGAGTGAAAATAATTATTAGAAGAGTTGCCCAAGTGCCAAGGACCACATGTGAAGAGCTACAGAAAGACCTGGAATCAGCAGGTACAATTGTTTCAAAGAAAACAATAAGTAATGCACTCAACCTCAATGGCTTCTATGCACACTAGGATGAAGATGAAACAAAAGTTAACATTTTAGCAAGAAAATGATTCAAAACACACAGCCAAGGAAACTCTCAGTTGGTTTCAGAGAACAAAAATAAAGCTGCTACAATGGCCCAGCCAATCACCTGACCTGAACCCATTAGAAAATGTATGGAAGATAATAAAGCTCAGAGTTCATAGAAAGAGACCACAGAACCTTCAGGAGTTGAAGAGTGTTTGTGTGGAAGAATGGGCCAAAATCACACATGAGCAATGCATGCGTCTAGATTCTCCATACAAGAGGTATCTTGAAGCTGTCATCACCAACAAAGGTTTTGTACAAAATATTAATTAAATTTCAGTAAGAGCGTTGAATACTTTTTCCCTATGTCATTTATCATTACAAATTACTAAATTTATGGTTATCTATGGTTTGATTTCTGTGCCTGTGTCGATTGGATGGGTTGTTACTGACATCTGATGAAAATTTCCTTTAGAAGTCTCATATTTACTTAGAAAATTGATGACATGTTTAATACTTATTTCACCCACTGTAAATAATTGATTGAATAAAAGGTAATTGATTGGAGAAATTAGTTGTCTCTTGTCATTGAGGCACCTATCTTGCAAGGTTTTCCCATTTTAATTTCAGATAATGACAGAGGATTAAACATTTTTTAAAAGATAGGTAGAAAATGATAACTTTATTTAAAATGATTTTCCAGTTGACATATTCCCTTTACGTATTTATTCCTATCTTCATTCAGATAATTTATTTATTAACAATTATTAAGAGATTTCTGAAATAATCTGGGACAACTGAGGAAGAAAGATTAGGCAGAAATATACCTGTATTGTGAGAGGTTGTGCTAGCAATACTGGAAGACATTTTTAGAGCACAGCTGATCCAACTTAAATATAAATGTGCCACTGTTCTGAAAATATTACTCTGATAGAAAAATGAAATGCTTACACAAGCTTTAATCTAGCTATGGGCTTTTGCCAAAACATACATTCTAAGCAGGATTTAGAAAAAGAATTGCTTTTTTGGAGCTTTCTGTTATTTTCCATCACAAAGATAAGGTGGTTATTTTTCTAAGACTGTGACATGATTTTTAAACAATTCATTGCACATGGAAAATTACAATATATATCAAGTCACATTTAGAATAAAGATGACATTTCCTTTTTTATATGTTATCTCTGTGTATCAAGATTATTTTTTTCTTCTACACAATTCAAGAAACCAAAATTCAGTAACAACTTAGTAAAAATGCGTATCTATCTAACATCGTTCAATGTAAAACGTGTCCTTCATTTTAGACATAATATTAAGTCATTTTATAGAGCTACTTTGCTTATTATCAGGTGAAAAGTTCACTAAGGTACTGTGCAATGCGTAAATTACAGCAAGAATGCAGACCATTATTTTTCCTAGTAGTGGACAACCCCTTAAAGTCAGAGGATGACAGAGCTCACAGCTTAGCAATAGAAATAGAAAGAAGAAGCCAAAAAATTATGTGCACATAGTGTGATTGAGAAAACAGCAATAAAGACTGGTTACAACCCATTTTTCCATAGCCATATACAGTGGGGCAAAAAAGTATTTAGTCAGTCAGCAATAGTGCAAGTTCCACCACTTAAAAAGATGAGAGGCGTCTGTAATTTATATCATAGGTAGACCTCAACTATGGGAGACAAACTGAGAAAAAAAAATCCAGAAAATCACATTGTCTGTTTTTTTATCATTTTATTTGCATATTATGGTGGAAAATAAGTATTTGGTCAGAAACAAACAATCAAGATTTCTGGCTCTCACAGACCTGTAACTTCTTCTTTAAGAGTCTCCTCCTTCCTCCACTCATTACCTGTAGTAATGGCACCTGTTTAAACTTGTTATCAGTATAAAAAGACACCTGTGCACACCCTCAAACAGTCTGACTCCAAACTCCACTATGGTGAAGACCAAATAGCTGTCAAAGGACACCAGAAACAAAATTGTAGCCCTGCACCAGGCTGGGAAGACTGAATCTGCAATAGCCAACCAGCTTGGAGTGAAGAAATCAACAGTGGGAGCAATAATTAGAAAATGGAAGACATTCAAGACCACTGATAATCTCCCTCGATCTGGGGCTCCACGCAAAATCCCACCCCGTGTGGTCAGAATGATCACAAGAACGGTGAGCAAAAATCCCAGAACCACGCGGGGGGACCTAGTGAATGAACTGCAGAGAGCTGGGACCAATGTAACAAGGCCTACCATAAGTAACACACTACGCCACCATGGACTCAGATCCTGCAGTGCCAGACGTGTCCCACTGCTTAAGCCAGTACATGTCCGGGCCCGTCTGAAGTTTGCTAGAGAGCATTTGGATGATCCAGAGCAGTTTTGGGAGAATGTCCTATGGTCTGATGAAACCAAACTGGAACTATTTGGTAGAAACACAACTTGTCGTGTTTGGAGGAAAAAGAATACTGAGTTGCATCCATCAAACACCATACCTACTGTAAAGCATGGTGGTGGAAACATCATGCTTTGGGGCTGTTTCTCTGCAAAGGCGCCAGGACGACTGATCCGGGTACATGAAAGAATGAATGAGGCCATGTATCGTGAGATTTTGAGTGCAAACCTCCTTCCATCAGCAAGGGCATTGAAGATGAAACGTGGCTGGGTCTTTCAACATGACAATGATCCAAAGCACACTGCCAGGGCAACAAAGGAGTGGCTTCGTAAGAAGCATTTCAAGGTCCTGGAGTGGCCTAGCCAGTCTCCAGATCTCAACCCTATAGAAAACCTTTGGAGGGAGTTGAAAGTCCGTGTTGCCAAGCGAAAAGCCAAAAACATCACTGCTCTAGAGGAGATCTGCATGGAGGAATGGGCCAACATACCAACAACAGTGTGTGGCAACCTTGTGAAGACTTACAGAAAACGTTTGACCTCTGTCATTGCCAACAAAGGATATATTACAAAGTATTGAGATGAAATTTTGTTTCTGACCAAATACTTATTTTCCACCATAATATGCAAATAAAATGATAAAAAAACAGACAATGTGATTTTCTGGATTTTTTTTTCTCAGTTTGTCTCCCATAGTTGAGGTCTACCTATGATGTAAATTACAGACGCCTCTCATCTTTTTAAGTGGTGGAACTTGCACTATTGCTGACTGACTAAATACTTTTTTGCCCCACTGTATATCACTTTCATTGCTACGGTTGTGTTTGTGAAATAAGAGCACTCAAATAGGGTTAAATACAGTCCTAGGAGACCTCAGAATATTATTATTATTTATTTAATTATAATATAATAATATATAATTATTATTTATTATTATAGCTCCATTTATTCCATGTCACTTTACATCTGAAAAGGGATGTACAGTACATAACAAAAAACAAGTACAATAATTTGGAACAAAACGAGACTGGTACAGGAGGAGAGAGGACCATGTCCTTGAGGGTTCACAATTTATAAGGGATGGTTGAGAATACAGGAGGTGAGGGATGAGTTGGTCATGCAGTAGTCTGGAGGAACGAGGGTAACTGCAGGTTGTAGGCTTGTCGGAAGAGGTAGGTCTTCAGGTTCTTTTTTAAAGTTTCCATGGTAGGTGTAAGTCTGATATGTTGAGGTAGAGAGTTCCAAAATAGGAGGGATGCATGGGAAAAATCTTGTATGCGATTTTGAGAAGAGGAGATAAGAGGGGAGTAGAGAAGGAGATCTTTAGGATAGATTGGAGGAGTGCTAGAGTGTTAGAGGGGAGGCCACAAAGCAGGAGGTTGCAGTAGTTGAGACAGGAGATGATGAAGGCATGCACCAGTGTTTTTGCAAATTCTTGGTTGAGGAATTTGCGGATCCAGAAGATAATTTTTAGCTGAAGTCAGCAGAAAGAGGAAAGGGATTGGATGTGTGGTTTGAAGGAGAGCTTAAAGTCAAAGGTTACCCAAAGGGAGGGAATTTGCATGACTGGGGAGAATGGGCAGCCATTGATTTTGATGGATAGGTTTGTTGGGGGTGGGTTGAGTGAGATGATGGAAAGATGATGCATTTCATTTTATCAATGGTATGTTTTAGAAATCTATGATAGAAGAAAGATGAAATAATAATCAGACATTGTGGGATTCTGGCTAGGAGGTGATATCGGGTCCTGAGCGGTAGATATGTGTCATCAGCTTAGAGGTGATCCTGAAAGCCGTGGGACTCTATGAAGTATCCCAGGCCTAAGGTTTAGATGGAGAAGAGCTGGGGATCTAGATCTAAATCTTGGGGGACACCGACAGATAGGGGCAAGATGAGAAGGTGGTGTGTGAGTGTGAGACGTTGAATGTCTGGTCTGTTAGGTATAACAAGATCCAAGATAGGGCCAAGTCTGTGATGCCAAGAGATTAGAGAATCTGTAGAAAAAGGGAATGGTTCACTTGTAAAATGCAGATGGTAGGTCCAGGAGGTGAAGGAAAGAGTACTGTCGCTTGGACTTGGCAGTTAGTAGGTCATTAGTGCCATTAGTCAGGGCATTTTCAGTGGCATGGTGCAGTCAGAAGCCAGATTGTAAGCAGTCGAAGAGGAAGTTCGGAGGACAGTTTAAAATGGATGTGTTGCTCCAGTAGTTTTGAGGCATAGGGGAGAAGTGATATGGGGCAGTAGCTAGACAGAGAGGGTGGATCAATGGAGGACTTTTTGAGGATTGGTGTGATTGAGGCACGTTTGAAACATGAGGTGAAGACACCAATTAGTGACAGGTTGAAGATATGAGTTAGTGTTGGGATGAAGACTGTGGTGAGGTTTGAGATGATGTGAGAAGGGATTGGGTCAAGTTCATAGGTGGTGAGATATGACTTGGAGAGTAAAGAGAATAGCTGATCTTCTGTAATGGTGGAGAAGATGGTTTTAGAGGATGAGGGCTGAGTAGTTATGAGAAGAGGCTGTAGGGGCTGTAGGTCAAAGCTTTCTCTGATGTTATCAATCTTCTGCTTGAAAAATGAGGTAAAGTCTTCAGCTGAGATGAGAGGAGAGGGAAGACGTGCTGGGGACAGAGGACAAAATTAAATGTGTTGAATAGTTGAGAAAGGTTGTGAGACATGGGTGATGTGAGAGATGAGAATTACGTTTGTCTTACTCTAGTGAGCATGGACTTCAAAGTAGTGAGGGACTGTTTGAATGCAATGAAGCGATCATTAAAGTTTGATCTTATCCATCTTTGCTCAACCCTGGAAGCCCGCCTCAGTTCTTTAGTCAGGCTGGTGTGCCAGGGTTGCCTGTTGATATGTGAACTTTGGTATGTGGGCAACCAATTCGAGAGCTGCAGCGGTTGTGGTGTTATATAAATCAGCAGCATCTGCATTGTGTAAGGCGCTTATGTCTGTAAAAGGGAGAAGGGATTAAAAGAGAGAGTGTAGGTCGAGGTGTTTGAGATTTCTGCGAGGGTGTGCAAGTTTGTGCAGTAAGGACTGTGGACCTGGAAAGGAGAGTGAAGAGAATGTATGTACAATGTGGTCAGAAAGAGGAAGGGATGAGCTTAGATAGGGAACAGGGGTGGGTGAAGATGAGTTCCAGTGTGTGGCCATCTTTGTGAGTGGCTGCAGAAAACCATTGAGCAAGGCCGAATGAAGAAGAGAGAGACAGAAGCTTAGAGACAGCTGAGTGGAAAGTGTCAATGGGGATGTTGAAGTCACCCATGATGATAGTGTGGATTTCAGTGGAAAGGAAATGAAGTAGCCAGGAGGTGAAGTGGTCATAGAGTGGTAGCTGGCCATGGGGGCCTGTAAATGACAGCCAGTTCATGGTTGGAGGGGGGAGTAGATGCGCACACAGTGCACCTCAAAAGAAAGGAGATTAACGGAGGGTGATAGTGGGATTTGGGTGAAAGAGCAGTTATCTGACAGGAAAAGACAACTCCTCCGTCATGCAAGCTTGTGTGGTGGGGGGTGTGGGAAATGTGAAATCCGCCACACGAAACTGCAGATGGGGAGGCTGCCTCAGAGGGGGTGAGCCAGGTGTCGGTGATGACGAGCAAGGAAAGTTTGTTAGTAATGAAAAGATCATTGATGTATGAAAGTTTGTTGCAGACAGATAAAGCGTTCCATAGATCTCCTGTTACAGGGACTGGAGAAGCAGGGGCTGGTCAAATGGGTTTACAGTTAGAAAGGTTGCAGAAATTTGTGTTAGTGGATGGGAGGTAGATATTACTTTGGGGATGTGGTGAGGAGGACCAGGATTTGGAGAGATATTGCCGGCATTGTGGAGTAGCAGAGAAAATGTTAGTAGGTGGGAGAAGAAGAGGGCATGAGGAGGCTGTCTGTGTTTGGAGACATAGGATTGTAAGTTGAGGAACAGATCTGAGGAGGTGGTGAGATGGATGGGGAGAATGGAGGGAGAGATGACTAGTTTGTTGCTAGGTATTGGGATTGGGGGGTGAAAAGAAAGTGGAGTAGAATAGGGGTGAGAGTTAAAACAAACAGAAACATTCTTTAATATGATTGTGTGCCAAGTTATCTTCAGTGCCCTTCTTGTTAAATTCTGGGCTAATTCAGTGCAATAAATTAATATGATGCACTTGCATAATGCAGAGCAGACTACATCATGCAGACTTGTTGTTCACAATATATTTACTAACAAATGCATTCAGGTGTGAAGCAGAGGGGAGAGGTCTCTACTCATCTGTGCTACACACAGCAGAGGATACGGAACTAGAGATGAGCGAATTTGTTTGGGTCCTCGCTTGTTTGGCAAACTATAGTGCTTGAGGAATAAGCTACAGTAGGAACCCAGATACATTGAGCACCTCTGGCTGATCAGCTGTTCAGCTCCACAGCTGCAAGTGTCTCAGCTGTGTGACAGTCACAACACATTCATGAAGAGCTTTTGGACCTGGATGTGGTATATTGACAATATGTTCCTGATCAGGCTGGGAAGTCCGAATGATCTGGCATCTTTTTTCCAAGAGTTAAGTAAAAAATAGTCTTAATTTACATCTGATATGCAAGTACCGCAGCAATACCATTGACTTCTTTGATGTCATGGTGAGGTGTAACCAAGACTGTATGCTACAGATGTTTCCCTTTCCAGAAACCTACCTCGACTAATACCCTTCTTCTTGCTTCATCCTCACATCTGGCATATGTGATCAATTCCATGCCAATTGACAATTTTTGAGGCTCCGAAGGATCTGTTAGTCAGACACAGATTTTGAGAATAAAGCTGAAAAACTCAAGAGGTTGCAAACATGGGCATAGTAACCACTCTATTAAACATGCATACAATAGGGCCAAACACTCCGGTTGCCACAGTCTTGTCCACAATTCCCAGGTACGTCCACCGGATGCCAAATTGTGGATGATCACTAAATATCATTCCCATTGGCACCTGATGAAGAAATAAATGGAGGGACATTGGCTTATCCTTTTGGCTGACAATACCTTCAAGCAATATCTATCACCTACATCAGATGTAACTGCTAGGCATAGTAGTAATTTGAGGGACTTATTGGTGCAAAGCCACTATAATAAGTATTCAGTCGACACTACCCTTCACACACACATGAACCATGAAATGGGGGTGTTCTCCCTGTGGTAAGTGTGTGGTATGCCCCAATATCAAGAGATCTACCACCTTTAGCTCCTCGGATAGTCTTAGGGAGTTTAGAATTACCCAATCTATCTCCTGCTCCACAAAGGCAGTGGTCTATTGTGCTACGTGCCCATGCCCTTTAATTTATATTGGGCTGGCTATACGGGTACTAAAAGTGCGTATTCATGAGCACATACTGGACATTCTGACTGCCAAGAAGACAAATGAGGTTTAAAGCCTACGCACATTGCCTGGACACTTCAAAAAGTTACATAACTGTAATGCAGAGGGCCTGTGTTGTACTAGGTGTTCGTAAGGGTCAAACTTGCTGTCTTCTCCATCAGTGACCAAGTGGATTTGGACTCTCCAGTCCATACAACTCTTGGGTCTGAACGAGACTATAAATTTTGCCGCATTCCTTTGAATAATCCATAGATCAACTTTTGATCACATTGTTTTTAATTTTTGTTCAGTAATGTTTTTATTTTATTTATTTCAGTGATCATGCACCCATATTCATTATGTATTAGTTTACTTTGTATAGATCTGTATTGGTTTCATAGTTCTATTGTTACTTTCATGTGGGCACATGGGGTACATTGATCCCTTTAATAATTTAATCGTTGCTCTTATGCATACTTTCTTCTGTCTATTGAAGTAGAGTATACTACCAGTACATGTACCTATGAATGGAAGGATCATATCCTTATATTTGTAACCTTGCATTTTGTGTTTTTCTACATATTTACTGTGATATGCATACCTTCTTGTTCCTCTCTGGGCAGATCCCTGCACCTGGCTTCCTCCCCCAGCTCTGTGCCCTCGGGTCTCACTGGCTCTTGCCTAGGCATTTCAGGATGCGACTCAGAGGGCGGGGCATTGATCACATGACCAGACTCGTGCCCAGGTCACCCGCTGGGCGGGGTTTCCACAGGTCATGTGGCTCAGGTTCTTTCTTGACGTGACCACGTGGTACGCCCCGCTGGACTGGCAGGACTGCATGCGCCATTATGGACTGCATGTGATGTGGACCCCTGTGCAGTCACCATAAATGGGACCTGTGATAGGATAAGTACCTCTTTCTCCCCCTCACTCTCCCTCCTCCCTCCAGTCATTAATGGATAGGGGACTAGCAGAGGAATTATCAGGTTTCATTAAAGATCTGGTGTGTATGAGCACTCTGATTGGTATCTGGCTGTGATAAATGGGTGTGTGTGACAGTGTGGTATCACCCCGGACGAAGGCTAATCGCTGAAATGTGCGTCAGGTCTCATGGTCTATGCTGTATCCTATACTACAGGTATTGCTTCATGTATAATATACTTTGCACATTGCCATTGAAGTGGAATGGGTCTGGCGTCTTACTTTAGGTGTGGGTTTGATTAAGTGGCAAGCAATGCTTGGCCATGCAGGGCCTTTGGTTAATAACCATAGTTATTTGATCCCTTAGTCTTATATATCCCTGTCCCATGTATATGTCTAATTTTTACACATCCACTTATGATTCAACAATGACTCTGTAAACTTTGTGTGTGGAGATTCTTAGAATTTTGGCGCCATTTTGTGGTTTCCCACTTTATAATATGCTTAGTCTTTATTAGAGATGAGCGAATTTGTTCAGAAAATGGTCGCTAAACATAAATTCGGCACAAATATGACACATTCAGATTAGTGATCATAAATCTGAGCAAAATTTCATAAAATTGATAAAAAATCGGTAACATTCTGTAAAAGTGCGGGAAAGTATTTGCGTTGCCACCAAAATATTTCCCGCACTTTAGCAATGATAATGGTGGTGTATGATGAGTGTTTGGCACATGTTTGATGAGGGGAAGGGGTTTGGTTGCAGAGCTCAGAGGCACAGCATTTTTGTAAGCATAGCACAGCAGTCTTTTTTTCCCCTAACTTTATGTGTGCACATTGCAGCTAGCCAATCAGGGCGCAGGAAACACCCACAATGTCCTGACACAATGGCTTGTGTCATTGGCTGCTGAAATCACATGTCCCTCTGCATATAAATAGCGGACATCTTGTTTTAGTGCCACTTTGACACTGATGCAGTGCAGAGAGGCTGCTCTTGACGCTGCCACTGGTAGCATCAAGATTTCAGCTATTCAGTTAGGCGGTTGTATATCAGTCAGATAGTGTAGCTAGATAGTGTCCAGTGTGGCTGTAAAATTTATTTATTTTTTTTGCTTTTTTGGGGGCATAACTGAGGTTCTCAGACAAAGCCGGTAGGGCACATGTCCTACAAGTGTGTTGTGCACTGCTTCTATAGTGCTCCATGCATGAGTACAGCATTCTAAATAATATTATTTCAGTACATAAATGTGGAAAAGCCTACTGTATCCCACATTGTAGCTAGACAGATAGGTGGTTGCATATCAGTCAGATACTGTAGGTAGCTAGTGTCCAGTGTGGCTGTTAAATTTACCTTCCAGCACTTTTTTTCTTTTTTGGTCATACTGAGGTGCACAAACAAATCCAACAGGGCACGTGTTATGCAGTGCTTCTATTGTGATCCATGCATGAGTATAGCATTCTAATTCACATGTAGCTAGTAAAAAATATTAAACAGCCTGCTGTATCCCACCTTGTAATTTAGTGCTGTGGTGAAATAAAACTGTCTACAGACCAAAGGCATATTAAACAAAACTTATATTTTTTCTGTTGCTAAATGTGAAACAGCCTGCTGTATCCCAGGTAGTCATTTTGTGGCGGTGATATAAACCTGTCTGCAGACCTAAGGCATATTAAAAAATATATAGCTTTTCAGTTGCAAAAAGAAAGACAACCCGCTGTATCCCATTTGGGCTTTTTTGGAGGGTTAAAATTAAGCTGTAGAGGCCTGATCCAGAGGCCACAAGCAAATTCTTCTGTTCTTAATGTCATACAGTAAGGGACCTGACTTGAAAAATAGTTTGTAGCATCTAGTGTGTTATAGAGGCCTGACCCAGATGCCACCAAAATTTTTTCTGTTCCTAGTTTCATACAGTAGGGGACTTCTTATATTCAAATAGTTTTTAGCATCTAGTGTGTTATAGAGGCCTGATACAGAGGCCACCAAAAAATTCTTCTGTTTCTAGTGTCATACAGTAGGGGACATCTCACATTCAATTAGTTTGTAGCATGTAGTGTGTTATAGAAGCCTGATCCAGAGGTTACCAAAATATTGTTCTGTTCCTAGTGTCATACAGTAGGAGAACTGACTTTCAAATAGTTTGCAGCATCTAGTGTGTTATAAAGACCTGATACAGAGGCCACCAAAAAATTCTTCTGTTCCTAGTGTCATACTCTAGGGGACATCTAACATTCAAATAATTTGCAGCATCTAATGTGTTATAGAGGCCTGATACAGAGGCCACCAAAAAATTATTCTGCTCCTAGTGTCATACAGTAGAGGACATTTTACATTCACTTAGTTTGTAGCATCTGGTGTGTTATACAGGCTTGATACAGAGGCCACCAAAATGTTCTTGTGTTTCTAATGTCATACAGTAGGGGACATCTGAATTTCAAATTGTTTGTAGCATATCTTCTTTCCCATACAGGCCTCATCCACACTCAAATAATTCTTTCTTCTGTGACTAATGCGATACAGCACGCCATATTACACCTTGGAATTTACTGCCACATAAATTCAGCTGTTTGCAGAGGTGGTACAGAGTTTAAAATCTATTTTTTGGTTGCTAAAACTGTGCTCCTGTCACACTACCTGAGCCACATGCCTGGGAAAAAGCAAGGACATCGTGGACGGGGAATTATGCTTTGTGTTCAAGGTGTACGTCGGGTAGGTGGTAAGATGAATTAAAGCACTAGTGAACCAACAATGTCTCGTCCTATACAAAGACATCTGAAAACTTCTGTTACTTGATGGGCTACTTCACTACCTTTCTTTGGCAGATGCACAGTGGTTTGCCATATTGATGAGGCCCAGAAAGAGCATGTGCTCGAGTGGATGGCAAGCGCAGCTTCAAGTGGCCTCTCCTTCTCTTCCTCCACCTCAACATGACACCCAGTACAGTCCACAGAGGTGGCACACAAATTCTCCTTGCTTCCCCCCATGTCCCACCTCTCCAACCATACAACTTACTGTATGGAACCACAGATGGGTGAGTATGAAGAGCTGTTCACACATTCTATGCTATGGTCATCAGCAGTGTACTCAAATCTTCACAGAGTCAAGAGTAGGAAATCTGCACCGATGCCACACATTTTTTTAGCTTGGATCTGGGGCAGGATGAAGTAGGGTCTGAACAACATCCTGACTCTCGTTATCAGATGTTAACCCCTCTGAGGGAGGTGATCCTGATGAGATTCATATATCTGAGGCACATGCAGACTGTACTGTGCTGTCAGGGCAGGAAGAGGAGGAGGGCGACTCCAAGGGCAAGGAATGTGATAACACAGAGAATGATGATGATGAGGTGTTAAATCCCAGTTGGGGTGAACACAGAGGCACACAGCTAAATAGGTCATCTGAGGAGGAAGACGAGGAGGTTGCATTGCGCCGTATGTCTCAAACACATAGTGATGCAGTCATGACGAGCAATGCATCCTCAGCCACAACTATGGCTGTGACCAGCAGCGTCTGCAGGTTTGCAGTTCGCAGGAGTGGCAAGAGTTAAAATGTGGACCATCGGACTTCAACAACCATCAGGCACCCCATCAATTGGGTCTGCTGCTCCTTCCTCCCCCTCTGTAACCGTGCCATCTATTGTGATGCAGGTCTTCGTCCTCAGAACCTTGGGTTCTTTACCAACTCCAGTAAGGCTGACTGAAAGCTCTCCTTCAGGTGTAACGGATGCAGACATGCCTGCTGTTTTAGACACATCTTAGAGAACGAGCACACAACAACTTTTGCAATCCACCGTAACATCTCCTCCTGCACCACTCTCACGGTCCAGCAGTTTGTCCAGTTCACCATACTCCACCCTCTCTCAGCACTGCAGCCAGCCCACGATACCGCAGTTGTCACATAAAAGATTGTTTCTTCCTACGCATGACAAAGCTAACAGGTTGAACTCCACCATCTCCAATCTGTTGGCCATGGAAATGCTGCCTTTCTGCCTGGTAGATACAGATGGTTTCCAAAAGCTGATGGCCGTCGCAGTCCCCCAGTACCAATTGCCAAGTCGCCATTACTTTTCTAAGAAAGCTGTGCCCCCGCTACACCAGCATGTTGCAGACAACATCAACAGTTTCTTGAATAAATCTAAGTCTGCCAGGGCGCATTTCACCACAGACACTTGGACGAGTAAGCATGGCTTAGGGCGTTACATCTCACTGACTGGGCATTGTGTGACTCTGGTGGCTGTGGGGGGGCAGGTGCTGCTCCACAAGTCTTCGAATACCCAAGGTTTGCAGGACAAACTTCTATATTTAACACTTCCTCTACTGCTTCTGACTCCTTCTATATCTCCTCTAGGGTTTCCACTTGGGCCCTTAACCTCTGACTTAATGAGACATGCATTACAACAGTGCACAGTGAATCCCCACCACCTCCGTACTGCATAGCCATGGCTCACGGCAATCAGGCAGTCTTAAAATTGATATGCCATGGAGATCGCAGTCATACAGCTGAAGAGTTCTGGACAGCTCTCCAGGCTAAGTTTAGCCTCCTGATGAAGCCAAGGCGGTGAAACGCATGTCAAAGCTTTCTCTTGTCCTGTCAGCACGCCTGCATTCTTTCACCACTATGTCTCAAGATATGAACCTAGAATAATTATTGACATAGGTTCACTTTTATCTTTTTACCTGGGACTCATTCAGTAATGCCTAAATCTTTTAGTGACATAGATGCTCTGAGGATTCCCTGATTGGCTATTAAGTTTATTTTTCCAATATGGCCCTCTCTGCATGTCAATGTTAGCTATATCCACTTTATGGTATGATGCGTATATTGCAGGCGTAGCTTCAGGACATATGTGCTTTCTACAAATGTGGTTTATTACTATCTATCCACATTGAGTTTTAGCTGTCATTTCTTGTCTCACCTTGCACTTTGTATGAGTTATATATTTATATAATATGTTCTTGAAATAAAGTATTTTTGTATTTATCTAATTAACCCCTATCTGTTATGGATGTTTTACATGGTAGCACTGTGAGTTTATGAGTATTAACATTACTCATATAGTATTTATCGATCCATTCCATTCCTTTGTTGTCGGTTTATATGTTATGGCTTAGGGGTTATGTCCTCTGTTGGCCTTGAGGACATTTTTGTAAGTTTTTAAGTTTAATCAATGACTGTCTCTGCTGAACCTGCATCCAGGGAAGGCCGTGTCCGATAGTAGTGCAAACTTGGAGGTGGCCCTATGGCAAGGCAAGTTCACACACGTGCCTTGCATGACTCATGTCCTCAACCTGGTGGTACAGCGTTTTCTATCCTGGCCTGGGTGAGCTGCTCCAGAAAGAACATAAGCTGTATGCTCATTTCCGCCATTCACACCCCTCAGGTCATCGGCTTGCATCGATACAGAGGTCTTTGTCCATGCCAGTTAACAGGTTGATATGCGATGTGCCGACATGGTGGAATTCCACTCTACATATGTTGCAGCAACTGTGGCAGCAGCAATTAGCACTGATGCAGTATGTCATGTCAGATAGCCTGGGCCAATGCAGTATGGATGTGGCGCATATCACGTTTATGGAGTGGGCACAGATTAAGGACCTCTGCACGCTTCTGCACAGTTTCAAAATGGCTACTAAGATGGTTGGCACTGATGCCGCTGTCATCAGCATCACAATTCCAGTCATCTATATGCTGGAGCAGACTTTGAATAGCCTGCGTGAGGGGATGGTGGTCCCAGAAGAAGAGCAGGATGCAGAGGAGGATGCGGAAGGGATAACATTGTCTCTAAGTTCCAGATAGTTGTCACACAGGTGGATGCCAAGGGAGGGTGTTTTACTGCAATCGAGGGGGGCTGGTGATAACAAACAAGCTGTTTTCTAAGGTAGGAGATACGAAGAACAAATGGAGGAGGAAGAGGTGATGGGCGACCAACTGTCATATGAAGAGGATAATTCTCCCTTCTCTGTTTTTCATGGTTGGCGGGAGGGGATCGAGGAAGCAAGCATCATTGTTACCCAGCCACAAACACAGCATGGGCTCGGTGCTCAAGGTATAACCCAACATTTGAGTGCCTTCTTGCTGTACTATCTGCAACATGATCCCCATATAGTTATGATTAGGAATACTGCTGACTACGGGGTTGCCACTCTGTTAGATCCACATTATAAAACCAAATTTTGCCAGATGCTTCCCACCCTGGAAAGGTACCCACAAATGCTGGAGTATCTAAACACACTTTTACGCAACCTTAAGAGAGCTTTTCCCCAAGACAGCAGTGAAGCACACAGGTCATATCCTAGCTCTAGACTTTCAACCTCCAGCATGTCAATTTGTCAACATCAAAACATTTGCAACAGCAGCAGTAGTGGAAGTTAAAGAAGCAATTTCTCCAAGTTCTTTGACACTTTATTTAGACCAGCTCATGCACCAGCACAACAGAGTCCAAGTCTTACACGTGGTGAATGAATGGAGAGCATGGTGCAGGAGTATCTAGAACTGAATATCAATACCATCAGGGAGAGTTTGGACGCTTTCACATTTTGGTCTTCCAAAATGGATGAGTGGCCTAAGCTTGCCTCACATGCCTTGGAGGTTTTATCATGACCGGCAGCCAGCGTTCTCTCAGAATGTGTCTTCAGCACTGCTGCTGGTGTGCTGACTAATAAGTGCAGCCAGCTGTCCCCTGAATGTGTAGACTGACAAACTTTCATCAAGATGAACAAGTCATGGATCTCCAAGATCTTTTGCACCAGTATCGCAGACTGTGCAGACTAGGTTATATTGCATTTGTTTGTGTGTGCCTGCAGTGGCTGCTGCAAATGTGTGGAAATGTGAACAGTAATGTTTGATCTACATCTGCTGCATTAGCTGTAGCAGAAGACGTGTCGGTCACAATTATACTATTTCTACTCTTGTGACATTTATTCCACTTCTGTGGTGTAAGGCCCTCATTTGTTTAAATGTGAACACTTCTGGTTGGATGTCCATCTGCTGAATTGGGTGTAGTGGAAGACCTGTTGGTCCCTATTATATTATTTATACTGTGGTGATATTGATGCCACTTTGGTATCGTCCACCATAATTTTTGAAAATGTGAACACTCCTGGTTGAGTGTCTATCTGCTGGACTGGATGTAGTGGAAGTCCTGTCTGTTCCTATTATACTATTTCTACTCTCGTGAAATTTATGCCATTTCTGTGGTGTAAGGCCCTCATTTGTTTGAATGTGAACACTCCTGTTTCGGTGTCCATCTGCTGGATTGGGTGTAGGGGAAGACCTGTCATTCCTTATTGTACTATTTCATAGTGGTGAAATTGATGCCACTTTTATACCTTTGTGAATTTTATGCCACTTCTGTGGTGTAAGGCCCTCATTTATTTAAATGTGAACACTCCTGATTGGGTGTCCATCTGCTGGATTGGGCGTACTGGAAGACCTGTCGGTTCCTATTATACTATTTCTACTGTGGTGAAATTGAAGCCACTGTGATGGTGTCTACCAATAATTTTAGGAATGTGAACACTCCTGGTTGGGTCTCCTTCATGCGTGTTGCCCATAGCAGTAGACCTCTGAGACTGTCAGGCCTCCACTCCCTTGGACTCAACTACCTGTGTTACTATCCTTAAATTTTTCTGACAATAGTAGTTTACAAAACTGATATTTGTGACACCTGAGTATGGCTCAGCATAAAAGCAGGTAGAGGGGTTGCATGTGGTACAAGGCTCCCAGCAAAGGAGGCCTACATCGATCCCTCACCCACCTAGTCTTACTGTAACATTCAATTGAAAGCTGTAAATGCTGTCCCAGACCCCGATACCTCATGCCTGGATGGCTACAATTTGTACTGTGGGTGAACTGAGGCCACTTTCCTGGTGTCTGTCCCTCATTTGATGTGTTTTTGCAGAATTTGGAGCTGTTATAAGGTTTTCTGTATGCGTTTGTTTTTGCCTCCCATTGACATGAATAGCATTCGGTTATGTTCAGCGAATATTCAATGAATTAATCTGCGAATATTGCAAATTCGGCGATCGTAATCCTAACCGAACATTGAAATATTCCCTCATCTCTAGTCATTACATGTCTTACATGCGAAAGAGCATATTCTAATCTATATGTCCTTTTTTACTCTGTATGTTGGTCCCAGCATATAACTGGTCAATGTTTTACAGTGGAATAAGTACACAACCCCAGACACAAATCTCAAGTAACAATTTCTTTCACTTTACATAAATTGCAACCTAAACTTTACAAGCTAATATTTAGAAATATATGTTTTATTTATTTCTCCAGCCACTATTCCATGATGTGGCCAGTTTAACATGCTCGAACTTGTAAAAGATCCTTCTTAACTATATCTTTAATTTCCAATCATTTTGTAATATTGTCTCTGTTACTTTGAGTTTCTTAGGCTGCATTTACTCTCACCTCCTGGAAAATATATAATGTTTACAAAGAGCATTTTCCTCAAACTGCTGTGGCTATTTTAACATCAGATGCTTATTGTGTTTTGTTGCCAAAATTAAGATGGCACATTTGCATATACTCTTTATCCTTCACTACTAAATATTTTGCAGGTGGCTTAAGATAACAGAGTGCAGTCAGTTCCATTCTCTATTCCAGGAACTCATCATAGATATCACAATATGCAGAAGCATGAACATGTAATACCAATTATGAACTGCATGGCTATCACTGTTATGGGGGACACTGTGTGGTTAGCACTGCTAAGAAGGGCATCATGTGGCTGGTACTGTTATATGGGGCATATGAGATAAAATGCGTCAATAGTCCCATAAGTCTCGTAGGTAAAGATATCCACATCCTTGTCTATTCATCTCTTTTTTTTCCCCTTTTGATTATTTACTGATTCAGGGGTCACCCATTCTCTAGATAAATAAGTTCAATAATTAAAACTGTATATTTTAAATAATATACATTACTCTGAAGGGAATATTCTCTCAGTTTTATTGTGGTCAATATTGGGGTATTCCACCATTGCACATTTATGGCATATCTGCATACATTTTCAGATTTTATTGACACTCCTCAAAAAGAAGGAAGATACAAACTTTTTAATCTTTTTATTTCTTTCAAATGATTTCTCATTGGTCCTTTTAGAGGACTTGAAGCACCAATCCATTGATCGCTTGTACAAAACACTGCAAAAATGCAATGTTGCATGGTATTGTAAAATTATCTATTTTCTATGAAGCCTAGCTAACAAATGGGCTTCACAGTTGTACAAACATGACAGACAGGGAGACTTCATTTGACCTCCTCACTTTCATGAGAATGGTATCAGCAAGTGGGCCAATGTGCCTTGGAGAGGACACTTTCCCCCAATACCAGCCTACTAGATACAGCTGTCTCATATGAAAGCAAGATCTAAAAGGTTAAACTGCGAAAGCTGGAGCTATCTCATATACACAATGCATAGATCAAGTTGAGATCTGGGCAAAATTGGTCCCACCAATCATCCTAGGCATTGGCAATTGCCAGGGCTTGAACCTGCCCTAGTGGCAAGTTCCTTATGTTGGTAAATAAAGGAGTATAATTCTCTAGTGATTCTCACTCTGACAGTTCAAGAACAAGTGATCTGATAAGCAGTACTATTAAAGTCAAGGCCCACCAAAGAAACAGCTTAGTTTAATATAGTTCATTTCATCTGTCACTGAAGACTAGATGGTTTAAAAGGTAGTAATCTAAAACTATGCCTGATCTAACCTTTTTTATGTGGCAGAACTTGGAAACCATTCCAACTAAGAGGTCTGCTCGATTTTTCGTGGCAAATGCACTTTGAAACCAATGAAATACTTTAACACCATCAATTATGTATATTGCTTTCTTGGCGTTTTTATCTTTGTTTCCACAAGTTTCAGCCAGAGAACTCATATTTCTTTTTTCATGCTTCAAAAGTAATCCATACTACGAGTAGATCTAATTTCTTCTTCGAAAAGGAAACATCCTCCTCATCAAGGTTTGTTTGTATGTATAGTCTTGAAACATGAACATTTTCTGCACAGCTGTGTTAGCTGCTAAGAGCTGGTGAAGAGCCAGGACTCAATGTTCATGGAGAAATGTCTGGAATGTCAGACCCACAACTGGCCCATGCAAAGCCACTGGAGTAAAAGACAACACAACTGCCAATTTTACTTATGTTGACCTAGCATTTGCTCACAAAATATTTCCGATGATTACCACACTTAATAAACGCAAGCTGACAACTGACACTTTTTGTAAATATACTGACTACATGGTAGAGTGTAGCATCACATATAATACATATTACATTTGATCAGAGTATCATGTCTGCAATAGCAATATCCATGACCTATGTGAGAAGTCAGTTGGCAATGGCCTCTATATTACATGTATTCCAAGATTTTACTGAAAAATATTTACTTTGCTCATTCCAAATGGCTACCAAATGGTAAATAGTAAATTAAAACTCATGTATAGTGTTGACCGATACCTTCCGATACTTGAAAGTATCGGTATCGGATAGTATCGGCCGATACCCGAAAAATATCGGATATCGCCGATACCGATACCCGATACCAATACAATTCAATGGGACTCAAGTATCGGAAGGTATCCTGGATGGTTCCCAGGGTCTGAAGGAGAGGAAACTCTCCTTCAGGCCCTGGGATCCATATTCATGTAAAAAATAAAGAATTAAAATGAAAAATATGGATATACTCACCCGTCTGGCGGCCCCTGGACCTAACCGCTGTTAACCGGCAGCCTCCGTTCCTAAGAATGAGGAGTTTAGGACCTTAGATGACGTCGCGGCTGATGTCGCGGCTTGTGATTGGTCGCGTGACCGCTCATGTGACCGCTCACGCGACCAATCACAAGCCGTGACATCATTGCAGGTCCTAAACTCCTCATTCTTAGGAATGGAGGCTGCCGGTTCACAGCGGTAAGGTCCAGGGGCCACTGGACGGGTGAGTATATCCATATTTTTTATTTTAATTCTTTATTTTTTACATGAATATGGATCCCAGGGCCTGAAGGAGAGTCTCCTCTCCTCCAGACCCTGGGAACCATACACTGGGAACTTCCGATTCCGATATCACAAAAATATCGGAACTCGGTATCGGAATTCCGATACCGCAAGTATCGGCCGATACCCGATACTTGCGGTATCGGAATGCTCAACACTACGAGTCATGTAGGATTAAAATTTTGACACATTAAGTGTAACTTTATTACCATTTTAAATTTAAATCATAGGATGCTAAATGGGTGTTCCAGTGTTGTGACACCAATCCACTGGATAAATTCCCACTGTGATCGGGCATTATATTATGCATATTTTATTTTGCTTATTAATGATGAGCAGATCTGGCGAGATTCGAATTTGCCAAACTGTGTGGATCTTATCAGGAAATTTTATTTACAGCTACATTATTTTCTCCTATTTGAATGTTAATTACTATGCTCTAGGTTCATTCCAGACCCATAGCATAGCAAACATAAATAAAAAATACTGTTTTGTGGTCGGCAGTTTCGCAGCGCGCTTGCAATGCAATTCCATTGGAGAGCAATAGCTCTGACAGTTAACATCATCGGAACCTGATCCATAACAATGATGTTAACCCATTGCTATTTTCTAGATGCCACGAACAATAGTGATCAAGGCATTTAGAAGATAGTGAGAGGGTGAGGACTGCTTCACACACCTCTCCAGCACCCCCAGGATCAAATGTGATAGCATCATGGGGGAGCCAAAGGTTATCATGGAAGGTTGTCAGCCTGCAGCTAAAGGTACCGTCACATTAAGCGACGCTGCAGCGATAGCGACAGCGATCCCGATCGCTGCAGCGTCGCTGTTTGGTCGCTGGAGAGCTGTCACACAGACCGCTCTCCAGCGACCAACGATGCCGAGGTCCCCGGGTAACCAGGGTAAGCATCGGGTTGCTAAGCGCAGGGCCGTGCTTAGTAACCCGATGTTTACCCTGGTTACCAGCGTAAAAGTTAAAAAAACAAACAGCACATACTCACCAGCGCGTCCCCCAGCCTCTGCTTCCTGACACTGACTGAGCTCCGGCCCTAACAGCACAGCGGTGAAGTCACCGCTGTGCTTTCACTTTCAGTTTAGGGCCGGCGCTCAGTCAGTGTCAGGAAGCAGAGGCTGGGGGACGCGCTGGTGAGTATGTGCTGTTTGTTTTTTTAACTTTTACGCTGGTAACCAGGGTAAACATCGGGTTACTAAGCGCGGCCCTGCGCTTAGTAACCCGATGTTTACCCTGGTTACCAGTGTAAAATATCGCTGGTATCCTTGCTTTTGCTGTCAAACACGGCGATACACGGCGACCTAGCGACCAAATAAAGTGCAGACCTTCTAGCAGCGACCAGCAATTTCACAGCGGGATCCAGATCGCTGCTGCGTGTCAAATACAGCGATATCGCTATCCAGGTCGCTGCAACGTCACGGATCGCTGGCGATATCGCCTAGTGTGACGGTACCTTTAGTTTAACAGTCAATTTGACAGTATAAAGCTGACAGGTCTCATATAGTGCAATACATGTGTATTGCAATGAATGAGACAGGAGATTAAAACAATAACAATTTAAGTCTCATACAGGGACTAAGTAAAAAAAAAAAATTTCTTCTAAAACTATTTAAAAAATCACAAAATAAATTAAGAAAAAAAAAAATATTACACCAATTAATATATTCATGTAAAAAACAAACACATATTTGGTATCACCACATCTGGGACAACCCAACCTATAAAACTGACACCTTCAATGCAACCATAGAAAAAAATAATTAAAAATGGGGTAAAAAACTATGCTTTTTCATCATACCACCAAACAAAAAATGAAAAATAAAATGTGATAAATTCAACTGAAACTAAAAATGGTATCAGTGAAAACGTCATCTTGTCATGCAGAAAAAAGCCACAATAAAGCTCCGTCAGAGGAAAAATAAAAAAGTTATATCTCTCAGAATAAAGCTATGCAAATACAATTCTTTTTTTCTATAAAATAGTATTTATAGTGCAAATGCGGCAAAACATTAAAAAAAATGATGTAAACGTGGTATCATTGTAATTGTACTGACCCAAAGAATAAAGCTGCCTTATCAATTTTACCACACGGTGAACGGCATTAGAAAAACACTAAAAGGAATCCTGGATTGATGGTTTTAGTTTATTCTCCCTCCCAAAAATCTGAATAGAAAGTGATCAAAAATTATTGTGACCGAAAATGGTACCAATTAAAATGTCAACTCGTCTCACAAAAAACAAGACCTTACATAACTTTGTTGCTAGAACTATAGAAATATTATAGCTCTCAAAATATAACCATGCAAAAACTGGGTTTTGGAAAAAAAAGCATATTTAGTGTATGACAGCAGCCAAACATAACAAAAAATATAAATCTGCTATTGCTGTAATTCCCCAACGTGAAAAAGAAAGTCATCTAATCACTTATACCGCACGAGGAACGGCGTAAAAATTAAATGAAAACAGTTCTTGATCTGCTGTTGATTAGTTCATTCGGCTTCTCAAAGATTGAAGTAAGGCTCGACTCAAATTTATCCTGCGCTCTGCACTCAGCATTTACCCCGGAGTTTCCATGTACATTTCTGAAATACGTGATTCAGACTGAACACCTGGCAGAAGATTTCCTATAATGAAGAAGATGGAGGCACTGTGGCCATCGTCTGGCCTATGATCTGGTGCTGTCCATCTATTAAAGTGTGCACGGTTTTGTGCACCTGTGAAAAGAAGGACACCGCTGAATAGAGGCCAGATGAATTCCAGAGTGACTCTGCTTCCTCATTATATCATTATAGTGAATGGACACCTCGGGGCGTTTCATCTGAATCAGAAATTTAGTTGAAAACCCCAATGTAAGTGCTCAGTGTAGAGGGTAGGAAGAAAGTGATCCAAAATTTTATGTAAAATGTTCTTAAAAAAAGCTTTAACTCAAGCAACAAAAAAAGCAATTCCTCACTCAGGCCCATCATCTGTTAGAAATACAGGGGGGTTTCACGTTACTGATTTCACAAAATCTGCAAAAGTGAAATGGCTCCTCGCCCCCCAATGGGAATTCATCAAATTTTACACTCCCAAATCCAAATGCCCCCCTCCTTTCTAAGCCTCACAGTGTGCTTAAACAACATTTAGCATCCACATGTTTGGCATTTCTATAGCCAGAAGAGACCGCCTAATTTAAGGGTGAGTGTCTCCAGAAGCACAAGCTGGGCACAATGTATGAGAGCTAGAAAATACTGCTGTGCAATGTAGTGGGCACTAGGGTTGAGCGAAACGGGTCGTTCATTTTCAAAAGTCGCCGACTTTTGGCAAAGTCGGCGTCTCATGAAACCGAGCCGATCCCAGCGTTGCATCGGCCATGCAGTACGCGACTTTCGCGCCAAAGTCGCGTTTTAATGACGCGAAAAGCACCATTTCTCAGCCAATGAAGGTGAACGCAGAGTGTGGGCAGCGTGATGACATAGTGCCTGGTCCCCACCATCTTAGAGAAGGGCATTGCAGTGATTGGCTTGCTGTCTGCGGCGTCACAGGGGCTATAAAGGGGCGTTCCCGCCGACCGCCATCTCACTGCTGCTGATCTGAGCTTAGGGAGAGGTTGCTGCCGCTTCGTCAGAAGCAGGGAGAGCGTTAGGCAGGGTCCATAAACCACCAAACCGCTTGTGCTGTAGCGATTTCCACTGTCCAACACCACCTTCGGTGTGCAGGGACAGTGGAAGCTACATTTTTTTATTTTTTCTCTCAGCGCTGTAGCTCATTGGGCTGCCCTAGAAGGCTCCCTGATAGCTGTATTGCTGTGTGTACGCCACTGTGGAAAGCACATATCCTCTTGTTCCTTCCTTTCTGCACAGCTATCTTTTTTGTTTGTCCACACTTTTTATTTAATTTGTGCATCAGTCCACTCCTTATTGCTGCCTGCCATACCTGGCTGAGATTACTGCAGGGAGATAGTAATTGTAGGACAGTCCCTGTTTTTTTTTTGTTTTGTTGGAGATTAAGATTGGCATTTCTGCTAGAGTGCCATCCGTGTGTGTGCCATCTCTCACTGAGTGGGCCATAGAAAGCCTATTTATTTTTTTCCATGATTTGGGTTCTAAAATCTACCTGAAAAAAAAAAACACTACATCAATCAGTGGTAGAAAAAGATTGGCCTCAGTCAGGGCTTGTGTGCCACTCCTGACTCCTGTGTGTGCCATCTCTCACTCAGTGGGCCATAGAAAGCCTTTTGTTTTTTTTTTGTTTTTTTATTATTTGGTTTCTAAAGTCTCCCTGAAAAAAATAAATAAATAAAAAAACAGTGGGAGATTAATATTGCCCTTTCTGCTTGTGTGCCAGTCTTGACTCCTGTGTGTGCCATCTCTCACTCAGTGGGCACTGGGCCATAGAAAGCGTTTTTTTTTTTATTATTATTTGGTTTCTAAATTGTCCCTGAAAAAAACCTTTTATCTTATTTGGTTTCTAAAGTCTCCCTGAGAAAAAAAAAAAAAAAATAGGTGGGAGATTAATATTGACATTTGGGCTTGAGTGACAGTCCTGCGTGTGTGGCATCTCTGTGATTTTGTGCCACAGAAAACAGTGTGTGTAACATTGTGCCTGATTTTCCTTGTGGTCTCAACAACCTGTTAAGGGATATTGAAATCATACTGAAGTTATAGCTCACCGTGTAAGTTGTTTGACAGCAACAAATAAAGTTACTTTGGTTACGTTTTTAAAACAATGAGGAAGTCTGGTGCAAGAGGTCGTGGCCGTGGGCGTTCATTGTCAGCTGGTAATGATGGTAGTGGTAGTGGAGCATCAGGTGGGCGTGGGGATAAAAATATTCCACCTAAGTCTGGAGCTGTGGAGCCAGTTTCGTCATCTGGCTACTAGTGTTGAGCGATACCGTCCGATACTTGAAAGTATCGGTATCGGAAAGTATCGGCCGACACCGGCAAAGTATCGGATCCAATCCGATACCGATACCCAATACCAATACAAGTCAATGGGACTCAAGTATCGGACGGTATTCCTGATGGTTCCCAGGGTCTGAAGGAGAGGAAACTCTCCTTCAGGCCCTGGGATCCATATAAATGTGTAAAAGAAAGAATTAAAATAAAAAATATCGCTATACTCACCTGTCCGACGCAGCCTGGACCTCAGCGAGGGAACCGGCAGCGTTGTTTGTTTAAAATTCGCGCTTTTACTTGGTTACGTGAAGTCCCGGCTTGTGATTGGTCAGGGCGGCCATGTTGCCGGGACGCGGACCAATCACAGCAAGCCGTGGCGAAATTACGTCACGGCTTGCTGTGATTGGTCCGCGTCCTGGCAACATGGCCGCCATTAACCAATCACAAGCCGTGACGTCACGGGAGGCTGGACACGCGCGCTTTTTAAAAAGCGCGCGTGTCCAGCCTCCAGTGACGTCCCGGCTTATGATTGGTCACGGCGCCATGTTGCCGGGACGCGGACCAATCACAGCAAGCCGTGACGAAATTACGTCACGGCTTGCTGTGATTGGTCCGCGTCCCGGCAACATGGCCGCCATTAACCAATCACAAGCCGTGACGTCACGGGAGGCTGGACACGCGCGCTTTTTAAAATGGGCGCGTGTCCAGCCTCCCGTGACGTCCCGGCTTGTGATTGGTTGCGCCGCGGTCAACCAATCACAAGCCGGGAGGCTGGACACGCGCGCATTTTAAACCAATCACAAGCCGGGAGGCTGGACACGCGCGCATTTTAAAATTTTAAAATGCGCGCGTGTCCAGCCTCCCGGCTTGTGATTGGTTGACCGCGGCGCAACCAATCACAAGCCGGGACGTCACGGGAGGCTGGACACGCGCCCATTTTAAAATGCGCGCGTGTCCAGCCTCCCGTGACGTCACGGCTTGTGATTGGTTGCATCTCCCATGTGACTGCGACGCAACCAATCACAAAGCCGGGACGTAATTTTAAAATCCTTAAGGACCTGAAATTACGTCACGGCTTGCTGTGATTGGTTGCGTCGCCCATGTGACTGCGACGCAACCAATCACAACGCCGGAACGTAATTTTAAAATCCTGAAGGACCTGAAATTACGTCACGGCTTGCTGTGATTGGTTGCGTCCCGGTCACATGGGCGGCACGCAACCAATCACAAGCCGGGACTCACGTAAAGGAAAGAAAAGCGCGAATTTTAAACAAAGAACGCTGCCGCTTCCCTCGGTAAGGTGCAGGCTGCGTCGGAGAGGTGAGTATAGCAATATTTTTTATTTTAATTCTCTCTTTTACACATTTTTACATTAATGTTGTTTCGATACCGATACCCGATATCACAAAAATATCGGATCTCGGTATCGGAATTCCGATACAGCAAGTATCGGCCGATACCCGATACTTGCAGTATCGGAATGCTCAACACTACTGGCTACACAAGGCCTCGAAAGCTCTCCTTTCTGGGAGTAGGAAAACCGCTTTTAAAGCCGGAGCAGCAACAGCAAGTTTTGGCTTACATTGCAGACTCAGCCTCTAGCTCTTTTGCCTCCTCTTCTGAAACTGGTAAATGTAAAAGCAGCGCGTCGCTTGTGGATGTTCACGGTCAGGGACAAGTCGCTTCCTTGTCCTCTTCAGCAAAAACAACAACAAGAGAGAAGGATGCAGCAGGCGACACAACGGGTTACTCCTGTTGTGAATTAGACTTTTTGGCTCCCTCTTGTGGTTACTAGTGATATGAATCTGGGATTTCCTTCCCTCAGTTTGCACCCACCTGGGTTGTTAGTCCAGGGGTGTTGTTATATAAACCTCCTGGATCCTTAGTCCAGTGCCTGGCATCGTTGTAATCAGATCCTTTTTGTTTGCTCCTATCTGCTGGTCCTGGTTCGTGCAAAATTAAGCTAAGTCTTGCGTCTTTGTTTTTTTAGTTATTTGCTTGCTCTCATTTTTGTCCAGCTTGTACTAAATGTGATTCCTTACCTTGCTGGAAGCTCTAGGGGGCTGGTGTTCTCCCCCCGGGCCGTTAGACGGTTCGGGGGTTCTTGAATTTCCAGCATGGATATTTTGATAGGGTTTTTGCTGACCATATAAGTTATCTTACTATATTCTGCTATTAGCTAGTGGGCCTCTCTTTGCTAAATACCTAGCTCATTCTTACGTTTGTCTTTTCCTCTTACCTCACCGTTATTATTTGTTGGGGGCTTGTATCAAACTTTTGGGGTCTTTTTCTCTGGAGGCAAGAAAGGTCTTTCCTTTCCCTTCTAGGGTTAGTTAGTTCTCCGGCTGGCGCGAGACGTCTAGAATCAACGTAGGCACGTTCCCCGGCTGCTGTTATTTGTGGTGCTAGGATTAGATATATGGTCAGCCCAGTTACCACTGCCCTATGAGCTGGTTTTTGTGTTTGCAGACTTAGTAACTATTTCTGAGACCCTCTGCCATTAGGGTCATAACATACTCCATGGAGCTCTTTACACATACCGTCCCTGGCTTAGAAAGTGAAACACTTAACAGGCCATGCCCATTACAAGTAGATTCTGACATGGAGTGCACTGATGCACAGCCACAGCCAGAGTACTATGCTGCTCCTTTGACTCAGACCACAACATTGCCCTCTCAGGGTACTGATCCGCAATCAGACCCTGATGAGACTATGTTGCCCCGCCACGAACGCTATACCACCGACCGACACGGTGACACAGACGAAGTTGCACATGAGCTCGAAGAGGAGGTAATAGATGACCCAGTTGTTGACCCCGATTGGCAGCCATTGGGGGAACAGAGTGCAGGCGGCAGTAGTTCAGAAGCGGAGGTGGAGGAGGGGCCGCAGCAGGCATCAACATCGCAACAGGTTCCATCTGCCGGGCCCGTATCTGGCCCAAAACGCGTGTCAAAGCCAAAACCTGTTGGAGGACAGCGTGGCCATCCGGTTAAAGCTCAGTCTGCAATCCCTGAAAAGGGATCCGATGCTAGGAAGAGAGCAGTCTGGCATTTTTTTAAACAACATCCAATTGATCAGCGCAAAGTCATCTGTCAAAAATGTTCAACTAGCTTAAGCAGAGGTCAGAATCTGAAAAGTCTCAATACTAGTTGCATGCATAGACACTTAACCACCATGCATTTTCAAGCCTGGACTAACTACCAAACGTCCCTTAAGGTTGTAGCACCCTCGGCCAATGAAGCTAGTCAGCAACGCAACATCCCTTCCGTCACTGTAAGGCCACCATTTTCCGCACCACCGGCAGTATCTGTGCAGGTTTCTTTGCCAGCCAAAAGCAGTCAGGGTCAGGGAATCACCAGTTTTGTAGAAGGAAATATTGCATCTAGGGCACCGGCAGAAACAGTACCGTCTCCAACCATCTCTCAGTCTGCCATGTCCACCGGCACACCCGCAAGTTCCACGTTCTCCATCTCTCCAGTTCAGCTCACACTACATGAGACTCTGGTTAGGAAAAGGAAGTACTTATTCTCGCATCCGCGTACACAGGGTTTTAACGCCCACATAGCTAGACTAATCTCGTTAGAGATGAAGCCCTACCGGTTAGTTGAAAGTGAAGCTTTCAAAGCCCTGATGGAGTACGCTGAACCACGATACGAGCTACCCAGTCGACACTTTTTTTCAAGAAAAGCCATCCCAGCCCTGCACCAGCATGTTAAACAGCGCATCGTCCATGCACTCAGGCAATCTGTGAGTACAAAGGTGCACCTGACTACAGATGCATGGACCAGTAGGCATGGCCAGGGACGTTATGTGTCCATCACGGCACACTGGGTGAATGTGGTGGATGCAGGGTCCACAGGGGACATCAATTTCGGGACAGTTGTGCCTAGCCCACGGTCTAGGAAACAGTTGGCTGTAGGCGTTCGCACCCCCTCCTCCTCCTCCTCCTCGTCCTCCTGCAGAAGCTACAGCTCTTCCACAGACCGCAGTCGGCCAACCACTCCATCGGCAGATGACACTGTTGCACACCAGTTGTCCCATTATGGGCCAGCTACTGGCAAGCGTCAGCAGGCTGTATTGGCTATGAAGTGTTTGGGCGACAACAGACACACCGCGGAAGTTCTGTCCGAGTTCTTGCAACAAGAAACGCAGTCGTGGCTGGGCACTGTAGATCTTGAGGCAGGCAAGGTAGTGAGTGATAACGGAAGGAATTTCATGGCTGCCATCTCCCTTTCCCAACTGAAACACATTCCTTGCCTGGCTCACACCTTAAACCTGGTGGTGCAGTGCTTATTGAAAACTTATCCTGGGTTCTCCGACCTGCTCCTCAAAGTGCGTGGACTTTGCTCACATATCCGACGTTCGCCTGTACACTCCAGCCGTATGCAGACCTATCAGCGGTCTTTGAACCTTCCCCAGCATCGCCTAATCATAGACGTTGCAACAAGGTGGAACTCAACACTGCTTCAGAGACTGTGCCAACAGAGGCGGGCTGTTATGTTTTTGTGGGAGGATACACATACACGGGCAGGCAGTAGGATGGCAGACATGGAGTTGTCAGGTGTGCAGTGGTCCAAGATACAAGACATGTGTCAAGTCCTTCAGTGTTTTGAGGAATGCACACGGCTGGTTAGTGCAGACAACGCCGTAATAAGCATGAGCATCCCCCTAATGCGTCTGCTGATGCAAAGTTTGACGCACATAAAGGATCAGGCGTCTGCACCAGAGGAAGAGGAAAGCCTTGATGACAGTCAGCCATTGTCTGGTCAGGGCAGTGTACAGGACGAGGTAGCGGGCGAAGAGGAGGTGGAGGACGAGGAGGATGATGGGGATGAGTATATTTTTAATGCGGAAGCTTTCCCGGGGGCACTGGAAATTGGTTGCGTGGCAAGGCCGGGTTCTGGTTTTTTGAGGGACACAAGTGACGTAGATTTGCCTGAAACTGCCCCTCAACCAATCACAACCGGAGATTTGACAACTGGAACTTTGGCCCACATGGCGGATTATGCCTTACGTATCCTAAAAAGGGACACACGCATTACGAAAATGATGAACGATGACGAATACTCGTTGGCCTGCCTCCTTGATCCACGCTATAAAGGCAAATTGCAAAATATAATGCCACATGAGAACTTGGAACTAATATTAGCAACCAAACAATCAACTCTTGTTGACCGTTTGCTTCAGGCATTCCCAGCACACAGCGCACGTGATCGTTCTCACACGAGCTCCAGGGGGCAGCAGACTAGGAGTGTTAGGGGTGCACACAACAGAAGTGGCGTTGGACAGAGGGGTTTTCTGACCAGGTTGTGGAGTGATTTTGCTATGACCGCAGACAGGACAGGTACTGCTGCATCAATTGAAAGTGACAGGAGACAACATTTGTCCAGTATGGTTACTAACTATTTTTCATCCCTTATCGATGTTCTCCCTCAACCGTCATTCCCATTTGATTACTGGGCATCAAAATTAGACACCTGGCCAGAATTGGCAGAATATGCATTGCAGGAGCTTGCTTGCCCGGCAGCAAGTGTCCTATCAGAAAGAGTATTCAGTGCTGCAGGTTCAATATTAACCGAAAAAAGGACTCGTCTGGCTACCCAAAATGTTGACGATCTAACATTCATTAAAATGAACCACAACTGGATTTCAAAATCTTTTGCCCCACCTTGCCCGGCCGACACCTAGCTTTCCTATGAAAAGCTCTTGCCTGTGAATTACTTTTCTAATGTCTAATTTGCTGCAGCTGATTGTCCAGCATACGACATGTTTACACCTCCATAAATGGCCAAACTCACCACACGGGGCCGTGGTATCGCGACTTGGCGCAAGCACCCGTGAGACTGCTGTTTGTCTGAAGAGGTGGGTGTGCTCGCTTTTGGTTGACGGCATTGCTACTGGGTCCCTCATAGTACAATGTAGTGTCTCTGGCGGTGGTGGTGCGCACCCAACGTCAGACACACCGTTGTAACATGAGGGGCCCTGGGCGGTCCCGCCGGCCACAAGAGAGTTCCCCCCTCCCCCAGCTCAAACTGTGCTCTACCACGTGCAAAATTATGTCGCACAGCTCCACCAATGTTTAGTCTATTCGCTGACATCATTCAATGTCTGGCACTGACAATACAAATTTGTAGACATCTATGATGCTACTTAAAGTAGTCTGTGTCAGTGTCCTATATTGGCACAATTAAATAGTTACTGCCAAATTACTATGTCAGAAACTCAGCAGATGAGCCCACCCCTGTACCTAAGTATGCCACCTTTTTTTTTTTTTTTGGGGGGGTTGTTTTGCGAGACATTAACATCTATTTATATTTTGGGAGTACTGGGACAGACACTCCTTGCAATACTCCTCCACTGACCACAATGCTGCCTGCCTGTGTATCCATGTAACTGATGTAAAACTGCCTTGAGCCTATGTTTTGTTATTTTAGGCCTTTGATAGCCTGTCTGCGGTCCCTACTTGCAATACTCCTCCACTGACAACAATGCTGCCTGCCTGTCTATCCATGTAACCGATTTTAAACTGCCTTGAGCCTATGTTTTGTTATTTTAGGCCTTTGATAGCCTGTCTGCGGTCCCTACTTTAAATACTCCTCCACTGACCACCAAGCTGCCTGTGTATCCATGTAACCGATGTAAAACTGCCATGACCCTATTGTTTGCTATTTTAGGCCTTTGATAGCCTGTCTGCGGTCCCTACTTTAAATACTCCTCCATTGACAACAATGCTGCCTGTGTATCCATGTAACCGACGTAAAACTGCCATGAGCCTATGTTTTGTTATTTTAGGCCTTTGATAGCCTGTCTGCGGTCCCTACTTTAAATACTCCTCCACTGACCACCAAGCTGCCTGTGTATCCATGTAACCAATGTAAAACTGCCTTGAGCCTATGTTTTGTTATTTTAGGCCTTTGATAGCCTGTCTGCGGTCCCTACTTTAAATACTCCTCCACTGACCACCAAGCTGCCTGTGTATCCATGTAACCGATGTAAAACTGCCATGACCCTATTGTTTGCTATTTTAGGCCTTTGATAGCCTGTCTGTGGTCCCTACTTTAAATACTTCTCCATTGACAACAATGCTGCCTGTGTATCCATGTAACCGACGTAAAACTGCCATGAGCCTATGTTTTGTTATTTTAGGCCTTTGATAGCCTGTCTGCGGTCCCTACTTTAAATACTCCTCCACTGACCACCAAGCTGCCTGTGTATCCATGTAACCGATGTAAAACTGCCTTGAGCCTATGTTTTGTTATTTTAGGCCTTTGATAGCCTGTCTGCGGTCCCTACTTTAAATACTCCTCCATTGACCACCAAGCTGCCTGTGTATCCATGTAACCGATTTTAAACTGCCTTGAGCCTATGTTTTGTTATTTTAGGCCTTTGATAGCCTGTCTGCGGTCCCTACTTTAAATACTCCTCCACTGACCACCAAGCTGCCTGTGTATCCATGTAACCGATGTAAAACTGCCATGACCCTATTGTTTGCTATTTTAGGCCTTTGATAGCCTGTCTGCGGTCCCTACTTTAAATACTCCTCCATTGACAACAATGCTGCCTGTGTATCCATGTAACCGACGTAAAACTGCCATGAGCCTATGTTTTGTTATTTTAGGCCTTTGATAGCCTGTCTGCGGTCCCTACTTTAAATACTCCTCCACTGACCACCAAGCTGCCTGTGTATCCATGTAACCAATGTAAAACTGCCTTGAGCCTATTTTTAGGTATTTTAGGCCTAGGAAGCCTGTCTGCAGTCCCTAATTCAAGTTGTCCTCAAATGAATAAAGCTGAGCTTCTACCTTCTGCCTCTCATTAACTGCTGTTTTTTTTTTAAAAAAATGGTGTTTAGGGCCTACTAACGGTTTCTGCCCCTCCCTGGTGTTGTCCTCAACTGAATACAGCTGAGCTTCAACCTTCTGGCTCTCATTAAGTGTTTTTTAAAAAACAAAATGGTGGTTAGGGCCTACTAACGGTTTCTGCCGCTCCCTGGTGTTGTCCTCAACTGTATAAAGCTGAGCTTCAGTCTTTAGGCTTTTGGCCTACAGTAGCAGATATTAAACTGCATTTGGCCTACTAGTGTGGTTGGGCCCTTAAAACAGTGTCTGCTGCTCCTGGGTTTGCTACTCCACTGAACAAAGCAATGCCGCCTGTTTAGTCCTGTTACCAATTTTGAACTGCATTTAGCCCACTTTATTCTTTGGGCCCATATCTGTTTCCCCCTCATCCTGCCCATTGCCCAGACAGTGATAGATGAGTCTGCTGGTACATTGACCCATAATGCAACATTCCCCGTGCACGCTACACTGCAAGATTGTGACCCTGCTGAAAGTCAGGTCCCCCTTCCCGCATAAAATACCACCTTACACGGGGACAAAGAGGAAGGTGCAGATGAAGGTGCAGGTTCCTTCATCAGGTTGGGGGAGGAATACTCGTTGGCGACGTCACTGCCACAGGGCCCCTCATAGTACGCAAAAGTGTTGCTACCGGTGGGAGGCGCCCCCGCCGTGCAAATACACCGCTGTACTTTGATCGGTGACTACCCAGATAACGGTGCAGCTACGACACTTAAGTAAGCCCACCACGAAGTCCATCCCGACCATCTCCCAGGGCCTGTCTGCCACTGGCAGGGGGTAAAGTAGCCCAGCAGGCCGTTGCCGAGTAGACCGATTCTTGGCGCAGGAGACACATGCCCGAATATTATCCCCGACGTCACGAGCCATATGCGGCCACCAGTATGTTCTCGCCAGAAGCTCAAATGTCCTCTTGATCCCGAAATGTGTACCCTCCTTGGACAAAGGAGCCCAACAGAGAAACTCCGGTCGCAAATTTGATGGTACAAAAGGCTTGCCCGGGGGAACAGACTCTAGTGAATCCGGAGCCACAGTTCTCAGGCTCTCAGAAGGGACAATAAGCCAAGGCTCCTCCTCCTCTGATGACACTACAGAGCGGGAGAGAGCGTCGGCACGAATGTTCTTCAACCTGGAGAAAAAAGTTAGGGTGAAATGGAACCAGGAGAAGAACAGGGACCATCTGGCCTGGCGAGAATTTTGCCGCTGGGCTGTCTGTTAGTACACAAAATTTTTTTGGTCTGTAAAAACTTTAGGAGGTGTCTCCACTCTGAGAAAGCCAACTTCATGGCTAGCAACTCCCTGTCCATGATGGAATAATTCCTCTCCGCTGGTGAGAAGGTCTTGGAGAAGAAGCAAGGATGCTTCCGACCTTGAGCATCCTTTTGGAAGAGGACTGCTCCAGCACCAACGGATGAGGCATCCACCTCTATTATAAATGCCTTATCTACATCGGGGCGATGTAGGATGGGAGCGCTAGCGAAGTGTGACTTAATAGTGAGTAGGGCCTTGGAGACCTCCTCCGACCACAACTTGGGATTTGCTCCCTTCTTGGTGAGGGCAACCAAGGGAGCTACCAAAGATGAGAAGTGTGGGATGAACTGGCGATAGTAATTAATGAACCCCATAAAGCGCTGCACTGCTTTAAGAGAATGGGGTTCTTGCCAGTCCATTACAGCCTGTAGCTTGGCAGGATCCATAGCCAATCCCTGGTCAGAGATGATATAGCCAAGGAAAGGCAAAGACTCCTGCTCAAACACACACTTCAGTTTGCCCGTAAGAGGTCAAAAACTTTGCAAACATCTCTCTGATTGGAGTCAATATCTGGAGAGTAGATGAGAATATCATCCAGATAGACTACGACCGAGGTGGTGAGCATCACCCGGAAGATGTCGTTCACAAAGTCTTGGAAAACGGCTGGGCATTACAGAGTCTATCAAAGAGCTCAGATATCAAGGGCAAAGGATACTTATTCTTAAGTGATGGCGTTAAGACCCCAGTAGTCTATGCATGGACGTAGTTCTCCCCATATTGACAGCAGCATCAGAGGGGCTAAACGCCCACGATCAATGCTAGCAGGGCGTCACCTCTCATATTGAGTTTACACCCACATTTGATCGTGACGGTGCTTTGTGTGAGCTCATATGATCCCACAGCACTGTACATATATGGCGCATGTTGGGAAGGGGTTAAGAAAGAAGTGTGTAAAGACAGAAGACACAACCTTCAAAGAAATCATGCATTTTGGAAATTAAGAAAAGTAAACACTGAATCAGAAGGCAAACATTTTAATAAAATTCACAATACTAATAACAATACCACACACAATACAATACAACCACTCACCGATTCATCAAACCTACATACTAAAGATGACCTGCTAATAGTTGTTATCACATTTTACTGTCTTTATAAGTATAACAGCAGCTCTAGAATGTTGTCTTTATGTTGTTTTTTATCTATTTTGAAACACTACTGCTTTTGACAGAACAAACTTGACATTTAAGTCTGTCTTAAAATATTGTGCACAGGGCAACAAGCTCAGAGTACAAAACCAGCACTAAAACTACATATAAATTATACAAAAGGAATCAATGAAGAAAGTAATGCAATAAAAGGAACAAATAATGTCATGTCAAATGCATACAGGTTGCTGGGGAGAGGATGTATGCCTACAAAAAAGTGCTGAATGATTGCCCACTGTCCCTAAAAGGTGATGATACCTATGGTGATAATTACAATCAGTTCCTTCTATAAAATCTTGCAATGGCTTTAAAATGTAACACATTAAGTAGCAATGAAGAAAGTGTAGGAAAGATGGATATGCTTCTTAGACCAGCTAATTTTCCTTACTGCTCAGTTCACAGATCTGGGGGTATGACCTAGAATAATGGCCCAACAGACGGAACTTGATAACATTTCACCTGAGAAGAGCTGACAAGTGTCCATTCAGTTTTTATTATATATAACAGTAAAGGCATAACAATCATTTCCAAACCATGAAATCTTTGAGATCTCTTAGAGCCACAATTACAAAAAATATATAATGTGACTCATTAGAAACACATATACAAGACACTTTATAAGCGTGTCACGAGGAACACTCCGGTATAAAACATCAGAAAATATAAAAATAAGTATTTTGCTTATAAAAAAGAAAATACTGGAGAGATATCAAATGCAGACATTTTAACATTAAAAACAAAAACACATACAACAAAAAACTGGTACAGTACAAAAATTGGCCACCAGCTACAAAAACTTTCTCCTGCAAGTAGTTAACTGAAAGGTTTTTTTCAGTTGAAAACACAGATATGGCATCCACCGAGTGTTGTCCTGTCGCGTCTTCTTTATATTATTGCCAAGAAGCTGCAACTGAATAAAGCTGTGCTTCAACCTTATGGCTTTCGGCCTATAGTATCAGATATTAAACTGCATTTGGCCTTCAACTTTGGTTCCGGCCTACTAACGGTGTCTGCCCCTGCCTGGTGTTGTCCTCAACTGAATAAAGCTGTGCTTCAAACTTCTGTTCCAAATTAAGATTTTTAAAAAAGAAATTGGGTGTTTAGGGCCTACTAACGGTGTCTGCCCCTCCCTGGTGTTGTCCTCAACTGAATAAAGCTGCGCTTCTACCTTCTGGCTCTTATTAACTGCTGTTTTTTTAAAAATTGGCTGTTCCGGCCTACTAACGGTGTCTGCCCCTGCCTGGTGTTGTCCTCAACTGAATAAAGCTGAGCTTCCACCTTCTGGCTCTGATTAACTGCTGTTTTATAAAAAATTGGCTGTTCCGGCCTACTAACGGTGTCTGCCCCTGCCTGGTGTTGTCCTCAACTGAATAAAGCTGAGCTTCCACCTTCTGGCTCTGCTTAACTGCTGTTTTTTTAAAAATTGGCTGTTCTGGCCTACTAACGGTGTCTGCCCCTGCCTGGTGTTGTCCTCAACTGAATAAAGCTGAGCTTCCACCTTCTGGCTCTGATTAACTGCTGTTTTTTTAAAAATTGGCTGTTCCGGCCTACTAACGGTGTCTGCCCCTGCCTGGTGTTGTCCTCAACTGAATAAAGCTGAGCTTCCACCTTCTGGCTCTGATTAACTGCTGTTTTTTTTAAAATTGGCTGTTCCGGCCTACTAACGGTGTCTGCCCCTGCCTGGTGTTGTCCTCAACTGAATAAAGCTGAGCTTCCACCTTCTGGCTCTGATTAACTGCTGTTTTTTTAAAAATTGGCTGTTCCGGCCTACTAACGGTGTCTGCCCCTGCCTGGTGTTGTCCTCAACTGAATAAAGCTGAGCTTCCACCTTCTGGCTCTGATTAACTGCTGTTTTTTTAAAAAATTGGCTGTTCCGGCCTACTAACGGTGTCTGCCCTTTCCTGGTGTTGTCCTCAACTGAATAAAGCTGAGCTTCCACCTTCTGGCTCTGATTAACTGCTGTTTTTTTAAAAATTGGCTTTTCCGGCCTACTAACGGTGTCTGCCCCTGCCTGGTGTTGTCCTCAACTGAATAAAGCTGAGCTTCCACCTTCTGGCTCTGATTAACTGCTGTTTTTTACAAAATTGGCTGTTCCGGCCTACTAACGGTGTCTGCCCCTGCCTGGTGTTGTCCTCAACTGAATAAAGCTGAGCTTCCACCTTCTGGCTCTGATTAACTGCTGTTTTTTAAAAAATTGGCTGTTTCGGCCTACTAACGGTGTCTGCCCCTGCCTGGTGTTGTCCTCAACTGAATAAAGCTGAGCTTCCACCTTCTGGCTCTGATTAACTGCTGTTTTTTTAAAGATTGGCTGTTCCGGCCTACTAACGGTGTCTGCCCCTGCCTGGTGTTGTCCTCTACTGAATAAAGCTGAGCTTCCACCTTTTGGCTCTGATTAACTGCTGTTTTTTTAAAAATTGGCTGTTCCGGCCTACTAACGGTGTCTGCCCCTGCCTGGTGTTGTCCTCAACTGAATAAAGCTGAGCTTCCACCTTCTGGCTCTGATTAACTGCTGTTTTTTTAAAAATTGGCTGTTCCGGCCTACTAACGGTGTCTGCCCCTCCCTGGTGTTGTCCTCAACTAAATAAAGCTGTGCTTCAACCTTCTGTTCCAAATTAAGATTTTTAAAAAAGAAATTGGGTGTTTAGGGCCTACTAACGGTGTCTGCCCCTCCCTGGTGTTGTCCTCAACTGAACAAAGCTGAGCTTCCACATTCTGGCTTTCGGCCTATACTATCAGATATTAAACTGCATTTGGCCTACTAGTGTGGTTAGGCCCTTGAAACAGTGTCTGCTGCTCTTGGGTTTGCTACTCCACTGAACAAAGCAATGCCGCCTGTTTAGTCCTGTTACCAATTTTGAACTGCATTTAGCCTACTTTATTCTTTGGCCCTATATCTGTTTCCTCCTCATCCTGACCATTGCCCAGCCACTGCTAGATGAGTCTGCTGGTACATTGACCTAGACCACTACATTCCCCTTGTACTCTACACAGCCAGAATCTGACCCTGCTGAAAGTAAGGTTCCCCTTCCCGCATGTTATACCACCTTACACAGGGACAAAGAGGAAGGTGCAGATGAAAGTGCAGGTCCTTCATCAGGTGGGGGGGGGCATACTCGTTGGCGACGTCACTGGCACAGGGCCCCTCAGAGTACGCAAAAGTGTCGCTGCTGGTGGGAGGCGCCCCCGCCATGCAAACACACCGCCGTACTTTGAGGGGCCCTGTGCCAGTGCCAATGCGAACGAGTGGGCCCCCCCTGCTTGCTCAGGATCACAGCACTTGCAACGTTGAAATACTTACCTCTCCCTGCTCCACCACCGTGACGTAGTCCGCATTTCCTGGGCCCACGAAAAACTTGAGCCAGCCCTACTCCCCCCACAACTTTAGCCAAATGACCCCCAATTTCCTATGCCCAACTATTATTATAAAGTTAATTAAGATTGACAAGCTTCAGAAACAAGAATGGATGTTTTTGGCATTAAAATGGGCACTGTAGGTGTTTTCCTGGCCTCCACTCACTGCCGACTATGCTTCCCCATTGACTTGCATTGGGTTTCGTGTTTCGGTCGATCCCCGACTTTTAGCGATAATTGGCCGACTGCACTCGACTCGACTCTGGACAAAGTCGGGTTTCACAAAACCCGACTCGATCTTAAAAAAATGAAAGTCGCTCAACCCTAGTGGGCACTATAATGGAAGATTTGTAATTTTCACTCAGCAACATACATTGCTGCTTTTTTCTGGAAAATACCCATGGAGTCCAAATTGTCACTGCATCTGTAGGTAAATTCCCGGATTAGTGTAATTTCCAAAATGGTGTCACTTGATTGGGGATTCTGCTCTTCTGGCACTTAAAGGGTCTGTGTATGGAATAAACAAACTGTTCTACTATTCTATGATAATTTGTTCTATAAGAGTCAAATAGCGCTCCTTCCCTCCCAAGTCTTGCTCTGTGGCTAAGCAGTACTATTCAGCCACATTTGGGTTTTGCCACGTTAAACAGAAATTATGTGACACATTTTGGTGCCAGGTGTCATTTTTAGCCATTTCTCCATGTAAAAATGCAAAATCTGGGGCTAAAACTATTTTCTTGTGCTAAAAATGTTGTTTTCTTCTTTATCGGCCAATGGTAAAAAGTTCAGTGACACTGTGTCAATATGATCACTGCACCCTTAGATGACTTCATTGAGCAGTTTAGTTTGTAAAATTAGGTCACTTATGAGGAGTTCTGCTGTTGTCAGAGGCTCTGCCAATGGGACATAGCACCTGCAAACCATAACAGTAAAATTGCACTGTAATATGGTGCTCATTCCCTTCTGATTTTTGCACTGTGCCTTAAAAGTAGTTTTTGGCCACTTATGGAGTATTGGCATGCTCAGGAGAAATTGAGTAACATATTGTACTCTTCATTTTCTCCTATTACCCCTGTTGAAAATTACAAATTTGGGGTCAAATCAACATTTTACTGGAAAAAATATTAACATTTAATTTACTCAGACCAATGTTATACAAGTTTGTGAGTTGTCTGATAGTTAAAAATACTACTCCCTTAGATAAATCCTTGAGGGGTGTAGTTTCCAAAATGGGGTCACTTGTGGGAATTTTTGCTGTTTTTGCATGTCAGAAGCACATTAAACGTGACATGGTGTCCGAACCTATTCCAGCCTTCCCTTCCGAGCCATGCCGTATGACTAAGCAGTAGTTTTTACACATATAGGGTATCGGCGTATTCAGGCAAAATTGCCCAGCTAATTTTGACTTCCATTTCTCCTTTTACCCTTGTGAAAATAAAAAAATTGGGGCTAAAACATTTTTTTGAGAATGTTTTTTTTTATTTTCACGGGGCAACAGTAGTTTTCAACCACATATGGGGTATCCTCGTATTCAGGAGAAATTCCACAACAAATGTTAGAGTCCATCTTTTCTTGCTACCCTTGAGAAAATAAAAAATTGGGGCTAAAATAATTTTTTTGGGGGGAAAAATGTGTTTTTTAATTTTCATGGTTCAACATTATAAAATTCTGTGAAGTCCTTGAAGTTTCAAGGTACTCACCACACATCTAGATACATTACTTGAGAGGTCTAGTTTTCAAAATGGGGTCATTGTCAGTTGTGGGAGTTTTCAATGTTTAGGCATCTCAGGGTGTTAGGGCTGGCAGAACGCACCAAATAAATGTAAGGATGATAATAATGAGGTGCGTTCGCAGCCCGGGGTCCACCATGCAGGGATGTTAACTGCTGCTTGGTAATGGTGGACACAATTTGGCAATATAGTAATGAACACACACGGGTTAACAGTCACCCGGTATGAACCGCAGTGGAGTCTGTTCACAGAACCGCAGGATAAATTTAGCGCACGGAGCCACACTGGCGAATGCCGCTAACAAATGTAACTAAGGAATTTAGCTCACAAAGTGTGCGCAGTGCTGCACAGGCGAACGCCAAACTGACGCTAACTACTGTGGAGTGCAGACTGAGTGCACAGTGGTGTACAGGCAATGTCACTACTAGGCACTGTCTCTGACTCCAATTGCCCAATAGTCATACACAACCAGAGGGTAGGGGATCATTAGGAGCTTTCACCTGAGATATACATGCTTGCACATGATTATAGGATATAATAGCACAGGCCGTGTGGCTGTGTGATTATTTTATAGCCAGAGCTTTCTGGGACCTTGCTGATGGCCCAATCCGAGCTGCTTAAGGACCTGAGTATGTGACCTCAAACCACCAATGAGCAGTAGTCTCAGGGGCATGATCACATGGAGAAAAGCAGGACTTCATCCCAGGAGCATCTGCTCGCCACTGACTAATGGTGGTTGCTATAGCTGAACCTGGGATGGCAGCAGCAACCAAATGTACAGCATAAGCCTGAGCAAGACGCCGGAATCAACGTCTCTTCTGAGAAGGATCCTCTGCGGCTAAAGAAGAATGGGAGACCACAGAGGACATTGTTGTGAATTTGCTTTTTGCTCCCTCTAGTGGTTACTAGTTTTTTGACTCTGGTTTTTCTGTCTTTCCTTTTATCCGCACCTGGGTCGTTAGTTAGGGGTGTTCCTATATAAGCTCCCTGGACCTTCAGTTCAATGCCTGGCAACGTAGTTATCAGAGCTAGTCTGCTGTGCTCTTGTCTACTGATCCTGGTTCCAGTTATATCAGCTAAGTCTGCCTTTTGCTTTTTGCTATTTGTTTTGGTTTTGTATTTTTGTCCAGCTTGTTCCAAATCTTTATCCTGACCTTTGCTGGAAGCTCTAGGGGGCTGGTGTTCTCCCCCCGGACCGTTAGACGGTTCGGGGGTTCTTGAATTTCCAGTGTGGATTTTGATAGGGTTTTTGTTGACCATATAAGTTACCTTTCTTTATTCTGCTATCAGTAAGCGGGCCTCTCTGTGCTAAACCTGGTTCATTTCTGTGTTTGTCATTTCCTCTTACCTCACCGTCATTATTTGTGGGGGGCTTCTATCCAGCTTTGGGGTCCCCTTCTCTGGAGGCAAGAAAGGTCTTTGTTTTCCTCTACTAGGGGTAGCTAGATTCTCCGGCTGGCGCGTGTCATCTAGAATCAACGTAGGAATGATCCCCGGCTACTTCTAGTGTTGGCGTTAGGAGTAGATATATGGTCAACCCAGTTACCACTGCCCTATGAGCTGGATTTTTGTATTCTGCAGACTTCCACGTTCCTCTGAGACCCTCGCCATTGGGGTCATAACAGGACATGCTTCGAAACTCCCTCTGTGCAGCAGTGGGATATCGATGTCAAACATTATCCCCCCTTCTTGGGCCCCACCCTCCTTGGGCCTTGCTATGCTCAAATGCTGCAATGAGCTGAGTAGCCTGAATGTGCTCAATAGGTTCCCAGGTCCTGTCTTCTGGGCCATGACCCTTGAACCACCTTAAACCCAACAATGTTGTTCACCTCATAATTGTCCGCGGATGAACCCAATGTCCTGGCAGATGACTCAGAAAACCGGGACATGTGAACGGGTTTTAGGAGGGACACATTAAAGGTGTCGGTGATACCTAGGCGTGGAGGAATACCCAGACAATAGACCACAGGGTTGACCTGTTCCAGGAACTTGAAGGGACCTATGTAGCAAGGAGCAAACTTAGTAGACTCAACGTGCAGCCTGATGTTATGGGCAGAGAGCCACACTAAGTCATCAGGGGCAAAAGTCGGAGTGGGGTGCCGATGAGCATCGGCGGCAACCCTCATTATCTCCTTGAAAGCCCGGATGGCATCCTGTGTGCAGTCCCAAATGTCACGTGCCTCCAGCATCCAGTCTGCCACCCTAGAGTTGGTGGACAACATGGGCATGTGCACAGGGACACGTGTTGTGAATCCGCTTTTGGGCTCCCCTGGTGGTTGCTGGTGGTACTGGTGACTTGTGTGTCTTTGCTGTCTCAGTTCACCTGCTCCCATCAGTGTTTGGGAGTTTCCTATTTAGCCTTGCTCTCCAGTCATTTCCTTGCCGGTCATCATTGTAACCAGAGCCTTCGGTTGCATGTTCCTGCTACTAGTCTGCTGATCAGCTAAGTGGACTTTGTCCTTTAGTTTTGTATCTTTTGTCCAGTTTGCAGTTTTGTTATTCTCTGTAGCTGGAAGCTCTTGTGGGCTGAAATTGCCACTCCTGTGTCATGAGTTGACACAGGAGTCTTAACCCCTTCATGACCCAGCCTATTTTGGCCTTAATGACCTTGCCGTTTTTTGAAATTCTGACCAGTGTCCCTTTATGAGGTAATAACTCAGGAACGCTTCAACGGATCCTAGCGATTCTGAGATTGTTTTTTCGTGACATATTGGGCTTCATGTTAGTGGTAAATTTAGGTCGATAATTTCTGAGTTTATTTGTGAAAAAAACGGAAATTTGGCAAAAAATTTGAAAATTTCGCAATTTTCACATTTTGAATTTTTATTCTGTTAAACCAGAGAGTTATGTGACACAAAATAGTTAATAAATAACGTTTCCCACATGTCTACTTTACATCAGCACAATTTTGGAAACAATTTTTTTTTTTGCTAGGAAGTTATAAGGGTTAAAATTTGACCAGTGATTTCTCATTTTTACAACAAAATTTACAAAACCATTTTTTTTAGGGACCACCTCACATTTGAAGTCATTTTGAGGGTTCTATATGGCTGAAAATACCCAAAAGTGACACCATTCTAAAAACTGCACCCCTCAAGGTGCTCAAAACCACATTCAAGAAGTTTATTAACCCTTCAGGTGTTTCACAGCAGCAGAAGCAACATGGAAGGAAAAAATGAACATTTAACTTTTTAGTCACAAAAATGATCTTTTAGCAACAATTTTTTTATTTTCCCAGCGGTAAAAGGAGAAACTGGACCACGGACATTGTTTTCCAATTTGTCCTGAGTACGCTGATACCTCATATGTGGGGGTAAACCACTGTTTGGGCGCACGGCAGGGCTCGGAAGGGAAGGAGCGCCATTTGACTTTTTGAATGAAAAATTGGCTCCAATCTTTAGCGGACACCATGTCACGTTTGGAGAGCCCCCGTGTGCCTAAACATTGGAGCTCCCCCACAAGTGACCCCATTTTGGAAACTAGACCCCCCAAGGAACTTATCTAGAAGCATAGTGAGCACTTTAAACCCCCAGGTGCTTCACAAATTGATCCGTAAAAATGAAAAAGTACTTTTTTTTCACAAAAAAATTATTTTAGCCTCAATTTTTTCATTTTCACATGGGCAACAGGATAAAATGGATCCTAAATTTTGTTGGGCAATTTCTCCTGAGTACACCAATACCTCACATGTGGGGGTAAACCACTGTTTGGGCACATGGTAAGGCTCGGAAGGGAAGGAGCGCCATTTGACTTTTTGAATGAAAAATTATCTCCATCGTTAGCGGACACCATGTCGCGTTTGGAAAGCCCCTGTGTGCCTAAACATTGGAGCTCCTCCACAAGTGACCCCATTTTGGAAACTAGACCCCCCAAGGAACTCATCTAGAGGCATAGTGAGCACTTTAAACCCCCAGGTGCTTCACAAATTGATCCGCAAAAATGAAAAAGTACTTTTTTTTCACACAAAATTTCTTTTAGCCTCGATTCTTTCATTTTCACATGGGCAACAGGATAAAATGGATCCTAAAATTTGTTGGGCAATTTCTCCTGAGTATGCCGATACCTCACATGTGGGGGTAAACCACTGTTTGGGTGCACGGCAAGGCTCGGAAGGGGAGGCGTGCCATTTGACTTTTTGAATGGAAAATTAGCTCCAATCGTTAGCGGACACCATGTCGCATTTGGAGAGCCCCTGTGTGCCTAAACATTGGAGCTCCCCTACAAGTGACCCCATTTTGGAAACTAGACCCCCCAAGGAACTTATCTAGATGCATAGTGAGCACTTATAACCCCCAGGTGCTTCACAGAAGTTTATAACGCAGAGCCGTGAAAATAAAAAAATATTTTTTCTTTCCTCAAAAATGATTTTTAGCCCAGAATTTTTTATTTTCCCAAGGGTAATAGGAGAAATTGGACCCCAAATTTTGTTGTCCAGTTTGTCCTGAGTACGGTGATACCCCATATGTGGGGGTAAACCACTGTTTGGGCGCACGGCAGGGCTCGGAAGGGAAGGCATGCCATTTGGCTTTTTGAATGGAAAATTAGCTCCAATCATTAGCGGACACCATGTCGCGTTTGGAGAGCCCCTGTGTGCCTAAACATTGGAGCTCCCGCACAAGTGACCCCATTTTGGAAACTAGACCTCCCAAGGAACTAATCTAGATGTGTGGTGAGCACTTTGAACCCCCAAGTGCTTCACAGAAGTTTATAACGCAGAGCCGTGAAAATAAAAAATGTGTTTCCTTTCCTCAAAAATATTTTTTAGCCCAGAATTTTTTATTTTTGCAAGAGTAACAGGAGAAATTGGACCCCAAAAGTTGTTGTCCAGTTTCTCCTGAGTACGCTGATACCCCATATGTGGGGGTAAACCACTGTTTGGGCACATGCCGGGGCTCGGAAGGGAAGTAGTGACGTTTTGGAATGCAGACTTTGATGGAATGGTCTGCGGGCATCATGTTACGTTTGCAGAGCCCCTGATATGCCTAAACAGTAGAAACCCCCCACAAGTGACCCCATTTTGGAAACTAGACCCCCCAAGGAACATATCTAGATGTGTGGTGAGCACGTTCAACCCCCAAGTGCTTCACAGAAGTTTACAACGCAGAGCCGTGAAAATAAAAAATCATTTTTCTTTCCTCAAAAAAGATGTTTTAGCAAGCAATTTTTTATTTTCACAAGGGTAACAGGAAAATTTGGACCCCAATATTTGTTGCCCAGTTTGTTGTGAGTATGCTGATACCCCATATGTGGGGGTAAACCACTGTTTGGGCGCACGTCAGGGCTCGGAAGGGAAGTAGTGACATTTGAAATGCAGACTTTGATGGAATGGTCTGCGGGCGTCACATTGCATTTGCAGAGCCCCTGATGTGCCTAAACAGTAGAAACACCCCACAAGTGACCCCATTTTGAAAACTAGACCCCCGAAGGAACTTATCTAGATGTGTGGTGAGCACTTTCAACCCCCAAGTGCTTCACAGAAGTTTATAACGCAGAGCCGTGAAAATAAAAAATAATTGTTCTTTCCTCAAAAATTATGTTTTAGCAAGTAATTTTTTATTTTTGCAAGGGTAACAGGAGAAATTGGACCCCAACAGTTGTTGCCCAGTTTGTCCTGAGTACGCTGGTACCCCAAATGTGGGGGTAAACCACTGTTTGGGCGCACGTCGGGGCTTGGAAGGGAGGGAGCACCATTTGACTTTTTGAATGCAAGATTGGCTGGAATCAATGGTGGCGCCATGTTGCGTTTGTAGACCCCTGATGTGCCTAAACAGTGGAAACCCCTCAATTCTAACTTCAACACTAACCCCAACACACCCCTAATCCTAATCCCAACTGTAGCCATAACCCTAATCACAACCCTAACCCCAACACACCCCTAACCACAACCCTAACCGCAACACACCCGTAACCCTAATTCCAACCCTAATCCTAACCCTAATCCCAACCGTAGCCCTAATCCCAACCCTAACCACAACTGTAACCCCAACACACCCCTAACCCTATCCGTAACCCTAACCACAAGCCTAATCTTAACCCTATTTCAAACCCTAGCCCTAATTCCAACCCTAACTCTAATTCCAACCCTAACCCTAAGGCTATGTGCCCACGTTGCGGATTCGTGTGAGATTTTTCCGCACGATTTTTGAAAAATCTGCAGGTAAAAGGCACTGCGTTTTACCTGCGGATTTACAGCAGATTTCCAGTGTTTTTTTGTGCGGATTTCACCTGCGGATTCCTATTGAGGAACAGGTGTAAAACGCTGCGGAATCCGCACAAAGAATTGACATGCTGCGGAAAATACAACGCAGCGTTTCTGCACGGAATTTTCCGCACCATGGGCACAGCGGATTTGGTTTTCCTTAGGTGTACATGGTACTGTAAACCTGATGAAAAACTGCTTCGAATTCGCAGCGGCCAATCCGCTGCGGATCCGCGGCCAATCCGCTGCGGATCCACGGCCAATCCGCTGCGGATCCGCTGCCAATCTGCTGCGGATCCGCTGCCAATCCGCGGCCGATCCGCTGCGGATCTGCTGCCAATCCACTGCGGATCCGCGGCCAATCCGCTGCCAATCCGCTGCGGATCCGCTGCGGATCCGCGGCCGATCCGCTGCCGATCCGCGGCCGATCCGCTGCGGATCCGCTGCCAATCTGCTGCGGATCCGCTGCCAATCCGCGGCCGATCCGCTGCGGATCTGCTGCCAATCCGCTGCCGATCCGCTGCGGATCCGCGGCCAATCCGCTGCGGATCCGCGGCCGATCCGCTGCGGATCCGCGGCCGATCCGCTGCCGATCCGCTGCGGATCCGCGGCCGATCCGCTCTGTGTGCACATGCCATAACCCTACCCCTAACCCTACCCGTAACCCTAACCCTACCCCTAACCCTACCCCTAGTTCTAACCCTAGTTCTAACCCTAACCCTAGTGGAAAAAAAAAAAAATTATTTATTTTATTATTGTCCCTATGGGGGTGATAAAGGGGGGGGGTTATTTATTATTTTTTTTATTTTGATCGCTGTGATAGAACCTACCACAGCGATCAAAATGTACCTGTAAGGAATCTGCCGACTGGCAGATTCGGCGGGCGCACTGAGCATGCGCCCGCCATTTTCCAAGATGGCGGCGCCCAGCGAGGAGACGGCCGGACACCGGGAGGATCGGTAAGTATGAAGGGGTGGATCGGAGCACGGGGGGGGGGGGAACGGAGCACAGGGGGGGTGGGTCTGAGCAAGGAGGGAGCGGACAGGAGGACGGGGGAGCCGGCAGGCGGACGGAGGGGACCGGACCCCATAACGGAGGACTGGGGGGGCGATCGGTGGGTGTGGGGGGGTCACTTTAGTATTTCCAGCCATGGCCGATGATATTGCAGCATCGGCCATGGCTGGATTGTAATATTTCACCAGTTTTTTAGGTGAAATATTACAAATCGCTCTGATTGGCAGTTTCACTTTCAACAGCCAATCAGAGCGATCGTAGCCACGGGGGGGTGAAGCCACCCCCCCTGGGCTGAAGCACCACTCCCCCTCTCCCTGCAGATCGGGTAAAATAGGAGTTAACCCCTTCACCCGATCTGCAGGGACGCGATCATTCCATGACGCCACATAGGCGTCATGGGTCGGATTGGCACGGGTTTTCATGACGCCTACGTGGCGTCATGGGTCGGGAAGGGGTTAAAGTAATTTCAGGATGGTTTTTTGATAGGGTTTTCAGTTGACCGTGAAGTCCTCTTTTGTATCCTTCTGCTATCTAGTAAGTGGACCTCTCTTTGCTAAATCTACCTTCATACTGTGTATGTCTTTTCCTCTAAACTCACCGTCATTACATGTGGGGGGCTGCTATCATCTTTTGGGGGATTTCCCTAGAGGTAAGCCAGGTCTGTTCCTTCCTCTACCAGGGGTAGTTAGTCCTCCGGCTGGTGCGTGGCATCTAGGGTTAATCAGGTATGCTCCCTGGCTACTATTAGTTGTGTGGTAGATTTAGCTCACGGTCAGCTCGAGATTCCATCACCCAGAGCTCGTCCGTTATCTTTGTGTTTTTTGATGTTTCCCTGCCATTGGGAATCATGACAGTATGACCGGCCCGTGTTAAAGTTACTGGCAGAAGAAAGGAGAGAAAAAGAAGTCTGTAGAGTTTTTTTTTTTTTTTTCCTATGTTTGCTCCATAGTTGGATCAGTTGTATTTCAGCTCTAATTACAGCCTTTGCCTTTATCTCCTTCTAATCCTTGAATGGCTCTGATCTCACCTGTTTAAAGATGGATCCTCAGAGCTTGGCTGCAGGTTTAAATAATCTTGCTACTAAGGTTCAAAATTTACAAGAATTTGTTATACATACTCCGATGTCTGAACCTAAGATTCCTACACCAGAGGTGTTTTCCGGAGATAGATCTCGGTTTCTGAATTTCAAATATAATTGTAAATTATTCCTTTCTCTCAGACCTCGCTCCTCTGGAGATCCTGTCCAGCAGGTTAAGATTGTGATTTATTTGCTGCGAGGTGACCCTCAAAACTGGGCATTTTCATTGACACCAGGGGATCCTGCGTTGCTCAATGTGGATGCCTTTTTTCTGGCTTTAGGCTTGCTTTATGAGGAACCTAATTTGGAGATTCAAGCTGAAAAAGCTTTGATAGCCCTATCTCAAGGGCAAGATGAAGCTGAGATATACTGCCAAAAATTTCATAAATGGTCTGTGCTTACTCAGTGGAATGAGTGAGCCCTAGCGGCAAATTTCAGGGCCTCTCTGATGCCGTTAAGGATGTTATGGTCAGGTTCCCTGCGCCTACAGGTCTGAATGAGTCCATGACAATGGCTATTCAGATTGATCGGCGTTTGCGGGAGCGCAAGCCTGTGCACCATTTGGCGGTATCTTCTGAAAAGTCACCAGAGAATATGCAATGTGACAGAACTCTGTCCAGAAGCGAGCGGCAGAATTACAGGCGTAAAAATGGGTTATGTTTCTATTGTGGTGATTCTGCTCATGTTATATCAGCATGCTCTAAACGCACAAAGAAGGCTGACAAGTCTATTTGCACTTTACAGTCTAAATTTATTCTGTCTGTAACCTTGATTTGTTCATTATCAGTTATTACTGTGGATGCCTATGTGGACTCTGGCGCCGCCCTGAGTCTTATGGATTGGTCCTTTGCCAGGCGATGTGGGTTTGATTTAGAGCCACTGGAAGTCCCTATACCTCTGAAGGGTATTGATTCTACCCCTTTGGCTAGTAATAAACCACAATTCTGGACGCAAGTGACTATGCGTATGACTCCAGACCATCAGGAGGTGATTCGCTTCCTTGTGTTGTACAATTTACATGATGTTTTAGTGCTTGGATTACCATGGTTACAATCTCATAACCCAGTCCTTGACTGGAAAACAATGTCTGTGATAAGCTGGGGATGTCGGGGGGCTCATGGGGATGTACCTTTGGTTTCCATTTCGTCATCTACTCCCTCTGAGATTCCAGCATTTTTGTCTGATTATCGTGATGTTTTTGAAGAGCCTAAGATTGGTTCTCTCCCTCCCCACAGAGATTGTGATTGCGCCATAGATCTGATTCCTGGCAGTAAATTTCCAAAGGGTCGTTTGTTTAATTTATCTGTGCCTGAACATGCTGCTATGCGAGAGTATACTAAGGAGTCCCTGGAAAAGGGACATATTCGTCCTTCTTCATCTCCTTTAGGAGCTGGTTTTTTCTTTGTGTCTAAGAAGGATGGCTCTCTGAGGCCTTGTATTGATTATCGACTCCTGAATAAAATTACAGTCAAATATCAGTATCCGTTGCCTTTGTTGACTGATTTGTTTGCTCGCATAAGAGGGGCTAAGTGGTTCTCTAAGATTGATCTTCGTGGGGCGTATAATTTGGTGCGAATTAAGCAGGGGGATGAGTGGAAAACCGCATTTAATACGCCTGAGGGCCATTTTGAGTATTTAGTAATGCCTTTCGGCCTTTCAAATGCACCTTCGGTCTTTCAGTCCTTTATGCATGATATTTTCCGTGAATATTTGGATAAATTTATGATTGTGTATTTGGAAGATATTTAGATTTTTTCTGATGACTGGGAGTCTCATGTTCAACAGGTCAGGAGGGTTTTTCAGGTTTTGCGGACTAGTTCTTTGTGTGTAAAGGGTTCAAAGTGTGTTTTTGGGGTTCAAAAGATTTCTTTTTTGGGGTACATTTTTTCCCCTTCTTCTGTTGAGATGGACCCTGTTAAGGTTCGGGCTATTTGTGACTGGACGCAGCCTACTTCTCTTAAGAGTCTTCAGAAATTCTTGGGCTTTACTAATTTCTATCGTCGATTTATAACTGGGTTTTCTGGGCTTGCTAAACCTTTGACTGATTTGACTAGAAAGGGTGCTGATGTTGCCGATTGGTCCCCTGCTGCTGTGGAGGCCTTTCGGGAGCTTAAGCGCCGCTTTTCGTCTGCTCCTGTGTTGCGCCAGCCTGATGTTTCTCTTCCCTTTCAGGTTGAGGTCGATGCTTCCGAGATCGGAGCAGGGGCGGTTTTGTCGCAGAAAAGTTCCGATTGCTCAGTGATGAGACCTTGTGCGTTCTTTTCTCGTAAATTTTCGGCCGCCGAGCGAAACTATGATGTTGGTAATCGGGAGCTTTTGGCCATGAAGTGGGCGTTTGAGGAGTGGCGTCATTGGCTTGAGGGTGCCAGACATCAGGTGGTGGTTTTGACTGATCACAAGAATCTGATTTATCTGGAGTCTGCCAGGCGCCTGAATCCTAGACAGGCACGCTGGTCGTTGTTTTTTTCTCGGTTTAATTTTGTGGTCTCATACTTACCGGGTTCTAAAAATGTGAAGGCAGATGCTCTTTCTAGGAGTTTTGAGCCTGACTCTCCTGGGGATTCTGAACCTGCGGGTATCCTTAAGGATGGGGTGGTTTTGTCTGCTGTCTCCCCAGACTTGCGACGTGCTTTGCAAGAATTTCAGGCAGATAGACCTGATCGTTGTCCACCTGGTAGACTGTTTGTTCCTGATGATTGGACCAGTAGAGTCATCTCGGAAGTTCATTCTTCTACTCTGGCAGGTCATCCTGGAATTTTTGGTACTAGAGATTTGGTGGCTAGGTCCTTCTGGTGGCCTTCCCTGTCTCGAGATGTGCGTGTTTTTGTGCAGTCTTGTGATGTTTGTGCTCGGGCCAAGCCTTGTTGTTCTAGGGCTAGTGGGTTATTGTTGCCCTTGCCTATTCCGAAGAGGCCTTGGACGCACATCTCTATGGACTTTATTTCTGATCTCCCTGTTTCTCAGAAGATGTCTGTCATCTGGGTGGTGTGTGACCGTTTTTCTAAAATGGTCCATTTGGTGCCATTGCCTAAGTTGCCTTCCTCATCTGAATTGGTCCCTCTGTTTTTTCCAAATGTGGTTCGCCTGCATGGGATTCCGGAAAACATCGTTTCTGACAGGGGAACCCAGTTCGTGTCTAGATTTTGGCGGACATTCTGTTCCAGGTTGGGAATTGATTTGTCTTTTTCGTCTGCATTCCATCCTCAGACTAATGGCCAGACGGAGCGAGCTAATCAAACTTTGGAGACTTATTTGAGGTGTTTTGTGTCTGCGGATCAGGATGACTGGGTTGCCTTTTTGCCGTTGGCAGAGTTTGCTCTTAATAATCGGGCTAGTTCTGCCACTTTGGTTTCCCCTTTCTTTTGCAATTCAGGGTTTCACCCTCGTTTTTCATCTGGTCAGGTGGAATCTTCGGATTGTCCGGAAGTTGATGCTGTGGTGGATCGGTTGCATCGGATTTGGGGACAAGTGGTGGACAATTTGAAGTTGTCCCAGGAGAGGACTCAGCAGTTTGCTAACCGCCGGCGTCGTGTTGGTCCTCGCCTTCGTGTTGGGGACTTGGTGTGGTTGTCTTCCCGTTTTGTCCCTATGAGGGTTTCTTCCCCTAAGTTTAAGCCCCGGTTCATCGGTCCTTATAGGATTTTGGAGATTCTTAACCCTGTGTCCTTTCGTTTGGACCTCCCGGCATCTTTCGCTATCCATAATGTATTCCATCGGTCGTTGTTGCAGAGGTATGAGGTACCGGTGGTTCCTTCTACTGAACCTCCTGCTCCTGTGCTGGTAGGGGGTGAATTGGAGTACGTTGTGGAGAAGATCCTGGACTCCCGTATTTCCAGACAGAGACTTCAGTATCTGGTTAAATGGAAGGGCTATGGTCAAGAAGATAATTCTTGGGTAACTGCCTCTGATGTTCATGCCTCGGATTTGGTTCGTGCCTTTCATAGGGCTCATCCAGATCGTCCTGGTGGTTCTCGTGAGGGTTCGGTGCCCCCTCCTTAAGGGGGGGGTACTGTTGTGAATCCGCTTTTGGGCTCTCCTGGTGGTTGCTGGTGGTACTGGTGACTTGTGTGTCTTTGCTGTCTCAGTTCACCTGCTCCCATCAGTGTTTGGGAGTTTCCTATTTAGCCTTGCTCTCCAGTCATTTCCTTGCCGGTCATCATTGTAACCAGAGCCTTCGGTTGCATGTTCCTGCTACTAGTCTGCTGATCAGCTAAGTGGACTTTGTCCTTTTGTTTTGTATCTTTTGTCCAGTTTGCAGTTTTGTTATTCTCTGTAGCTGGAAGCTCTTGTGGGCTGAAATTGCCACTCCTGTGTCATGAGTTGACACAGGAGTCTTAAAGTAATTTCAGGATGGTTTTTTGATAGGGTTTTCAGTTGACCGTGAAGTCCTCTTTTGTATCCTTCTGCTATCTAGTAAGTGGACCTCTCTTTGCTAAATCTACCTTCATACTGTGTATGTCTTTTCCTCTAAACTCACCGTCATTACATGTGGGGGGCTGCTATCATCTTTTGGGGGATTTCCCTAGAGGTAAGCCAGGTCTGTTCCTTCCTCTACCAGGGGTAGTTAGTCCTCCGGCTGGCGCGTGGCATCTAGGGTTAATCAGGTATGCTCCCTGGCTACTATTAGTTGTGTGGTAGATTTAGCTCAGGGTCAGCTCGAGATTCCATCACTCAGAGCTCGTCCGTTATCTTTGTGTTTTTTGATGTTTCCCTGCCATTGGGAATCATGACAGACACGCGGATGCTGACCATAATTAAGGAGGAACGGGGTCTGCCCAGTGGAGTCAGCTACAGTGTTGTTCAGCGCAAACTCTGCCCATGGTCGCAAGGATGCCCAGTCATCCTGCTTGGCAGAAACAAAATTTCACAGATATGGGACCAGGGACTGGTTGGTCCTCTCTACCAACCTGTTCGTTTTGGGATGTTAAGCTGAAGAGAGATTTAACTCAATGCTGAGCAGATGATAAAGCTCTCTCCAGAAGTGAGACATGAACTGGGGACTACGGTTGAGCGAAACGGATCGTTCATTTTCATAAGTCGCCGACTTTTGGCAAAGTCGGCGTTTCATGAAACCGAGCCGATCCCTTTGTGGGGTCTGCCATGCGGTACGCGACTTTCGCGCCAAAGTCGCGTTTCAATGACGCTAAAAGCGCCATTTCTCAGCCAATGAAGGTGGACGCAGAGTGTGGGCAGCTGTTGTGAATTTGCTTTTTGCTCCCTCTAGTGGTTACTAGTTTTTTGACTCTGGTTTTTCTGTCATTCCTTTTATCCGCACCTGGGTCGTTAGTTAGGGGTGTTGCTATATAAGCTCCCTGGACCTTCAGTTCAATGCCTGGCAACGTAGTTATCAGAGCTAGTCTGCTGTGCTCTTGTCTACTGATCCTGGTTCCAGTTATATCAGCTTAGTCTGCCTTTTGCTTTTTGCTATTTGTTTTGGTTTTGTATTTTTGTCCAGCTTGTTCCAAATCTATATCCTGACCTTTGCTGGAAGCTCTAGGGGGCTGGTGTTCTCCCCCCGGACCGTTAGACGGTTCGGGGGTTCTTGAATTTCCAGTGTGGATTTTGATAGGGTTTTTGTTGACCATATAAGTTACCTTTCTTTATTCTGCTATCAGTAAGCGGGCCTCTCTGTGCTAAACCTGATTCATTTCTGTGTTTGTCATTTCCTCTTACCTCACCGTCATTATTTGTGGGGGGCTTCTATCCAGCTTTGGGGTCCCCTTCTCTGGAGGCAAGAAAGGTCTTTGTTTTCTTCTACTAGGGGTAGCTAGATTCTCCGGCTGGCGCGTGTCATCTAGAATCAACGTAGGAATGATCCCCGGCTACTTCTAGTGTTGGCGTTAGGAGTAGATATATGGTCAACCCAGTTACCACTGCCCTATGAGCTGGATTTTGTATTCTGCAGACTTCCACGTTCCTCTGAGACCCTCGCCATTGGGGTCATAACAGTTTGCCAGGCCAGTATTAAATGTTTAATGCATTGCAGAAGAGGGATTATAAGAAAGAAGATTCTGAGTTTTTTGTTTTTTTTTCCTTCTTCCCCTTTACCTCAGAGTGGCTATGCTTGCTGCAGACATGAATGTCCAGACCTTGATTACAAGTGTGGACCAGCTGGCTACTCGTGTGCAGGGCATACAAGACTATGTTATCAGAAATCCTAGGTCAGAACCTAAAATACCGATTCCTGAACTGTTTTCCGGAGACAGGTTTAAGTTTAGGAATTTCGTGAATAATTGTAAATTGTTTTTGTCCCTGAGACCCTGTTCATCTGGAGATTCTGCTCAGCAAGTAAAAATTGTTATTTCGTTCTTACGGGGCGACCCTCAGGATTGGGCTTTTTCACTGGCGCCAGGAGATCCGGCATTGGCTGATCTTGATGCGTTTTTTCTGGTGCTCGGTTTACTTTATGAGGAACCCAATCTTGAGATTCAGGCAGAAAAGGCCTTGCTGGCTATGTCTCAGGGGCAGGACGAGGCTGAAGTGTATTGCCAAAAATTTCGGAAATGGTCCGTGCTGACACATTGGAACGAGTGTGCACTGGCCGCTAATTTTAGAAATGGCCTTTCTGAAGCCATTAAGAATGTTATGGTGGGTTTTCCCATTCCCACAGGTCTGAATGATACTATGGCACTGGCTATTCAAATTGACCGGCGGTTGCGGGAGCGCAAAACCGCAAATTCCCTCATGGTGTTGTCTGAACAGACACCTAATTCGGTGCAATGTGATAGAAAAACCGCAAATTCCCTCATGGTGTTGTCTGAACAGACACCTGATTTAATGCAATGTGATAGAATCCTGACTAGAAATGAGCGGAAAATTCATAGACGCCGGAATGGCTTGTGCTACTACTGTGGTGATTCTACACATGTTATCTCAGCATGCTCTAAACGTATAGCTAAGGTTGTTAGTCCTGTCACCGTTGGTAATTTGCAACCTAAATTTATTCTGTCTGTAACTTTGATTTGCTCACTGTCATCTTATCCTGTCATGGCGTTTGTAGATTCAGGTGCTGCCCTGAGTCTTATGGATCTCTCATTTGCTAAGCGCTGTGGTTTTATTCTTGAACCATTAGAAAATCCTATTCCTCTTAGGGGTATTGATGCTACACCATTGGCAGCAAATAAACCGCAGTATTGGACACAGGTTACCATGTGCATGACTCCTGAACACCGCGAGGTGATACGTTTCCTGGTTTTACATAAAATGCATGATTTGGTTGTTTTAGGGCTGCCATGGTTACAGACCCATAATCCAGTCCTGGACTGGAAGGCTATGTCAGTCTCAAGTTGGGGCTGTCGTGGTATTCATGGGGATTCCCTGCCTGTGTCTATTGCTTCTTCTATGCCTTCGGAAGTTCCGGAGTATTTGTCTGATTATCAGGATGTCTTCAGTGAGTCTGAGTCCAGTGCACTGCCTCCTCATAGGGACTGTGACTGTGCTATAGATTTGATCCCAGGCAGTAAGTTTCCTAAGGGAAGACTGTTTAATCTGTCGGTACCTGAACATACCGCTATGCGTTCATATATCAAGGAGTCTCTGGAGAAAGGACATATTCGTCCGTCTTCTTCCCCTCTTGGTGCGGGATTCTTTTTTGTGGCAAAAAAGGACGGATCTTTGAGACCTTGCATTGATTATCGGCTTTTAAATAAGATCACTGTCAAATTTCAGTATCCTTTACCGCTGTTGTCTGACTTGTTTGCCCGGATTAAGGGTGCCAAGTGGTTCACCAAGATAGACCTTCGTGGTGCGTACAACCTTGTGCGCATTAAGCAAGGTGATGAATGGAAAACCGCATTCAATACGCCCGAAGGTCATTTTGAGTACTTGGTGATGCCTTTTGGGCTCTCCAATGCGCCTTCAGTTTTTCAGTCCTTTATGCATGACATTTTCCGGAAGTATCTGGATAAATTTTTGATTGTTTATCTGGATGATATTTTGGTTTTTTCTGATAATTGGGATTCGCATGTGGAGCAGGTCAGGTTGGTCTTTAAAATTTTGCGTGAAAATTCTTTGTTTGTCAAGGGCTCAAAGTGTCTCTTTGGTGTACAGAAGGTTCCCTTTTTGGGGTTCATTTTTTCCCCTTCTGCTGTGGAGATGGACCCAGTCAAGGTCCGAGCTATTCTTGATTGGACTCAGCCCTCGTCAGTTAAGAGTCTTCAGAAGTTCTTGGGCTTCGCTAACTTCTACCGTCGTTTTATTGCTAATTTTTCTAGCATTGTGAAACCTTTGACGGATATGACCAAGAAGGGCTCCGATGTAGCTAACTGGGCTCCTGCTGCCGTGGAGGCTTTCCAGGAGTTGAAACGCCGGTTTACTTCGGCGCCTGTTTTGTGCCAGCCTGACGTCTCACTTCCCTTTCAGGTTGAGGTGGATGCTTCGGAGATTGGGGCAGGGGCCGTTTTGTCGCAGAGAGGCCCTGGTTGCTCTGTTATGAAACCTTGTGCCTTTTTCTCTAGGAAGTTTTCGCCTGCCGAGCGAAATTATGATGTGGGCAATCGGGAGTTGTTGGCCATGAAATGGGCATTTGAGGAGTGGCGTCATTGGCTCGAGGGTGCTAAGCATCGTGTGGTGGTCTTGACTGATCACAAAAATCTGATGTATCTCGAGTCTGCTAAACGCCTTAATCCGAGACAGGCCCGCTGGTCATTGTTTTTCTCCCGCTTTGATTTTGTTGTCTCGTATTTACCAGGTTCAAAGAATGTGAAGGCCGATGCTCTTTCTAGGAGCTTTGTGCCTGATGCTCCTGGAGTCGCTGATCCTGTTGGTATTCTTAAAGATGGAGTTATCTTGTCAGCTATTTCTCCGGATCTGCGACGTGTGTTGCAGAGATTTCAGGCTGATAGGCCTGAGTCTTGTCCACCTGACAGACTGTTTGTCCCGGATAAGTGGACCAGCAGAGTCATTTCCGAGGTTCATTCCTCGGTGTTGGCAGGTCACCCGGGAATTTTTGGCACCAGAGATCTGGTGGCCAGGTCCTTTTGGTGGCCTTCCTTGTCAAGGGATGTGCGGTCATTTGTGCAGTCCTGTGGGACTTGTGCTCGAGCTAAGCCTTGCTGTTCTCGTGCCAGCGGTTTGCTCTTGCCCTTGCCTGTCCCGAAGAGACCTTGGACACATATCTCCATGGATTTCATTTCTGATCTTCCGCTATCACAGGGCATGTCCGTTATCTGGGTGATATGTGATCGCTTCTCCAAGATGGTCCATTTGGTTCCTTTGCCTAAGCTGCCTTCCTCTTCCGATCTGGTTCCTGTGTTTTTCCAGAACGTGGTTCGTTTGCACGGCATCCCTGAGAATATTGTGTCAGACAGAGGATCCCAGTTCGTTTCCAGGTTCTGGCGATCCTTTTGTAGTAGGATGGGCATTGATTTGTCGTTTTCGTCTGCTTTCCATCCTCAGACTAATGGACAGACGGAGCGAACCAATCAGACTTTGGAGGCTTATTTGAGGTGTTTTGTCTCTGCTGATCAGGACGATTGGGTGACATTCTTGCCGTTGGCTGAGTTTGCCCTTAATAATCGGGCTAGTTCCGCCACCTTGGTTTCGCCTTTTTTCTGCAACTCTGGTTTCCATCCTCGCTTTTCTTCGGGTCATGTGGAGCCTTCTGACTGTCCTGGGGTGGATTCTGTGGTGGATAGGTTGCAGCAGATCTGGAATCATGTGGTGGACAACTTGAAGTTGTCACAGGAGAAGGCTCAGCGCTTTGCCAACCGCCGCCGCGGTGTGGGTCCCCGACTACGCGTTGGGGATTTGGTATGGCTTTCTTCCCGCTTTGTTCCTATGAAGGTCTCCTCTCCCAAATTTAAACCTTGTTTTATTGGGCCTTACAAGATATTGGAAATCCTTAATCCTGTATCTTTTCGTCTGGATCTTCCTGTGTCGTTTGCTATTCACAATGTATTTCATAGGTCCTTGTTGCGGCGGTACATTGTGCCTGTAGTTCCTTCTGCTGAGCCTCCTGCTCCGGTGTTGGTTGAGGGCGAGTTGGAGTACGTGGTGGAGAAGATCTTGGATTCTCGCCTCTCCAGGCGGAGGCTTCAGTACCTGGTCAAGTGGAAGGGCTATGGTCAGGAGGATAATTCCTGGGTGGTCGCCTCTGATGTTCATGCGGCCGATTTAGTTCGTGCCTTTCATGCCGCTCATCCTGATCGCCCTGGTGGTCGTGGTGAGGGTTCGGTGACCCCTCACTAAGGGGGGGGTACTGTTGTGAATTTGCTTTTTGCTCCCTCTAGTGGTTACTAGTTTTTTGACTCTGGTTTTTCTGTCATTCCTTTTATCCGCACCTGGGTCGTTAGTTAGGGGTGTTGCTATATAAGCTCCCTGGACCTTCAGTTCAATGCCTGGCAACGTAGTTATCAGAGCTAGTCTGCTGTGCTCTTGTCTACTGATCCTGGTTCCAGTTATATCAGCTTAGTCTGCCTTTTGCTTTTTGCTATTTGTTTTGGTTTTGTATTTTTGTCCAGCTTGTTCCAAATCTATATCCTGACCTTTGCTGGAAGCTCTAGGGGGCTGGTGTTCTCCCCCCGGACCGTTAGACGGTTCGGGGGTTCTTGAATTTCCAGTGTGGATTTTGATAGGGTTTTTGTTGACCATATAAGTTACCTTTCTTTATTCTGCTATCAGTAAGCGGGCCTCTCTGTGCTAAACCTGATTCATTTCTGTGTTTGTCATTTCCTCTTACCTCACCGTCATTATTTGTGGGGGGCTTCTATCCAGCTTTGGGGTCCCCTTCTCTGGAGGCAAGAAAGGTCTTTGTTTTCCTCTACTAGGGGTAGCTAGATTCTCCGGCTGGCGCGTGTCATCTAGAATCAACGTAGGAATGATCCCCGGCTACTTCTAGTGTTGGCGTTAGGAGTAGATATATGGTCAACCCAGTTACCACTGCCCTATGAGCTGGATTTTGTATTCTGCAGACTTCCACGTTCCTCTGAGACCCTCGCCATTGGGGTCATAACAGGCAGCATGATGACATAGATCTCAGTCCCCACCATCTTAGAGAAGGGCATTGCAGTGATTGGCTTGCTTTCTGCGGCGTCACAGGGGCTATAAAGGGGCGTTCCCGCCGACTGCCATCTTACTGCTGCTGATCTGAGCGTAGGGAGAGGTTGCTGCAGCTTCTTTGGAAGCAGGGATAGTGATAGGCAGGGTACATAAAGCTACAAACCGCTTGTGCTGTAGCGATTTCCACTGTCCAACACCACCTTTTGATTGCAGGGACAGTGGAAGCTACATTTTTATTTCCTCAGCGCTGTAGCTCATTGGGCTGCACTAGAAGGCTCCCTGACCCTGATAGCTGCGTTGCTGTGCCTGTGTGTACGCCGCTGTGCAAACCAACTGCTTTTTTCAAAGCACAAATCCTGTTTTTCCTTCCTTTCTGCACAGCTATCTTGTGTGTTTGTCCACACTTTTGTGTGCAGCAGTCCTTTTTATAGCTGCCTGCCATACTTTTCTGAGATAACTGCAGGGAGATAAATATTGGCAAGTCTGCCTCCGTGCCATTGCTGTGTGTGGTATCTGTCTCTCATTGTGTGCCACCGAAAACACTGTGTAATACTTGGCCCTTTTTTTTTTTTCTAAATTCTCCCTTTTCCCCCCAAAAAATTAGTGGGAGATAAATATTGGCAAGTCTGCCTCCGTGCCATTGCTGTGTGTGGCATCTGTCTCTCATTGTGTGCCACCGAAAACACTGTGTAATACTTGGCCATTTATTTTTTTTTTGCTAAATTCTCCCTTTTCCAAAAAAAAAAATTAGTGGGAGATAAATATTGGCAAGTCTGCCTCCGTGCCATTGCTGTGTGTGGCATCTGTCTGTCATTGTGTGGCACCGAAAACACTGTGTAATACTTGGCCATTTTTTTTCTTTTTTTGGGTACATTCTCCCTTTTCCCAAAAAAAAATTAATGGGAGATAAATATTGGCAAGTCTGCCTCCGTGCCATGGCTGTGTGTGGTATCTGTCTCTCATTGTGTGCCACCGAAAACACTGTGTAATACTTGGTAATTTTTTTTTTTTTTTTGCTAAATTCTCCCTTTTCCCAAAAAAAAAATTAGTGGGAGATAAATATTGGCAAGTCTGCCTCCGTGCCATTGCTGTATGTGGCATCTGTCTGTCATTGTGTGGCACCGAAAACACTGTGTAATACTTGGCCATTTTTTTTCTTTTTTTGGGTACATTCTCCCTTTTCCCAAAAAAAAATTAGTGGGAGATAAATATTGGCAAGTCTGCCTCCGTGCCATTGCTGTGTGTGGTATCTGCCTCTCATTGTGTGCCACCGAAAACACTGTGTCATACTTGGCCATTTTTTTTTTTTTTGCTAAATTCTCCCTTTTCCAAAAAAAAAATTAGTGGGAGATAAATATTGGCAAGTCTGCCTCCGTGCCATTGCTGTGTGTGGCATCTGTCTGTCATTGTGTGGCACCGAAAACACTGTGTAATACTTGGCCATTTTTTTTTCTTTTTTGGGGTACATTCTCCCTTTTCCAAAAAAAAAATTAGTGGGAGATAAATATTGGCAAGTCTGCCTCCGTGCCATTGCTGTGTGTGGCATCTGTCTCTCATTGTGTGGCACCGAAAACACTGTGTAATACTTGGCCATTTTTTTTGGGGGGGGGTACATTCTCCCTTTTCCAAAAGAAAAATTAGTGGGAGATAAATATTGGCAAGTCTGCCTCCGTGCCATTGCTGTGTGTGGTATCTGTCTCTCATTGTGTGCCACCGAAAACACTGTGTAATACTTGGCCATTTTTTTTTTTTTTGCTAAATTCTCCCTTTTCCAAAAAAAAAAATTAGTGGGACATAAATATTGGCAAGTCTGCCTCCGTGCCATAGCTGTGTGTGGTATCTGTCTCTCATTGTGTGCCACCGAAAACACTGTGTAATACTTGGCCTTTTTTTTTTTTTTTGCTAAATTCTCCCTTTAAAAAAAAAAAAAAATTGTGGGAGATTAAGATTGGCATTTCTGCTTGAGTGCTGGTCCTGTGTGTGCCATCTGTCTCAAATTATTGGGGCACAGAAAACCTAGTGTGTAACATTGGGCCTGATTTTCCTTTCAGTGTCAGGCACCTATAGGTGTATATATAAATCCTACAGAAGTTTGAGTTCACCTGATAAGTTGTTTTACAGTAACAAATAGCGTTACTTTGGTTACGTTTTGCAAACAATGTGGAAGTCTAGTGGAAGAGGTCGTGGCCGTGGGCGGTCATTGTCAGCTGGTAATGATGGTAGTGGTGGTGTAGCATCAGGTGGTCGTGGTAAAAGCAGTACAGCACCTAAGTCTCGAGTTGTTGAGCCAGGTTCGTTGTCTGGCTACACAAGGCCTCGAACGCTCTCTTTTCTGGGAGTAGGAAAACCACTTTTGAAGCCGGAGCAGGAGGAACAAGTATTGGCTTTCATTGCTGACTCTGCCTCTAACTCTTTCGCCTCCTCCTCGGAAAGTGCCAAATGTCAGAGCAGTGCATCATCAGTGGATGCTCCCGGTCAGGAACAAGTCGCTTCCTTGTGTCCTTCACTAAAAACAACAGTGAAGGATGCGTCAGTCAACACAACAGGTTACTCCATGGAGCTCTTTACACATACCGTTCCTGGGTTACACAGTGAAACAGTTAACAGGCTATGCCCATTAGAAGTTGAATCGGACATGGAGTGCACAGATGCACAGCCACAGCCAGATTACTATGCTGTTCCTTTGACTCAGACCAGAACATTGCCCTCGCAGTGTACTGAGGCAGAATCAAAACCAGCGGAGACTATGGTGCTCCGTCACGAACGCAATACCACCGGCTTACACGGTGACACAGACGAAGTTGCACACAACATAGAAGAGGAGGTCATAGATGACCCAGTTGTGGACCCCGATTGGCAGCCATTGGGGGAACAGGGTGCAGGCGGCAGTAGTTCTGAAGCGGAGGAGGAGGAGCTGCAGCAGGCATCAACATCACAACAGGTTCCATCTACCGGGCCCGTATCTGGCCAAAAACGCGTGGCAAAACCTAAACCAGTTGGAGGACAGCGTGGCCATCCGGTTAAAGAAGCTCAGTCTGAAATGCCTAAAAAGGTATCCAATAGTAGAAAGAGTGCAGTCTGGCATTTTTTTAAACAACATCCAAATGATCAGCGCAAAGTCATCTGTCAAAAATGTTCAACTACCTTAAGCAGAGGTCAGAATCTTAAAAGTCTAAATACAAGTTGCATGCATAGACATTTATCCACCATGCATTTGCAAGCCTGGACTAACTACCAAACGTCCCTAAAGGTTGCAGCACCCTCGGCCAATGAAGCTAGTCAGCAAACGCTACATCCCTTCCCTCTCTGTAAGCCGACCATTTCCCACACCACCTGCAGTATCTGTGCAGCTTTCGTCACCAGGCCAAAGCAGTCAGGGAATCACCAGGTTAGTAGTAGGAAACACTGCATGTAGGGCACCGTCAAGAATACCATCTCCAACCCTCCTCACTCACCCATGTCCACCGGCACCACCGCTAGTTCCACGATCTCCAGCTCTCCAGTCCAGCTCACCCTACATGAGACTCTTGTTAGGAAAAGGAAGTACTCATCCTCGCATCTGCGTACACAGGGTTTGAACGCCCACATTGCTAGACTAATCTCATTAGAGATGATGCCCTACCGGTTAGTTGAAAGCGAAGCTTTCAAAGCGCTGATGGACTACACTGTACCACGCTACGAGCTACCCAGTCGGCACTTCTTTTCTAGAAAAGCCATCCCAGCCCTCTAACAGCATGTTAAAGACCGCATCGTCCATGCACTCAGGCAGTCTGTGACTACAAAGGTGCACCTGACAACAGATGCATGGACCAGTAGGCATGGCCAGGGACGTTACGTGTCCATCACGGCACACTGGGTGAATGTGGTGGATGCAGGCTCCACAGGGGACAACAATATTGGGACAGTTCTGCCTAGCCCACGGTCAAGGAAAGAGTTGGCTGTAGGCGTTCGCCCCCCCTCCTCCTCTTCCTCCTCCTCCTGCAGAAGCGAGAGCTCGTCCACAGACCGCAGTCGCACATCCACTCCATCCGCAGCTGCCACTGTTGCACACAAGGTGTGCCATTATGGGACAGCTAGTGGCAAGCGTCAGCAGGCTGTATTGGCAATGAAGTGTTTGGGCGACAACAGACACAACGCGGAAGTTCTGTCCGAGTTCTTGCAGAAAGAAACTCAGTCATGGCTGGGCACTGTACATCTTGAGGCAGGCAAGGTAGTGAGTGATAACGGAAGGAATTTCATGGCTGCCATAGCCCTTTCCCAACTGAAACACATTCCTTGCCTGGCTCACACCTTAAACCTGGTGGTGCAGTGCTTCCTGAAAAGTTATCCGGGGTTACCCGACCTGCTCCTCAAAGTGCGCAGACTTTGCTCGCATATCCGCCGTTCGCCTGTACACTCCAGCCGTATGCAGAACTATCAGCGTTCTTTGAACCTTCCTCAGCATCGCCTAATCACCGACGTTGCAACAAGGTGGAACTCCACACTGCACATGCTTCAGAGAGTGTGCGAACAGAGGCGTGCTGTTATGTATTTGTGGGAGGATACACGGGCAGGCAGTTGGATGGCATATATGGAGTTGTCAGGTGTGCAGTGGTCGAAGCTACAAGACCTGTGTCAAGTCCTTCAGTGTTTTGAGGAATGCACACGGCTGGTTAGTGCAGACAACGCAATAATAAGCATGAGCATCCCCCTAATGCGTCTGCTGATGCAAAGTTTGACGCACATAAAGGAGCAGGCGTCTGCAGCTGAGGAAGAGGAAAGCCTTGATGACAGTCAGCCATTGTCTGGTCAGGGCCGTGTAGAGGACGCGGTAGCGGGCGAAGAGGAGGAGGAGGACGAGGAGGATGATGGGGATGAGTACTTTTTTACTGAGGAAGCTTCTCCTGGGCCAACAGAAATTAGTGGCGTTGCAAGGCCGGGTTCTGTTTTTGTAAGGGAGACAAGTGACGTAGATTTGCCTGTAACTGCCCCTCAAACCAGCACAACCGCAGATTTGCCAACTGGACTTTGGCCCACATGGCGGATTATGCCTTACGTATCCTCAAAAAGGACCCACGCATTATGAAAATGATGAGCGATGACGATTACTGGTTGGCCTGCATCCTTGACCCTCGCTATAAAGGAAAATTGCAAAATATTATGCCACATGAGAACCTCGAACAAATATTAGCAACCAAACAAGCTACTCTTGTAGACTGTTTGATTCAGGCATTCCCAGCACACAGCGCCGGTGATGGTTCTCACACGAGCTGCAGGGGGCTACAGGGCAGAGGTGTTAGAGGTGCACAGATCAGAAGTGGCGTTTGACAGAGGGGTTTTCTGACCAGGTTGTGGAGTGATTTCGCAATGACCGCAGACAGGACAGGTACTGCAGCATCTATTCAAAGTGACAGGAGACAACATTTGTCCAGTATGGTTACTAACTATTTTTCAGCCCTTATTGATGTTCTCCCTCAACCGTCATTCCCATTTGATTACTGGGCATCCAAATTAGACACCTGGCCTGAATTGGCAGAATATGCGTTGCAGGAGCTTGCTTGCCCAGCAGCTAGTGTGCTATCAGAAAGAGTATTCAGTGCTGCTGGTTCAATATTAACCGAAAAAAGGACTCGTCTGGCTACCCAAAATGTGGATGATCTCACCTTCATTAAAATGAACCACTCCTGGATTTCAAATTATTTTGCCCCACCTTTCCCGGCTGACACCTAGCTTTCCTATAAAAAGGTCTTGCTTGTGGACTGGTCTTACTGAGTGTTAAAATCTCTTAATTTGCAGCAGCTGTTTGACCAGCATACGACATGTTTACACATCCCCCAATGGGAAAACTCCCCCCACGGGGCCGTTGTCTCACTCTCGACACTTGGCGCAAGCACCCGTTAGTTACAGTGCTGTTTGTCAGAAGAGGTGGGTGTGCTCGCTTTTGGTCGACGGCACTGCCACTGGGTCCCTCATAGTACAATGTAGTGTCTCTGGCGGTGGTGGTGCGCACCCAACGTCAGACACACTGTTGTAACATGAGGGGCCCTGGGGCGGTACCGCCAGCCACAAGAGAGTTCCCCCCCCAGCTCAAACTGTGCTCTACCACGTGCCAAATTATCTCGCACAGCTCCACCAATGTTTAGTCTATGCGCTGACATCATTCAATGCCTGGCACTGACAATCAATACCAATTTGTTGACATCTATGATGATAGTTACAGTAGTCTGGGTCAGTGTCCTATATTGACACCAGTAAATACTAATTTACTGCCAAATTACTTTGTCATAAACTCTGCAGATGAGCCCACCCCTGTACCTAAGCATGCCACCCTTTTTTTTATTTATAGTTGTTTTGCAAGACATTAACATCTATTTATTTTTTGGGAGTACTAACTGTGTCAGACACTTCTTGCAATGCTCCTCCACTGACCACAATGCTGCCTGCCTGTGTATCCATGTAACCGATTTTAAACTGCCATGCCTGCCTATTGTTTGTTATTTTAGGCCTTTGATAGCCTGTCTGCAGCCCCTACTTGCAATACTCCTCCACTGACCACAATGCTGCCTGCCTGTGTATCCATGTAACCGATTTAAAACTGCCATGCCTGCCTATTGTTTGTTATTTTAGGCCTTTGATAGCCTGTCTGCGGCCCCTACTTGCAATACTCCTCCATTGACCACAATGCTGCCTGCCTGTGTATCCATGTAACCGATTTTAAACTGCCATGCCTGCCTATTGTTTGTTATTTTAGGCCTTTGATAGCCTGTCTGCGGCCCCTACTTGCAATACTCCTCCACTGACCACAATGCTGCCTGGAGTGCCTGCCTGTGTATCCATGTAACCGATTTAAAACTGCCATGCCTGCCTATTGTTTGTTATTTTAGGCCTTTGATAGCCTGTCTGCGGCCCCTACTTGCAATACTCCTCCACTGACCACAATGCTGCCTGGAGTGCCTGCCTGTGTATCCATGTAACCGATTTTAAACTGCCATGCCTGCATATTGTTTGTTATTTTAGGCATTTGATAGCCTGTCTGCGGCCCCTACTTGCAATACTCCTCCACTGACCACACCAATGCTGCCCGTGTACCCCTGGAACCTATTTAAAAGTTCATAGAGCCTAGTTATATATTTTATTTACTATTAATAAGGCCATGATGGACTACGCTGTACCACGCTACAAGCTAACCAGTCGACACTTCTTTTGCGAGAAAAGCCATCCCAACCCTCCACCAGCATGTAAAAGACCGCATTGTCCATGCACTCTGGCAATCTGTGAGTACAAAGGTGCACCTGACAACAGACGCATGGACCTGTAGGCATGGCCACGGAAGATTACGTGTCCATTAAGGCGCAATGGGTTAATGTGGTGGATGCATGGTCCACAGGGGACAGCCTACTAAGTCTGTCTGCAGTCCCTAATTCAAATTGTCCTCCACTGTCTAAATCGGAGCTTCCACCTTCTGGCTTTCGGCCTATAGTATCAGAAATTAAACTGCATTTGGCCTTCAACTTTGGTTACGGCCTACTAACGGTGTCTGCCCCTGCCTGGTGTTTGTCCTCAACTGAATAAAGCTGAGCTTCAACCTTCTGGCTCTCATTAAGTGCTGTGTTTTTAAAAATTGGTGGTTAGGGCCTACTAACGGTGTCTGCCCCTCCCTGGTGTTTGCCCTCAACTGAATAAAGCTGAGCTTCCACCTTCTGGCTTTCGGCCTATAGTATCAGATATTAAACTGTATTTGGCCTTCAACTTTGGTTACGGCCTACTAACGGTGTCTGCCCCTGCCTGGTGTTTGTCCTCAACTGAATAAAGCTGAGCTTCAACCTTCTGGCTCTCATTAAGTGCTGTGTTTTTAAAAATTGGTGGTTAGGGCCTACTAACGGTGTCTGCCCCTCCCTGGTGTTTGCCCTCAACTGAATAAAGCTGAGCTTCCACCTTCTGGCTTTCGGCCTATAGTATCAGATATTAAACTGCATTTGGCCTTCAACTTTGGTTACGGCCTACTAACGGTGTCTGCCCCTGCCTGGTGTTTGTCCTCAACTGAATAAAGCTGAGCTTCAACCTTCTGGCTCTCATTAAGTGCTGTGTTTTTAAAAATTGGTGGTTAAGGCCTACTAACGGTGTCTACCCCTCCCTGGTGTTTGCCCTCAACTGAATAAAGCTGAGCTTCAGTCTTAGGCTTTTGGCCTAAAGTATCAGATATTAAACTGCATTTGGCCTATTAGTGTGTTTGGGCCCTTAAAACAGTGTCTGCTGCTCCTGGGTTTGCTACTCCACTGAACAAAGCAATGCCGCCTGTTTAGTCCTGTTACCAATTTTGAACTGCATTTAGCCTACTTTATTCTTTGGCCCTATATCTGTTTCCTCCTCATCCTGCCCATTGCCCAGCCACTGCTAGATGAGTCTGCTGGTACATTGACCTAGACCACTACATTCCCCTTGCGCTCTACACAGCCAGAATCTGACCCTGCTGAAAGTAAGGTTCCCCTTCCCGCATGTTATACCACCTTACACAGGGACAAAGAGGAAGGTGCAGATGAAAGTGCAGGTTCCTTCATCAGGTGGGGGGGCATACTCGTTGACGACGTCACTGGCACAGGGCCCCTCAGAGTACGCAAAAGTGTCGCTGCTGGTGGGAGGCGCCCCCGCCGTGCAAACACACCGCTGTACTTTGAGGGGCCCTGTGCCAGTGCCAATGTGAACAAGTGTGCCCCCCTGCTTGCTCAGGATCACAGCACTTGCAACGTTGAAATATTTACCTCTCCCTGCTCCACCGCTGTGACGTAGTCCACGATTCCTGGGCCCACTAAAACCTTGAACCAGCCCTACCCCCCACAAATTTGCCAAATGACCCCCAAGTTCCATTGAACAACTATTATTATAAAGTTAATTAAGATTGACAAGCTTCAGAAACAAGAATGGATGTTTTTGGCATTAAAATGGGCACTGTAGGTGTTTTCCTGGCCTCCACTCACTGCCGACTATGCTTCCCCTCTGACTTGCATTGGGTTTCGTGTTTCGGTCGACCCCCGACTTTTAGCGATAATCGGCCGACTGCACTCGACTCGACTCTGGACAAAGTTGGGTTTCACAAAACCCGACTCGATCATTAAAAAATGAAAGTCGCTCAACCCTACTGGGGACCCCAGTGACTATTTTGTTAGGCATGCTGTGTAGGCGAAAGACATGTTTGATGAACAATGCCGCCAAGGAGGAACCCGCGGAAGAGGCACCAAGTGTACCATTTTAGAGAAATGGTTGATGACTACCCAGTTACGGTGCAGTTATGGGACTTGGGTAAACCCACCACAAAGTCCATTCTGACCATTTCCCAGGGCCTATCCACCACCGACAGGGGGTACAATAAACCAGCAGGTCATTGCTGAGAAGACCGATTTTTGACGCAGGAGACATACACCAGTACGTCCTTTCCAGGAGCTCAGATGTCCTCCTGGTCCCAAAATGTCCACCCACCCTGGACGAATGAGCCCATGAGGGAACCTCATGTTGCAAATTAGGTGGAACAAAAGTCTTGCCCGGAGGCACAGACTCTAACGAAACCAGAGCCACAGTTCTCAGGCTCTCTGAAGGGACAAGAATCCAAGGCTCCTCTCCCTCCTCAGATGACACTACAGAGCAGGAAAGAGTGTCGGCATGAGTGCTCTTCTCCCCAGAGAGAATGTGGAGGGTAAAGTTGAAATGGGAGAAGAACAGGGACCATCTGGCCTGGCGAGAGTTCAGCTGCTGGGCAGTCTGCAAATACACCAAGTTTTTGTGGTCAGAGAAAACCTGGAAGGGGTAACGGGCCCCCTCCAGGAGATGTCTCCACTCAGCATAGGACAACTTCATTGCTAGCAACTCCTTATCCCCAATGGAATAATTCCTCTCCACCGGTGAGAAGGTCTTGAAAAAGAAGCAAGGATGCTTCCGACCTTGAGCGTCCTTCTGAAAGAGGACAGCTCCACCACCAACGGAATTGGTATCTACCTCCAAGATCAATGGCTTATTGACATCAGGGCGATATAAATGTGAGCTCTAGCGAAGTGTGTCTTTATAGACAGATAGACAGAGAGGCCTTGGAGACCTCTTCTGACCACAATTTGGGGTTAGCTCCCTTGTTCGTGAGGGCAACCAGGGGAGCTACCAAAGTTGAGAAGTGGGGAATGAACTGGCGATAATAATTAATGAACCCCATAAAGCGCTGCAGCACTTTAAGAGAATGGGGTTCCTGCCAGTTCATAACAGACTCTAGTTTGGCAGGATCCATGGCCAATCACTGACTGAGATTATTTAGCCCAAGAAAGGCAAGGACTCCTGCTCAAACACACACTTCTCCAACTTGGCATAGAGGGAGCTTGCCCATAGGAGGTTAAAGTCTCCAAACATCTCTCCGGTGGCAGTCTATATCCAGAGAGTAGATGAGAATATCATCCAGATAGACTACAACCGAGGTGGATAGCATATACTGGAAGATATCATTCACAAAGTCTTGGAAAATGGCAGGAGCATTACAGAGCCCAAAGGGCATCACCAGGTATTCATAGTGACCGTCCCTGGTGTTAAAAGTCATCTTCCACTCGTTCCCGCCACGGATGCGTATCAGGTTATAGGTGCCCCACAGATCTAATTTAGTAAATATCCTTGCTCCTCACAACCTATCAAAGAGTTTGGAGATTAGAGGCAGAGGGTATTTATTTTAGATGGTAATGCATTAAGACACCTGTAGTCAATGCATGCACGTAATTCCCCATTCTTCTTCTGCACGAAGAAGAAGCCAGCCCCTGAGGGTGACACTGACTTCCTAATGAATCCTCTTGCCAGATTCTCCTTGATGTACTGAGACATAGCCTTCGTCTCAGGGAGAGATAAAGCGTAGACTCAACCCTGGGGAGGCTCAGCACCAGGCAAGAGATCAATAGGACAGTCATAGGGTATGTGAGGCAGAAGGGTCTCTGTAGCTCTCTTGGGGAAAATATCCCCATATGACCAATAGTGTTTGGGGAGAGAGCATAGATCTGCAGGCACTGCTGAAGAAGCCACCTGAACGCACTCCCTCTGACATCAACCCTCACGAGACTCACTCCATTCCAAAATTCTCCCTGAGGACCACTCAATATGAGGAGAGTGATGGCGTAGCCAAGGTACCCCTAATGATACCTCATCAATACCCTCAGGTATAACTAATTGGGAGATTATCTCCTGATGAGGTGGAGACATAGTGAGAGTAAGTGGGATGGTCTGGTGTGTGATCTGTGAGGGCAGTGTCGACCCATTTACCACTCATACAGCCACTGGCTTGGTGAGCATCATCAGAGGTATTGTGTGCCATTGGGCGAAGGCTGAAGACATGAAATTGCCCTCCGCTCCGCAATCCACACAAACCTCTACCGTGTGAGTTAACAATCCAATAGTGAGTGGACAATTTACAATTTAGAGGAAAATGCCAATGCGTCTAGAGAGCCTCCTCCTATAGCCACTAGACGGGGATGTTTTCCCGACTGTTGAGGACCTCTAGAGGCAAAATTTCCTGACTAACAGTAAACATGACAGACCATGGGTACTCGAGCGAGCCTTAGATCCCGCTCGAGAAACCTCCATGGCCTCTTGGTGCTCGAACGCCTGATCCAAGGATTCCAGAGGTCTGGCGAAGTTAGGAGCCAGCCGAAACCTCTGCTGACACTGGGCTCGCTCTAACCTTTGCTCAGAGAAACGAAGGTCGATGTGACTGGAGATTGATATTAGCTCTTCCAGTGTGGCCAGAATCTCCCTGGTGGCCAGAGCATCCTTCACATGGTCAGACAGCCCCTCCAAAAAACAGGGATGAGGACCTTATCTGGCCACTCCAGCTCAGATGCTAAAGTCCAGAAGTGGATGGCAAAGTGACTGACCATGGATGAGCCCTGTTTCAATGCCAGCAGATAGAACGCTGTATACAGTAATGGCTGACTCATGGTCCTAAGAAGACCTGCTTCAGAGTGCTCAGAAACCGCGGAGCACTCTGCACCACATGATTGTCACGCTCCCACAGTGGGGTAGCCCACTCCAATACCCTGTCTGTCAGAAGGGAAATAATAAACCCCACTTTAGCCCGCTCTGAGGGAAAACATGCAGCCAGTAACTCCAGGTGTATCGAACACTAATTCACGAATCCCCTACACAACTTGCATCGGCTGAGTACCTTTCAGGCAGTGCAAGATGGGATAAGGTCAAAACAGAGGTGGCAGTGGACATACGGGATGGAGCTTCACTAGCTGCCTGAACAGCTACTACAGTCACATCCACAGCTGAGGTTGTACGCTCGAGAGCCGCCAAAGTACCTCCAGATGCTGGATGTACCACTGTAGTCGCTGCTCATTCGCCAGTACTAGCCAGACCCTGATGCTAGTATAATGTTAGGGCTGGCAGAATGCACCAAACAAATATAAGGATAATAATGAGGTACTTTCGCTGCCTCGGTCCACCGTGCAGAGATGTTAACTGCTCCTCGGTAATAGCGGACACAATATGGCGGTATAATAACGAACACATGCGGGTTAACAGTCACCCAGTATGAATCTCAGTGGAGTCTGTTGCTTCACAGAACTGCAGGATGAATTTAGTGCATGGAGTGTGCGCGGAGCCGCACAGGCGAACCCCAAACTGACGCTAACTACTGTGGAGTGCGGACTGAGTGCACAGTGGCGTACAGGCAATGCCACTACTAGGCGCTGTCTCTGACTTCAATCGCCCAAAACTCATACACAATCAGAGGGTAGGGGATCATTAGGAGCTTTCACCTGAGACATACACACTTGCACACACACCATGTTAGGGCTGGCGGAACACACCAAATATATATATGTTATTAAAGGTGCGTTCGCAGCCCGGGGTCCACCGTGCAGGAGAGGAACCTGCTGCTAGCAATTGGTGGCACTATATGGCGGTATAAGTGAACTCTGTTACTTCACAGAGTCACCTAGATAGGAAAACATTGTGCCCTGTTAACCTCACAGAGGATCACAGCTATCTAACAGAGCATAAAGCAATTAGTGGTCATGCAGTCAGCTTAACACACAAACAACTCCTCTCCGGTGGAGCTGGAATTCTAGTGGCTCTATGCTTGCCCTGAATTCAAACACACAAAACTCCTCACTGGAGGTGCCAGTATTCTAGGGGCTTATTTTAGCCAAACCTGACCACAAACAGACATGACCACCAAATAGCAAAGCTCATAACATAAGTTGATACTAGCGCATGGCCATGCGGCCATACAAAACTTTTATAGCTGCAGCAGACAAGGACCTTCCTAGAGGACCAATGGGAGTTGCTACAGGACCTGAGCATGTGACCCCCGACATCCAATGAGAAGTCTTCCCTTGGGCATGCTCAGAAGGAGAAAAGCAGGACTTCGTCCCAGAGGCATCTGCTCGCCGCTGACCAGTACTGGCTACAAAAGCTGAGCCTGGAAGAGCAGCAGGAACCAAGCGCAGAGTATCTGCCTGAGCCAGACGCTGGGACCAACGTCTCTGCTGAGCAGACTCCACTGCAGCTGTAGAAGAATGGGAGACTGCAGTGGAGGTGGTTCGAGATTCCCCCTGTGCAGCAGCAGGAACTCGACACCTAACACACCATGATTATAGGATATAATTGGCTGTGCTATCCTTTTGTAGCAGCAGCCTTCCGGGACCTTGCTGATGGCCCAATCCGAGCTGCTTGAGGACCTGAGCATGTGACCGCTGACCACCAATTAGCAGTTGTCTCACGGGCATGCTCAGATGGAGAAAAGCAGGACTTAGTCCCAGGAGCGTTTGCTTGCCGCTGACTAATGCTGTTGCTATAGCTGAACCAGGGACAGCAGCAGCAACCAAATGTACAGCATTAGCCTGAGCAAGATGCCGGGACCGATGTCTCTGCTGAGCAGGATCCTCTGTGGCTGAACAAGAATGTGAGACCGCAGAGGACATAGCTCGAAACTCCCCCTGTGCAGCAGCTGGATCTCAACGCCTAACACATGGGCTCTCTAAATGCAACATGGTGTTCTCTATTGATTGCAGCCAATTTTGCATTCCAAAACTCAAACAGTGCTCCTTCTCTTGTGAGCTCAAACAATTGTTTTCTATCACATATGGGGTATCTTCATACTCAGGAGAAATTAAGCAACAAATTTTATTGTGCATTTTCTCCTGTTATTGTTGTGAAAATGAAAAACTTGGGGCTAAAGTAATATTTTTGTGGGAAAATGTAAAACTTTCATTTTTCCTTCTACATTGCTTTAGTTCTTGTGAAGCACTTCTTAAATGTGGTTTTGAGGGGTTTAGATTTTAGAATGGTGTCAATTTTGGGGTATTTTCTACCATATAGGTCCCTCAAAGTCACTTCAAATGTGATGTGGTCGCTAACAAAAATTGTTTTTGTAAATTTTATTGGAAAAATTAAAAATAGCTCATCAACTTTTAACCCTTTTAACTTGCTAACAAAAAATTATGTTTAAAAAATTGTGCTGATGTAAAGTATTGGAAATGTTATTTATTAACTATTTTGTGTGCCATAACTATTAACTTTAAAGACATAAAAATTCAAAGTTTGAAAATTGCAAACATTTTCTCAAAATTTTTTAGACATAAATGCAAGTTATATCGAACGAATGATATTACTAATATGTAGTCAATAAATGGATCATTCAAGAATGAGCTCAGATATAATATAAGATAGTAAAATAATCTAATTAAAGTGAATATGCAGTTGTGCACATTTAAACATTATAATTAGTGATGAGCGAATATACTCGTTACTCGAGATTTCCCGAGTTTTCATCGCCTCAGCTGAATGATTTACAGTTATTAACCAGGCTAAACATGTGGGGGTTGCCTGGTTGCTAGGGAATCCCCACATGTAATCAATCAGGCTAGTAGCTGTAAATCATGCAGCTGCGGCGAAGAAAACTAAATTTCCGAGCACTAAAAAATACTCGGAGGACACCCGAGCATGCTCGGGAAATCTCGAGTAATGAGTATATTTGCTCATTACTAATTATAATATATAGAATAAAACATGATCAATGACATGATTAATAATTACTCAAACCACACAAAAGATGACCCCTCCCTGACGCGCGTTTCGCACACTGCTTTATCAAGGGAATAAAAAGAACAAATCCAGCATATTAACCCTCTAAAAATGTAGATTTATTAAAGAAAGTTAAAAAGTCACATAATCTAACATCAACATCAATGAATAAGCAAACACGTTTCAGACAGCCTTTAGTTTAGAGAACTATTCAACGTGTAACGTCATATCCGGTGCATTGACATCATCAAAATTATCCAATAAAATTAGTATGGAAGGTTAAAACTGTGACAAGACATAAAATACATAAAATTCCATTAAAAGGAAAATAAGTAAGTATACAACAAAACTTTTGTGACCTGTTCATGATGATATATTATGACCTATCTAATGTTGTTATTATTATTATACATTTTTATAGCACCATTTATTCCATGGCGCTTTACATATGAAAGGAACAGATATAGACAAGCACAATAAGCATGAGCAAAACAAGGCACACACAAGTACAGAAGGAGACAGTACCCTGCCCGCGAGGGCTCAGTCTGCAGGGGATGGGTGAGGATACACTAGTAGAGGGTAGAGCTGGTTGTGCAGCAGTTCAGCAGACTAAGGATCACTGCAGGTTGTAAGCTTGTCAGAAGAGTTGGGTCTTCAGGTTCTTTTTGAAGGTTTCTGTGGTAGGGGAAAGTCTTTTGTGTTGGGGTAGAGAGTTCCAGAGTATGGGGGAGGCACGGGAGAAGTCTTGTATGCGGTTGTGGGAAGAAGAGATAAGAAGCGAGTAGAGAAGGAGATCTTGAGAGGATCAAAGGTTGCATGTGGGTAAGTACTGGGAGACCATGTCACAGATGTATGGAGGAGACAGGTTGTGTATGGCTTTGTATGTCATAGTTAGAGTTTTGAACTGGAGCCTCTGGACAATATGAAGCCAGTGAAGGGCTTGGCAGAGAGGAGAGGCTGGGGAATAACGGGAGACAGGTGGATTAGTCGAGCAGCAGTGTGTAGGATAGATTGGAGTGGTGCCAGAGTCCTAGAGGGGAGGCAAGAGAGTAGGAGTTTGCAGTAATCGAGGCTGGATAGGATAAGGGTGTGCACTAGCATTTTTGTGGTTTCATGGTCAAGGAGTGCACGGATCCGGGAAATATTTTTGAGTTTGAGTCGGCAGGAGGAGGCAAAGGATTGGTTATGAGGCTTGAAAGAGAGGGCAGAGTCGAGGATCATCCTGAGGCACCGAGCATGCGGGACTGGGGAAAGTGAGCAGCCATTGACATTGATGGATAGGTCTCGTGGAGGGGCAGAGTGAGATGGGAAAAGATGATGAATTCTGTTTTGTCCATGTTCAATTTTAGAAAGCGAGCAAAAAAGAAAGCTGAAACAGCAGACCTTTTTGGATTTTGGTCAGTAAGGACGTGAGGTCGTGTACAGATAGGTAGATCTGCGTGTCATCGGCGTAGAGATGATATTGCAAAACGTGGGATTCTATGAACTGTCCCAGGCCGAAGGGGCAGATAGAGAAGAGCAGGGGCCCTAGGACTGAGCTTGGGGAACACCGACAGACAGGGGGTGAGGTGAGGAGGTGTTGTGGGAGAGGGAGACACTGAATGTTCGGTCTGTTAGATATGACGAGATCCAGGATAGGACTAAGTCTGTGATGCCAAGAGATGAGAGAATCTGTAGCAGTAGGAAATGGTCGACAGTGTCGAAGGCAGAAGACTGGTCCAGGAGAAGAAGGACAGAGTAGTGTTGCTTGCTCTTGGAGGTTAGTAGGTCGTTGGTCACTTTAGTTATGGCAGTTTCAGTTGAGTGATGCGGTCGGAAGCCTGATTATAACTGGTCAAAGAGGGAGTAGGAGGAGAAAAAGGAGGACAGTTCAAGATGTACATGCTGTTCCATTAGTTTTGAGGCATAAAGGAGAAGAGATATTGGGTGATAGCTAGACACAGAGGATGGGTCGAGGGAGGGCTTTTTGAGGATGGGTGTCATTGAGGCATGCTTAAAGGATGAGGGGAAGACACCAGTTGTGAGTGAGAGGTTGAAGAGGTGTGTTAGGGTTGGGATGAGGTGGGATAGGAGCAGGTCAAGCGTGCAAGTCGTGAGATGATCTTGACAGGAGGGTGAAGAGCTCATCTTCTGTCATGGTGGAGAAGCTGGTTTTGGAGGAACAGGGTTGAGCAGCTAAGAGGGGCATTGGGGGCTGCGGGGAAAAAGCTTTCTTTGATCGTATCAATCTTATACTTAAAGAAAGAGGCAAAGTCTTCAGCAGAAATGAGAGGAGAGGTGGAGGTGCTGGGGGACGGAGTAGAGAATTGAAAGTGTTGAAAAGCTGTATAGGGTTGTGAGACAGGGAGGATATGAGTGATGAGAAGTAGGTTTGTTTTGCGGCAGTGAGCATGGACTTGAAGCTGGCAAGGGTCTGCTTGTATGCGATGAAGTGCTCTACAGAGCACCCTAGAAGCTCGTCTCAGTTCTTTGGTCAGGCTGGTGAGCCATGGCTGCCTGTTGATTGCACGAGTTTTGCTATGCGTGAGGGGGCAGCCGAGTCAAGTGTTGCTGCTATTCTGGTGTTATAAAAAGTGTCGGCAGCATCTGTGTCATGAAGGGAAGCTATGTCTGTAAGAGGGAGAAGGGACTCAGAGAGTAATTGTAAATTGAGGTGTTTGAGATTCCTGCGAGGGTGAGTTTGTGGAGTGGGGATTGCGCACTAGGAGAGGAGAGGAAATAGAATGTCAGTAGATTGTGGTCAGACAGGAGGAGGGATAAGTTAGTGAGATTAGTAAGGGAACAGAGGCAGGTGAAGATAAGGTCCAGCGTGTGACCATCTTTGTGAGTGGCCACGGAGGACTATTGAGTGAGGCCAAAGGAGGCAGTGAGTGATAGAAGTTTATAGGCAGCTGGGGTGGAATCATCAATGGGGATGTTGAAGTCACCCATGATGATAGTGGGGATGTCAGCAGAAAGGAAATGAAGTAGCCAGGTGGTGAAGTGGTCGAGAAAGGTGGAGATGGCTAGTTCTGGGGGACGGTAGATGACAGCCAGCTGGAGGTTGGAGGGGGAGTAGATGCGGATGGAGTGCACCTCAAACAAAGGAAGAGTAACAGAGGGTGGTAGCGGAATTGGGGTAATGGAGCATGTATTGGATAGGAGGAAGCCAACTCCTCCTCCAAGTTTGTTGGTGGGGCGAGGGGTGTGAGAGAAATGGAATCTGCCGTAGGAAAGTGCAGCTGGAGAGGCTGAGTCAGAGGGGGTCATGGGGTATATGTTCATAACTAAAGGTTTTGAGGTTGGTGAGCTTTTGAATTCCAATTTATTCATAGCACCTGAAATGTGACTCCTAATACTGACTTTTAATATTCCTGTGGTACAACCTACATATTCAATATTGCAACAGCTACAGTCAATCAAATATAATATGTGAGCCTTGTTGCAATTAATATAAATGTAATAATTGTAAATATTATATGACTTTTTTTGGAATAACAAATAAAAAGTATTAACTGTTCCCACATATTTACAAGTACATTTCAGATAACCACATTTATAAAATCTAGTACTACATAGCCATGTGGGAGCTTTTTTGTTGCAAAATTAACTGGGGAAGCAAGAACTTTATTAAGATTTGTTATCTTGTTCTACCATGGAACATTTTCTGACATTAGTAATATCTGCAATTTGTAGATTGTATGTAGGAATAAATGTAACACCATTATTTACATAATTGTGTTTACTTTACTTATCACTCAATACAGATCTGTCCATATTTCCTACAATATGCTTTGCACTATCTTAAATCCATTGTACATAACATGTCTCACATCATTTATTGCAGTTTCATGGATTCTTGAGAATAAGTTAAAGCTTCTTTAGTGTTTTTTTGGTTTTAATTAGCTTTCCCACCAGGATAATTTTATTAACATGTTTTGGTTGGTATGAGGTAGCTAGTAAGGTAGAATTAACTGCTTTTTTATATGGGGTGATAATAACTACATTTAGTATATCTCCATTTAGTTTATCTAAATACTCCATGTGTTCTTTGAAGATTAAATATAAAGGTAATAGTCATGTAATTCTGATTTTAAAAAGAAGCAAGCTAGATCCTCGTCACCTTCCCATGTCAGAAACAAGTTGTCTGTATAGCAGCCTTAACATTATATAGGAGGCAAAAATATTGTTAAAAGAAAACAAAAATACCTACTCCCATTTGGACATGTACTGTGCCTTGTGAAAGTATTTGGCCCCCTGGAACTTTTCAACCTTTTCCCACGCTTCAAACATAAAGATACCAAATGTAAATTTTTGGTGAAGAATAGTGTTGAGCGATACCGTCCGATACTTGAAAGTATCGGTATCGGAAAGTATCGGCCGATACCGGCAAAGTATCGGATCCAATCCGATACCGATACCCGATACCAATACAAGTCAATGGGACTCAAGTATCGGACGGTATTCCTGATGGTTCCCAGGGTCTGAAGGAGAGGAAACTCTCCTTCAGGCCCTGGGATCCATATTAATGTGTAAAAGAAAGAATTAAAATAAAAAATATTGCTATACTCACCTCTCCGACGCAGCCTGGACCTCACCGAGGGAACCGGCAGCGTTGTTTGCTTAAAATTCGCGCTTTTCCTTCCTTACGTGAAGTCCCGGCTTGTGATTGGTCGCGTCGCCCATGTGGCCGCGACGCAACCAATCACAGCAAGCCGTGACGTAATTTTAGGTCCTTCAGGATTTTAAAATTACGTTCTGGCTTGTGATTGGTCGCGTCGCGGTCACATGGGCGACGCGACCAATCACAAGCCGTGACGTCACGGGAGGCAGGACACGCGCGCATTTTAAAATTTTTTAAATTTTTTTAAGCTTTCATGCGTCTTGGTATACTTTCCACCAGTCTTTCACACTGCTTCTGGTGCAAAAATGTAAGCAGTTCTTCTTTGTTTGATGGCTTGTGACTATCCATCATCCTCTTGATTACATTCCAGAGGTTTTCAATGGGATTCAGGTCTGGAGATTGGGCTGCCCATGACAGGGTTTTGATGTGGTGGTCTCTTAATTTTTGCCAGAGCTGTATTTCCAAAAATTAAATATTGTTATAGAGAGAACTTAAAGACTGCATAGATATAGACAGTTCAAGTAAATCAGTATTATCCTAGGATACCCCCATTTGTAATCTGTTCTTTTCATCTCTTACTTTATTTGATTTCATTTGATATGTATTGGTCCTTCAGCCAGAGTAGATAAACAGTTTTTTTTAACCCCTTAATCCCATATGACGTACTATCCCGTCGAGGTGGGGTGGGCCTTAATTCCCACCGACAGGATAGTACATCATACTGTTTAATGCGACATCGCGACTTAAGTCGCGGTGATCGCATTAAATTTCCGGCGCCATCTTACCTGGTGAAGATGGCGCCGACATCCCCGGGCCTGGCTCCGCCCCCCAGGCCTCTGGATCGCTGTGATTGGCTGTTCAATTCTGAACAGCCAATCACAGCGTTCCTCATTGTTTCAGCCAATCCGAGCGGCTGAAACAATGAGGTCGCAGGCTAGGATCGAGTACCGATGTAACTGGCAACGCCAGGCACCGGCAAAACCCCCCCGGATTGGCGCGATCGCCGATTGTATTGATCGCGCCAATCGCAGGTATTACCGCCGCTGTACCCTGCTGTACTGGCCTGGATCGGTGCTGCAATAGCACCGATCGTAGGCCAGAGCCTAATGCAGGCCCAAAAGGGCCTGCAGGAGCTGATTGGTGCGATCGATGCGATCGACGATCGCGCCAATCACAGGGCACAGCGGCGGTATTACCGACCTCTGCCCTGCTGTGCCCCACTGTACCCTCTGGTCCCCTGCTGTATCCTGTATGGGCCTGGATCGGTGCTGCAATGGCACCGATCACAGGCACTGATCACAGGCACCAATCACAGGCCAGTTCAGGAGCTGATTGGCGCGATCGACGATCGTGCCAATCACAGGGCACAGCGGCGGTATTACCGCCCTCTGCCCTGCTGTGCCCCACTGTACCCTCCGGTCCCCTGCTGTATCCTGTATGGGCCTGTATCGGTGCTGCAATGGCACCGATCACAGGCACCGATCACAGGCACCGATCACAGGCCAGTTCAGGAGCTGATTGGGGCGATCGATGCGATCGACGATCGCGCCAATCACAGGGCACAGCGGCGGTCATGTTGTGACCGCTGTGTGCCCTGTTGGTGACCTGGCAGTGACCTGCCTAGGATCGGAGGGATCCTAGGCAGTTGCCATGGTCACCAAGCCCTGCAGGGATTGGTGGGATCAATGTTATCATTCGATCCCACCAATGACAGCTCACAGCAGTGGTGTGACCGCTCTGTGACCTGTCTGTCACCTGCAGGTGACCTGTGTGACCGCTCTACAGGGGTCCTCACTCTAGCTGAGGGACTCCTGCTGAGCGGTCACACAGCCAGATCCTGTCTTGCTTGGCCTTGTGGTGCTACAGAAGCCTGTAACGCCACAATTCCCTGCGATACAAAAAAAGCGAAAGAAAGAAGAAAGAAAACCAAAGAAAGAAGAGAGACTACAAAAGGTAAGTGCTAACAGCCCCTACCCGGTCTCACTTCACCCCCCCCATCCACCCATCCCCCCCTTCCCCCCTCCATTCACCCATCCCCCCTTCCCCCCTCCATCCACCCATCCCCCCTTTCCCCCCTCCCCCCTCTTTTTTACCCCCTCCATCCCTCTTTGCGCCACCTCTGTGCGCACGTTTAGCAGCCGCCGAGCGTTGATTGGTGACGCAGTTCACCGATCAACACTCGTGCTCGCTTTTTTTCAGCAGCCTCCTTTGCCCAATTCCGTACACCCATCCCGCAGCCGCCAAACTTTGATAAGTGGCGCAGTTCACTTATCAGAGCTTGTGCCTGCCGTTTTCCTTTTTTTTTCGCCACAACTGTGCGCACACCCAGCAGCCGCCGAACTTTGATAAGTGACGCAGTTCACTTATCAAAGCTCTCGTGCCTGCCGTTTTCTTTTTTTTTTTTTTTTTACACATCCCCATGCGCTCACCCAGCCTTCGCATCTGACCCTTGCCTTCCTTTTCTTTTTTTTTCCCCCACATCTCCGTGCGCTCACCCCGCCGCGTCTAACCCGTGTTTTCCTTTTCTTTTTTTTTCTCATATCCCTGTGCACGCACCCAGCAGCCGCTGAACTTTGATAAGTGACGCGGTTCATTTATCAGAGCTCTGGTGCCTTCAGTTTTTTTTTCACATCCCCTTTCGCACACCCAGCAGCAACTGAACTTTGGTAAGTGACACGGTTCATTTATCAGAGCTCTCGTGCCTGCGGGTTTTTTTTTTCACATCTCCGTTCACACACCCAGCAGCCACTGAACTTTGAAAAGTGACCCGGTTCACTTATCAGAGCTAGGGCCTGCTGTTTTATACTTTTCTTTCACAGGTATTTTTTTTTCCTTTAGCTTTTTCTTTTCAGAGTAGTTTGCACCAAGCACTATCCCCCCACACTTACACATAGTTACCAATAAAGTACACCCAAGCACCACACTTACAAAAAAAATGTCCTGCTCGTCCTGTTCGTCCCAACAGCGCTATTCAGCGGAGGAGGCATATTCTTTCCTTGCCTCTCTTTTTCTCTGAGGCTTTTGCCAACCTCATGGTGGAGCAAACTAATCTGTATGCTCAGCAAGTTTTGGACCAAAACTCGGGTTCATCATATTCTAACTGGTCTCCTGTTGACGCAGTTGAAATGATGCAGTTTTGGGGCCTGGTCCTCCACATGGGGATCCTGAAGAAGCCTGAACTTCGGCAATATTGGAGTGTGGATATTTTATATAACACTCCAGTATTCAGAATGGTCATGACCCGGACACGTTTTGAGGCCATCCATAAGTTCCTGCATTACAACAATAATGCACGGTGTCCCGCACGAGATGACCCCAACTTTGACCGTCTGTTCAAAGTTCGGCCGGTCATCGAACACTTCAACAAAAAGTTTGCAGAAGTGTACGTGCCTCAAAGGGACATCTGCGTGGATGAGTCCTTAATTCATTTTAAGGGGCGGCTTAGATTCCATCAATACCTGCCCAGCAAGAGGGCCAGGTACGGAATCAAACTCTACAAGCTGTGTGAGAGTACCTCAGGGTACACCCACAGCTTTAGAGTCTACGAAGGGAAGGACAGCAGGATTGAACTGCCTGAGTGTCCTTCTATCCTGGGAGTGAGTGGGAAAATTGTGTGGGATTTGGTGTACCCACTGCTGGATAAAGGTTATCACCTCTATACCGATAACTTTTATTCCAGCATCCCACTCTACAAATCTCTCTTTGTGCGAGGTACTGTCCGCAAAAATCAGAGAGGCCTCCCAAAGACGCTACTTGGGCAGATTCTCAGAAAAGGCGAGAGCAAAGCCCAATGTAGCAACCACCTGCTGGTTGTCAAGTACAAGGACAAAAGGGATGTCCTTCTGTTGACCACCATACACGGTGATGGCAGCGCCCTCAGCACTGTACGGGGTACCTCTGCACAGGTCTTCAAACCAGACTGTGTACTTGGGTACAACAAAAACAAGGGGGGCGTTGATCTCTCCGATCAACTCCTCCAACCGTACAGTGCTTTGAGAAAGGCCAGGGTGTGGTACAAAAAGCTGTCCGTGCACATCGTACAAATGGCAATGCTCAACGCTTTCCTGCTGTCACGATGTGCACGCAACACCGATATGTCGTACCTTCATTTCCAGGAGGTAGTGGTTAAGGCCCTGATGTTTGGCACGAAAGAAGGAGCGGGCCCCAGTACTTCTGGAACTGAAGGTGCACGTATTGTACCAGGCCAGCATTTTCCTGGGGTGGTCCCGCCAACTGAAAAAAACGTAAGCCGCAAAAAAGGTGCCGAGTGTGCTACAAAAGAGGAATTCGAAGGGACACCATCTATCAATGCGACACCTGCCCTGACAAACCTGGCCTGTGTATGAAGGATTGCTTTAAATTGTACCACACCTCCATGCACTACTAATTTACTTTACAGGAAATAGAATAATTCCAAAGTTGGCACATCTACGTAAGTTCTCTGGGGGTCTACTTTCCAAAATGTTATCACTTGTGGGTTTTTTTCCTGTTTAGACACATCAGGGGCTCTGCAAACGGAACATGACGCCCGCAGACGATTCCATCAAAGTCTGCATTCAAAAACGTCAGTACTTCCTTTTCGAGCCCCGTGTGCCCAAACAGTTTTTTCCCACATGTGGGGTACCAGCGTACTCAGGGCAAATTGGACAACAACTTTTGTGGTCCAATTTCTCCTGTTACCCTTGGGAAATTAAAAAATTGGGGATTAAAAGATCATTTTTGTGGGCACAAAATAGGATTTTTTATTTTCACGCCCGGGCGTTATAAACTTTAGTGAAACACTTAGGGGTTCAAAGTTCTCACCACACATCTAGACAAGTTCCTTAGGGGGTCTAGTTTCCAAGTTGGGGTCACTTTTGGGGGATTTCCACTGTTTAGGCACATCGGGCTCGTCAAACGGAACGTGACGGCCGCAGACGATTCCATCAAAGCCTGCGTTCCAAAACGTCACTACTTCCCTTCCGAGCCCTGACGTGTGCCCAAACAGTAGTTTTCTCCCACATATGGGGTACCAGCCTACTCAGGACAAATTGTACAACAACTTTTGTGGTCCAATTTCTCCTGTTACCCTTGGGAAATTAAAAAATTGGGGACTAAAAGATCATTTTTGTGGGCAAAAAATAGGATTTTTTATTTTCACGCCCGGGATTTATAAACTTTAGTGAAACACTTGGGGGTTCAAAGTTCTCACCACACATCTAGACAAGTTCCTTAGGGGGTCTAGTTTCCAAGTTGGGGTCACTTGTGGGGGGTTTCCACTGTTTAGGCACATCAGGGGCTCGTCAAACAGAACGTGATGGCCGCAGACGATTCCATCAAAGCCTGCGTTCCAAAATGTCACTACTTCCCTTACGAGCCCTGACGTGTGCCCAAACAGTAGTTTTCTCCCACATATGGGGTACCAGCCTACTCAGGACAAATTGGACAACAACTTTTGTGGTCCAATTTCTTCAGTTACCCTTGTGAAAATAAAAAATTGGGGACTAAACGATCATGTTTGTGGAAAAAATATGTTTTTTTATTTTCACGCATGGGCGGTATAAACTTCTGTGAAGCACTTGGGGGATAAAAGTGCTCACCACACATCTAGATAAGTTCCTTAGGGGGTTTAGTTTCCAAAATGGGGTCACTTGTGGGGGGTTTCCACTGTTTAGGCACATCAGGGGCTCACCAAACACGACATGGCGTCCGATCTCAATTCCAGCTAATTTTAGCTTAAAAAAGTCTTATGGCGCTCCTTCCCTTCTGAGCCCTGCCATGCGCCCAAACAGAGGATCCCCCCCACATATAGGGTATTGTCGTACTCAGGACAAATTGGACTACAACTTTTGTGGTCCAATTTCTTCAGTTACCCTTGTGAAAATAAAAAATTGGGGACTAAACGATCATGTTTGTGGAAAAAATACGTTTTTTTATTTTCACGCATGGGCGGTATAAACTTCTGTGAAGCACTTGGGGGATAAAAGTGCTCACCACACATCTAGATAAGTTCCTTAGGGGGTTTAGTTTCCAAAATGGGGTCATTTGTGGGGGGTTTCCACTGCTTAGGCACATCAGGGGCTCACCAAACACGACATGGCGTCCGATCTCAATTCCAGCTAATTTTAGCTTGAAAAAGTCTTATGGCGCTCCTTCCCTTTTGAGCCCTGCCATGCGCCCAAACAGTGGATCCCCCCACATTTGGGGTATTGTCGTACTCAGGACAAATTGGACTACAACTTTTGTGGTCCAATTTCTTTACTTACCCTTGTGAAAATAAAAAATTGGGGACTAAACGATCATGTTTGTGGAAAAAATAGTTTTTTTTATTTTCACGCATGGGCGGTATAAACTTCTGTGAAGCACTTGGGGGATAAAAGTGCTCACCACACATCTAGATAAGTTCCTTAGGGGGTTTAGTTTCCAAAATGGGGTCAATTGTGGGGGGTTTCCACTGTTTAGGCACATCAGGTGCTCACCAAACACGACATGGCGTCCGATCTCAATTCCAGCTAATTTTAGCATGAAAAAATCTTATGGCGCTCCTTCCCTTCTGAGCCCTGCCATGCGCCCAAACAGTGGATTCCCCCCACATATGGGGTATTGTCGTACTCAGGACAAATTGGACTACAACTTTTGTTGTCCAATTTCTTCAGTTACCCTTGTGAAAATAAAAAATTGGGGACTAAACGATCATGTTTGTGGAAAAAAATACATTTTTTTATTTTCACGTACGAGCGGTATAAACTTCTGTGAAGCACTTGAGGGATAAAAGTGCTCACCACACATCTAGATAAGTTACATAGGGGGTCTAGTTTCCAAAATGGGGTCACTTGTTGGGGGTTTCCACTGTTTAGGCACATCAGGGGCTCACCAAACGCGACATGGCGTCCGATCTCAATTCCAGCTAATTTTAGCTTGAAGAAGTCAAATGGCGCTCCTTCCCTTCTGAGCCCTGCCATGCGCCCAAACAGTGGTTCTCCCCCACATATGGGGTATCAGCGTACTCAGGACAAATTGGACAACAACTTTTGCAGTCCAATTTCTCCTGTTACCTTTGGGAAAATAAAAAAAATGTTGCTAAAAGATCGTTTTCATGACTAAAAAGTTAAATTTTCATTTTTTCCTTCAACATTGCTTTAGCTCTCATGAAGCACCAGAAGGGTTAATAAACTTCTTGAATGTGGTTTTGATCAGCTTGAGGGGTGCAGTTTTTAGAAGGTTGTCACTTTTGGGTATTTTTTGCTATATAGACCCCTAAATGTGACTTCAAATGTGAGGTGGTCCCTAAAAAAAATTGTTTTGTAAATTTTGTTGTAAAAATGAGAAATTGCTGGTCAACTTTTAGCCCTTATAACTCCCTAACAAAAAAAACGTGTTTCCAAAATTGTGCTGATGTAAAGTAGACATGTGGGAAATGTTACTTATTAAGTATTTTGTGTGACATATCTCTGTGATTTAAGGGCATAAAAATTCAAAGTTGGAAAATTGCAAAATTTTCAAAATTTTCGCCAAATTTCCATTTTTTTCACAAATAAACGCAGGTAATATCAAAGAAATTTTACCACTGTCATGAAGTACAATATGTCACGAGAAAACATTGTCAGAATTGCCAAGATCCGTTGAAGCGTTCCAGAGTTATAACCTCATGAAGGGACAGTGGTCAGAATTGTAAAAATTGGCCCGGTCATTAAAGTACAAACCACCCTCGGGGCTTAAGGGGTTAAGAGTCACATGTAAATGAATAAGAAGAAAGCTATGTTTTTACAGCTAGAATGACTGCATTATTTTTTATACATGACAGTAGTGTGGGATGGAAAGCACACAAAAGGCAGAACATAAATCCAGTCCTGAATCTGTATGCAATAAGTATCTTCAAAGATATGAGCAGATGAACGCTAGCAGAATTTTTAAAGCATGCATTTCAATTCAGTCTTTAGTGTTACTTTCATAAATGTAATGTATGAACTAAGTTATATTATCTGTAGTACTTATAATTGTATGTCCTTTGTAATAGCAAATTTTTTTTTCTAAAAATTGACATGGCAAAGTTTGTAATTGTAATTGCATTCAAGGAAAATCACTAAAGATGAAACATAGCATGTCAGAGTAGAAGACTTAACGTTGACAGCTAATATATAATTTAAAAAATGCACTATTAGAGCTGGAATGTTTTGCAGCCAGCTTTCAAATGGAGATGAAGCTTCAAGAACAACATCACAGACTGGAATGTCTGGCAGTCCTTTGTTCATCTATGTGTATGCATTGTTAAATTATGAATCAAGTTTTACTCCTAGCTTCTTGACCATGTTGATAATCCTTGCTATTTCCTTCTTTTCCACAATGCTGACTGGGGTAATAGATAAGTTATGGATTTTGCTCTGTTAAATACTTTCGAAAACATGAAAGGGTTATAAAATCCTATAGAAGCTTTTTTGAATTTGAGAAAAAAAGATATATCTAGTCATTACTGGTCTGAAACAATAAAGTGAAATTCCCACAGGGCAAAGATCTAAGAAATTGAGAGGCTGCTCCTCTTTCACAGCTGTCTGAATGATAAAAAGGCAGCAAACTGCACAAAATAAATGGAAATGCTGCCAACATTTTAACTTCAAACAGTAGTTTTCAAGGGCATGTTAGTCGTACTCTGATATAATGTGTGCATCTACTAGTATAATATTTTGATTATTTAAATGTGCAACTCACCCCCTGCTGACCCTCCACAATGACCTCATCCACCCAGCATTAAATGGTCTGATTTTCACCATCCCACTTAATTATTTCAGCAATCTTAGTAGAAATAATTACGTGAAGCATTGAAAAATCACCCAAGACATCAATTAAATATCTTAGCACAGGTTACAGCACTAGTGAATTCACATTATTTTTAAATTAATATTAACTTTGTGCATTTTACATCAGATAGCACAAAAAAGTAATGAGGCTAAGGAAATGCTACAAAACTGCACGGTAATATATACAGCTCTGGCAAAAATTAAGAGACCACCATATCAAAACCCTGTCATGTTCAGCCCAATCTCCAGACCTGAACATCATTGAAAACCTCTGGAATGTAGAGGATGATGGATAGTCATACAAGCCATCAAACAAAGAACTGCTTAAGTGGGCAGGTTAATCTTTGCGAAAGACCTGTGAATCAAGCTGCATACAAGGTTATCCTGAAAAACAGTTGATTCCTTCTGCTCAGGAAAATGTTCCCCAACTCTGAGGACTGTTTTTTCCAGCAGGACAATGCGCCATGCCACAGAGCTAGGTCCATCAATGTGTGGAAGAAGGACCACCAAATCAAATTCTTTTCATGACCAGCCCAATCTTCAGACCTGAACCCCATTGAAAACCTCTGGAATGTAATCAAGAGGAAGATGGATAGTCACAAGCCATCAAACAAAGAACTGCTTAAATTTTTGTACCAGGAGTACAATCAGTTAATTATGACCTATCCCATGGACAGTTGATAGCATCCCTGGTTGAGGATTACCCTGGGACATGCCTCGTTATAAGGCATCTGTAGGTACAGTTGAGACTTCTATGGGTTCTGTATTTTAGTTCTATACAAACCGATTGTCTAGAGCCATTATATGCTTATATACTTAGAGTTCCTAATATGGAAGTTTACCTCTAGTAAAAGACAGATAACACATTGAGGTGAACATAAAAGTTATCTTTTTCATATTTTCGCAGTAAAATAAACATAAAAAAAATTACCTGAAATAACATATCTAAAAGTATTGAATAGAAAAGAAAAAAAACCCTTGTGGCTGCTCGGTATGTTGGTTCTTGGTAGAACAAATAGCTCTATTTATTAACATGAACAGAGCTCGGCTTGTTGATAGTTGAAGATAAAGGGAATTGAAAGTGACATTAAGGAGCATCTGGGTGTTCATGTGCATCACCAAGTTTATTTTTTGAGATTTTGAAAGGTCTTGCCTTGCAGGCTGAAATCTACAACCTTTATTAGTGACCTGGTGCTGTTAAAGGGTAGGTTCTTTTATTGATTTGTTAAAGTGACAGACACGGTTGTAAATTTGCAGTATGATGTGATTCCCATGAGGTTTAAGAGTATGTGCTTTTTTTCCTTGACTGATTTGTTCTCTCCTTAATAGAATGTAGAGATTATGCCTCCCTAATGCGTGCCGTGCTGCTCTCCATTTATAGCCTTGTAATGTCTTGCTGTGTTTTATGTGGAATTAGCTTTGGAATTACATGTAGTAGAAATTTAAATGAAACAAATAGGTTTTTAACAAAAAGTGATTATGAAAAGTAAAAACATAACAGAATAAATGTTAATTAGAACGTAATTCTTCATATTGTACAATATGTGAAAGCATGCCGTTTAAAGCCACATAGGAATATGAAAAAGAAACAGGATTAAATTAGCAATTTGACTTCTCAAAGGGGAATTGAGCCCACTCAGAAGTAAATTATAATCAATTATAGCCTAATTGTATATACTGCTAATAATATTAGAAGCAAGCTTAGTAACAATAAATGCGCTGGAATTGAGGCTGCACTTCAGATGATCCACTTCACTACTAATATTCTTTATTATTTTGCAGACACTAAGTTTATTATATTTAACATTCAAGTCAAAGCACTACAGTTTGTAGTACAGCGACAGTACCATACATCTCATGTCATATCCCTCAATAAGTCAATGTGTTGTTGATTTGCCACATTTATTGTGTATGGGGAGAATTGGAGTGGGGATGGGGGATTTATTGTATGTGGGGAGAATTGGAGTGGGGATGAGGGATTTATTGTGTGGGGGAGAATTGGAGTGGGGATGGGGGATTTATTGTGTGTGGGGAGAATTGGAGTGGGGATGGGGGATTTATTGTATGTGTGAAGAATTGGAGTGGGGATGAGGGATTTAATGTCTGTGGGGAGAATTGGAGTGGGGATGGGGGATCTAATGTGTGTGGGTAGAATTGGAGTGGGGATGGGGGACTTATTGTGTGTGGGGAGAATTGGAGTGAGGATGGAGGGATTTAATGTGTGTGGGGAGAATGGGAGTGGGAATGGGGGGATTTATTGTGTGGGTGGAGAATTGGAGTGGGGATGCGGGATTTATTGTGTGTGGGGAGAATTGGAGTAGGGATAGGGATATTTAATATGTGTATGGGGAGAATTGGAGTAGGGATAGGGATATTTAATATGTGTATGGGGAGAATTGGAGTGGGGATGGGGATATATTGTGTGTGGGGAGAATTGGAGTTGGGATGGGGGTGTTTAATGTGTGGGGGGGGAGATTTGGAGTGAGGATGGGGGTTTAATGTGTGTGGGGATATTTGGAGTAGAGATGGGGATTTAATGTGTGGGGGGAAATTTGGAGTGAAGATGGGGTTATTTATTGTGTGTGGGGAGAATTGTAGTGGGGAAGGGGGGATTTAATGTGTGGGGGAGATTTGAGGACACAAAATTAAGAGCAAAGGGGAGATGGGGGCATGTATGAGGAAACAGTACAGGGGAATGGAGGCAGGCATAAGGAAACAGTACAGGGGATGGAGGGCATGTATGAGGAAACAGTACAGGGGATGGAGGGCATGTATGAGTAAACAGTATGGGGGAATGAGGGCATGTATGAGGAAACAATACTGGGGATTGGGGGCATGTACGAGGAAACAGTATGGTGGAATGGGGGCATATATGAGGAAACAGTATGGGGATGAGTGCAGACACAGTGTGGTGAGTGGGGATGGGTTTAGACAGTGTGGGGAGCGAATGGGGGAATGTATGCGGACACAGTATGAGTAGTGAGTGTGATTGGATGCGTGCAGACACAGTATGGGGAGTCAGGTGAGCAGGCAGTATAGAAACTGAGGGGTAAATATATGAGGAGACAGTATGGTGAACAGAGGGATGTGAGAGGAGACAGTATGAGGAGGGAGGGGAATAGTGTGAGGAGACAGTATGGGTCGAGAAAAGTGAGTGGGCACAGAATAGAAACTGAGTAGTGGGGGCATAGCATGGGGGGACAGTGTAATAGTACAGTCAGGAGGGGACAGTATACCAAGGAGGGGGGAGTGTGATGAGGGGGTACAGTATAAGTACTGGGCCCTATAGGAGGGACACAGTATGAGAGGACAGTGTGAAGAGGGGGGCCTGTATGGAAAGGAGAGGTCAGGGTAAAGAGCATGTACCATAACAGGGACAGTGTGGGGTCATATTTTGTGCAGACAATATAGTGAGGGGTAATTTTTTTATTCAGGAGCATTATAATGACACTTTTATCTTTTAGGGCATCATGTGGAGATTTTCTGCAAAAGGGCGGATAAGATGGAAGTCTGCAGAGACGAGCTGTGGATGAGAAAACTCATCATGGGGTCTGGACAAGATGAAGAAAAGAAGCAGAATGACATCTATAAGGTACCTGGATGTAAATGCTATTTGTGATACTGACTAATTCTCATGTTTTTATTTATGTTAGGAGCATTAAAGAGGTTATCCAGGTTTGTAATGAGTCTGCAGTCATTCTTTGTGACTGCAGACTTCTGAACTCTCACAGTGTGCACTGCATGCTGTCAGGATTCTCTCATGCTGGTAATTTACATACATGCAGTCACATGCTGACTAGACATGTATGGCCTCACTCAATGAAAATGAACGGAATGAGGCTGGGCATGTCTAGTCGGAATGTGGCCAGAAGCATGCAAATCACATGCTTGTGTTGACATGACCGTCCACCGGCAAGGGAGAATCGTAAAAGTGTGCAGTTCATTAGTTGCGAGAATTCAGAAACCTGTAATGTCAAGATTCAGCTCTGCAGGTTCCGGCAGTCATCACATGGACACTTCACGCATATGCGACTTTCATACTTATGGTCCTGTGACAACAAGCTTCTCTTCCTGCTTCTCTCAGTTTTTCACTGAACATTGAGAGCATTTGGGAGAGTAGCTCGTCAGTACGTGACTAATTAATTGTCCAAATCGCATATGTCCGTGGAGGGGGGTGGGGGGTGGGGCGCCAAACTGAATTCTTGCCCCGAGAGCCAGAAAACCTAGATACACCTCTGAGTTAAGTGTCTGAGTGAGGGTAGGGGAGACAGCCCTTAATGTTTGGGCCCGTATTTTTAAGACCCTAGCCACATGATACAGGCATTATTCAGCTGAATGATGTAATATTAGGGTGCATTAACACTGCATTTTGGCATCTGCTCTTTTGTCCCATCAGGACTTACATGTGAACCCCCGCAAAATGGAATATGACTATAATGGTGCTCTATCATGCATCATTTTCAGGCATGTTCGTCTACAGGAAATGGACATTTAGATGCAGTCTACTATGTCTGGGTGTCTGTATCCAATAGACGTAAACGTCTGAACATGATGCCCGGCAAAGAGCACATTCGTTCTGTCAGCACCATTATAGTCTAATGGCCCAATTGGCACTTATGCCCAAATCCTGTTTTTTGGGACCAATGAACAGGTGCCAAAACGCAATGTGAAAGCACCCTTAGAAATGTTCTTAACCAATGTATTAACCTCCATTCTATTCTGTTTCAATACTCAATATGTTCCTTTCAAGGAATGCTGCCAACCATATGATAATCTAATATTTAATATTAAATTAAAATATTTCTAGTACAGTATAGAAAATTTTTAATAATTTTTAAACACGTAAGTGTAAAACAAAACATTTTGCTATAAAGCATGCAACATATTAGAAAACTAAAACTATTATCAGTTGCCTTTACACTGTAATAACAGAGGCTGAAGAAGCTTTTCAGATCAACAGTAATAGCAATGGGATACATTGTTTCTTAGCAACCGCATTTCAATCCTCTTTTGTTTGCTAACACAGTACATGTTATTTGATGGAGGGATTTTTTTTCTGAACTCAAGATGAATCATGGAAGATTACAATACAGCCAATGCTTTAGCAGTCACTGGTGGTAAATCACACAACATGCAATTAAATTCACTGGTGTTTTGGAGTAATTTGCTTTAAATAAGCCATAACTGTGATCTGCTGCTAATTGCATTTTAGCAGAGAACAAGCTCAAGTTTATTTGAATAACTGAGCAAATTTTCCCCCAAAACAACATCATTAATGATCTGATTAAACAGTAGTTTTTGCAGGCTTGACCCAAGAGACCTTAGTGGTCATTAAAGTGAAATATTGAATGCATCTGAGCTTATACAGTATGTGAACTGGCAATAATATCTTCTATTGATTTAATTATTTTTATCATTTTATTTTGTGCTGGGCACAGAGCTATAAGTTGGTATTTTATTAGACACATCTATTTTAACATATGTTCTTACATTAGCCTGCAGAAAGGCTATGCTAGGTTTCTAATCAACAGTAAAAATGCCATCAGTATTTTAGACTAAATGCCTTTTATATCTGATAAAGATCTTATCAAAATGTTCATAAATAAAATTACACCTCAAGGCATTTTTGTGGCAATGTGAGGGCAGCAGCATAGCAAACCGTTGGGTATCCAGTGTTTGACAGGTTTTAGTAGAAAGGCTGGCATATCACAAAGGTTGCTATGTGGCAGGATACTAATTTACGTGTTACATGTAAATGTTAGAACTTGAACCTTGTGAATTATGCGTATCAATATGATGACTGAGGCAACAGTTTGTTAGGGACTCCCAGATAGCTATCTACAGAGTCTGCACAATTATTAGGCGATTTGTATTTTTGAAGATTTATTTTATTATTGAACTACAGTGCTGTCAGTCAATCCAAAATGTTAATAAACATGAAATCTAAATATACCAAAAACTAAAAGTGATATTTTGTGTTTCTTAGGAGAAGAAAGAAAGGCACAATCCTTCCATCCATGGAGTCTGTTTCTTAATCAGTTGATCAACTTTTTGGCCAGAACCAACCACAGCCTCCTGGACACTGATTAGAGAGATGACTGTTTTCCTTTATCGTAAATCACCAATTTAAGAAGGGCCCACAAATTCTGAATAGGGTTTAAGACAGGTGAGGATGGGGGCCATGTCATTATTCTCTCATTTTTAAAGGGAATCTGTCACCCCCTGGACAAATTTAAGCTATTGCTATCGGCATACAGGTAATATCATGGTTAAACTAGACTTACCTGTATGCCTCATAACTGAGGTCTAGATGTTGAGAACAGCAGTTTTAATGTTTTATGTTAATGATTTCTTCCAGGCTCTGGGGTGTGCATTGCCTGAAAGAAATCCCTGCCTCCTGACTTCATTATAATAGCACCGCCCACTAGAGTTGAGCGACTTTTACTTTTTCGGATCGAGTCGGGTTTTGCGAAACCCGACTTTGTCAAAAGTCGGGTCGGGTGAAATCGGCCGATTATTGCTTAAAGTCGGGGGCCGACTGAAACACGAAACCCAATGCAAGTCAATGGGGAATCAAAGTTGGCAGTGAGTGGAGGACAGGAAAACACCTACAGTGCCCATTTTAATGCCAAAAACATCAATTCTTATTACTGAAGCTTGTGAATCTTAATTTACTTTATAATAATAGTTAGGCATTGAAAACTGGGGGTCATTTGGCTAAAGTTGTGGGGGGGTAGGGCTGGCTCAAGATTTTCGTGGGCACAGGAAACGCGGAATACGTCACGGCGGTGGAGCAGGGAGAGGTAAGTATTTCAACTTTGCAAGTGCTGTGATCCTGAGCCAGCAGGGGGGGCCCACTCATTGGCATTGGCACTGGCACAGGGCCCCTCATAGTACGGCAGTGTGTTTGACAGTGGGCGGCGCCTCCCACTGCCAGAGACACTTTTGTTAACTATGAGGGGCCCTGTGCCAGTGCCAACGAGTATGCCCCCCCACCTGATGAAGGAACCTGCACTTTCAGCTGCACCTTCCTTTTTGTCCCCGTGTAAGGTGGTATAGTATGCGGGAAGGGGATCCTGACTTTCAGCAGGGTCAGATTCTGGCTGTGTAGAGTGCAAGGGGAATGTAGTGGTCTGGGTCAATGTACCAGCAGACTCATCTAGCAGTGGCTGGGCAATGGGCAGGATGAGGAGGAAACACAGATATAGGCCCAAAATAAAAAAGTAGGCTAAATGCAGTTCAAAATTGGTAACAGGACTAAACAGGCGGCATTGCTTTGTTCAGTGGAGGACAACTGTAATGAGCGGCATACACAGTTAGTAGGCCCAAATAATAAAGTGGGCTAAATGTCTGCCAAAAAATTGTTCATAAATAAACAGGTCGCATAGCTAGGTACAGGGGTGGGCTCCTCTGCTGAGTAGCAGACAGTGGTAGTAGGCGCAAAGTATTAACTGGTCTAAATGGAGGCCAGGGCCCCTGCATATTTTAACTATCATCTATTGGTTGATATTTTGGCCAAAATACGGAAGCTCGTAACCCGCGCCAAGGGTCCCCACGCTTACGAGTCCTATCACTAAACTAAATAGCAAAGCCACTAAAGACTCAAGGTCTACAAAAATTCAATTTTCAACAGCAGAAAAAAAAGGCAGCACATCTAAGATTGCTAATATCTTGCCTTATGGGCTGGCTGCACCCTGCAGTGCATTTGTTCCAAGATATGGGCAGGTAAGTGTTGCTGCCTTTTTTTTCTGCTGTTGAAAATTGAATTTTTGTAGACCTTGAGTGTTTAGTGGCTTTGCTATTTAGTTTAGTGATAGGACTCGTAAGCGTGGGGACCCTTGGCGTGGGTTACGAGCTTCCGTATTTTGGCCAAAAAATCAACCAATACCTCACTATTTTTGTATATTTTTGCACTATATTTTACGGAGTGCAGCCAAGCCCAAACACGTTCGGTCTCCCATGAGGGGTGTTCACACTGAGATGCATTGAGAGTGTGCAGGCCAGCCCGCCTAATCGAAAAGTAGGGGCGTGACTAATAGGCTGTGAACCAGACACTATGCAGTACCATTGTGTGAACAATACCCTATGTGGGCCTTTATTGTGCACTTGTATACTGGGCAGTCACCCCCTCCAGGAGTGGGTATGTGGTGAGTGGCTATGATCTGGCATTTTGCACCTGTGTTGCTAACATCTTGCTTTATGGGCTGGCTGCACCCTGCAGTGCATTTGTTCTAAGATCTGGGCAGGTAAGTGTTGCTGCCTTTTTTTTCTGCTGTTGAAAATTCAGTTTCTGTTGCCCCCTGAGAAGCATCCTCCCATAAATATTCATCCCCATCATCCTCCCCATCCTCCTCTTTGTCCACCACCTCATCCAGGACAGTTCCCTGAGCAGACAATGGCTGACTGTCATCAAGGCTTAACTCCTCCTCGGCTGCAGACGCCTGCTCCTTAATGTGCATCAAACTTTGCATCAGCAGACGCATTAGTGGGATGCTCATGCTTATGATGGCAGTGTCTGCACTTACCAGCCATGTGCATTCCTCAAAACACTGAAGGACTTGACAGAGGTCTTGTAGCTTTGACCACTGCACACCAGACAACTCCATGTCTGCCATCCAAGAGCCTGCCCGTGTATGTGTATCATCCCACAAATAAATTACAGCACACCTCTGTTTGCACAGCCTCTGAAGCATGTGCAGTGTGGAGTTCCACCTTGTTGCAACGTCGATTATTAGGCGGTGCTGGGGAAGATTCAGTGATCACTGATGGTCCTGCATACGGCTGGAGTGTCCGGGCGACCGGCGGATGTGCGAGCAAAGTCTTTGCACCTTCAGGAGCAGGGCTGGTAACCCCGGATAATTTTTCAGGAAGCACTGTACCAGCAGGTTCAAGGTGTGAGCCAGGCAAGGTATGTGTTTCAGTTCTGGAAGGGCGATGGCAGCCATAAAATTCCTTCCGTTATCACTGACTACCTTGCCTGCCTCAAGATGTACACTGCCCAGCCATGACTGAGTTTCTTGCTGCAAGTACTCGGCCAGTACTTCCGCGGTGAGTCTGTTGTCACCCAAACACTTCATTTGTAACACAGCCTGCTGACACATACCACTGGCTGTTCCATAATGGGACACCTCGTGTGCAACACTGGCAGCTGCGGATGGAGTGGTCATGTGACTGCGCTCTGTGGATAAGCTTTCGCTTCTAGAGGAGGAGGGGTGTCGAACGCCTACTGCCAACTGTTTCCTAGACCGTGGGCTAGGCAGAACTGTCCCACTATGGCTGTCCCCTGTGGACCCTGCATAAACCACATTAACCCAGTGCGCCATGATGGAAACGTAACGTCCCTGACCATGCCTACTGGTCCATGCATCAGTTGTGAGGTGCACCTTTCTACTGAGTGATTGCCTCAGTGCATGGAGAATGCATTCTTTGACATGCTGGTGGAGGGCTGGGATGGATTTTCTCGAAAAGAAGTGTCGACTGGGTAGCTCATAGAGCGGTACTGCGTAGGCCATCAAGGCTTTGAAACCTTCGCTTTCAACCAAGCGGTAGGGCATCATCTCTAACAATATAAGTCTAGCAATGTGGGCGTTCAAACCCTGTGTACGCGGACGAGAGGGTGAGTACTTTCTTTTCCTAATGAGAGTCTCTTGGAGGGTGAGCTGGACTGGCGAGGTGCATATGGTGGGACTTGCAGTGGTGGTGGTGGTGGACATGGCGGATTGAGAGAGGGGTGGTGATGGTATTCTCGATGTAGGCCTACATGCTGTGTTTCCTACCAATAAACTTGTGATTCCCTGACTGCTTTTCCCTAGCAACGACACCTCCACATTTGCTGCTGTTGTTGTTCTAACCGGTGGGCTTACAGTGAGGGAAGGAATGTAGCGTTGCTGACTAGCTTCATTGTGAGCGGGTGCAACAACGTTATGGGACATTTGGCAGCTAGTCCAGGCTTGCAAGTGTATGGTGGTTAAATGTCGACGCATGCAAGTTGTATTTAAACTTTTGACATTCTGACCTCTGCTAAATGTCCTTGAGCATTTCTTACAGATTACTTTGCACTGATCATTCGGGTCTTGGTTAAAGAATTGCCAGACTGCACTCTTCCTACTATTGAACACCTTTTCAGGCATTGCACACTGTGCTACTTTAACCGGATGGCCACACTGTCCGAAAAATGGTTTTGGTTTTGCCAAACTTTTTTGACCAGAGACGGGCCTGCCAGATGAATGCAAATGTGATGTAGATGGCTGGTGCCGATCCTCCTCCTCCGCTTCTGAGCTACTGCCAGCGGCACCCTCTTCCCCCAATGGCTGCCAATCTGGGTCAAAAACTGGGTCATCTATCACCTCCTCTTCAATCTCATGTTCAGCTATCTCTGTGTCACCGTGTAAGGTGCTATAACATTCGGGAATGGGCACCATCGTCTCATCAGGGTCAGTTTCTGGCTCAGTACACTGGGAGGGCAATGTAGTGATGTGAGTCGATGGAACAGCATGACAATCTAGCTGTGGCTGTGCATCAGTGCACTCCGTGTCCGAATCATCTTCTAGTGGGCTGTTAACTATTTCCCTTTCTAACCCAGGCATGGTATGTGTAAAGAGCTCCATGGAGTAAACTGTTGTGTCACCTGACGCATCCTTCACTGTTGTTTTGAGGGAAGGACACAAGGAAACAACTTGTTCCTGACTGGGAGCACTGGCTGGCTACTTTTCAATTTTGAAGTATCCGAAGAGGAGGCGAAAGAGCTAGAGGCAGAGTCAGCAAGGAAAGCCAAAACTTTTTCCTGCTGGTCCGGCTTTAACAGCGGTTTTCCAACTCCCAGAAAAGGTAGCGTTCGAGGCCTTGTGTAGCCGGATGATGACGCTGGCTCAAAAACTTGAGACTTAGGTGCTATTTTTATTTTCCGTCTACCACCCGATGCTCCACCAGCACCACCACCACCACCATCAGCATTACCAGATGGCAATGACCGCCCATGGCCATGACCTTTTCCACCAGCCTTCCTCATTCTTGGGAAAATGTAACCAAACTAACAACCGTTATATGGTACAGAAAAACAAGGTAGAAGGTGTATGTTAACTTGTTGTGAATATAAATCTACCTTTACATGTGTGGGTGAGTGCTGAATAAATCAGGCCCACAGTAAGACAGTATAGTTTCTGTGGCTGAAAATGACTGACATAGATACCACAGACAGGGCTGGCGCAGATGCACAGATTTGGCAATATTAATCTCCCCTTTTTTATATGGGAGACTAGTCAATAAATCAGGCCCACTGTATGACAGTATAGTTTCTGTGGCTGAAAATGACTGACATAGATACCACAGACAGGGCTGGCGCAGATGCACAGATTTGGCAATATTAATCTCCCCTTTTTTATATGGGAGACTAGTCAATAAATCAGGCCCACTGTATGACAGTATAGTTTCTGTGGCTGAAAATGACTGACAGAGATACCACAGACAGGAGTGGCACAGATGCACAGATTTGCCAATATTATTCTCCCTTTATTAATTTTTTTTATATGGGAGAATAGTCAATAAATCAGGCCCACTGTATGACAGTATAGTTTCTGTGGCTGAAAATGACTGACAGAGATACCACAGACACGACTGGCACAGATGCACAGATTTGGCAATATTATTCTCCCTTTATTTTTATTTTTTTATATGGGAGACTAGTGATTAAATCAGGCCCACCATATCACAGTATAGTTTCTGTGGCACAAAATGACTGACAGAGATACCACAGACACGACTGGCACAGATGCACAGATTTGGCAATATTATTCTCCCTTTATTTTTATTTTTTTATATGGGAGACTAGTGATTAAATCAGGCCCACTAGATCACAGTATAGTTTCTGTGGCACAAAATGACTGACAGAGATACCACAGACACGACTGGCACAGATGCACAGACTTGGCAATATTATTCTCCCTTTATTTTTATTTTTTTTTATATGGGAGACAAGTTAATAAATCAGGCCCAATGTATGACAGTATAGTTTCTGTGGCACAAAATGACTGACAGAGAAACCACAGACACGACTGGCACAGATCCACAGATTTGGCAATATTATTCTCCCTTTATTTTTATTTTTTTATATGGGGGACTAGTGATTAAATCAGGCCCACTAGATCACAGTATAGTTTCTGTGGCACAAAATGACTGACAGAGATACCACAGACACGACTGGCACAGATGCACAGATTTGGCAATATTATTCTCCCTTTATTTTTATTTTTTTTATATGGGAGACAAGTGAATAAATCAGGCCCAATGTATGACAGTATAGTTTCTGTGGCACAAAATGACTGACAGTGAAACCACAGACATGACTAGCACAGATGCACAGATTTGGCAATATTATTCTCCCTTTATTTTTATTTGTTTATATGGGAGACAAGTGAATAAATCAGGCCCAATGTATGACAGTATAGTTTCTGTGGCACAAAATGACTGACAGAGAAACCACAGACACGACTGGCACAGATGCACAGATTTGGCAATATTATTCTCCCTTTATTTTTATTTTTTTATATGGGAGACAAGTGAATAAATCAGGCCCAATGTATGACAGTATAGTTTCTGTGGCACAAAATGACTGACAGAGAAACCACAGACACGACTGGCACAGATGCACAGATTTGGCAACATTATTCTCCCTTTATTTTTATTTTTTTTATATGGGAGACAAGTGAATAAATCAGGCCCAATGTATGACAGTATAGTTTCTGTGGCACAAAATGACTGACAGAGAAACCACAGACACGACTGGCACAGATGCACAGATTTGGCAATATTATTCTCCCTTTATTTTTATTTTTTTATATGGGAGACTAGTGATTAAATCAGGCCCACTAGATCACAGTATAGTTTCTGTGGCACAAAATGACTGACAGAGATACCACAGATATTACTGACTCAGATGCACAGATTTGACAATATTATTCTCCCTTTATTTTTATTTTTTTTTACATGGGAGACAAGTGAATAAATCAGGCCCAATGTATGACAGTATAGTTTCTGTGGCACAAAATGACTGAAAGAGAAACCACAGACACGACTGGCACAGATGCACAGATTTGGCAATATTATTCTCCTTTATTTTTTTTTATATGGGAGACAAGTGAATAAATCAGGCCCAATGTATGACAGTATAGTTTCTGTGGCACAAAATGACTGACAGAGATACCACAGACACGACTGGCACAGCTGCACAGATTTGGCAATATTATTCTCCCTTTATTTTTATTTTTTTATATGGGAGACCAGTGATTACATCAGTCCCACTAGATCACAGTATAGTTTCTGTGGCACAAAATGACTGACAGAGATACCACAGACATGACTGGTACAGATGCACAGATTTGGCAATATTATTCTCCCTTTATTTTTATTTTTTTATATGGGAGACTAGTGATTAAATCAGGCCTACTAGATCACAGTATAGTTTCTGTGGCACAAAATGACTGACAGAGATACCACAGACACCACTGGTACAGATGCACAGATTTGGCAATATTATTCTCCCTTTATTTTTATTTTTTATATGGGAGACTAGTGATTAAATCAGGCCCACTGTTATGGACCTGGTGGTTAGGAGCACCCGGAATGACCTGATGAGCAAACTAGTAATCGGAACAAGCTCTGGGAAAGTGGGAACTCTGCTGACCGCAAACCCTACTCCTATCACACAAACTAGAAATAGCCGTGGAGCGTACCTAACTCTCCCTAGACGCCTCTTCACAGCCTAAGAGCTAACTACCCCTAAAGATAGAAATAGAAGCCTAACCTTGCCTCAGAGAAATTCCCCAAAGGTAAAGGCAGCCCCCCACATATATTGACTGTGAGTTAAGAGGAAAGCACAGGAATGAAAGCCGAAGAAAAAGACAAATCAATGCCCATCTTAGCACAAAAGGCCCACCAAAACCTAGAGACAAACTGGGAACCTCTGTCCGACACAATGTTCTCCGGAATGCCATGCAAATGAACCACATGTTGAAAAAACAATGGCACCAAATCAGAGGAGGAAGGTAATTTAGGCAAGGGTACCAAATGGACCATCTTAGAAAAGCGATCACAAACAACCCAGATGACAGACATCCTTTGAGAGACAGGAAGATCTGAAATAAAATCCATGGAAACATGCGTCCAAGGCCTCTTCGGGACTGGCAAGGGCAAAAGCAACCCACTGGCACGAGAACAGCAGGGCTTAGACCGAGCACAAGTCCCACAGGACTGCACAAAAGAACGCACATCCCGTGACAAGGAAGGCCACCAAAAGGACCTAGCCACCAAATCTCTGGTCCCAAAAATCCCAGGAAGACCAGCCAACACCGAGCAATGAACCTCAGAAATAACTCTGCTAGTCCATCTATCAGGGACAAACAGTTTCTCTGCTGGACAACGGTCAGGTCTATCAGCCTGAAACTCCTGCAGCACCCGCCGCAAATCAGGGGAGATGGCAGACAGAATTACCCCCTCTTTGAGGATACCAGCCGGCTCAGGGACTCCCGGAGAATCAGGCACAAAACTCCTAGAAAGGGCATCCGCCTTCACATTCTTAGAACCTGGAAGGTATGAGACCACAAAATCGAAACGGGAGAAAAACAGCGATCATCGAGCCAGTCTAGGATTCAACCACTTGGCAGACTCGAGATAAGTCAGATTTTTGTGATTCGTCAAGACCACCACGCGGTGCTTGGCTCCCTCAAGCCAATGTCGCCACTCTTCGAATGCCCACATCATAGCCAGCAGCTCCCGATTGCCAACATCATAATTACGATCAGCAGGCGAAAACTTTCTAGAAAAGAAGGCACATGGCTTCATCACAGAGCCATCAGAACTTCTTTGAGACAAAACAGCCCCTGCTCCAATCTCAGAAACATCAACCTCAACCTGAAAAGGGAGCGAAACATCTGGCTGACGCAACACAGGGGCCAAAGAAAAACGGCGTTTCAGCTCCTGAAAAGCTTCAACGGCCGCAGAGGACCAATTCACCACATCAGCACCTTTCTTTGTCAAATCAGTCAAAGGTTTAACCACACTAGAAAAATTAGCGATGAAACAATGGTAAAAATTAGCAAAGCCCAGGAATTTCTGGAGGCTCTTCACAGATGTCGGTTGAGTCCAATCATAAATGGCCTGAACTTTAACAGGGTCCATCTCGATAGTGGAAGGGGAAAAAATGAAGCCCAAAAAGGAAACCTTCTGAACTCCGAAGAGACATTTAGACCCCTTCACAAACAAGGAATTAGCACGAAGGACCTGGAATACCATTCTGACCTGTTTCACATGAGACTCCCAATCATCCGAAAAGACCAAAATATCATCCAAATATACAATCATGAATCTACCCAGATACTTTCGGAAGATGTCATGCATAAAGGACTGAAACACAGATGGAGCATTTGAAAGCCCGAATGGCATTACCAGGTACTCAAAATGGCCCTCGGGCGTATTAAATGCTGTTTTCCATTCATCACCCTGTTTAATACATACAAGGTTATACGCCCCTCGAAGATCTATCTTGGTGAACCAACTAGCCCCCTTAATCCGAGCAAACAAATCAGACAGCAGAGGCAAAGGGTACTGAAATTTGACCGTGATTTTATTGAGAAGGCGGTAATCTATACTGTCATGATCTCAATGGCAAGAGAACATAGCATCAGCATATATAGGAACTAGCTCTTGGAAGATGGGAACTGAGCTGACCATGAACTAAACCTAACGCACAACTAGCAGTGGCCGGGTAGCATGCCTACGTTGATTCTAGATGCCCAGCACCAGCCGGAGGACTAAATAAAGCTAGCAGAGGAAAATATTAGTCCTAGCTCACCTCTAGAGAAATACCCCGAAAGGAGACAGAGGCCCCCCACATGTATTGGCGGTGAATCAAGATGAAATAACAAACGTAGTATGAAAATAGGTTTAGCAAATTTGAGGTCCACTTACTACATAGCAGAAGACAGAAAGGACACTTTCATGGTCAGCTGAAAACCCTATCAAAACACCATCCAGGAATTACTTTAAGACTCTGGCATTAACTCATAACACCAGAGTGGCAATTCCTGTTCACAAGAGCTTTCCAGACACAGTAACGAAACTACAGCTGTGAACTGGAACAAAATGCAAAAACAAACATGGACAAGAGTCCAACTTATCTAGTAGTTGTCTAGGAGCAGGAACAAGCACAGAGAGGCTTCTGATAACATTGTTGACCGGCAAGCAACTAACAGAGAAGCAAGGTTATATAGCGACTCCCACATCTTGATGGGAACAGGTGAACAGAGAAGATGAAGACACCAGTTCAATTCCACCAGTAGCCACCGGGGGAGCCCCGAATCCAAATTCACAACAGTACCCCCCCCTCAAGGAGGGGGCACCGAACCCTCACCAGAACCACCAGGGCGATCAGGATGGGCCCTATGAAAGGCACGAACCAGATCAGAGGCATGAACATCAGATGCATTCACCCAAGAATTATCCTCCTGGCCGTATCCCTTCCACTTGACCAGATACTGGAGTCTCCGTCTGGAAACACGGGAGTCTAAGATTTTCTCCACAACGTACTCCAACTCACCCTCAACCAACACCGGAGCAGGAGGCTCAACGGAAGGCACAACCGGTACCTCATACCTGCGCAATAATGACCGATGAAAAACGTTATGAATAGAAAAGGATGCAGGGAGGTCCAAACGGAAGGAAACAGGGTTAAGAATCTCCAATATCTTATACGGGCCGATGAACCGAGGCTTAAACTTAGGAGAAGAGACCCTCATAGGGACAAAACGAGAAGACAACCACACCAAATCCCCAACACAAAGCCGAGGACCAACACGACGGTGGCGGTTGGCAAAAAGCTGAGTCTTCTCCTGGGACAACCTCAAATTGTCAACCACCTTCCCCCAGATCTGATGCAATCTCTCCACCACAGCATCCACTCCAGGACAATCCGAGGATTCCACCTGACCAGAGGAAAATCGAGGATGAAACCCCGAATTACAGAAAAACGGGGACACCAAAGTGGCAGAGCTGGCCCGATTATTGAGAGCGAACTCCGCCAATGGCAAAAAAGCAACCCAATCATCCTGGTCAGCAGACACAAAACACCACAGATATGTCTCCAGGGTCTGATTAGTCCGCTCGGTCTGGCCATTCGTCTGAGGATGGAAAGCGGACGAAAAAGATAAATCTATGCCCATCCTAGCACAGAATGCCCGCCAAAATCTAGACACGAATTGGGTCCCTCTGTCAGAAATGATATTCTCAGGAATACCATGCAAACGAACAACATTTTGAAAAAACAGAGGAACCAACTCTGAAGAAGTAGGCAACTTGGGCAGAGGAACCAAATGGACCATCTTAGAGAAACGGTCACACACCACCCAGATGACAGACATCTTCTGAGAAACAGGCAGATCTGAAATAAAATCCATCGAGATGTGCGTCCAAGGCCTCTTAGGAATAGGCAAGGGCAACAATAATCCACTAGCCCGAGAACAACAAGGCTTGGCCCGAGCACAAACGTCACAAGACTGCACAAAGCCTCGCACATCTCGTGACAGGGAAGGCCACCAGAAGGACCTTGCCACCAAATCCCTGGTACCAAAAATGCCAGGATGACCTGCCAACGCAGAAGAATGAACCTCAGAGATGACTCTACTGGTCCAATCATCAGGAACAAACAGTTTATCAGGTGGGCAACGATCCGGTCTATCCGCCTGAAACTCCTGCAAGGCCCGCCGCAGGTCTGGAGAAACGGCTGACAATACCACTCCATCCTTAAGGATACCTGTGGGCTCAGAGTTACCAGGCGAGTCAGGCTCAAAACTCCTAGAAAGGGCATCCGCCTTAACATTCTTAGAACCCGGTAGGTATGACACCACAAAATTAAACCGAGAGAAAAATAATGACCAGCGCGCCTGTCTAGGATTCAGGCGCCTGGCGGTCTCAAGATAAATCAAATTTTTGTGGTCAGTCAATACCACCACCTGATGTCTGGCCCCCTCAAGCCAATGGCGCCACTCCTCAAAAGCCCACTTCATGGCCAAAAGCTCCCGATTCCCAACATCATAATTCCGCTCAGCGGGCGAAAATTTACGGGAAAAGAAGGCACAAGGCCTCATCACGGAGCAGTCAGAACTTTTCTGCGACAACACTGCCCCAGCTCCGATCTCAGAAGCGTCGACCTCAACCTGAAAAGGTAGAGCAACATCAGGCTGACGCAACACAGGGGCAGAGGAAAAACGGCGCTTAAGCTCCCGAAAGGCCTCCACAGCATCAGGGGACCAATCAGCAACATCAGCACCCTTCTTAGTCAAATCGGTCAATGGCTTAGCAATATCCGAAAAACCAGCAATAAATCGACGATAAAAGTTAGCAAAGCCCAAAAATTTCTGAAGACTCTTAAGAGAAGAGGGCTGCGTCCAATCACAAATAGCTTGAACCTTGACAGGATCCATTTCAATGGAAGAGGGAGAAAAAATATATCCCAAAAAGGAAATCCTCTGTACCCCAAAAACACACTTAGAACCCTTCACACACAAAGAATTAGACCGCAAAACCTGAAAAACCCTCCTGACTTGCTGGACATGAGAGTCCCAGTCATCCGAAAAAATCAGAATATCATCCAGATACACAATCATAAATTTATCCAAATAATCGCGAAAAATATCATGCATAAAGGACTGGAAAACTGACGGAGCATTTGAAAGACCAAAAGGCATCACTAAATACTCAAAGTGGCCCTCGGGCGTATTAAATGCGGTTTTCCACTCATCCCCCTGCCTGATTCGCACCAAATTATACGCCCCACGAAGGTCAATCTTAGAGAACCACTTGGCCCCCTTTATGCGAGCAAACAAATCAGTCAGCAACGGCAATGGGTATTGATATTTAACAGTGATTTTATTCAAAAGCCGATAATCGATACATGGTCTCAAAGAGCCGTCTTTTTTTGACACAAAGAAAAAACCGGCTCCTAAGGGAGATGACGATGGACGAATATGTCCCTTTTCCAAGGACTCCTTTATATATTCTCGCATAGCAGCATGTTCAGGCACAGACAGATTAAATAAACGACCCTTTGGGTATTTACTACCCGGGATTAAATCTATGGCACAATCGCACTCTCGGTGCGGAGGTAACGAACCAAGCTTGGATTCTTCAAAGACGTCACGATAGTCAGACAGGAACTCAGGAATTTCAGAGGGAATAGATGATGAAATGGAAACCACAGGTACATCCCCATGAGCCCCCTTACATCCCCAGCTCAACACAGACATAGCTCTCCAGTCGAGGACTGGGTTGTGAGTTTGCAGCCAAGGCAATCCTAGCACCAAATCATCATGTAGACTATACAGCACCAGAAAGCGAATAACCTCCTGGTGATCCGGATTAACACGCATAGTTACTTGTGTCCAGTATTGTGGTTTATTATTAGCCAATGAAGTGGAGTCAATCCCCTTCAGAGGAATAGGAGTCTCCAAAGGCTCTAAATCATACCCACAGCGTTTGGCAAAGGACCAATCCATAAGACTCAAAGCGGCGCCAGAGTCGACATAGGCGTCCGTGGTAATAGATGACAAAGAGCAAATCAGGGTCACAGATAGAATAAACTTAGACGGTAAGGTGCAAATGGAAACAGATTTATCAAGCTTTTTAGTGCGCTTAGAGCATGCTGATATAACATGAGTAGAATCACCACAATAGAAACACAACCCATTTTTCCGTCTAAAATTCTGCCGCTCGCTTCGGGACAGAATTCTATCACACTGCATACTCTCTGGCGACTTCTCAGTGGACACCGCCAGATGGTGCACTGGTTTGCGCTCCCGCAAACGCCTATCGATCTGAATAGCCATTGTCATGGACTCATTCAGACCCGCAGGCACAGGGAACCCCACCATAACATCCTTAATGGCATCAGAGAGACCCTCTCTGAAAGTCGCCGCCAGGGCGCACTCATTCCACTGAGTAAGCACAGACCATTTACGGAATCTTTGGCAGTAAATTTCCGCTTCATCTTGCCCCTGAGATAGGGACATCAAAGTTTTTTCTGCCTGAAGCTCCAAATGAGGTTCGTCATAAAGCAACCCCAAGGCCAGAAAAAACGCATCCACATTGAGCAACGCAGGATCCCCTGGTGTCAATGAAAAAGCCCAGTCTTGAGGGTCGCCCCGGAGCAAGGAAATCACAATCCTGACCTGCTGTGCAGGGTCTCCGGCAGAGCGAAATTTCAGGGACAAAAATAATTTGCAATTATTTCGAAAATTCTGAAACCCAGATCTATTCCCCGAGAAAAATTCCGGCAAAGGAATTCTCGGCTCAGATACAGGTGCATGACAAACAAAGTCTTGCAAATTTTGTACCTTCGTGGCGAGATTATTCAAACCTGCAGTTACACTCTGAAGATCCATTACAAACAGGTGAACACAGAGCCATTCAAAGAAAAAAAAAAAAAAAAACTCAGCAGACTTCTTATTACTCTCCTTTCTCAGCCAAGGATTTTAACCCTTTAGAGGGCCGGTCAAACTGTCATGATCTCAATGGCAAGAGAACATAGCATCAGCATATATAGGAACTAGCTCTTGGAAGATGGGAACTGAGCTGACCATGAACTAAACCTAACGCACAACTAGCAGTGGCCGGGTAGCATGCCTACGTTGATTCTAGATGCCCAGCACCAGCCGGAGGACTAAATAAAGCTAGCAGAGGAAAATATTAGTCCTAGCTCACCTCTAGAGAAATACCCCGAAAGGAGACAGAGGCCCCCCACATGTATTGGCGGTGAATCAAGATGAAATAACAAACGTAGTATGAAAATAGGTTTAGCAAATTTGAGGTCCACTTACTACATAGCAGAAGACAGAAAGGACACTTTCATGGTCAGCTGAAAACCCTATCAAAACACCATCCAGGAATTACTTTAAGACTCTGGCATTAACTCATAACACCAGAGTGGCAATTCCTGTTCACAAGAGCTTTCCAGACACAGTAACGAAACTACAGCTGTGAACTGGAACAAAATGCAAAAACAAACATGGACAAGAGTCCAACTTATCTAGTAGTTGTCTAGGAGCAGGAACAAGCACAGAGAGGCTTCTGATAACATTGTTGACCGGCAAGCAACTAACAGAGAAGCAAGGTTATATAGCGACTCCCACATCTTGATGGGAACAGGTGAACAGAGAAGATGAAGACACCAGTTCAATTCCACCAGTAGCCACCGGGGGAGCCCCGAATCCAAATTCACAACACTATACAGAGTCTCAGAGAACCATCCTTCTTGGCCACAAAAAAGAACCCTGCTCCCAACGGTGATGAAGACGGGCGAATATGCCCTTTCTCCAAGGACTCCTTTATATAATTACGCATAGCAGTGTGCTCTGGCACAGATAAATTGAAAAGTCGGCCCTTAGGAAACTTACTACCAGGAATCAAATTTATAGCACAATCACAATCCCTATGAGGGGGTAGGACACTGGATTTGGGCTCATCAAATACATCCTGGTAATCCGACAGAAACTCAGTGACTTCAGAAGGAGTGGAAGCAGAAATTGACACCAATGGAACATCGCCATGTACCCCTTGACAACCCCAACTAGACACAGACATTGATTTATTCAGACCAGCAGGCGTGGGGAACCCCACCATAACATCCTTAAGGGCTTCAGAAAGACCCTTTTTAAAAATTGCTGCCAGGGCACACTCATTCCATTGAGTAAGCACAGACCATTTTCTAAACTTCTGACAATATATCTCCGCATCATCCTGACCCTGACACAAAGCTAGCAAGATTTTCTCTGCCTGATCCACTGAATTCGGTTTGTCATAAAGCAATCCAAGCGCCAGAAAAAACGCATCTACATTAAGCAATGCAGGATCTCCTGGCGCAAGGGAGAATGCTCAGTCTTGAGGGTCGCTACGCAACAAAGAAATAATAATTTTTACTTGCTGAATGGGGTCACCAGAGGAGCGGGGTCTCAAAGCAAGAAACAGTTTACAATTATTTTTGAAATTCAGAAACTTAGATCTATCCCCAGAAAACAAATCAGGAATTGGAATTCTAGGCTCTAACATCAGATTCTGAACTACATAATCTTGAATGCTTTGTACTCTTGCAGTGAGATGATCCACACAAGAGGACAGACCTTGAATATCCATATCTACACCTGAGTCCTGAACCACCCAGAGATTAAGGGGAAAAGAGAGACAAAACACACTGCAAAGAAAAAAAAATGGGTTCAGAACTTCTCTTATCCCTCTTTTGAGATGCATTAACACTTTGTGGGACAGCTGTACTGTTATGGACCTGGTGGTTAGGAGCACCCGGAATGACCTGATGAGCAAACTAGTAACCGGAACAAGCTCTGGGAAAGTGGGAACTCTGCTGACCGCAAACCCTACTCCTATCACACAAACTAGAAATAGCCGTGGAGCGTACCTAACTCTCCCTAGACGCCTCTTCACAGCCTAAGAGCTAACTACCCCTAAAGATAGAAATAGAAGCCTAACCTTGCCTCAGAGAAATTCCCCAAAGGTAAAGGCAGCCCCCCACATATATTGACTGTGAGTTAAGAGGAAAGCACAGGAATGAAACAGGTTTTAGCAAAGGAGGCCAGACTTCACTAAAATAGTCAGAGGATAGCAAAGGGAACTTATGCGGTCAGCACAAAAGACTACAAAAAACCACGCAGAGTAAGCAAAAAGACTCCCCACACCGACTCACGGTGTGGAGGTGCCACTCTGCACCCCAGAGCTTCCAGCTAGCAAGGGAATATCATGATAGCAAGCTGGACTGGAAATTAGCAGTACTAAGAAATATATTCAGGAAGCAGTAACAACAAATGAACTAGAAAAGACTTAGCTTCTGCTGGAGTAGACAGGTCCTCAGAGAAGTCCAAGAGAGATCTGAACCAATACTGAAACATTGACAGCTGGCATCAAGTAACGATCTGAGTGGAGTTAAATAGAGAAGCCAGCAAGCAATAAACGAGAGCAGCTGACAAAGCCAACCTCAGTGACCAGCAGTTCCGCTCAAAGACACCAGAGGGAGCCCAAAAGCAGAACTAACCAAAGTACCATTCATGACCACAGGAGGGAGTCTGAGAACGGAATTCACAACAGTACCCCCCCCTTGAGGAGGGGTCACCGAACCCTCACCAGGGCCCCCAGGCCGATCAGGACGAGCCAAATGAAAGGCACGAACCAAATCAGCAGCGTGGACATCGGAGGCAACAACCCAGGAATTATCCTCCTGACCATAGCCCTTCCACTTAACCAGGTACTGAAGCTTCCGTCTCGAAATACGAGAATCCAAAATTTTTTCCACCACATACTCCAACTCCCCCTCAACCAACACCGGAGCAGGAGGATCAACAGAGGGAACCATAGGCGCCGCGTACCTCCGCAACAATGACCTATGGAACACATTATGGATGGCAAAAGAAGCTGGAAGGACCAAACGAAATGACACAGGGTTGAGAATTTCAGAAATCTTATAAGGACCAATGAAACAAGGCTTAAACTTAGGAGAAGAAACCTTCATAGGAACATAACGAGAAGACAACCAAACCAAATCCCCAACACGAAGTCGAGGACTGTTATGACCCCAATGGCAGAGGGTCTCAAAAGTACATACCAAGTCTGCAAACATAAAAAACCAGCTCATAGGGCAGTGGTAACTGGGCTAACCGTATATCTAATCCTAGCACCACAAATAGCAGCAGCCGGGGAACGTGCCTACGTTGGTTCTAGACGTCTCGCGCCAGCCGGAGAACTAACTAACCCTAAAAGGGAAAAGATAGACCTTTCTTGCCTCCAGAGAAAAGACTCCAAAAGTTGGATACAAGCCCCCCAACAATTAATAACGGTGAGGTAAGGAGAAAAGACAAATGTAAGAATGAACAAGATATTTAGCAAAGAGAGGCCCACTGACTAATAGCAGAATATAGTAAGATGACTTATACGGTCAGCAAAAACCCTATCAAAATTTCCACGCTGGATATTCAAGAACCCCCGAACCGTCTAACGGCCCGGGGGGAGAATACCAGCCCCCTAGAGCTTCCAGCAAAATCAGGAATCACATTTAGTACAAGCTGGACAGAAAATAAGAGCCATACAAATAACCAAAAAACAAGGAAGCACGACTTAGCTTAATTTTGCAAGAACCAGGACCAGCAGACAGGAGCAAACAGAAAGGATCTGATTACAACGATGCCAGGCACTGGACTGAGAATCCAGGAAGCTTATATAGCAACACCCCTGGACTAACGACCCAGGTGGGTGCCAAACTGAGAAAGACAATCCCAGAGTCATATCACCAGTGACCACAAGAGGGAGCCAAAAAAGTCTAATTCACAACAGTACCCCCCCTTTAAGGAGGGGTCACCGAACCCTCACCAAGACCACCAGGGCGATCAGGATGAGCAGCGTGAAAGGCACGAACTAAGTCGGCCGCATGCACATCAGAGGCAACCACCCAGGAATTATCCTCCTGACCATAGCCCTTCCACTTGACCAGATACTGAAGCCTCTGCCTGGAGAGACGAGAATCCAAGATCTTCTCCACCACGTACTCCAACTCGCCCTCAACCAAGACCGGAGCAGGAGGCTCAACAGAAGGAACCACAGGTACAACGTACCGCCGCAACAAAGACCTATGGAACACGTTGTGAATGGCAAACGACACCGGAAGATCCAAGCGAAAGGACACAGGATTAAGGATTTCCAATATCTTGTAAGGACCGATGAAGCGAGGCTTAAATTTAGGAGAGGAGACCTTCATAGGAACAAATCGAGAAGACAGCCATACCAAATCCCCAACACGAAGTTGGGGACCCACACCGCGGCGGCGGTTGGCAAAACGCTGAGCCTTCTCCTGTGACAACTTCAAGTTGTCCACCACATGATTCCAGATCTGCTGCAACCTATCCACCACGGAATCTACCCCAGGACAGTCAGAAGGCTCCACATGTCCCGAGGAAAAACGGGGATGGAAACCAGAGTTGCAAAAAAAAGGCGAAACCAAAGTAGCGGAACTAGCCCGATTATTAAGGGCAAACTCAGCCAACGGCAAGAAGGTCACCCAATCATCCTGATCTGCAGAAACAAAACACCTCAAATAAGCCTCCAGAGTCTGATTAGTTCGCTCCGTTTGTCCATTAGTCTGAGGATGAAAGGCAGACGAAAATGACAAATCAATGCCCATCTTAGCACAAAAGGATCGCCAGAACCTGGAAACAAACTGGGATCCTCTGTCAGACACAATATTCTCAGGAATGCCGTGTAAACGAACCACATTCTGAAAGAACAAAGGAACCAGATCAGAAGAGGAAGGCAGCTTAGGCAAAGATACCAAATGGACCATCTTGGAAAAGCGATCACATACCACCCAGATGACAGACATGCCCTGAGACACCGGAAGATCTGAAATGAAATCCATGGAAATGTGTGTCCAAGGCCTCTTCGGGACAGGCAAGGGCAAGAGCGACCCGCTGGCACGAGAACAGCAAGGCTTAGCTCGAGCACAAGTCCCACAGGACTGCACAAATGACCGCACATCCCGTGACAAGGAAGGCCACCAAAAGGACCTAGCCACCAGATCTCTGGTGCCAAAAATTCCCGGATGCCCTGCCAACACCGAGGAATGAACCTCGGAAATGACTCTGCTGGTCCACTTATCAGGAACAAACAGTCTGTCAGGTGGACAAGAGTCAGGTCTACCAGCCTGAAATCTCTGCAACACACGTCGCAAATCCGGAGAAATGGCTGACAAGATAACTCCCTCTTTAAGAATACCAACTGGTTCTACGACTCCAGGAGAGTCAGGCACAAAGCTCCTTGAAAGAGCATCAGCCTTCACATTCTTTGAACCTGGTAAATACGAGACCACAAAGTCAAAACGGGAGAAAAACAATGACCAGCGGGACTGTCTAGGATTCAGGCGTTTAGCAGACTCGAGATACATCAGATTTTTGTGATCAGTCAAGACCACCACACGATGCTTAGCACCCTCGAGCCAATGACGCCACTCCTCAAATGCCCACTTCATGGCCAACAACTCCCGATTGCCAACATCATAATTCCGCTCAGCAGGCAAAAACTTCCTAGAGAAAAAGGCACATGGTCTCATTACAGAGCAACCAGGGCCTCTCTGCGACAAAACGGCCCCTGCCCCAATCTCAGAAGCATCCACTTCAACCTGAAAGGGCAGTGAGACATCAGGCTGGCATAAAACAGGCGCCGAAGTAAACCGGCGCTTCAACTCTTGGAAAGCTTCCACGGCTGCAGGAGCCCAGTTAGCAACATCAGAACCTTTCTTGGTCATATCCGTCAAAGGTTTAACAACGCTAGAAAAATTAGCGATAAAACGACGGTAGAAGTTAGCAAAACCCAAGAACTTCTGAAGACTTTTAAGTGACGTGGGCTGATTCCAATCATGAATAGCTCGGACCTTGACTGGGTCCATCTCCACCGCAGAAGGGGAGAAAATAAACCCCAAAAAGGGAACCTTCTGTACTCCAAAGAGACACTTTGAGCCCTTAACAAACAAAGCATGCTCACGCAAAACCTGAAATACCATCCTGACCTGCTCTACATGCGAGTCCCAATCATCAGAAAAAAACAGAATATCATCCAGATAAACAATCATAAATTTATCCAGATACTTCCGGAAAATATCATGCATAAAGGACTGAAACACTGAAGGAGCATTAGAGAGCCCAAAAGGCATCACCAAGTGCTCAAAATGACCTTCGGGCGTATTAAATGCAGTTTTCCATTCATCTCCCTGCTTAATGCGCACAAGGTTGTACGCACCACGAAGATCTATCTTGGTGAACCACTTGGCACCTTTAATCCGGGCAAACAAGTCCGACAACAGAGGCAAAGGATACTGAAATTTAACAGTGATTTTATTCAGAAGCCGATAGTCAATACAAGGTCTCAAAGATCCGTCCTTCTTGGCCACAAAAAAGAATCCCGCACCAAGAGGGGAAGAGGATGGACGGATATGCCCCTTCTCCAGAGACTCCTTGATATACGAACGCATTGCGGTATGCTCAGGTACAGACAGATTAAATAGTCTTCCCTTAGGAAATGTACTACCTGAAATCAAATCTATGGCGCAGTCACAGTCCCTATGAGGAGGCAGAGCACTGGACCTGGACTCGCTGAATACATCCTGGTAATCAGACAAATACTCAGGAACTTCCGAAGGAGTAGAGGAAGCAATAGACACCGGCAGGGAATCACCATGAATTCCCTGACAGCCCCAACTTGACACAGACATTGCCTTCCAATCCAAGACTGGATTATGGGTCTGTAACCATGGCAGACCCAAAACGACCAAATCATGCATTTTATGCAGAACAAGAAAACGAATCACCTCCCGATGTTCAGGAGTCATGCACATGGTTACCTGTGTCCAAAACTGCGGTTTATTTTCCGCCAATGGCATAGCATCAATACCTCTAAGAGGGATAGGATTTACCAAAGGCTCAAGAACAAAACCACAGCGCTTGGCAAATGACAGATCCATAAGACTCAGGGCAGCACCTGAATCCACAAACGCCATAACAGGGTAGGAAGACAATGAGCAAATTAAAGTCACAGACAAAATAAATTTAGGTTGCAAATTACCAATGGCGACAGGGCTAACAACCCTTGTTAAGCGTTTAGAGCATGCTGATATAACATGTGTAGAATCACCACAGTAAAAACACAACCCATTCTGACGTCTATGATTTTTCCGTTCATTTCTAGTCTGAATTCTATCACATTGCATTAAATCAGGTGTTTGTTCAGACAACACCACCAGAGGATTAGCAGTTTTGCGCTCCCGCAAACGCCGGTCAATTTGAATAGCCAGCGCCATGGAATCATTCAGACTTGTAGGAATGGAGAAACCCACCATCACATTCTTAATGGCTTCAGAAAGGCCATTTCTGAAATTTGCGGCCAGAGCACACTCATTCCACTGAGTAAGCACGGACCATTTCCAAAATTTTTGGCAATACACTTCAGCTTCATACTGGCCCTGAGAAATAGCCAGCAAGGCTTTTTCTGCCTGAATTTCAAGATTGGGTTCCTCGTAAAGCAATCCGAGCGCCAGAAAAAACGCATCAATATTTGCCAATGCCGGATCTCCTGGCGCTAGCGAGAAGGCCCAATCCTGAGGGTCGCCCCGTAAGAAAGAGATAACAATTTTAACTTGCTGAGCTGAGTCTCCAGATGAACGGGGTCTCAGAGATAGAAACAATTTACAATTATTCCTGAAATTCCTAAACTTGAATCGGACTCCAGAGAACAGTTCAGGAATAGGTATTTTAGGTTCAGACATTGGACTACTGGTAACAAAATCTTGTATGCCCTGCACACGAGCAGCAAGCTGATCCACACTTGTAATCAAGGTCTGGACATTCATGTCTGCAGCAAGCACAAGCCACTCAGAGGTAAAGGGGAGGAACAAAGAGAGGAAAAAAAAAAAAAAACTCAGAATTTCCTTTCTTATTATCCCACTTCTGCAATGCATTAAACATTCAACTTAGGCCTGGCATACTGTTATGACACCAATGGCAGAGGGTCTCAAAAGTACATACCAAGTCTGCAAACATAAAAAACCAGCTCATAGGGCAGTGGTAACTGGGCTAACCGTATATCTAATCCTAGCACCACAAATAGCAGCAGCCGGGGAACGTGCCTACGTTGGTTCTAGACGTCTCGCGCCAGCCGGAGAACTAACTAACCCTAAAAGGGAAAAGATAGACCTTTCTTGCCTCCAGAGAAAAGACCCCAAAAGTTGGATACAAGCCCCCACAAATAATAACGGTGAGGTAAGGAGAAAAGACAAACGTAAGAATGAACTAGATATTTAGCAAAGAGAGGCCCACTGACTAATAGCAGAATATAGTAAGATGACTTATACGGTCAGCAAAAACCCTATCAAAATTTCCACGCTGGATATTCAAGAACCCCCGAACCGTCTAACGGCCCGGGGGGAGAATACCAGCCCCCTAGAGCTTCCAGCAAAATCAGGAATCACATTTAGTACAAGCTGGACAGAAAATAAGAGCCATACAAATAACCAAAAAACAAGGAAGCACGACTTAGCTTAATTTTGCAAGAACCAGGACCAGCAGACAGGAGCAAACAGAAAGGATCTGATTACAACGATGCCAGGCACTGGACTGAGAATCCAGGAAGCTTATATAGCAACACCCCTGGACTAACGACCCAGGTGGGTGCCAAACTGAGAAAGACAATCCCAGAGTCATATCACCAGTGACCACAAGAGGGAGCCAAAAAAGTCTAATTCACAACAGAGGACCAACACAACGACGGCGGTTAGCGAAACGTTGAGCCTTCTCCTGGGACAACGTCAGATTGTCCACTACGTGAGTCCAAATTTGCTGCAACCTGTCCACCACAGAATCCACACCAGGACAGTCAGAAGGCTCAACCTGCCCCGAAGAAAAACGAGGATGAAAACCAGAATTGCAGAAAAAAGGCGAAACCAAAGTAGCCGAACTAGCCCGATTATTAAGGGCGAACTCAGCCAATGGCAAGAAGGTCACCCAATCATCCTGATCAGCAGAAACAAAGCATCTCAGATAGGTTTCCAAAGTCTGGTTGGCTCGTTCGGTTTGGCCATTTGTTTGAGGATGGAAAGCCGAAGAAAAAGACAAATCAATGCCCATCTTAGCACAAAAGGACCGCCAAAACCTAGAGACAAACTGGGAACCTCTGTCCGACACAATGTTCTCCGGAATGCCATGCAAATGAACCACATGTTGAAAAAACAATGGCACCAAATCAGAGGAGGAAGGTAATTTAGGCAAGGGTACCAAATGGACCATCTTAGAAAAGCGATCACAAACCACCCAGATGACAGACATCCTTTGAGAGACAGGAAGATCTGAAATGAAATCCATGGAAACATGCGTCCAAGGCCTCTTCGGGACTGGCAAGGGCAAAAGCAACCCACTGGCACGAGAACAGCAGGGCTTAGACCGAGCACAAGTCCCACAGGACTGCACAAAAGAACGCACATCCCGTGACAAGGAAGGCCACCAAAAGGACCTAGCCACCAAATCTCTGGCCCCAAAAATCCCAGGAAGACCAGCCAACACCGAGCAATGAACCTCAGAAATAACTCTGCTAGTCCATCTATCAGGGACAAACAGTTTCTCTGCTGGACAACGGTCAGGTCTATCAGCCTGAAACTCCTGCAGCACCCGCCGCAAATCAGGGGAGATGGCAGACAGAATTACCCCCTCTTTGAGGATACCAGCCGGCTCAGGGACTCCCGGAGAATCAGGCACAAAACTCCTAGAAAGGGCATCCGCCTTCACATTCTTAGAACCTGGAAGGTATGAGACCACAAAATCAAAACGGGAGAAAAACAGCGACCATCGAGCCAGTCTAGGATTCAACCACTTGGCAGACTCGAGATAAGTCAGATTTTTGTGATCCGTCAAGACCACCACGCGGTGCTTGGCTCCCTCAAGCCAATGTCGCCACTCTTCGAATGCCCACATCATAGCCAGCAGCTCCCGATTGCCAACATCATAATTACGATCAGCAGGCGAAAACTTTCTAGAAAAGAAGGCACATGGCTTCATCACAGAGCCATCAGAACTTCTTTGAGACAAAACAGCCCCTGCTCCAATCTCAGAAACATCAACCTCGACCTGAAAAGGGAGCGAAACATCTGGCTGACGCAACACAGGGGCCAAAGAAAAACGGCGTTTCAGCTCCTGAAAAGCCTCAACGGCCGCAGAGGACCAATTCACCACATCAGCACCTTTCTGTTGTGGTTCTCAATGGCAAGAGAACATAGCCCAGCAAACATAAGAACTAGCTCTTGGAAGGATGGAAACTAAACTGACCATGAACTAAACCTGCCGCACAACTAACAGTAGCCGGGTAGCGTAGCCTGCGTTTTATCCCTAGACGCCCAGCGCCGGCCGGAGGACTAACTAATCCTGGCAGAGGAAAATATTGTCCTGGCTCACCTCTAGAGAAATTTCCCCAAAAGGCAGACAGAGGCCCCCACAAATATTGGCGGTGATTTTAGATGAAATGACAAACGTAGTATGAAAATAGGTTTAGCAAAATTGAGGTCCGCTTACTAGATAGCAGGAAGACAGAAAGGGCACTTTCATGGTCAGCTGAAAACCCTATCAAAACACCATCCTGAAATTACTTTAAGACTCTAGTATTAACTCATAACATCAGAGTGGCAATTTCAGATCACAAGAGCTTTCCAGACACAGAAACGAAACTACAGCTGTGAACTGGAACAAAATGCAAAAACAAACAAGGACTAAAGTCCAACTTAGCTGGGAGTTGTCTAGCAGCAGGAACATGCACAGAAAGGCTTCTGATTACAATGTTGACCGGCATGGAAGTGACAGAGGAGCAAGGCTAAATAGCGACTCCCACATCCTGATGGAAACAGGTGAACAGAGAGGATGATGCACACCAGTTCAATTCCACCAGTGGCCACCGGGGGAGCCCAAAATCCAATTTCACAACAGTACCCCCCCCTCAAGGAAGGGGCACCGAACCCTCACCAGAACCACCAGGGCGATCAGGATGAGCCCTATGAAAGGCACGGACCAAATCGGAGGCATGAACATCAGAGGCAGTCACCCAAGAATTATCCTCCTGACCGTATCCCTTCCATTTGACCAGATACTGGAGTTTCCGTCTGGAAACACGGGAGTCCAAGATTTTTTCCACAACGTACTCCAACTCGCCCTCAACCAACACCGGAGCAGGAGGCTCAACGGAAGGCACAACCGGTACCTCATACCTGCGCAATAATGACCGATGAAAAACATTATGAATAGAAAAAGACGCAGGGAGGTCCAAACGGAAGGACACAGGGTTAAGAATCTCCAATATCTTGTACGGGCCGATGAACCGAGGCTTAAACTTGGGAGAAGAAACCCTCATAGGGACAAAACGAGAAGACAACCACACCAAGTCCCCAACACAAAGCCGAGGACCAACCCGACGCCGGCGGTTGGCAAAAAGCTGAGTCTTCTCCTGGGACAACTTCAAATTGTCCATCACCTGCCCCCAAATCTGATGCAACCTCTCCACCACAGCATCCACTCCAGGACAATCCGAAGATTCCACCTGACCAGAAGAAAATCGAGGATGAAACCCCGAATTACAGAAAAAGGGAGACACCAAGGTGGCAGAGCTGGCCCGATTATTGAGGGCAAACTCCGCTAAAGGCAAAAAAGCAACCCAATCATCCTGATCTGCAGACACAAAACACCTCAAATATGTCTCCAAGGTCTGATTCGTCCGCTTGGTCTGGCCATTAGTCTGAGGATGGAAAACAGACGAGAAAGACAAATCTATGCCCATCCTAGCACAGAATGCTCGCCAAAATCTAGACACGAATTGGGTACCTCTGTCAGAAACGATATTCTCCGGAATACCATGCAAACGGACCACATTTTGAAAAAACAGAGGAACCAACTCGGAAGAAGAAGGCAACTTAGGCAGGGGAACCAAATGGACCATCTTAGAGAAACGATCACACACCACCCAGATGACAGACATCTTCTGAGAAACAGGAAGATCCGAAATAAAATCCATCGAGATGTGCGTCCAGGGCCTCTTCGGAATAGGCAAGGGCAACAACAATCCACTAGCCCGAGAACAACAAGGCTTGGCCCGAGCACAAACGTCACAAGACTGCACAAAGCCTCGCACATCTCGAGACAAGGAAGGCCACCAGAAGGACCTTGCCACCAAATCCCTGGTACCAAAGATTCCAGGATGACCTGCCAACGCAGAAGAATGAACCTCAGAAATGACCTTACTGGTCCAATCATCAGGAACAAACAGTCTACCAGGTGGGCAACGATCAGGTCTATCCGCCTGAAACTCCTGCAAGGCCCGCCGCAGGTCTGGAGAAACGGCAGACAATATCACTCCATCCTTAAGGATACCTGTAGGTTCAGAATTACCAGGGGAGTCAGGCTCAAAACTCCTAGAAAGGGCATCCGCCTTAACATTCTTAGAACCTGGCAGGTAGGACACCACAAAATTAAACCGAGAGAAAAACAACGACCAGCGCGCCTGGCTAGGATTCAGGCGTCTGGCGGACTCAAGATAAATTAGATTTTTGTGGTCAGTCAATACCACCACCTGATGTCTAGCCCCCTCAAGCCAATGACGCCACTCCTCAAAAGCCCACTTCATGGCCAAAAGCTCCCGATTCCCAACATCATAATTCCGCTCGGCGGGCGAAAATTTACGCGAGAAAAAAGCACAAGGTCTCATCACGGAGCAATCGGAACTTCTCTGCGACAAAACCGCCCCAGCTCCGATTTCAGAAGCGTCGACCTCAACCTGAAAAGGAAGGGCAACATCAGGCTGACGCAACACAGGGGCGGAAGAAAAGCGGCGCTAAAGCTCCCGAAAGGCCTCCACAGCAGCAGGGGACCAATCAGCAACATCAGCACCCTTCTTAGTCAAATCAGTCAATGGTTTAACAACATCAGAAAAACCAGCAATAAATCGACGATAAAAGTTAGCAAAGCCCAAAAATTTCTGAAGACTCTTAAGAGAAGAGGGTTGCGTCCAATCACAAATAGCCTGAACCTTGACAGGATCCATCTCGATGGAAGAGGGGGAAAATATATATCCCAAAAAGGAAATCTTTTGAACCCCAAAAACGCACTTAGAACCCTTCACACACAAGGAATTAGACCGCAAAACCTGAAAAACCCTCCTGACCTGCTGGACATGAGAGTCCCAGTCATCCGAAAAAATCAAAATATCATCCAGATACACAATCATAAATTTATCCAAATAATCACGGAAAATGTCATGCATAAAGGACTGAAAGACTGAAGGGGCATTTGAAAGACCAAAAGGCATCACCAAATACTCAAAGTGGCCCTCGGGCGTATTAAATGCGGTTTTCCACTCATCCCCCTGCTTAATTCGCACCAAATTATACGCCCCACGGAGATCAATCTTAGAGAACCACTTGGCCCCCTTTATGTGAGCAAACAAATCAGTCAGCAGTGGCAACGGATATTGATATTTAACCGTGATTTTATTCAAAAGCCGATAATCAATGCACGGCCTCAAAGAGCCATCTTTCTTAGCCACAAAGAAAAAACCGGCTCCTAAGGGAGATGACGAAGGACGAATATGTCCCTTTTCCAAGGACTCCTTTATATATTCTCGCATAGCAGCATGTTCAGGCACAGACAGATTAAATAAACGACCCTTAGGGTATTTACTACCCGGAATCAAATCTATGGCACAATCGCACTCCCGGTGCGGAGGTAATGAACCAAGCTTAGGTTCTTCAAAAACGTCACGATATTCAGTCAAGAATTCAGGAATCTCAGAGGGAATAGATGATGAAATGGAAACCACAGGTACATCCCCATGCGTCCCCTTACATCCCCAGCTTAACACAGACATAGCTTTCCAGTCAAGGACTGGGTTATGAGATTGCAGCCATGGCAATCCAAGCACCAACACATCATGTAGGTTATACAGCACAAGAAAGCGAATAATCTCCTGGTGATCCGGATTAATCCGCATAGTTACTTGTGTCCAGTATTGTGGTTTATTGCTAGCCAATGGGGTGGAGTCAATCCCCTTCAGGGGTATAGGAGTTTCAAGAGGCTCTAAATCATACCCACAGCGTTTGGCAAAGGACCAATCCATAAGACTCAAAGCGGCGCCAGAGTCGACATAGGCATCCGCGGTAATAGATGATAAGGAACAAATCAGGGTCACAGATAGAATAAACTTAGACTGTAAAGTGCCAATTGAAACAGACTTATCAAGCTTCTTAGTACGCTTAGAGCATGCTGATATAACATGAGTTGAATCACCGCAATAGAAGCACAACCCATTTTTTCGTCTAAAATTCTGCCGTTCACTTCTGGACAGAATTCTATCACATTGCATATTCTCTGGCGTCTTCTCAGTAGACACCGCCAAATGGTGCACAGGTTTGCGCTCCCGCAGACGCCTATCGATCTGGATAGCCATTGTCATGGACTCATTCAGACCCGCAGGCACAGGGAACCCCACCATAACATCCTTAATGGCATCAGAGAGACCCTCTCTGAAATTCGCCGCCAGGGCGCACTCATTCCACTGAGTAAGCACAGCCCATTTACGGAATTTCTGGCAATATATTTCAGCTTCGTCTTGCCCCTGAGATAGGGACATCAAGGCCTTTTCCGCCTGAAGTTCAAACTGAGGTTCCTCATAAAGCAACCCCAAGGCCAGAAAAAACGCATCCACATTGAGCAACGCAGGATCCCCTGGAGCCAATGCAAAAGCCCAATCCTGAGGGTCGCCCCGGAGCAAGGAAATCACAATCCTGACCTGCTGAGCAGGATCTCCAGCAGAGCGAGATTTCAGGGACAAAAACAACTTGCAATTATTTTTGAAATTTTGAAAGCAAGATCTATTCCCCGAGAAAAATTCAGGCAAAGGAATTCTAGGTTCAGATATAGGAACATGAACAACAAAATCTTGTAAATTTTGAACTTTCGTGGTGAGATTATTCAAACCTGCAGCTAAACTCTGAATATCCATTTTAAACAGGTGAACACAGAGCCATTCCAGGATTAGAAGGAGAGAGAGAGAGAAAGGCTGCAATATAGGCAGACTTGCAAGAGATTCAATTACAAGCACACTAGAACTGAAAAAAAAAAAAAAATCTTCAGCAGACTTCTCTTTTCTCTCCTTTCTCTGTCAATTAATTTAACCCTTTTTGGCCGGTCAAACTGTTGTGGTTCTCAATGGCAAGAGAACATAGCCCAGCAAACATAAGAACTAGCTCTTGGAAGGATGGAAACTAAACTGACCATGAACTAAACCTGCCGCACAACTAACAGTAGCCGGGTAGCGTAGCCTGCGTTTTATCCCTAGACGCCCAGCGCCGGCCGGAGGACTAACTAATCCTGGCAGAGGAAAATATAGTCCTGGCTCACCTCTAGAGAAATTTCCCCGAAAGGCAGACAGAGGCCCCCACAAATATTGGCAGTGATTTTAGATGAAATGACAAACGTAGTATGAAAATAGGTTTAGCAAAATTGAGGTCCGCTTACTAGATAGCAGGAAGACAGAAAGGGCACTTTCATGGTCAGCTGAAAACCCTATCAAAACACCATCCTGAAATTACTTTAAGACTCTAGTATTAACTCATAACATCAGAGTGGCAATTTCAGATCACAAGAGCTTTCCAGACACAGAAACGAAACTACAGCTGTGAACTGGAACAAAATGCAAAAACAAACAAGGACTAAAGTCCAACTTAGCTGGGAGTTGTCTAGCAGCAGGAACATGCACAGAAAGGCTTCTGATTACAATGTTGACCGGCATGGAAGTGACAGAGGAGCAAGGCTAAATAGCGACTCCCACATCCTGATGGAAACAGGTGAACAGAGAGGATGATGCACACCAGTTCAATTCCACCAGTGGCCACCGGGGGAGCCCAAAATCCAATTTCACAACACCTTTCTTTGTCAAATCAGTCAAAGGTTTAACCACACTAGAAAAATTAGCGATGAAACGACGGTAAAAATTAGCAAAGCCCAGGAATTTCTGGAGGCTCTTCACAGATGTCGGTTGAGTCCAATCATAAATGGCATGAACTTTAACAGGGTCCATCTCGATAGTGGAAGGGGAAAAAATGAAGCCCAAAAAGGAAACCTTCTGAACTCCGAAGAGACATTTAGACCCCTTCACAAACAAGGAATTAGCACGAAGGACCTGGAATACCATTCTGACCTGTTTCACATGAGACTCCCAATCATCCGAAAAGACCAAAATATCATCCAAATATACAATCATGAATCTATCCAGATACTTTCGGAAGATGTCATGCATAAAGGACTGAAACACAGATGGAGCATTTGAAAGCCCGAATGGCATTACCAGGTACTCAAAGTGGCCCTCGGGCGTATTAAATGCTGTTTTCCATTCATCACCCTGTTTAATACGCACAAGGTTATACGCCCCTCGAAGATCTATCTTGGTGAACCAACTAGCCCCCTTAATCCGAGCAAACAAATCAGACAGCAGAGGCAAAGGGTACTGAAATTTGACCGTGATTTTATTGAGAAGGCGGTAATCTATACAGGGTCTCAGAGAACCATCCTTCTTGGCCACAAAAAAGAACCCTGCTCCCAACGGTGATGAAGACGGGCGAATATGCCCTTTCTCCAAGGACTCCTTTATATAATTCCGCATAGCAGCGTGCTCTGGCACAGATAAATTGAAAAGTCGGCCCTTAGGAAACTTACTACCAGGAATCAAATTTATAGCACAATCACAATCCCTATGAGGGGGTAGGACACTGGATTTGGGCTCATCAAATACATCCTGGTAATCCGACAGAAACTCAGGGACTTCAGAAGGAGTGGAAGCAGAAATTGACACCAATGGAACATCGCCATGTACCCCTTGACAACCCCAACTAGACACAGACATTGATTTATTCAGACCAGCAGGCGTGGGGAACCCCACCATAACATCCTTAAGGGCTTCAGAAAGACCCTTTCTAAAAATTGCTGCCAGGGCACACTCATTCCATTGAGTAAGCACAGACCATTTTCTAAACTTCTGACAATATATCTCCGCATCATCCTGACCCTGACACAAAGCTAGCAAGATTTTCTCTGCCTGATCCACTGAATTCGGTTCGTCATAAAGCAATCCAAGCGCCAGAAAAAACGCATCTACATTAAGCAATGCAGGATCTCCTGGTGCAAGGGAGAATGCCCAGTCTTGAGGGTCGCTACTCAACAAAGAAATAATAATTTTTACTTGCTGAATGGGGTCACCAGAGGAGCGGGGTCTCAAAGCAAGAAACAGTTTACAATTATTTTTGAAATTCAGAAACTTAGATCTATCCCCGGAAAACAAATCAGGAATTGGAATTCTAGGCTCTAACATCGGATTCTGAACTACATAATCTTGAATGCTTTGTACTCTTGCAGTGAGATGATCCACACAAGAGGACAGACCTTGAATATCCATATCTACACCTGAGTCCTGAACCACCCAGAGATTAAGGGGAAAAGAGAGACAAAACACACTGCAAAGAAAAAAAAATGGGTTCAGAACTTCTCTTATCCCTCTTTTGAGATGCATTAACACTTTGTGGGACAGCTGTACTGTTATGGACCTGGTGGTTAGGAGCACCCGGAATGACCTGATGAGCAAACTAGTAATCGGAACAAGCTCTGGGAAAGTGGGAACTCTGCTGACCGCAAACCCTACTCCTATCACACAAACTAGAAATAGCCGTGGAGCGTACCTAACTCTCCCTAGACGCCTCTTCACAGCCTAAGAGCTAACTACCCCTAAAGATAGAAATAGAAGCCTAACCTTGCCTCAGAGAAATTCCCCAAAGGTAAAGGCAGCCCCCCACATATATTGACTGTGAGTTAAGAGGAAAGTCACAAACACAGGAATGAAACAGGTTTTAGCAAAGGAGGCCAGACTTCACTAAAATAGTCAGAGGATAGCAAAGGGAACTTATGCAGTCAGCACAAAAGACTACAAAAAAACACGCAGAGTAAGCAAAAAGACTCCCCACACCGACTCACGGTGTGGAGGTGCCACTCTGCACCCCAGAGCTTCCAGCTAGCAAGGGAATATCATGATAGCAAGCTGGACTGGAAATTAGCAGTACTAAGAAATATATTCAGGAAGCAGTAACAACAAATGAACTAGCAAAGACTTAGCTTCTGCTGGAGTAGACAGGTCCTCAGAGAAGTCCAAGAGAGATCTGAACCAATACTGAAACATTGACAGCTGGCATCAAGTAACGATCTGAGTGGAGTTAAATAGAGAAGCCAGCAAGCAATAAACGAGAGCAGCTCACAAAGCCAACCTCAGTGACCAGCAGTTCCGCTCAAAGCCACCAGAGGGAGCCCAAGAGCAGAACTAACCAAAGTACTATTCATGACCACAGGAGGGAGTCCGAGAACGGAATTCACAACAGCCCATTAGATCACAGTATAGTTTCTGTGGCACAAAATGACTGACAGATATACCACAGACACGACTGGTACAGATGCACAGATTTGGCAATATTATTCTCCCTTTATTTTTATTTTTTTATATGGGAAACTAGTGATCAAATCAGGCCCACTAGATCACAGTATAGTTTCTATGGCACAAAATGACTGACAGAGATACCACAGACACGACTGGCACAGATGCACAGATTTGGCAATATTATTCTCCCTTTATTTTTACTTTTTTATATGGGAGACAAGTGAATAAATCAGGCTCAATGTATGACAGTATAGTTTCTGTGGCACAAAATGACTGACAGAGAAACCACAGACATGACTGGCACAGATGCACAGATTTGGCAATATTATTCACCCTTTATTTTAATTTTTTTTTTGGGGGAGACTAGTGAATAAATCAGGCCCGCTATATCACATTATAGTTTCTGTGGCACAAAATGACTGACAGAGATACCACAGACAGGACTGGCGCAGATGCACTGATTGGCAATGTAAATCTCCCTTTTAAGGTGTGGGACAGTGCAGAAAAATACAGGCCCACTGTTTTACACTACACAGTTTTAGGGGCAGAAAGTGGCTTGAAGATATATATAGACATATATATATATATATATATATATATATATATATATATATATATATATATATATATACTGTATATATATGTATATAAAAAAAAAATACTACAATTACTATCTCCCAACAATAATCTCAGAAAAGTATGGCAGGCAGCAATAAAAGGGACTGCTGCACACAAAAAGTGTGGACAAACAAGCAAGATAGCTGTGCAGAAAGGAAGGAGCAGCAGGATTTGTGCTTTGAAAAAAGCAGTTGGTTTGCACAGCGGCGTACACACAGCAACGCAGCTATCAGGGAGCCTTCTAGGGCAGCCCTATAAGCTACAGAGCTGATGAAGAAAAATCTAGCCTCCACTGTCTCTGCAAAGAAAAGGTGGTGTTGGACAGTGGAAATCGCTACAGCACAAGCGGTTTTGGGGGTTAATTTACCCTGCCTAACGCTATCTCTGCTTTTGACGAAGTGGCAGCAACCTCTCCCTATGCTCAGATTGGCAGCAGTAAGATGGCGGTCGGCGGGAACGCCCCTTTATAGCCCCTGTGATGCCGCAGAAAGCAAGCCAATCACTGCCATGCCCTTCTCTAAGATGGTGGGGTCCGAGACCTATGTCATCACGCTGCCCACACTCCGCGTCCACCTTCATTGGCTGAGAAAAGGCTCTGAAAGCGTCATACGAAACGCGACTTTGGCGCGAAGGTCGCTGACCTCGTGGCCGATCCCACGCTGGGATCGGGTTAAGTTTCACGAAACCTGACTTTGCCAAAAGTCGGCGACTTTTGAAATTGTTCGATCCATTTCGCTCAACCCTACCGAGGACCAGCTGACGGTACTGGAACTCAGATAGGCAGCAGAAGGTACACATGAAAAAAAAATATTGCAAGGCCGTGAGCCGGCCGCAATTACCGAAACCCACAGTCCTACAGGGGGTGCTTGTCCTATTGGCACTACGGAACCAGCCTTCATTGCCATATCCCGCAGCTCACATAGGAAGCACCTAAACTGCAAGCACCATAGAGTCGCCTAACCCGACCGCAGCACGACAGGATAACGTATTGGAGGCAAAGTGACATTGACACTACCTGGAAACAGCTGGTGTGCTGGAACCAGGCTTGGCAGGAGGGAGTACCCATGCCAAAGACACTGCTGGGAAACAGCTGGCGGTGCTGGAACCCAGGGTAAAAACTAGAGACAGAGTGTAGCCAGAGGCCTAATTTGAGCAAGTTTAAAATCAGTAGTAGTGTGAATGTGGACAGAGCAATAGAAATTGCTGGACACACAGCAGGGGATCAGCTGATGTTACGGAACCCCAATAACATGGCAGCAAGTGTTGACTCTGCAGATGGCACTTCTGAGCAGCAACTGGCAGTGTTGGAGCCCAGGCATAACAGGAGAAACAGAGTGTAGGCCGAGGCCTAATTGGAGCAAGTTTAATATCTGTAGTAGTGTGAATGTGGTGGGAGCAGGAGAAATTGCCGCACACGCAGCAGAGGATCAGCTGACTTACTAAACCCCAATAACACTGGAGCATGTGTTGACTGTGCAGACGGCCCTTCTGAGCAGCAACTAGCAGTGTTGGAGCCCAGGGATTACAGGAGAAACAAAGTATAGGCCGAGGCCTAATTGGAGGAAGTTTAATATCTGTTGTAGTGTGAGTGTGGACAGAGCAGGAGAAATTGCCGGATACACAGCAGGGGATCAGCTGACATTACTGAACCCCAATAACACGGCAGCAAGTGTTGACTGTGCAGACGGCACTTCTGAGCAGCAACTGGCAGTGTTGGAGCCCAGAGATTACAGGAGAAACAGAGTGTAGGCCGAGGCCTAATTGGAGCAAGTTAAATATCTGTTGTAGTGTGAGTGTGGACGGAGCACGAGAAATTGCCGGATACACAGCAGGGGATCAGCTGAAGTTACTGAACCCCAATAACATGGCAGCAAGTGTTGACTGTGCAGACGGCACTTCTGAGCAGCAACTGGCAGTGTTGGAGCACAGGGATTACAGAAGAAACAGAGAGTAGGCCGAGGCCTAATTGGAGCAATTTTAATAGCTGTTGTAGTGTGAATGTGGACAGAGAAGGCAAAATTGTCAGATACACAGCAGGGGATCAGCTGACGTTACTGAACCCCAATAACACTGGAGCATGTGTTGACTGTGCAGACAGCACTTCCGAGCAGCAACTGGCGGTCTTGGAGCCCAGGGATTACAGGAGAAACAGAGTGTAGGCCGAGGCCTAATTGGAGCAAGTTTAATATCTGTTGTAGTGTGAGTGTGGACGTATCAGGAGAAATTGCCGGATACACAGCAGGGGATCAGCTGAAGTTACTGAACCCCAATAACACGGCAGCAAGTGTTGACTGTGCAGACGGCACTTCTGAGCAGCAACTGGCGGTGTTGGAGCCCAGGGATTACATTTCAGGTGGTAGAAACATGAACACAACAGGAGACCTGGATACTGTTGCCAACCAATTATTTAATCTGGAAGAGGACTGGCAAATTCCTGCGAGATCCAGGCCTTATTTATTTTCAGAAAAGTAAGCTGGTCAACGTTATCGGAGGATAGTCGCATGCGACGGTCTGTTAGTACACCACCTGCGGCACTAAAGACGCGTTTCGATAATACACTAGCAGCAGGGCAAGCCAGCACCTCCAATGCATACTGGCTAAGCTCTGGCCGTGTATCCAGCTTTGACACCCAAAACTTGAAGGGGAAGAGCTGTGTGGGAGTACACTGAGAGGGGAAGACATGTAGACTGTCACAATCTGATGGAAACGTTGCCTCCTGCTGACTGGAGCCATCTGTGATGGTGTAGACATTTGTGGCGGGGACACAAAACTTTGCCACATTTGGGCCATACTGGTCTTTCCTTGTTCTGAGGCGCTGTTTCTGCTTCCTCTTTGTGCAGAGCTTCCTCCACTGCCTCGACGCACTGAGCTGCTTTGTAAAGCACTAGCAGCACTGCTCTCGGGTGGAATGGAGAACATGATGGAATGCACCAGTGTGTCTTAGTACTCCCGCATTTTACGCTCCCGGTTCAACGGTGTTATGAGGCTTTGTAAGTTGTCCCAGTAGCGAGGATCTAGGAGGGTGTACACCCAATAGTCAGTCGTGTTGAGAATGTTGGCGATGCGGCAGTCGTTTCTCAGGCACTGCAGCATGAAATCAACCATGTGCTGCAGACTGCCAACTGGCCAAGAAACGCTGTCCCGTGCTTGAGATGTGATCTCTTCCTGCTCTGCATCACCCCACCCTCGCTCTACATACTGACTACTAGAGCATTGTGTAGCTCCCTCCTCTGGACAAATGTTTTCCTCCTCCATTGACTCCTCCTCATTCTCCTCACAAAGTGTCCCCTGCCTAGGCCTTTGTGAGGAACGACGTTGCGCAGACTGTCCAGAAGCAGATGGCATTTGTGACTCCTCATCCTCCACCTCTTCCACAACCTCCTCCCTTAGTGCTTGCAGTGTTTTTTCAAGCAGGCAGATAAGGGGGATAGTCATGCTGACTAATGCAACATCTGCACTCGCCATCCGCGTGGAATCATCGAAGGCATGAAAAACGTGGCACATGTCCTTCATTTAGGCCCACTCAGTGGTCGTGAAGTGAGAAAGGTGCGCAGTGCGACTTGTTTGCGCCTGATGCATCTGGTACTCCATTACTGCTGCCTGCTGCTCACACAATTGCTCCAACATATGTAAGGTTGTATTCCACCTGGTGGGTAGGTCACATATGATGCGATGTTCCGGAAGGCGGAATCGGCGCTGCAGAGCTGCAATGCGCGATCTTGCCATGCTGGAACGCCGCAAATGAGCGCACTCTAGGCGGACCTTGTGCAGCAGGTCATCAAGATCCGGATAGTCCCTCAAAAAACTCTGCATGACCAAGTTGAGCACATGTGCCAGACATGGGATGTGAGTGAGGTTGCCTAGGCCCAGAACTGCCACCAGATTTCGGCCATTGTCACACACTACCATGCCTGGTTGGAGATTCGCTGGCACAAACCACACATCGCTCTCCTGCTTGATGGCATTCCAGAGCTCCTGCACTGTGTGGCTTTGATTCCCCAAAGAAATTAATTTCAATACAGCCTGTTGACATTTGGCCACAGTTGTGCTCATATCGGTTGTAACAGGTAAGCGTTCATTGCTCAAGGTGGAGGTAGACCGTGACGGCTCCTGCAGCGCTGATTCAGAGGAAATGGAGTATGAGGAGTCAATGTGAACAGACTGGTTTCTTGCAATCCTTGGAGTTGGCAGAACACGTACAGCACCACTCTCAAGCTCTGTACCTGGCTCCACAACATTTACCCAATGGGCAGTGAGGGAAAGTTATCGTCCCTGTCCATGGTTACTGTTACACGCATCGGTGGTCAGGTGGACCTTGCTACTGACGGCGTTTAGAAGTGCATGTTTAATGTTTCCCTCCACATGCTTTTGCAGGGCAGGGATGGCTTGCCTGCTGAAATAAATGTGGCTGGGCACGTTGTATTGTGGGACTTACAATGCCATGAAGTTACAGAAGGTGTCAGTCTCCACCAGCCTGAATGAGAGCATTTCAAGGGACAGTAGTTTTGCAATGCCAGCATTCAGAGCCTGTGCTCGGGGGTAATTTGCTGAGTATGGGTGCCTTTTCTCCCATACCTGTGCTACCGATGGCTGTAGACTGGCCTGGGAATGTGAGGATGACAGGGAACATGGTGCTGTGGGTGTAATTACACTCTGTCTCTGTCCACAAGTGCCAGAGGTTCTTCCATGGTGATCCTGTGAGGAATCTGAACCAGCTGTGTGTGAGCTGGAGGAAGAGGCTACAACACGAGCTGAAGAGGTGGTAGGGTTGGCCTAAGTCTTCAGTGTGTCTTTGTAACTCCACCACGTGCTTGGTCCGCACATGTTTCCACATATTTGTGGTATTGAGGTTGCTGACACTTTTCTCTCTTTTGACTTTCTGATTACACAGCTTGCATTTGACAAAGGAAATGTCATCTGCAACTGTGTCAAAAAAGGACCAGGCACTGCAAGTCTTGGGAGCGCCCGTTTTCGGTTTTGGAAGAGGAAAGCTCCAAATGGATGCTGAAGTGGAGGCTACAGGCAACCCAGTCTGCCCCCTCCCTCTCCCTCCTTTTTGGGCCATTCAGAGAATCTCTTCCTCAGAACTGCTCCCACCACCTTCCTGTACCTCACGCCAAGATGGGTCAAGGACCTTAGCCTCTACACTACCCTCTTCCAATGACTGCTTCTCCTGGGTAGTCTTGGCAGCACAGTACGCACCAGAAAGTGGCACCTGAGTCTCATCATCCAATGTGTACTGAGGTGTGCTGACCATAGGCCCTGGCCTACCCGCCTCTTCAGATTCAGAGAGACAAAGCAGTTGCCCATCACTGCATACTGTCTCTTCTTCAATTTCTCGAATGCTGCTTGGCTGGCCCCCTCTTTCCAAGCCAAGAGATTCAGAAAGCAGAAGTACAGATTGCTCCTGTCCAGGGCTCTCTGACTGCCTGGGCAATTTGGCAGGTGGTGAAGAGACAGATGGGTGCTCTTCAGTGTTCTGGACCTGAGAGGATGTGGCACTAATTGAAGTCGATGTGTTAGCTGCCATCCATCCGACAACAGCTTCAATTTGTTCATCCCGCAGCAGTGGGGTACGGCGAGCTCATACAAAGCTGCGCATAAAGGACTGTTCACTGGTAAAACTGGGAGATGCTGAGTCACTGGTGCCCGCTGCAGGCACAGAATCTCCACGTCCTCTTCCTGCAGAAACTCCACGCCCACGACCACGTGCCTTACTCTCTGCCTTCTTCATCTTGGTAGACTGATAAAGATAGGCTGAAAAGTAGTAAGGGCTTAGTGTACTTATTCCTGAACAGCTGCTAACAGGTATAAGAAACACTAATTTTATAAAGTGTGGACTAGACTTTAATATGAGCTAATATGACCTACACAACTGTAAAGTGGAGTGTTTAGTGAACTTTATTAACTTTTTGCTTTTTTCACAAAAAGACACTGGATGTGCCCAAAGATGTAAAACCAATAGTCTCACAAACTTTTTGTAGCTATTACAATGCAGGAAGGTAACCTACAATGCAATAGTTGAGGCTCCAAAAAAACGCTAATACTAATCTGGCTGGGGCGGCAGGGCACAAGGCTGCAGAAAGGCTCCTCTATCTACTCCTATATATTGTGTGCACGCAATCTAGCTGGATACGGATGGAAACACACTAATAGGAGAAATCAGGAAAAATGGGCAGCTGCACTAATGCAAAAAAGGACAATTGAACAGTATGAGGCAGTGACACACGCTGAGCGGACTACAACCAGATGTGGCTGCAGAACAGACTACAGCATGAGCTGCACTCACACACAGAGACCTTGCAGACAGCCGTGAACAGCGCTGCAAGGCTGCAGAAAAGCTCCTCTATCTACTCCTATATATTGTGTGCACGCAATCTAGCTGGATACGGATGGAAACACACTAACAGGAGAAATCAGGAAAAATGGGCAGCTGCACTAATGGAAAAAAGCACAATTGAACAGTATGAGGCAGTGACGCACGCTGAGCGGACTACAACCAGATGTGGTAGCAGAACATACTACAGCGTGAGCTGCACTCACACACAGACACCTTGCAGACAGCTGTGAACAGCTCTGCAAGGCAAAAAAAACTTCTCACACAGCGGTTGCTAAAGTAGCCTGGGTAAAGCACAATGAAGCAAATCGCTATCTCAAACTGGCCCTCAGTCAGAACAGAGTCCTGTCCCTAACTGAATTCACAGCAGAGTGAACCCAAAATGGCGGCGGCGGCTTTTATAGTGCATCATGACATCATTTCAGCAGCCAGTCACAGCCATGCCATTACTTACGTACCTAACATGCATAACAGGATGTGCCCACACTTCTTAGGATTCCTCATTGGCTGAATCAAATTAAACTGGGTCATTGCATTATGGGAACTTCCGATTCCGGTATTCGATATACTGAAAATATCGGAACTCCGATACAGCGAATATTGACTGATTCCCGATATTTGCAGTATCGGAATGCTCAACACTAGTGTTGATATTCTTAGACCTGATCTGCTTCATCCAATAAGCATTCAAGTTTACACAGTTTGGAGGTGGAAAATTTGTATAAAAATGATATAGTCAAAACACTCCCTTTTCTTATAATTGAGGTCCCAGTGTGTTATATAACAGAAAGTTTCCTGGTGCTGTTGTCTAGTATATAGCAGAAAGTTTGCTGTCATAATGAATAAATGCTGTCATAAACAATCTGTTGGTCCATATATGACAGATTACTCCTCTGGCCACTTATGCAGAGCCAAATCTCTTAGTGAAGGGCTGAATTATAAAAATGCAAATAGGGAAATTACATTTGGGCATTTACCACTTGAGTGACTGTCATAGGTAATACCAGAAAGATGATCTTTATGGAGGCAAGAGCTCCAATTAGGAAAATGGGACACTCTCACAGTGACGACACCCCCTGAGGAAGCGACATTGATGAGAAACACGTGTTGGGGAGTGCGGCCATGGAGCAGACAGGACTATCTCACACAATGGGTAAATAACCTCTTATACCTCTTCTTATGTATTGGAGAGGTAATAAAAATAACTATTTATTACCTTTCCAATACATAATACGTCCAGAATTAACCTGTTATTACTTTCTAACAGATATTAAGCTATTGTTTTACTATCTAAACCTTTTTCTATCTATGGATTACATGAATTACTGACATCAGATTACTCATATGTCTCTTTTTGAAACTGCAGCGTCTTTCATTGTACATATTTTACTTATCATGTCCTGATCTGATTCTTGGTCAAAACATTTTACCTTGGAATTACATCACAATTGTACCTATTAGGGTTGAGCGACTTTTATTTTTATAGGATAGGGTCGGGTTTCATGAAACCCGACTTTCTCAAAAGTCGGGTTGAGTGAAATCAGCCGATCCTATAAAAAAGTCGGGGTCGGGGTCGGCCGAAACACAAAACCCAATGCAGTACAATGCAGTGCAATGGGATACTATGGTTCCCAGGGTCTGAAGGAGAGGAAACTCTCCTTCAGGCCCTGGGATCCATATTAATGTGTAAAATAAAGAATCAAAATAAAAAATATTGACATACTCACCCTCGGAAGCGCCCTGGTACTAACCGGCAGCCTTCCTTCCTAAGAATGAGCGCATGAATGACCAGCGGTGACGTCGCGGCTTGTGATTGGTCGTGTGAGCGGTCACATGGGCGGTCACGCGACCAATCACAAGCCGTGACGTCATCTAAGGTCCTTCACACGCTCATTCTTAGGAAGGAAGGCTGCCGGATAGAAGCAGGGCGCGTCCGAGGGTGAGTATATTCCTATTAGGTATATACTCACCCTCGGATGCGCCCTGCTTCTTTCCGGCAGCCTTCCTTCCTAAGAATGAGCGAGTGAAGGACCTTAGATGACGTCACGGCTTGTGATTGGTCGCGTGACCGCCCATGTGACCGCTCACGCGACCAATCACAAGCCGCGACGTCACCGCAGGTCATTCACGCGCTCATTCTTAGGAAGGAAGGCTGCCGGTTAATACCAGGGCACGTCCGAGGGTGAGTATATCAATATTTTTTATTTTGATTCTTTATTTTACACTTAAATATGGATTCCGATACCGATTCCCGATATCGCAAACATATTGGAACTCGGTATCGGAATTCCGATACCAGATTCAGAAGATCGCCGACCTCATGGCCGACCCCACACAGGGGTCGGGTCGGGTTTCATGAAACCCGACTTTGCCAAAAGTCGGCGACTTCTGAAAATGGCCGACCCGTTTCGCTCAACCCTAGTACCTATAATTATGTATTGATATATTTTTTTTCTTTTGTAACCAATTAACTTTGATATTCTTTTAGCCTATTCAGACTCTAAGTCCTCCTTATAACAAATGTGAATTTAAGTCGTTGCAATATATAGGTGCATTTAATATGTGGCACTGGTATCTGTATGTAAAAATAAATCACATTGTAATGCTTCCATAATATTAAGCATTTCTTTACTCATTATATAAAATATCTCTGTGCATGAGAAATTAAATGGAAAAACATCATATTAAAGCAGGTGAGTGTTATTAGAAAGGTAGATACTGGAGATTGCAGTTTCCAGTGATGAAACTAAAGGGTCTAAATAGCTACATAGCTAGCATTTGTACCCAGGACATAGGTGACACATAGAGGACAGGGGTTAAAATTGTAATAGATTTTGACTTTTAGTTCAGGAGCCTTTCTCCACTTCCTTATAGTAAGAAATATTTGCCAGACTGCTCTATGACAAATAGCGTTACAGGAAACATAAAAATAAAATATGTCATTTTGAAAATTTGAGTTTTGCATAGTGACCTTTGTACATATTGTATATAAAGCATGACGTGCAACATACATGACACGTGAAGTTAATAAATACTCCCTTGAGGAAAATAGTAAGAATGATGATACAAAAATGACAATCCCATAGCAGTTCCACTATAACAATATTTGGTTTAGATCTTTGTAGTTTTATCTTCAAAAAATTAGAAAAAAAGTTTTTTGTATTCTATGAGAACACCTTAACTATAGTTTGAGAATTGTGTACAAGAGCATACAACTTCAAAGGATACATACATTTTTGAAGTTTTTCTGTGAAACTAGGTAAAGCTGTATGAATGCTTAAAGCATGTATGAAACAAACTTCAAACATCCTTTCATATGTATCCTTTGAACTGAAGAAAGGTGAAATGTTATGTTTATTAATATTATTGTGATCATGATCATCAATTTATCATAAAGATGTAATATTTTTACCAATACATACAAGGTTATGCAGCATGTGAAAATAATTATAATAAATATTGTATAAAATCTTTTAGGCAACTGTAGGTTGGACTATAGCATGATGCTCTGTGTGGCATCATAAAATGTAGAACATGTACTGTGCAATAGTGAGAACATACAGTTGTAGCCAAAAGTATTGACACCCCTGCAATTCTGTCAGATAATACTCAGTTTCTTCCTGAAAATGATTGCAAACACAAATTCTTTGGTATTATTATCTTCATTTAATTTGTCTTAAATGAAAAAAACACAAAAAAGAATTGTCCTAAAGTCAAATTGGATATAATTAAACACCAAACATAAAAAAGGGGTGGACAAAAGTATTGGCACTGTTCGAAAAATCATGTGATGCTTCTCTAATTTGTGTAATTAACAGCACCTGTAACTTACCTGTGGCACCTAACAGGTGTTGGCCATAACTAAATCACACTTGCTGCCAGTTGACATGGATTAAAGTTGACTCAACCTCTGTCCTGTGTCCTTGTGTGTGTACCACATTGAGCATGGAGAAAAGAAAAAAGACCAAAGAACTGTCTGAGGACATGAGAAACCAAATTGTGAGGAAGCATGAGCAATCTCAAGGCTGCAAGTCCATCTCCAAAGACCTTAATGTTTCTGTGCCTACCGTGCACAGTGTCATCAAGAAGTTTAAAGCCCATGGCACTGTGGCTAACCTCCCTAGATGTGGACGGAAAAGAAAAATTGACAAGAGATTTCAACGCCAGATTGTGCGGATGTTGGATAAAGAACCTCGACTAACATCCAGACAAGTTCAAGCTGCCCTGCAGTCTGAGGGTACAACAGTGTCAACCCGTACTATCCGTCGGCATCTGAATGAAAAGGGACTGTATGGTAGGAGACCCAGGAAGACCCCACTTTTTACCCCGAGACATAAAAAAGCCAGGCTGGAGTTTGCCAAAACTTACCTGAAAAAGCCTAAAATGTTTTGGAAGAATGTTCTCTGGTCAGATGAGACAAAAGTAGAGCTTTTTGGGCAAAGTCATCAACATAGAGTTTACAGGAGAAAAAAAGAGGCATTCAAAGAAAAGAACACAATCCCTACAGTCAAACGGCGGAGGTTCCCTGATGTTTTGGGGTTGCTTTGCTGCCTCTGGCACTGGACTGCTTGACCGTGTGCATGGCATTATGAAGTCTGAAGACTACCAACAAATTTTGCGGCATAATGTAGGGCCCAGTGTGAGAAAGCTGGGTCTCCCTCAGAGGTCATGGGTCTTCCAGCAGGACAATGACCCAAAACACACTTCAAAAAGCACTAGAAAATGGTTTGAGAGAAAGCACTGGAGACTTCTAAGGTGGCTAGCAATGAGTCCAGACCTGAATTCCATAGAACATCTGTGGAGAGATCTAAAAATGGCAGTTTGGATAAGGCACCCTTCAAATATCAGGGACATGGAGCAGTTTGCCAAAGAAGAATGGTCTAAAATTCCAGCAGAGCATTGTAAGAAACTCATTGATGGTTACCAGAAGCGGTTGGTCGCGGTTATTTTGGCTAAAGGTTGTGCAACCAAGTATTAGGCTGAGGGTGCCAATACTTTTGTCTGGCCCATTTTTGGAGTTTTGTGTGAAATGATCAATGTTTTGCTTTTTGCTTCATTCTCTTTTGTGTTTTTTCATTTAAGACAAATTAAATGAAGATAATAATACCAAAGAATTTGTGATTGCAATCATTTTCAGGAAGAAACTGAGTATTATCTGACAGAATTGCAGGGGTGTCAATACTTTTGGCCACAACTGTAGAGAACACTTTGTTTACACTGAAACCAATTCTCTAGAGGATATTCTTTTCTGAATTGTTCAAATAAAACAATGCTTCACCAGAAAGTAGGGAATTCATGTTGGAGCTAAATTAAAAAATGTCATTATTTTAGAATATTATATTTCATTTGCATTAACGTTTTAACAGAAGCATAATTTTATATTTATACAACTACAGCAACCTTCACTTAACATTCAAACCCATGTATAATTATTCTTAAAATGGCTGTCTCACAATTAGTACTTATCCACAGTATCAAATATAATGGCCTAAGGTAATAATTTACAGTAGCACATCTACATGTCCTATATTTCTAATCTTAAACCAACATGTTTAATTTGCTTCCAATCTGCAACAATGATAAGTATTTCCATTTTTATGACATCTACCTCTTACAGGCGTACTGTTAGTGATCACCTGGCAACTATAAAATGGCAACCATGGACAAGCTTTGCTGTGGCTATTTCAACTATCAGGTACTAGTGAAGCCCTGACCTTCAACCTTAAATACTTGCACAGGGATGTGGTTTTACACAGGGTCCCTGGGCTAATTCCTCAGAGAAGCCAGGAGGTACAGATAGGGACAAAATTGTCAGGCAGGAGAATTGTCAGAACTGAGTCGAGATTCAACTGGAATCACAAGAGCTTAGACATAAAGGGATTCATCAGGTGGTAATCTAACTAAAACGGCCACTGTATAGCATAATTTCAGGTGCTTAAATAGCTTAAAGTCTTGTCAAGTTTTAAAAGAATGGAACAAACACTAACAGAGGTTAACTCCTGAGCTCCTAGCCTGGATGATACTACACATCCTAGAGAACACAGTACCAGTCTTTTACAAAGATACCAGTTCAATATTTTTTATATAATGTACCCATATACTATTGACTCATCATAATATGACAAATAAAGAGAACTAGAGTCTATATTGCTAAAAGGGATTTTAAATTTTATTAAGATACAAGGTTACAATAACAAAAAATAATATGTTTATATTATATTTTTATATATATTTGTATAATTATTTTTTGTTATTGTAATCTTGTATCTTAATAAAATTTAAAAACCCTTTTAGCATAATAGACTCTGGTTCTCTTTATTTGTCACAGTACTAGCCTTGTTGCCCTGTGCCACAGTACTGTGCTTCCGAGCAACAAAAGTAGAAACAGGGTGAGAGAGCGGTTACCAATATAGATATCACCGTACCTCTTCTTACCCTTAATATGATGCCTCCAGACCATTACAGCCAGGCTTAGTAGCAAAATATCGATTGAATCTTCTGATGAGGTTAATGTCATTGATAATACAAGCCAACACCAAAGATTAATTCACTGGCCCATAACTTTTCCAATGAACAAGTTTTTGCTGGAATCCTCTCACAACCCGAGAGTCAAGGATTTTTTGTTCCTCTTACTCAAGACTGACTCTAACCAGGACAGGAGAAGGAGGATTACTGACAACATGAATAGGGGATCGGTGCATCTTGAGCAGATATTTAAGAAATACAGTTGGGTAGGGGCTGAATGGATCCAATCGGATGGGTTTGAGGCATCTTGGCATGTACACAAGTTTAAAAAGTAAGCACATATACCCTATGCTCCTTTGCTATGGAAAGTCACCAAAAATACCTGACTACAAGTCAAATAGTATTATTAATCTTAGGGTGGCTTGTGAGTACTAAATCATGGGAATCCTCTGGGGAAGAATCAGAAGTACCCTATAAACAAAGGCCACCTGTTTCAGCCAAAATCAATTGACTTGGGTAACTTTCATCTACTGTGTATGTGGGTCTTAGGCTCTACAAGTAATTTAAAATATTTTTACAGTTTTGGATAATGCTGTAATCTGTTTCCTTGTTTTCTTTATGTGTCTAGTAATTCTTAACGTGCATTTATACTGCAGAAATATTGCATTTTATCACTAGTGGTGATCAAATGACGGTAAGAAAGAGATCCCCAAATAGTACTTATGTGTAAAATGTCACTTTTATTAATAAACCTTAAAAAGCAAGAAATCTCATTAAAATAGGGTGCTAGGTCCTATGATGAGGGACTTCATTACCATAGGGTATTCCACGCCTCCCGAAGAAGCAGTGCAAAACACGCGTCGGGGCAGAGGGACGCCGAGAGGATTCCACGTGGCTGCACATCAGGTAGTAAAACAGTTCTATATTCATTACTGTTTGAGCTTTGACATTGCACTATTCAGTAGATACAGGCGCAGGGGAATGAATACAGATATGTCCTTCTATGTAGGAATGCCAAGAAGGTTCACTTGTGGCACTTGCATATACCCCATGTTAATGGGGGATTTTTTGCTCAAGCATTTAGTGATATTTTTTCCATTGTTCATGCAGCCAATGTTTTGGAATACCCTATGGTAATGAAGTTCCTCATCATAGGACCTAGCACCCTTTTTTAATGTAATTTCTTGTTTTTTAAGGTTTATTAATAAAAGTGACATTTTACACATAAGTACTATTTGGGGATCTCTTTCTTACTGTCATTTGATCACCACTAGTGATAAGTTGTTGAACATAGTAGTACATAACCCGCAATGTGATGGGAGATATAATTTCGGGCATCTTGTTGTGAATGCAGAAAAGAAATATTGCATTGCAAGGAATTCAACTTTCCCAATAATAATTAGGAGTAAACAGTCTGTACATCACCTGATGAACGAGCAAAATACTTGTTCATTAGGTGAAATGATCATTTGATCTGAACAAAAGATCATTATTCTTAACAGCACATTGTCCTGTTTAAACAGGACATGTGTTCTGCTGAGAACAATGGCTTCTTATGCTCAAAGAAAGATCAGCTATAAATCTTTCTGTGCACATCTTAAGGTTGTCCTACCTATCTAAACAGTCGATTAAACATGTTCAATGGTCATTTAATGCTACTGGTTGGCTGATGTAAAGACAGCTTTAGACTATTCCTTTGTTCATCTTACTTATTTTTCAATTCAATGCAATTCTTGTGTATGTGAGAACAATGCAAGTGGATGTTTCTCCTTTAAGCATCAATTATGCAGATGTAGCTGTAGGAAAAAAATCTGAGATGTTGAAACATACAGACAATGTGGATTTACAAGTATAAAGTATTTCTTTGAACAGATGGGAAGGAGTAGGATGGAGATTGAAAATAATCTTTTGACATGAAAAATGAATTCCCATTATCATTTCGTTAAAATTAATGACCAATCAACACAAGTTATCTTTGAGTACAGCTGATCCATGCCAGGTAAACTAAATCCCATATATTTATATTATGACACACTATATTCACACAGCCTAAGGCTCTGGCTGCCTGCCCAACTTAGCAGAATGTTTATAAAATTATTAAAATTTATGAGTTGATGGCACTCTTCTGCAATTTATTTCAGCTCGAAAGCATTTCTAAGTTTTCTAAACACAAAGGATTTGATTTAATAGTTCAGTAATCTGTACACAAGTTCTATCAGAATTTTCTTCAATTACGCCTCATAAAATTCCATTTATTCCACATCAGAAAGAGAAAAAAATGAACACATCCTTTCTTTTTTATTCTAATCCTTTTTATTTTTCAGAAATGACTTACAGGCTTAGCAAATTGCCATGTGAACCCAACATAATCCTGACTACAAATTTAGTCAAATCTGACTACACTAGAAATGCACTGCTGTAACTATTTATTTTCAACATTACATATTCTTCCCTGTTTTCATTTAAATATATTACCTATCAAATGTGTTATTTAGAAATGCATTACTTCTCTTTTTCTTTAACAATTCTTCAATTATTAGCAAATCAGAATAAATTGTTTACAATAGTCACATATTTAAATAATAAAAGAAAAACATGAAGTCATAATGGGTGACAACAATACTTAGTTATAAAACACTGATATAGAGTATATATGAACAAAGGTTTAATATTATTGTAGGGTGCATAAGCCATATGTCCCAATTATTCCGAAAATTTGTAATGTTTTTGTAATTTTATTCAGACTAAGTGTGATAGTCCTTTCATGTAGCAATTTTAGCATAAGGTAGAGCATTTGGGTTTTTCTCCAGTGCTGAGCCATCTTCGTTCTTATTACCATTATGCAGTTAGCAACAATGTGGTAGTGATTGCATGGGAAAATGTCCATATTGATCCTCAATAAGCCTTGTTTAACTGTCAGTGAGACTTAATCCCTTAGTGACTGAGCCAATTTTGACCTCATGACTAGATATGAGTGAACTTCTTCAACTTGGTCAAAAAACATTTGCCAATCTCAAAGTCAGCACGAATGTTGCACATTCGAATTCATGTTCAGATTTCCAAGAGTTTTCCTCAAAATCTGCAAAGGCAGTGTGCACACGGCAGTTCTGATCGGCGGTTAAGTTACCAACGGTAAGATCCTTACTGCTGATCAGAGCACTACGGGGTGACACTGTCAGAAGTCAGCGTGACCCCGCAGCTGTGACTGTGACCCGTCATAAAAAGCTTACTGCAGGAAAGCAGGCGTCGGCTGATGAGAGACTTATGCTCCCATCAACCTACACCTGCTGTTAATGATAACAGCGGGAACAGGCAGCTGATGGACGTAGTCATCAGCTGGCTCCTGTGCTCAAAGTAATGAAAAAATAGTTAAAATAAAAAATAAATATGGAATAAAAATAGTATATACTCACATTAACATAATCCCTGAAGCACTTGTCTTCTGTAGGAAATAAAACAAAGATACATCACATACTCACCTTAACACCTAATCTCCAATGCCCATGTCAACTGGAAAAGAGAAAAAATAATACACCACCATATTCCTCACCTATCCACCATAATCCATACTGTCCTATGATGATTCAGATCACTTGTAGAGCAGAAAATAAGTTACTTCTCTACCAGTCAACAGCATCGTCATGGGACATTATGAATTATCTCTTAACTTCCGACAGGTGAGGAATATGGTTGTGAGGAATATGGTTATTTACTATTTTAATTCATTTGCAGGGGACATTGGCTTCAGCAGACTTGGCGATGACGTATGTATGGTTTAATTTAGAGTTAATAAAGGAGTCTGTGTCATTATTTCAAATAATGGACTTTATTCTGTGTGTGTTTTTTATGGGGTTAGTAATGGATAGGTGTCTTATGCCATGGCCTTGATGTCATCAGACAATACAAAAATGACATAAACTCCACAAATATGAACACCACTTGCTACCTCCGCAGAGCAAGTGGGAAGATCTAAGCAAAATTCCAGAATTGGTGCATTTAATAGATGTGGTTTTTCTGGGGCAGCAGTGGGCTGTTGTTAGGCTGGGGGGCAATATCCATGGCCCCTTACCAGCCTGAGTATACAAGCCCCTAGCTGTCAGATGGTTGTCAATAACGAGGGGCGACCCCCACTCCTTTTTTTATTATTTATCTAAATAATTTAAAAAAGAGCATGGGAACCCCTTCATTTTATTATAACCAGCCTTGCTAAAGCTGACAGCTGAGGTTTGCAGCCCACAGCTTTGAGTTTTGCCTGGCTGGATATCAAAAATATAGGGGAACCCATGTAAATTTTATAAAAATTATTTATTTATAGCGCGATTGATGGGTCAATTGATGCCACTTTTCCTAGTGTCTGCCCTTAATTTAACCTGTTTTTGCAGCTTTTGCCCTTTCCCCCACAAAGGTGTTTTCTATGCTTTTGGTTTTCCCTCCCATTGAATTTAATGCTATTCAGTTATGTTCGGTGAACAAGGTTCGCTCATCTCTACTATTGACCAAGCCAAATTTTTAAAATCTGACCAGTGTAACTTTATGAGGTAATAACTCTGGAATGCTTCAATGGATTGCACTGATTCTGAGATAGTTATTTTGTGACATATGTACTTCATTAGAATGGTAAAATTGTGGGGGGTTCACTTTTAAGGCATATCTGAGGCTCTTCAAATGTGACATGTCATCTGCTTTCGATTCCAGCCATTTTTTAATTCATAAAGTTAAACAGTGCTTTTTTCCTTCAAAGCCCTGCTTTGCAGCCAAACCGTACTTTTGCCCCACATTTGAGGAATCGGCATACTCAGGAGAAATTGCACAGCAAATTTTGGGGTCCATTTTCTCTTGTTATCCTTGTGAAAATAAAAAATTTGGGGCTATAGTAAAATTTTTGTTAAAAAAGTGAAATGTTCATTTTTCTTTTCACTGTGAAATTTTCTAAATTTTTGCCAAATTTACAATATTTTTACAAGTAAACGCAAGTCATATTGAACTGTGACTCCATTTTGAAAACTAGACTCCTCAAGAAATGTATCTATATGTGTGGTAAACATCTTGAACCCCCAGGTGCTTCACAGAAATTTATAACATAGAGCCATGAAAATTAAAAAAATCTAATTTTTCCCACAAAAATGCAATTCTAGTACCAACATCTAACACCAACATTTTTATTTTCACACTGATAATAGGAGAAAATTGTCCCTAAAATTTGCAGTGCAATTTATCCCGAGTACACCGGTACCCCATATGTGGGGGAAAAGAACTGTTTTGGTGCACGGCAGGGCTTGGAAGAGAAATAGCAACATTTGACTTTTTGAGGGCAAAAATGGCTGGAATTGAGCAGACACCATGTTGCATTTGGACAGCCCCTGAAGTGTCTAAACAGTGGAAACCCCAACAATTTACTTCAAAATGGAAACTAGACCTCCCAAGGAACTTATCTAGATGTGTGGTGAGCCCCTTGAACACCCAGGTGCCTCACAGAAGTTTATAACGTTGAGCCGTGAAAATAAAAAAAATCATATTTTTCCTTCACAAATGTACTTGTAGCCCCAATTTCTTTATTTTGACAAGGATAATAAGAAAAAATGAACCCTCAAGGATTTTATCCAGGGGTTTAGTGAGCATTTGGAACCCACAGGTGCAACACAGAATTGATAACAATAGGTAATCATATTGAAAGTTTTCATTTTTTTCACAAAAATGTAGTCTTAGCCCCAAATTTGTAATTTTCACAATGGATAATAGGAGAAAATGGACTTCATAATTTGTTACACAATTTCTCCCAAATGAGATGATACCCAATACATGGTAAAAAAATTGTGTTTGGGCATATGGCTTGGCTAAGAAAGGAAAGAGTGCTATTTGTAAAGGGATAGATTGCGAGTAGTGATGAGCGAGTATACTCGTTACTCGGGTGGTCTCCGAATATTTTGGTGTGCTCGGAGATTTAGTTTTTGTCGCCGCAGCTGCATGATTTGGGACTGTTAGCCAGCCTGAATACATGTGGGGGTGGCCTGTTTGTTAGGGAATTCCCACATGTATTCAGGCTGTCTAGCAGCTGCAAATCATGCAGCTGAGGCGACGAAAACTAAATCTCCGAGTACACCAAAATACTCGGAGACCGCCCGAACATGCTTGGGGAAACCAGAGTAACGAGTATACTCGCTCATCACTAATTGCGAGTGCATGTCACATTTGGAGAGCCCCTGAAATGCAAAAACAACATAAACCTACCACAAGTGACCCATTTTGTAAACTAGACCCCTCAAGGAATTAATCTAGAGGTGTACTGTGCATGTTTAACCTACAGGTAATTCACTAAACTTTGTAACATTTAGAAGTGAGAGCAAAAAAATATTTTTTTACACTAAAATACTGTTTTAGCACCAAATTTATAATTTACACAAATTGTTGTGCAATTTCTCATGAATGTGGTAGTACCCCATATGTGGTTGAACACTACTGTTTCAGCACATAGCAAGGATCGGATGGGAAGGAACGTTACTTGTCTTTTATTGATTAAAGTGTAAATTTTTCATAGGAAAACCCCTTTAATTGCAATACTTACAATTATAAAATAAAACATTTCTTATTACTTCCCACAATAATGAAATTACTCTGCACTCACACCTTAACTGTTATCGATCAGCTTTGGATTTAGAACAATGCTATTTTAGCTATGTGTGTATTATCATCTAAATAACCCTTTCCTTAAATGTTTGGGTGGCACACTGTAGCCTTGCATCATCAATGTGGTTCAGGTTAAAATCCCTCAGATAAAAACATCTGTATGTTCTCCCTGTGTTTGTATGGGTTTCCTCCGGATGCTCCATTTTCCTCAGGATACTCCAGATGATGATGATGTCTGTGAAGCACTGGAAATAATGATGTAAACAAAGTGAGTAAAATAAGTTTTCCATGTGAGTTACACTTTTAGATATCTTAAACATTACTGGGAAAGCTTATAACCATTGGTTGTCCTAGATTGCCAATTAAAATCTGTTAACCATTTTTGTATATGTAAATTATTATAAGTGTTAATTATGATATGGTAGCTAGATTAACCTATAATGTTCTCAAGAGGACAAACTATTTGTTTAAATAGTTGAGAAGACCTTCCAATAATTGACATATTCAATTTAGAGATAACTTGCTTTATCTGTCAAAAGTTAGAAAGCTCATTATTAGAGATATTAAATCTCTCTTATATTTGTAATTATAAATTACCTTGGTTGATTACATTGCCTATATAAAGTTTGTTACTGTTGACCCAAGCATCCAATTGCTAATTAGAATAGAATTTTAAAATAGCAAAAGTTACACCCGATAAGGTAATATTGATTTCTTGTTTTTTACATTTAATGGTAAACCGATTTCCCAGTGTATTTTTAGTTGTGGGTAGGAGGTGTTTAGTTGGAATGCTACTTAATAAAGAAACAAACAGTAGAAGAAAATTGGCTGAAGGATATTTCCCAGTAATGCTTTTTCATTGAGACTCCATATTTAGTAGGCTCCTTTGGCCATAGATAAAGCATTTCCTCTAGTATACAGGCTTTATAATATTATTATTATTTATTTATATAGCACCATTGATTCCATGGTGCTGTACATGAGAAGGGTTTACATACAAATTACAGATATCATTTACAGTAAGCAAACTAACAATGACAGACTGATACAGAGGGGAAAAGACCTTGCCCTTTCGGGCTTACATTCTACAGGATGGTCAGGAAGGAGACAATAGGTTGAGGGTTGCAGCAGCTCCGATGTTGGTGAGGCGGTAACTCCGGTAGTGATAAGGAGGCAGCAGGGTCAGTGCAAGATGTAAGTTTCCTGAAGAGATGGGTTTTCAGGTTCTGTCTGAAGGATCCGAATGTGGTTGATAGTCGGACTTGTTGGGGCAAAGAATTCCAGAGGATGGGGGATATTCGGGAGAAGTCTTGGAGGTGGTTGGGTGAGGAGCAAATAAGTGTGGAGGAGAGAAGGAGGTTTTGGGAGGACCGGAGATTGCGTGAGGGAAGATATCGGGAGATTAGTTCAGAGATATATGGAGGAGAAAGGTTATGGATGGCTTTGTAGGTCAGTATTAGTAATTTGAACTGGATAACCTGAGGGAATGGGAGCCAGTGAAGAGATTTGCAGAGGAGGAAGCAGAGGAGTAGCGAGGAGATGAATTAGTCGGGCAGCAGAGCTAAGGATGGACTGGAAAGGTGTAAGGGTGTTAGCAAGAAGGCCACAGAAAAGGATGTTGCAGTAGTCGAGGCAGGAGATGATGAGGACATGCACAAGCATTTTAGTAGATTGACGGTTGAGGAAAGGATGGATTCTGGAGATATTTTTGAGCTGGAGGCGCAAGTGAGGGGCACCATACATCTCCTCTAGACACTGAATGATATTATATGTCAGTTGGCACTCTAGCTATTTTTGTTCCATATACATTTTAATTAAAATAGATTGTAATTCATTTTAATATCTCTAGGCAAAGCGATCTGGAATTTTCTGAATACATATTTGCTGTTTAATTGTCATTTTAGCTGAGACTATACATCCCATCCAAGATAATGTTTACATATTAAGACTTCCTTTTTTAACTTTTACCTTTAGAGAATTATAATTATTCTGTTTCATGTTTTTTATTGCAATTCACTTCATTTTTCATCTACATTCAGGGGATGCAGACTTTGGCGATTAATATGAATTTTGTTGACTAATGGTTTTCAAAGACCCTTGGCGATATTAGATTGGCTGGAATTATTAGTAATTGTAGTAATTGTAGTAGTATAAATGACATAGAGGTTGGTAGATATTTAGCATTAGAGTTTAGGATCTTTGCACTAGGCTTCTGAATACAATCCAAATTACCAAAAAGTTTGAAATTCCTTGTAGCCATATTTTATTCACACCAGAAAAAGAAAAATGTATTAGATGATGTAAGTTAAACATTTTTCCATTTCATTTGAAAATAAAAATTAACTAATTTAATTGACAGCAGCATAATATCTAAAAAAAAAGTTGGGACATTTGTTAATGAAAGGTTAGAGAAGTAAGTGGCAAAAATGAAAAACAGTTGGATGGTACATTTTCAACTAAAGCAATGACTGTTTAAAAAGAGCATTAGTCTCCCAGAGGCAAAGATAGTCAGAGGTTCTGTGAACAGTCTAAAAATTGTGGAACAATTTAAAAAAAATTCCTCTGAATAAAATAAAAAAATGCTTTGAATATCCCACCATTTTCAATAATTATTGCCATCAAAAGATTCAGAGACTGGAGAAATACATGTGCACAAGGGTCAAGGTCAATAGTCATTGGATGCTCATGATCAATGGGCTCTCAGGATACACTGCATGAAGAACAGGTATGAGCCGGTCATGCAAATCACTGCATAGGCTCAGGAATATTTCCAGAAATTGTTGTCTGTAAGCACAGTTTGCCTTAAATCCACAAATGCAAGTTAAAGTTCTATGATGCAAAGAAGAAGCTACATATCAACACATTCCAGAAAAACGTTGCCATCTTCCCTGGACTAAAGCTCATATTGCACGACTCGTTAGAGGGTTGATTGTGACTTGTAGGATCGCTACTTCCAACAGGTGGCGCTATAGAGTTAAGTCCTCTTTTTCTCAGAAGAGGCAATTTGCATATTTAATTTCCCAGAGGAGCATTGTACGGCAAATAAGCCTCCTTACCTTGACTAGCTAGAGATGGTATGTCACTCTCCATAAGGAGAAACGATACCCCTTAGACCCCAGTCCAGAGCCTCTCACCTAGCCAAATCAGTTCTCATGCTTCGCACTGATGAGGGCCAACAGCTTGAAACACCGTGTCTGCGAATTGAGATACTGATTTGGCTTTTATCCTAAGTCATATTGCACGACTCGTTAGAGGGTTGATTGTGACTTGTAGGATCGCTAATTCCAATAGGTGGCGCTATAGAGTTAAGTCCTCTTTTTCTCAGAAGAGGCAATTTGCATATTTAATGTCCCAGAGGAGCATTGTACGGCAAATAAGCCTCCTTACCTTGACAAGCCAGAGATGGTATGTCACTCTCCATAAGGAGAAACGATACCCCTTAGACCCCAATCCAGAGCCTCTCACCTAGCCAAATCAGTTCTCATGCTTCGCACTGACGAGGGCCAACAGCCCGAAACACCGTGTCTGCGAATTGAGATACTGATTTGGCTTTTATCCTAAGTCATATTGCACGACTCGTTAGAGGGTTGATTGTGACTTGTAGGATCGCTACTTCCAACAGGTGGCGCTATAGAGTTAAGTCCTCTTTTTCTCAGAAGAGGCAATTTGCACATTTGAAAATGGACTGTGGCAAAATGAAAAACTGTTCTGTGATGAATGCAAAATTCTTTATGGAAACCATGGACACTGTGTTCCGCGGACTCATGAGGAAAGGTACCATCCAGCTTGTTAGCAGTTCAAGAGCTCACATTTCTGATGGTATGGGATCACATCAGTGCCCCTTCCATTGGCAGCTTATACATCTTGAATAATATTGAGCATTGTATAGAGGTTTTAGAACAACATAACTCCTATCCAGAAAATGTCTATTTCAAGAAAGGCTTTGCATAATTCAGCAAAACAATGCTAAATCATATACTGCATCCATCACAACAGCATGACTTTGCAGCAGAAGAGTTTGGATGATAAAATAGCCACCTACAGTCCAGATCTTTCAGCAAAAAAAAACAATTGTGGTATTATACTAAAAAAGAAAGTAAAAAGCACTGGCGCTCCTGATAGTTCCTAGTGGGGGAACAAAATTGCTGAATGTAGAGTGGTGCTGGTGATTGTGACAGGCTCTGTGTAGACCTGTAAGGTATATCAAATGAAAAAAAAATGGTATTCACCTGCACTGTCTACAAAAACGAACAATAAAATGAAATATAGATTAATAAATGAATAAGAGAGCATTTACTTAATGAGTAATCATTGGTTATGCAGTGGATGTTGTAATAGGTCCTTAACCCCTTTCTGACCTCGGACGGGATAGTACGTCCGAGGTCAGAAGCCCCGCTTTGATGCGGGCTCCGGCGGTGAGCCCGCATCAAAGCCGGGACATGTCAGCTGTTTTGAACAGCTGACATGTGCCCGTAATAGGCGCGGGCAGAATTGCGATCTGCCCGCGCCTATTAACTAGTTAAATGCCGCTGTCAAACGCAGACAGCAGCATTTAACCACCGCTTCCGGCCGGGCGGCCGGAAATGATTGCATCGCCGACCCCCGTCACATAATCGGAGGTCGGCGATGCTTCTGAATGGTAACCATAGAGGTCCTTGAGACCTCTATGGTTACTGATCCCCGGCAGCTGTGAGCACCACCCTGTGGACGGCGCTCACAGCACACCTGCATTTCTGCTACATAGCAGCGAACATCAGATCGCTGCTATGTAGCAGAGGCGATCGCGTTGTGCCAGCTTCTAGCCTCCTATAGAGGCTATTGAAGCATGGCAAAAGTAAAAAAAATGTGAAAAAAATGTGAAAAAAAAAAAAATATATAAAAGTTTAAAAAAAAAAACCAAACCTACACATATTTGGTATCGCCGCGTTCATAATCGCCCGATCTATCAATAAAAAAAGCATTAACCTGATCGCTAAATGGCGTAGCGAGAAAAAAATTTGAAATGCCAGAATTACGTTTTTTTGGGTCGCCGCGACATTGCATTAAAATGCAATAACGGGTGATCAAAAGAACGTATCTGCACCAAAATCATTATCTATCATTAGCTATCATTCAAATATGCCAGCTCGGGCCGCAAAAAATAAGCCCTCAACCGACCCCAGATCATGAAAAATTGAGACGCTGCGAGTATCGGAAAATGGCGCAATTGTTTTTTCTTTTTTTTTTTGCAAAGTTTGGAATTTTTTTTCACCACTTAGATAAAAAATAACCTAGTCATGTTAGGTGTCTATGAACTCTTACTGACCTGGAGAATCATAAAGGCAGGTCAGTTTTAGCATTTAGTGAACCTAGCAAAAAAGCCAAGCAAAAAACAAGTGTGGGATTGCACTTTTTTTGCAATTTCACCGCACTTGGAATTTTGCCGTTTTCTAGTACATGACATGGTAAAACCAATGATGTCGTTCAAAAGTACAACTCGTCCCGCAAAAAATAAGCCCTCACATGGCCAAATTGACAGAAAAATAAAAAAGTTACGGCTCTGGGAAGGAGGGGAGCGAAAAACGAATACGGAAAAACTGAAAATCCCAAGGTCATGAAGAGGTTAAAGTACTACCAGAATCTTAGGGGAATGAGAAAAAAAAAAAGGGTAAATGTTTGTATTGGTGAATATAGTGAGACTAAATAGATTTATAATATATACTCACTCAGATATTAAATGGAAATGTGCAATGAAGAGAAGTGATCCCTGTGTATCTGCAATTGATGCGGGTATTGTGATGACCACGGTTGCTTAATCTTCAGAGGTTTATAGTAAATGCCCCTGCTTAAATAAATGTACAACCTTTATGGTTGTAGGTATGGTTTTAAATAAATGCGGTCTAGTTTTCCCAGTACACAATAAACTTACTGCTGGTGGGAGTAGCGCAGGATTCAGTTAGGTTAAGGTACTAAGATGACCGTCAGGTGCTGGCTGACAAGGATTACTGTGATTAAAATTGATAGCCCATATATTGAGATGAGGAGAAATGCTTCCCTAGTATGTTGGAGCACTAATATGCCACAATTGCTATGTGCACATAAAATATGCTGTACTCACTGTGGTCCTGAGTGCGGAGGGAAGCGGTTCCGGAAAGTCTGAGCCACCGCTAGGTGTACCGCAAGAAGAGAGTGGTGGCAGAAGCCGCGTGACCGCGAGACCTCACGTGCCCCGACCGGATGCAGCGCTGACGTAGCGGTCGGAGAGGATGGGCGAAGCTACTGGTGACGTCACCACGCTACGAGGCTAAAGAGGACAGGTGTGCTAGTATAGCTAGTCAGCCAACCTATGTATTTCAAGGGCTCTGGCCCTCTTCATCAGGGTTAATGCTGACCGGATGTGTTCCTGCTTCTTTTATAGCGATTGCCCTCCCCTCCTATGTGTAGTTGCTGCCAGTGCTGATTCAATTAGTGAATCATATCTTTAATTGGATGATTGTTTGTGCACCAATACAGAAAGTTACTGATATGTAATTAGGTATTGAGCTGTGGAACTAAATTGAATTGTCTGTTGGTTAGGAATTAAAGTGTATAAACAGGTGAATTAAGAACTGGGAAAGTATTTAAAAGGGGAAAAAATTATTTATTGATTATAGTAAAAAGCGTAAAAAGTATATCTGTATATACTGCATTTAAAAATGAAAATACTAATAAAATCTTGTCTCTCAATTAGACTGACTGAACATATAACCACATCAGTATGTGTGGAGTTATAAATGTACATAAATATTAATAATACATAAAATATGTCATTTTATGTATGAAATATAACATTTTAGGGCTCTATAACCCTTGTTTGGCACTTGCCTCTATGTATAGTCACCCATTAATAATGTTAGCCCGGGATATTCATCGAGCTCCATCATTTTAGCCTGTGTTCAAAACGGATGATGTTATTATTGACCCAGCTACTGCTGACAACCTCATGAGGGTCAGAATTTGGCCAAATGACACGTCAAAAAAAGGCATAAAGTTCAATTTCCTGATTTAGCCCTTTGGGTGCCAGGCTGTCAAGGGAGAAGATCCATTTAGATTCAATTCTTGACATGGTTTTGATGTAGTGGCCTCCCCTTGGGTTGTTAGGTACGGTTTGGATACCGGGAAAAACTAGACCGCATTTATTGAAAACCATACCTATAAAAATTGTGGTATTATGAATCGGAAAATCTGGCATACAACACAAAGGAAGGTTGAGCAACTGGAATCCTACGTCAGACAAGAAAGGGACACCATTCCTTTAACAAAACTCCAGTAATTGGACTCCTCACTTGATACACTTACACACTGTTGTTAAAGGAAGAGTGAATGCTACATGATGATAGACATGTCCTCGTCTCAACTTTTTTGAGATTTGTTGCTGTTATTTTCTAAATTATCTGATTTTTTTTAACCCCTTAAGGTACCTTCACACTAAACAACTTTCCAACGAGAACGACAATGATCCGTGACGTTGCAGCGTCCTGGATAGCGATCTCGTTGAGTTTGACACGCAGGAGCGATCTGGATCCCGCTGTGATATCGTTGGTCGGAACTAGAAGTCCAGAACTTTATTTGGTCGTCAGATCGGTGTGTATCGTTGTGTTTGACATCAAAAGCAACGATGCCAGCAACGGGCATAGGGGGCGTCGCAGTATCTCCTTCTAGCCAGGTAGGCGTGTTATATTCCAAATGGAGACGCCCTCAGCCGCGACGGCCTGGGAGGGATCTTGCAGCAGGAACAATGGTAGCTGGGCGTCTCCCTGTCAATGCTGATAGGCCACTTCAGGATCATCTGTAGCTGCGTTCCGAAATATAAACCGCGACTCTACTCCTTTGAAATCACTTGTGCGTCCTCCGCCATCTACGAGCCTCTCGTGAGTGTCCTGTTTGGAACTACAGAACTCAGCATCGTCTTTGTTCTGTAGCCTCTCATGAGCGTCCTGTTTGGAAATCCAGAACTCTGCATCATCTTCGTTCTGTAGCCTCTCGTGAGCGTCCTGTTTGGAAATCCAGAACTCTTCATCGTCTTCGTTCTCTATATCTCTTTCAGCTCATCAATGGTAAGTATATCTTTGTGCTGTTATCTGCCATGCAGCAATGCTAATTTATGTGTATTGTAGAGTGATGTATACTACATCTCTGCACAGATCTGTTTGAGCTTGCAAGTTTGGTAACAAATATGCTTTTTCGCTGGTTGGCAGCCGTTTCTAGCTTACACTATTTTGAAAGGTAAACAAATACATTTTTACGCTGGCTGGCAGCCATTTTGAGCTATTGCTTTATGGATAGTGTTTTGTAGAGTGATATTGTGTATTGTAGAGTGATGTATACTACATCTCTGCAGAGATCTGTTTGAGCTTGCAAGTTTGTAAACCAATACGCTTTTGCGCTGTAGTACTGGCCGTTAGTGGTCAATACTGGGTAACAAGGATTTGGTGATGTGGAGTGTTAGGATGTTAAGATGTTCACCAACAAAATGGCCACCGCCAAATTTTAATTTGCCATCCACAAAGTATCCACCATTATATTTAACACTTTTTCCACCCACAAAATGGCTGCTAACAATAGGAAAAAGCACACGGCCCAGCCCATCCCATCCACAAAATGGCTGCTAACAATAGGAAAAAGCACACGGCCCGGCCAACCCCATCCACAAAATGGCTGCTAACAATAGGAAAAAGCACACGGCCCAGCCTATCCCATCCACAAAATGGCTGCTAACAATAGGAAAAAGCACACGGCCCGGCCCATCCCATCCACAAAATGGCTGCTCATAATAGGATAAAGCACACGGCCTGGCCCATCCACAAAATGGCTGCTAACAATAGGAAAAAGCACATGGCCCAGCCTATCCCATCCACAAAATGGCTGCTAACAATAGGAAAAAGCACACGGCCCGGCCCATCCCATCCACAAAATGGCTGCTCATAATAGGATAAAGCACACGGCCCGGCCCATCCCATCCACAAAATGGCTGCTAACAATAGGAAAAAGCACACGGCCCGGCCCATCCCATCCACAAAATGGCTGCTAACAATAGGAAAAAGCACACGGCCCGGCCCATCCCATTCACAAAATGGCTGCTAACAATAGGAAAAAGCACATGGCCCGGCCCATCCCATCCACAAAATGGCTGCTAACAATAGGAAAAAGCACACGGCCCGGCCCATCCACAAAATGGCTGCTCATAATAGGATAAAGCACATGGCCCGGCCCATCCCATCCACAAAATGGCTGCTAACAATAGGAAAAAGCACACGGCCCGGCCCATCCCATCCACAAAATGGCTGCTAACAATAGGACAAAGCACACGGCCTGGCCCATCCCATTCACAAAATGGCTGCTAACAATAGGAAAAAGCACATGGCCTGGCCCATCCCATCCACAAAATGGCTGCTAACAATAGGAAAAAGCACACGGCCCGGCCCATCCCATCCACAAAATGGCTGCTCATAATAGGATAAAGCACATGGCCCGGCCCATCCCATCCACAAAATGGCTGCCTACAATAGGGAAAAGCACACGGCCCGGCCCATCCCATCCACAAAATGGCTGCTAACAATAGGACAAAGCACACGGCCTGGACCATCACATTCACAAAATGGCTGCTAACAATAGGAAAAAGCACACGGCCCGGCCCATCCCATCCACAAAATGGCTGCTAACAATAGGAAAAAGCACACGGCCCAGCCCATCCCATCCACAAAATGGCTGCTAACAATAGGAAAAAGCACACGGCCCGGCAAACCCCATCCACAAAATGGCTGCTAACAATAGGAAAAAGCACACGGCCCAGCCCATCCCATCCACAAAATGGCTGCTAACAATAGGAAAAAGCACACGGCCCAGCCCATCCCATCCACAAAATGGCTGCTAACAATAGGAAAAAGCACACGGCCTGGCCCATCCCATCCACAAAATGGCTGCTAACAATAGGAAAAAGCACACGGCCCGGCCCATCCCATCCACAAAATGGCTGCTAACAATAGGAAAAAGCACACGGCCCGGCCAACCCCATCCACAAAATGGCTGCTAACAATAGGAAAAAGCACACGGCCCGGCCCATCCCATCCACAAAATGGCTGCTAACAATAGGAAAAAGCACACGGCCCGGCCCATCCCATCCACAAAATGGCTGCTCATAATAGGATAAAGCACATGGCCCGGCCCATCCCATCCACAAAATAGCTGCTAACAATAGGAAAAAGCACACGGCCCGGCCCATCCCATCCACAAAATGGCTGCTAACAATAGGACAAAGCACACGGCCTGGCCCATCCCATTCACAAAATGGCTGCTAACAATAGGAAAAAGCACACGGCCCGGCCCATCCCATCCACAAAATGGCTGCTAACAATAGGAAAAAGCACACGGCCCAGCCCATCCCATCCACAAAATGGCTGCTAACAATAGGAAAAAGCACATGGCCCGGCCAACCCCATCCACAAAATGGCTGCTAACAATAGGAAAAAGCACACGGCCCAGCCCATCCCATCCACAAAATGGCTGCTAACAATAGGAAAAAGCACACGGCCCGGCCCGGCCCATCCACAAAATGGCTGCTCATAATAGGATAAAGCACATGGCCCGGCCCATCCCATCCACAAAATGGCTGCTAACAATAGGAAAAAGCACACGGCCCGGCCCATCCCATCCACAAAATGGCTGCTAACAATAGGAAAAAGCACACGGCCCGGCCCATCCCATTCACAAAATGGCTGCTAACAATAGGAAAAAGCACATGGCCCGGCCCATCCCATCCACAAAATGGCTGCTAACAATAGGAAAAAGCACATGGCCTGGCCCATCCCATCCACAAAATGGCTGCTCATAATAGGATAAAGCACACGGCCCGGCCCATCCCATCCACAAAATGGCTGCTAACAATAGGAAAAAGCACACGGCCCGGCCCATCCCATTCCCAAAATGGCTGCTAACAATAGGAAAAAGCACACGGCCCGGCCCATCCC